>NC_139489.1:1074807-1674807 GCF_008360975.1 Lichenostomus cassidix
TCCAGCAGTGCAGGAGGAGGCAGGAGCAGCGCTGACTGAAGCAGAGCTGGACCAGAGGGTGGATATTCTCCTGGCAGAGACAGACACACTCTGGATGTTGGATCTTCCTCCTGCTGTGATGTCCACGGAGGCTGAGGAAGCTGAGAGAGTTCAGTGAGTAAATCTGCACTCATTTCATTGTGTCCAAAGCCTCTTGGATCAGACAGACTCCATTTCTTCCAGCTCTGTGCTCTTGATGAAATTCATGCTCTCCTTCACTGAAAAATGAGGACAAGATAGAAAAATCCAGGGATGGAGGAGGGTGAGACACAGGAATGAAATGATTTCATTTTCAGGAAAACAGTGTGGCTTTTCAAACTGCTGCATTGATTCTGATGTGTTGCTTTACAGCTAATTATTTATTAATTAAGAAGAGTTAGAGCAGGCAGCTCCCCTAGGTCCTCCCTGAGCTACCATAACTCTGGTGGAAATGCTGAAACAGAAATTTCCTTTTTATCTCTTGGTATTTCTGCCTTTCACTCCAAAGCGATGAGAGCTCTGAACTCTGAATTCCCCCAGAGTTCACAGGCAGCTGGAGTAGGGAATTTTGCTTTTTTTGGGTTCTGTTCTCCACAGGCCGTTCCTATTTTAGAACAGCATCACAGAGATCAGAAAGAGCTGCTGAAAGATGACGCAAAGACTGAAATGACATCCAGCAATCCAAAAAGCAGTGAATTTAAGACATGGAATAACCTTTCCTGATCCAACTCCTGGTTAATGACACTGAGTATTCCAGGTAAAAATTTCCAGGGAGTCACCACCCAGAGTTTCCTTTGTTTTCCAGGAAGAGGAATAAGATTTACTTGGAGATTTGCCACGCTAAAATTGGCAGTGAGAACTTTGAAGAAAAAATGGTGCAAACCCTCTCTGGAGCTACCAAAACCAAGGATGTGCAATGTGAGATAATCAACCTGGCAGAGAAAGGTAAACCTGGGCAGCACACTGAGAAAAGGGAATTTTTTCCTTCCATCCATAAGCAGGAGATGCTTCTTCAACTTTTACTTCCACAGCTTTAGGTTGAGACAGGGCAGTGTGATTTGTGGTGGCTTTTTTTGTCTCTCCTAAAGGTTGAATTTGGTGCTGTAACACTGCATCCATTGCAATAAAATAGTCATTAACTATTTTAATTGCATCCATTGCAATAAAATAGTCATTAACAGCACCAGAGAGCTCTCAGCACTGTCCAGCTAATCCTCAGCTCTTCCCCTTCAATTATTTTGATTTTTCCCCCTTTTCCCCTCTTAACTTTTCAGGTTTCTATTCCTGTTTGCCACAATGCAAAGCAGAGAACCTCTGGTAGGGGATTTAAAACCTTGGGGAGCACACAAAATTGTGGCAGGTTCATGAGATCAGTACAATTTTACAGGATCTACAGCCTTAATGCTCAAAAAAACATTGTAGAGGAATCTCTAATATGTGCACAGCGTGAGCTTTGCCTCACTGGGGACATTTTTGTGTGTCAGAGGCCAAAAAATTCTGGGGATGTTATTCCAACTTGGTGTTAGTGCATGTAAAATGAGTGTAAAAAATGTTAAAAAACCCAGATAATAATCTGTTTTGAAAAGGTATTGAGTACAAGCAACCTTTCTGTGAGTTTGTAAAATTCAGCAATCAAAAGAAGGAAATATTAAATCACAAACATCAGTTCTAATATCAACTGTGTGTCTCTTTATATATATATTTGGAACCACAGCTGGTTCTAAAGCCCCTCCTGCCCAGCAGTTGGGGTAAAACAAACACAGCAAAGCTTTGCTGGGCTGCAGGAAGCTCCTTGCAGTGATGAACCAAACCAAGAGACCTGTGTGAGAGAGGAATTCATTCCCAGGCATGATGGTGACTTTTTGGGATTTCGATGATTCACTGAACGCCTCAGAAGCAGAACCTGCAGAGACAGAAGAACCTGAAGCCACAGCAGAGGAAAGCAGCAAATCTCCCCCAGCTGAAGAGCACAGCCAGGCTGTGGCTGTCCCTTCTGCCACAGGTAACATTTGACATTTCTGCCCTGTTTTCATCCTCCCAAACCAGGCACATCCCTGGGATTTGTAGGGAAAACTTCCTGAAAAACATGTTTGGTCTGTTCAGAATCTGCAAGAGAGTTTGCTGGAGAATCTTGGACAGGGCTGCACTTCTCTGTGCACTGCCATCAGAAATTGGCTTAAATAAAGGTAAATAGTCAGGGACAAGGTTTGCTGGTGCTCACTTAACAAAGCAGAGGCAAAACACCAATTGTGAAAAATTCCAGAAGTATCTGAGCAATAAAACAAAAATCAAAGCAAGAATTCAGTGAAAGTATTTTTTGGTGATGACAGATTCTTCTCTGCTTTTTGCAGGTAGGAGAGAATTCTTATCTCTTACTTCTATGGGTGAAGTTTTATCATGTTCAAACAATTTATTTCCCATTTATCTCTTATCAGGCAGCATGGGCCATTCATTGATTTAAGAGTTGGACTCCATGATCCCTGTGGATTCCAACTCGGAATATCCTGAGATTCAACTTCTTCCATAATCATTCCAGAAAGTGCTGTTCCTGCCAGGAGCCACGTGGAGCAGGAATGTCATTCAGAAGCTATCTTAACATCAGAAAACCTGCAGCAGGATTTAGTTGTCATGGAGAGGATTCTCATGGAGAATATTTTCCAACCCAAACTTGCAGCTTATCGGCAGATTCCTGTCCTTATAGGTTTGTTCCTTACTCAGTACCTCTTTCCTGCCATAAATTCCTTATAGGTTTGTCCCTTATAGGTTTGTTCCTTACTCAGTACCTCTTTCCAGCCATAAATTCCTCACTTTCCACAGAAATTCCTCACTTTTTGCTGGGTAGCTAAACTCACTCACCTGGCACACTCAGCCCAACCCAATTCTCTGCTCTTTCCCCAGCCAGTTTTAGTCACAGCTTTACAAGTTAGGATGCCTCAGTTCCCCAAATCTTCACTTCTTTCATTTTCCCCTGCAAAACATTTTCTGCAAGGGCAAATTTGCCTTCTGCTGTGAATGGGTGGAGTGAGAGAGCTGAAATGTTTCTACTCAGATTCTGCTACACCTGTGCATTTCAGAGCCCCCCGAAATTCCGTCAGGCAGTGGCACGGAAGAAGATTCAGAGGAAGAGTATGAGGAGAAAAAGGAGGATGAGAAGAAGCAGGAAGCATCCTTGAGATCAGCAGTGTTGTCACATCCAGCTGAAACTCCAGCAGAAGCTGCAGGTCCCAGGCTGGAGCAGCTGTGGTCATACAGGTGTGATCTAACCAGGGGTCACAGCGTGAGCAGCATGGCCTGGAACAAAGTGAACCCTGTGAGTTCAATCACTCCTGAGCTCCTCACAAACTGGGAATGACCTCCTGGTTCTGCTGTGCTTTGCTGGGAGGGATCTCAGGGAGATTGACCCAACCCCTCACTCTTGCTGCCTCAATCTACACGTAGATCACCACAGCTTTAATTGGCCCACAATTTCATTAATTGCTCCTGTTTACCCTGAAAAACAATGTCAATACACTTGGTCTGTTCTGGAATTGAAATTTAACCCCTGCTGCTAACCTTATTGTCATTGATGGGGGTTATTTGTGATAGTTTAGACACCACAGCTTTGTCTCTAATAGTAACCTCCCAAAAAAGCAGTATTCCTCAAAATTTAAGGGTAAGATGCACAATTACAGCTCAGAAGCCAAAGCTGCTTTAATCTGATCACGTAAAGCTCAGTTTTCCCTACAGAACTCACAGCCAAACTCAAATAATGAATGGAAGAAAAGTAAAAAGCAGCTGAGGATGAGAAACAGAAACCCAGTAAGGGAAAGAAGACAGAAAATAAAGACCATTTCATACTTTCAGTACACCAGAGCTTCAGATATGAAAACAGTTGGACACATTTTGAGATTTCAGTCTTAGAACACAGGGCAAACAAGCAGCTACTTTTAAAGTGTGAGTTTCACAAACTACTTGTTGAGTGCAGGAAAAGAATTAATGGAGCTGAAGGCCAAAGTCTTGCTGTTGTTTTTTACTTTTGCCTATGGAAGGGAATGAAGGGAATTCACTGGGCTGTGGAAAGCTAAAAGCCAGGAGTCTGAGGTGCTCACTGAAGCTCTTTTTACAGCCAACCCTGAAAGAGGAAATGAGAAGTATTCTTATGTATTCCATTAAGCAATGCACATTAAAATCTAGTTCTAGAGCAATGTATATCCTGCTCCTCCCTGCACAGGACATGAGCTTTGTTTTTTCAGATTTTGCATTGAGAGCCACTGTTAACAGGAAGGTGCCTTTGGAAATGTGCTGAGCTTCAAGTTGAGCTGAGATATTCCTGTTGCTCTGTGCTTGCAGGATCTCCTAGCAGTTGGTTACAGAGAGTTGGTTTCTCAGGAGCAGAAGAAAGGCCTGGCTTGCTGTTGGTCTCTGAAGAACCCCATGGTAACGAGCTCCTTTGTTTGCTTTTTCTGCAATGTGCTTTTCTCGGCACAATTTCTGCTTTGTTTCCCTTTTAACTGCAATTATCTACTCTAGCTTCTCACAGCACAGTCAAAACGAGAGGAAATTTCATAGGTGCAACATTTACACCTCTGCAGATCCATCTGAAAAGGGATCCTTTAAAACAAATAGCCATTAAAAAAAACATTTGGAAATGTCAGTTATGAAATGGCCCAGTAAAAATCTCTGATTGCCATAAATTACACAAGTTCAGTTTAATTTCTTCTACAAACTTCACTTGGCCAAAACTGTATCAGACTAATTCAAACCAGGCAGAGTCAACTCTTTGATGCATCTTTACCACATCAAGTACTCTCATGATTCCCTATTGTCACCATCGACCTTTGTAGGTATTTAGCTTGGAGAAGCCTCACCTAACTGATTTTCCAGCATCATATTCCTGCACAATCTCTATCCTTTCCCTAATTTTATCAGTTGCAGCAAGAAATACACAGAGCAAGTCAGAATAGAAAATAATTTCTAGTCACTGTGGTCACTTGAGTTTTCCAGCAGAAATTTAGTGCCGAGTGTTGAGAAGAGGGAGCTAAATGAAGAAGCCAACTCACAACACTGCTGTATTTCTCCCCTGGGCAGTGGCCAGAGCGCATTTTCCGCTGTGATGATGGAGTGACTGCTGTGGATTTCTCCCTGGCAAGCCCTCAGCTCCTGGCAGTTGGCATGGCCAGTGGATGTGTTGCCATCTACGACGTCCGCAGCCGGAACGACATCGCCCTGCTGGACAGCAGGTCAGACTGAGCTCCATCTCCTCCCACCTTGGCCTCCTCTGAGCAACAGACCTTGGCAAAGGGCAACAAAAGAGTCCTATTCCCTCACTTTGAAAGGAATTGCTGCAAGTTACCCCCACCTTTCATTTATACTCCATGTCCTACCTGGGACAATCCAGCCCTGCATCATAAATCCTTGTGGGAGACCAGTGGTAGCTTTGGGTGCTTTCTCTCTGACCCCACTTGCCAAAAATGGAGAGAATGTCAGAACTGGTAAGGGATGAGCAGGAATTAAGAAGAAAATGAGAGAGGGGATGGGAGGGTGATGAGGCAAACATTTTCCCTAAGGGCAGCTGCCCAGGTCTTGTGTTGTGGAGCAGAAAAGCCTTGCAAAGTGAGTGCCTTGTTACCTCTATAAAATCCTTAGTCACTTCTGTTACTATGGCTAACTAAAAAAGCATTCTGGAAATAACTGAAATAAAAGTGAAAAACAAGTTACATAATTGTAAAAAAATTATTAGAACCAAGAAGTGCTCACACTGTGGGGCTCATAGTTGATTACACCTAATGCCTGTTCCTGTTGTGGTCTGTGGTAGTTAGTTAAGCACATTTGTTGTGCCTCACAAGTATATAAACTCATAACAAACTAACAATTTAAGAGCCCTAGATTTTTGCAATAAAGTGTCTTCGCCATACCATGGTAGAAATGGTAAAAATCATGTTTAATGCCAGCCTCAGGCAGTCTCCTACAAGGTGCACACTGATTTCCTGGTGTTACTGAAAGGTGGCAACATATAAACAGTGCCCTGAAACTAAACATCAAACACGTTTAGTAAAGGAAACATTTTCCTGGAGAAAACAACCAATGTTCAGGTCGTTTTTTAAAAGAAAAGCTAAACATTTCTGCCATAAGGTTTGATGCTCATTACAAAGTGGAAGCTTAATTACTTTTCAAACCTATTGCCTTGTCTTTGCTCATATACAATTTCCCACGTGCATTTTTTTTGTCCCAGTACGTCCTTAAACAAACACACAGGTCCTGTGTGGCAGCTGAGGTGGGTGGAACAGGACAGAGGTGCAGCAGGAGGTGACAAAAAAGAGACACTGCTGTGTATCTCGGGAGATGGACGAATGACTGAGTGGTTCATACAGCAAAGGCTGGATTGCTCTGGTGAGCACCTGAAACTGCTCTCTTTGATTTCCACTTTACACCAGTTATCCCAAAAAACATAAAGAGCTGCTGGGCAATCCCAAAGCAGCACGAGCTCCTCACACCTGTTTGACAAAACCTCCTGCTCTTTGCACAGATCTGATGAAAATCAAGCGAACGGAAAGTGGGAAGAAAAAACTGCCAGGTGAGAAAGAAAGGAAAAATGAAGCTCCCCTGTCTCAACAGGCAGCTGGAATGTGCTTTGACTTCCATCCTCAGGTAGGCTCAGAAAGCACATCCTGGCTGAAGTATTGCCCAGGAAAACTCTGCAGCAGAGGTGGGATGCTCAGCTGGAGCTGCTTTAATGGGAACTGGCCAGGGTCTTGGCACTGGTATTTAAAGCAGATTGATTTTGAAACAAATTGCTCCCTAGCTACTAAGATTTACCCCAAATGGGTGAAATGGTAAAGCAAGCCCTGTGCTCTCAGCCATGTTACTCACATTTCCTCAGGTAGATCCCAGGGCAGCTCCCTTCTGTGTGTGGCCAACTCTGGGAGAATTAATTCAACATCTCCAGATTCCCAAATTCAGATGTCCTTCTCTTTATCCAGCTGAATACTTCCTCCACAGAGCACTTGAAGAATTCCTGCATTTTCCACATGGGTGGCTGAAAATCCAAGATTCTCAGGAGTCAAAAGCTGCAGCATAAGCTGAGCATTGTTGGAAAACACACCCAGCAAACGTGCAGCATTGTGACCCCACTTTTTACCCACCACTCACAGGAGCTGCTCCTTGGAAATCCACAGCCAAACTCTTCCAGCCCTGGATGATTTCTGCATGATAAATTCATCCAACCTAGGCTACTTGTGCCTTTCTTTCAGGATCCTGGTATTTTTCTTGCTGGAACAGAAGAGGGTCACATCTACTGCTGCTCTCGTTCAGGCAACAAGCAGATGCTGGGGACATACAGAGGCCATAAGGTAAGTGATATACTATAAACAATAACAGCAGGAATTATTCAATTAAATTAAAAATTTAATAGTTTCTTTGCTTATCTGTAAGAAATATTACATCTGCAACAACAGAAACCTGAACTTCTCTTATATCAGGAATGAATTCCCATAGCATGGAACACCACAGCCTTATAGAATTACTATAAATTGTAAATTGGAGCTATAATTGGAGCTATAATGGAGTTGAATATTTGCTCTGAAATTTAAGTACCTTCACATGCTTTTGTGTATATTTATACTTATTAGCACATTTTTTGATAGCCAGAAAATGTTGATGTTTTGATAATCAGTACTATTAATTTGGATCTGATAAAGTATAAAACTACACTCTAAGGATTTTTCCAAGTAATTTATTAAAACTGGTGCTATAAATTGATTTAAAGCTTTAGTCCTGGCTTTATTTTAAGCCAGCACTCAGTAATCTAATTGTCCTATACAGTTACAGAGTCATACCTCTGGGAGAAAGGCTGGGTAGCTCTGGAATAGATTCTGTAGCTCTACAGCCACACCAAGTTCCTTTTTGTTTCTCTCCATCAGGGCCCTGTGCACAAAGTCGCCTGGAATCGCTGCAGCACCGACATGTTCCTCAGCTGCTCTGCAGACTGGAGCACCCTTTTGTGGCGCCGGGATTGCCACACCCCCCTGCTAACCTTCACTTCTGTCACAGCGTTTGTTCACGACATCAAGTGGTCTCCGAAATCAGCTTTTGTCTTCGCAGCAGTCAATGAAAGCAAGGTGGAGATTTGGGATCTGAGTGTCAACATGTGAGTAAAGGACTTTTCTCAAGGAAGACTCTGAAATTTCATTGTCACACATTGGTACCCCAGCAGTGTTGCTGTCAGATCATTACAGCTCCACACTTTGCTTGCTCAAATTGTTGCATTTTGAAATATTCACTGTGTAAAAGCAGGTGGTAGTTACCAGAGACTTGGGGTTAGAGAAGGAGCTGGACACCTATAGAGCTGATAAAGTCTAAAACTGCCCTTTTCCTGCAGAAATTATGGCATAGTTAGAAGGAAAAATAACAAAACTGAGCTACTTTGATTAAGATTGGATGCTTTGAAGTTGAGATGACTCAGTTACCTGTGGGTTTGTCCAGCTGGTCTGGATTTTGTATTACTGACAGTGTGAAGCCCTGGTGGATCCAGAGCTCTGCCACATCCAGGAAATTATTCATCTAATAAAACTATGAACCACCACCCTCAAAATTAGGACAGATTTTTAGGATATCACAGTTAACAGCAGCTGGGATTTCTGTTCTGGCAGATCCCAAACCAAACACTGCCTCACTTCCTCAGTTTTTGAGCTAATCTAGAACCCAGAAAGTGAAATGTGCACCTTTCCAGCTGGTAAATCATGGTTCCCATTAATTCTTGGGTTGCAGCTTCCACCCCGTGCTCTCCTGTGCTGCCAGCCCCAAAGGGAAGCTCACCTCCGTGCTCTTTGCCGAGAACACCGACTGCCTGCTGGTTGGGGACAGCTGTGGGGACGTGGGAGTGTGGCAGCTGCACGACCTGGCTGCTCCCAGCACTGAGGTATGGCTGTGGCACAGGGCCAGGCCTGCTCTGAAACACCCAGCAAGGAAGATTGGGATAGGTGGGATCACAATTCCAGCACCAGTTCCTCCTCTTCTGCTGCCACGCCACTGGAAATTAATTTCCTTTATAAACAAGAGAAATGCTTACATGCTGTCAAGTGTGACAGCACAAATGCAACCCAACCTGGCCTGCCAAAAAGTGCTTTTTTCCAGGAGAGGGAACCACAGCACTAGCAGAATTCCAAGGAAGAACCAGGTCTTTTTCCTCTTCTTTTCCAGGTTGGTTCCTTGAGTGACATCGTTGCTCCTGCTGTTTGACAGTAGCTGATATCTCTTTTCCACTGGGAAACAGGAGGAAAGCCTTGCTGTAGTATGAGCATAAACTGGTTATCCTTTTTTAATCATTAAAGTTGCTCTTTGAAGCCACCCAGCTTAGAAACTTCTTCCAAATGCCCCAAATTTCCCCCTGAGAGTCCCTTCATTGCACAATCAGTGTTCACACATGGATGGCCTTCCCTGGAATAGATCATGGAAAGGTCTCTGTAGTCTTTTCTCCTTGGGCCTTTATCCCTTTCTCTTTTTTCCCCACAAGTTCTTTTCCCCTTGGGTTGGAATCAGGCAGTGTTTGGCTGCCTAGGATGGCTTTTTTTTGGGGGGGCAGAGCAGAAGAAACAGAAAAAACCACCCAGCTGGAAGATTTCCAGGAACTTCCTGCCCGCAGGAAAGAGGGAGCATCTCCAGAGGAGTGATTAAGCACAAGTTACAGCCCTGCTGCCCAATGAGCACAATATGTATGGAAATGTGCATTTTATAGATCCAGAACATCCAGCCTCTCTCATTATCCTGACAATAAACCCCCAACATTCACACACATCACTGAATTAAGGATCATTTGTGATGCATTAACATCCACTTCCTTCTGTGTGCTGCAGCAGCTGACAGGGAACATGCAAACTTTCCCCTGACATAAAATTCATCTTGCTGCATTTCAAAGAAAGACACTCATTAAGGTGAATCATTTGTTAATCATTATTACAAATCTGACCAAAATACACCCTGTATTTTCCATTCATGCCCATGACTGTTTGCTAACTGCTAAAAAACAAGCTTTCTGTCAAGGCTGTAGCACAGTGAAAACTAATTAACTGTAACACTATGGTGCTGAAAAACCCTCGTGGTGCTAGGAAGGGCTCAGTGTTCCTCTTCTATTTTGTCCTTAAACATGGAATTTCCAACGAAGTAATTGAGAACTTTCCTCCTAAAAGCATTTTATTGCAAGGATTTGTTATAGAAACTTAAAGACACTGAAGCCAACGACATTAGGAACCAGGAACTCATAACCAACCTCTCTGCTCCAAGTGCTGCAGTTACCACTTTTCTCCCTGGGAATCCTGGCTAGAATACCCACATATCCCACAAAACCCCCTCTGGACTGGGTTTGCTCAGCAGTGCCTGGCACTGGCAGGGTTTTCCTCACAGGCACCAGTGAACAAGGTGGGGGAAGGAAGAGGTGCACAGCGCAGACATCATGGGAAGGAGTTAACTCCCTTTTTCTTTGGGATCACTAACACAAAAAGACTCCAGCCAGGCCTGGGCATCAGGCTGTGCAACACACCAGCGTGGAGGACACAGACACCAAACCCATTAAGCACAAATCATGTCATAAACACCTTTTGTTCCTGCAGAACACATTAACTGCACCCACCCAAGCCCATACCCCATAAACACGTTACACCTCATGTTTTCCTAGTAAAGCAGTTACACCGACTTGGAAGGTCCTTTAATACCTGACTGACATCCCAAAGCACTTCAAACACGTCCAGATACAAGCAGTTTATTTGTTTTTAGCAAACATTAAGTCACCCTCAGAGCGAGCTGTTACTCAGTGGCGTGGATGGACCATCAGTATAAATGGGAAGGTTTCAGCAGAGCTCCCCACTCAGCCTGGCTAATCCTCCCTGCCCTTCTGGAAGCACCACATCAGCAGCATGAGGGGCACGGTGCTGGCACTGGCCTGCCTTGTTCTCCTGCTCGTGGCACGGCAAGGAAAAGGGGAAGGGAACACTGTGAGGCTCTGCGGGAGAGATTTCATCAGAGCTGTGGTCTTCACCTGCGGCGGCTCGCGCTGGAAAAGGGACCTCACTGACTACCACGGCCTGAGGGGTGAGTAGGGATTAAAGCTGCACAGGCTCTTCCCTGCCTGCTGCACCTCATCCAAGGGGATCCAGGAGGATCCAGGGGGATCCAGGGGGACTGGGAAGCAGCACATCCCCTGCTCCCCTCAATCCCTGCAGCTCCAGTGCTGGGAGACACAGCCTCGTGTTCCCTCTGCTTGCAGCTTGGTTGGCTCAGCTTCCTGGGCTATTTTGCTAAAGAAAAACCATTGAGATCAAGATTTTCCAAGCTCACCTGAGGAACAGGATACAATCCAAGGCTATCAATGAAAATCTCTCTGCCACGCATTTCAAGTGTCAGTGACAAGTTTCACTGAAGTCAGTACAAGTGTCTTACTGAGGTCTTCACTTTCCCCACTAGAAACCAGAAACGTTATTACAACTCTATAATTAAAGCATGTTGAATATTTACTCTGCAATTTAAGTACCTTCACATGCTTTTGTGTATATTTATAATTGTTAGCACATTTTTTGATAGCCAGAAAATGTTGATGTTTTGATAGTCAGAAAACTCAACCATTACATACCCTGAAATTTGTACTCTGACAGATTAAAATAAATAGAGGACAAGAAAGTAACTGAGGCAGGTGACAGGAACAGAAGCTTTCTGCATTTCCCACATCTGCATTTTTGGAAAATTCATTTGGGGTAGATGATGCCTTAATGCAACACCTGCATTTCAGGAAACCCACAGGTCTAGCTTAACGTGCTGGTCAAGAGCCTCTGACCCATCAAATCACAGTTTTTCCCGGAGAAGCAAATATATCAGTGTAAGACTCAAGGCAACACAGAACACTCTCCAGTATAAATTCCTGAACTACTGGGTTTTACCAGGTTGATCACAGGTTGCTCACACATCTGCTCTAAGCGAGGAGTCAGTGATGTGGCACCTCTCAGTTGCTCACAGCAGAGGGTAACACTCAGCTCCCTGGCTCTAGGTTGGTCTGTCTTTCTAGTAAAGATGAAAAGTATAAATTACTCATCTTGCCATGACTTTTAACTTTTAGCTTCTCGTTTTTCTGCGACAGAGAGTGAAAACCCCCAGCCTTTCCTGCACGAGGACAAGGGTGATGTCAACTTCTCACCACACACAGAGCTGGGGATCCACAGCAAAGAACCCCAGGACGTCAAACCTGAGCAAGACTTGCAAAACACCAGCAAAGTTTCTGTGCTAAACAAGCGAGAGGCAGCCAAGCTGCTCGCCACATCCTGCTGCAACGTGGGCTGCAGCAGGGCAGAGATCAGCTCCCTGTGCTGAAATGCAACAGCTCACCGTCACAGCTCCCAGCGATTAAAATAATCATGACATAAACCACAATAGGATCAGTTGTGTTCTTTAATTGTAGCTTTACCCTTTTGGGTGGTAAATCACAGTGCACACCAGCAAGTGGCTTCAGGCTGTCTGCATTTCACAGTGTTTACAGTGGGTTAGAGGCACACTTTTAGTCATGAGTGTAAGTATTTCTTCCCAACTAACTACTGTTCTGATTTCAACTGTGCACATAAAATGTAATAAAA
Source organism: Lichenostomus cassidix (assembly GCF_008360975.1). Taxonomy (NCBI): domain Eukaryota; kingdom Metazoa; phylum Chordata; class Aves; order Passeriformes; family Meliphagidae; genus Lichenostomus; species Lichenostomus cassidix. The sequence continues at coordinate 1,087,416 of NC_139489.1, forward strand.
TAAGCAATTTTTGATAGGTTTGTTCTCTGACTCAGGAAAATCTAACAGGTTTCAGCTGGGAAATAGGAATAGCAAAAGGTCTGGTTTTAGAATCAGAGCAAGGTAGCACTGCAAGGTCAGCCAGACCCCATCTCTGGGACTCAGCACCAGCCCCAAAACTGGGCAGGCAAAACCCACGGTTTATTTCCTAGTCCAGATACTTCCAGTAATGTTTCCTGGAGGAGAACAGGGAAAACATCACTTACAGGGAATACTCCGAAAATATTTTCCCTACAGGGTAAGTTCTGAAAGCAGCAATCAGGTGCAAAACAACGTGTCACAAAAAACCACTTCCCAGAGAAAACTCTGGGAAATACCCTTATTACATTCACCCAACAGCTCACATCTCAAGGTGAGAGTACCTTGGTCCTTCACAGATGTTTTCAACAACAGAGATAGGAAGAGTTAGGCTGAATACTGATTTATCCTGCTGTTAAACTCAACTAGCTCCCTATTCCAAATACACACCATAGACATTTGCCACAGCAAACAGCGAGGTGTTCTTGAACACATAGGAGGCAAAGGTGTCAGTGGCAGGATCCCAGAGGCATCTGCTGCTGATCTGCAGGCTCTGCTGGCCCAGCTGCCCGATGTGTGTCACCACCACGATCTTGTACCTGGGCAGCGCCAGGGCTTTGACCCGAGCCTTGACAACCTGCAGGGAAAAACGAGTTAGTCCAGACCTGTTCAGAGATGGGGATGGACTGCTGGCAGGGCAGGGAGTGACAGGACAGGGGGAATGGTATGAAATTGATAAGAGGGCAGAGATAGATGGGATATTGGGAGGAATTGTTCTCTGGGAGGGGTTGGGATGGAATTCCCAGAGAAGCTGTGGCTGCCCCTGGATCCCTGGCAGTGTCCAAGGCCAGGTTGGACAGGGCTTGGAGCAGCCTGGGACAGCAGAAGGTGTCCCTGCCATGGCAGGGGTGGGATGGATTGGCTTTAAGCTGCCTCCCAACCCAACCCAGTCTGTAAATCCATTAATTAACTGCTTTACGCCTGTACCCCGCTCTGAGCAACCCTTGGGGCACCTCGACAGCCGCCTCCCGCCTTTATCTTACACTTTATACCAGTATTTAGGGGGACGCCTGCTGATCTCCGCAGCCCCCTCCCCGCCACCCCACGGGGGCACAGCTGTCCCCTCCCTGTGGCACCTCGGCGATGTCGCTGGCCGCCTCCCTGCACAGCCCCGGCTCGTAGCGCTGCTCCCTCAGCGCGCTGCCCAGCGCCTCCCTCAGGATGGCCTCCACCGCCGCCGCCGGGAAGCGCCGCGCAGGCCCTGCGGGAAAGCTCGGCGTTATCAGGGAAAAGCGCCGCGCTGGAGGGGTTTTGGAAGGAGACCCACCTGATCCGGGTTCGGCGGGGCTCTCACCGCCCTCCATCGCCCTCAGCTGCGGCGGGGAGGCGGTGCGGGAGCAGGGCCCGCCCGCCGCATTCCCGCTCTCCGCCCGGATCCCGCCCCGTTCCCGTTCTCTGCCCCTATCCCACTGCATTCCCGTTCTTTGTCGCTATCCCACCCCATTCCCGTTCTTTGCCGCTATCCCACCCCATTCCCACTCCCCGGCATTCCCACCCTCCCGGCCTTGTGCTGCTGCGGCTCCCTACAGTTTCCACCCGTCCCGGTGTGTCCCCACAGCCCTCACAGCTCCCCATGGCTCCCCACAGCTTCAACAGGTCCCTGCGTGTCCCCAAAGCTCCCACGGGTCCCTACAGATCCCCACAGCCTCCTCATGTCCCCAGGGCTTCCACAGTTCCCCGTGTGTCCCTTCAGTCCCCACAGGTTCCCATGACCCCCACATGTCACCATGTTTTCCACAGATCTCTGTGTTCCTTTACAGTCCCCAGAGGTTCCCACAGCTCCCACAAATCCCCACAGGTCCCCAAGGCTTCCACAGGTCCCTGTGTGTCCCTACAGTCCCCTCAGGTCCCCACAGCTGCCACAGGTCCCCGTGTGTCCCTACAGTCCCCTCAGGTCCCCACAGCTGCCACAGGTCCCCGTGTGTCCCTACAGTCCCCTCAGGTCCCCACAGCTGCCACAGGTCCCTGCGTGGTCCCATAACTTCCACATATTCCCACAGCCTCCCCATATCCCCAGAGCCTCCCCATGTCCCCACAGCTCCTTTATGTCCTCACAGCTTCTGAGGGTCCCTGTGACCTCTGCAGGTCCCCATGGTCCCCCAAATGTCCCCTGTGGGTGCCCATGGGTCCCTATAGCTCCCACCGGTCCTGTGATCCCTGTGGATCCACAGAAACCCCACATAAACCCCACAGCCCTGGCATGGTGTCTGTGTGTCCCCTCAAGCCCCACATGTCCCACAGTCCCATCCCTTCCCTCAGCTCCATCCATCCCCACGGTCCCTGTGCATCCTCATGCGTCCCCACATGCCAGCCTCGACCTGTCCCCATGCTGGGACACTGCACATAACTCCAGCAGCAGTGACAGTTTTGGGACAAGGACCCTTTTTTGGGCCAGCCTTCAACACCTCTGCCCTCTCCTCTGGGTGCTCCTGCACGTGGAAGCAAAACTCACTCAGAAAAAGAACTGGTTTACATTTTTTTGTTTATTTTCAAGGAAAAAAAATAATAATCACATTTAAATTGCAACTCAACTGGGTATTTCGTGTGGTTCTTATGTATAGAATGAATAAACTTTGTTCTGACGTGGGGATTTCTTTGTCACAACGTTCTGCATGGTAAATAATTGCATATTTGAGAGTCGGTGAAATGGGTGACGGGGAGGATGGAGGAGAGACATTTATAAAAAACAGTATTTACAAAAATGATATCCACATAGTCGTACTCTAATCTATAAGGCAAGTAACATTTAAAATATGTTGTTTCATGATTATCTTCAACAAGTCAATACAACACATTCATATTACCAGTGGTCAAATACAAAGCTTCGCTGCAGTAGTCCCTGTGCAACAAACCTGTACGTCTTTTATAAGTTTTTTTTTCTCTGAGAACAGTAGGAAAGCAGCAAAGTTTTCATCACAGACTAAGCAGTACCTAGGCCATCGTAGACTAAAGGTATAATATATCTCATTGCACGTTTAGGCAGAAAAGGCCAGCCATTCATTAACTTATTTAACTTAAATCTTAAAAATAGACCTGTGTCTCTTCATCCACAAATATTTATAAACATTTTATACATGAGGGAGTTCAGAAAATGGTCCAGGGTGATACCTGGGGGTTTCTGATTCACTGCTGGGGTGTCACAGTGGGGTTGTGCCACGTCCTGGGCTCTCCTCCCACCAGCCCTGGGAGCTTCCTGGCAGATCCCAACCCAATTCCTGGCTCAGACCACAACACACCTCCTTCCATTTTATGGCATCCAAGCACCCAGGGGATTTCACCAACCTCACAACATTTGGGAGTGAAAAACCCCTTTCTGCATGGGTGAGGAACCTGCCATCAGGACAGCACATCCCCAGAGATTCCCTCTGTCCCAGAAAGACAGGGATTTCTAACGGAGGAGTGGGATATCCCAACCACCTCACTGGGATCTGGTGTGTTCCACCACATCCTGCTTGTCCACAAACCTTTGGAGAGCTTCACCACCATTAATTTGTGGTTCCAAGAACCATTGCCAGCAGCATCATCCCTCCGAAGGGACATGGGAAGCCAGGCAGGAGCAGGGCATATTCCTGAAAAATCTTTTCCTAGCCTTGCAGTGAAATAGGAATTCAAATCCTGACTGAAATAATCGTGATTATCATAAAACCTCCCCAGCTCTACATGGATTAATTTCCTTGGGAAATTGTGAGGAAAAGAAGAACAGAAGAATTATAGCTATGAAATGAAGTAACAGGAATTTCTTACCAGGAAAGTGTGACAAGATGATATTACACATTTTGGTCATGACAAGCTTCAAAATTAAGGGTTTTAACCACGATATTTCCACAGAAAAACAATAAAAAGATAGGGGGAAAAAATGTTTGACTCTCTCTTAGGTAATTTAAAAATCAGTCACCTTTTCAGTGCACTCCAGCCATTTAAAAATGCTTCTGCTGGGAGAAAGGGAAGTGGTGACTCTTTGTGGGATGCTCCTGCTGGAGGAATTTTGGAGAGCAGCACGGGATGGGTGGCTAAAAACCCTCCCTGCCTGGCTAAAAAGGGATGACATTCCAACAGAAACTTCCAGGGTTTTCCCACCTGTGTTTTAAAAAATAAGAGATAAAACCTGAAAAGGCAGACTGAGCACAAATGTATTTAACTGAAATACCTAATGAATAAGAAGCAGCAGTGATATTTAAGAACAAATGCAGACATCAAATGAAAATCTCATTATTTGGTGCCATTTCCTACTATTGAGAGATTTCGTAGTTATTAAGAAATATTGTTAAACTGCTCTGAAAGGTCTCCTGTGAGGAGCACCATCAGCTGGCTGAGAATTGTGACTGTTTGCAACCAACAGCAGAAAGGTTGCAAAAAAATGACTTCCTGCTCCTACCATGTAAAATTCCATGTCTCAATGTGTCCATGGGGAAAAACTCTCCTGCTGCCAGTGGGACCTTGACCCTGCAGGTGTGAGCTGCTGAATTCCATGGGGAAAATTCCTTTGGGAGAGGCTGCTGAGCACACAGTCTAACAGGAAAGATTCGTGGAAATAACAGAGATACAGCTTTTTCTGTGCATCCTCATATTTATTATTTTATCCTTCTGTTCACTCAGATGGATCCCAGTGCTGCTGAGCTCAGGGTGCCAAGGCTGGGCAGTGCCAGAGGGCTGAGCCCTCCTTCCAGCCTCAGCCTGACTTGGAAAAAGCCCTGCTGGACTTTTGGGAAACAGAGCTGTGGTGCTTCCCTCTGGGAATGCTGCAGGGCTGGAGCTCCTCTGGAGCCAGGCTGGGAGAGCTGGGAATGTCCACCTGGAGAGGAGAAGATCCAGAGAGAGCTCAGAGCCCCTTCAGGGCCTAAAGGGACTCCAGGAGAGCTGGAGAGGGGCTGGGGACAAGGATGGACAGACAGGACACAGGGAATGGCTTCCCACTGCCAGAGTGCAGGGAGAGATGGGATATTGGGAAGGAATTGTTCCTCAGAGGGTGGAGAGGGGCTGGGATGGAATTCCTAGAGAAGCTGTGGCTGCCCCTGGATCCCTAGCAGTGTCCAAGGCTGGGTTGGATGGAGTTTGGAGCCACCTGGCACAGTGGAAGATGTCCCTGCCATGGCAGGGCTGGAACTGGGTGATTTTTAAGGTCCTTTCCACCTAAACCAGTCTGGGATCTGTACAAAATGCACTTTCTGCAGAACAGAATCGCTGCAGTTTGATCTCTCTACTGCCAGAGCTGCTCTCTGCTCATGGGCAGGCAGCACCAAACAGATGAATTCCCTGAAAATACACAGATTTTCCTGCCTAAAAGCCGAGGTGAAGCCTGCAGAGCTTGAATGCCCTGAACACCACAGGGCCCTCTCTGGAGTCAGGTGCTCTCGCCAGACAAACACCCAACAAAACCAGCTTCCCTGGGGAGCTCTGAGAAAACACTGTGCCAAAAATAGGCAAGAGCTGTGTGGACAAACCTGTCCCAAATCACTGCTTTTGGTGCCAGTGTCACAGGGTCAGTGTCACCTGCCAGTGGCTGGAGCAGGGACTCTGCCCCTCTGGAGCTGGGAATGCTGGCACATCCCACATGGCCCTGCCGACCAAATTGTCCCAGAAATGGGACAAAGTGTCCCAGACTGTTCCCAGCTCTCTCCCCAGGCTTTGAGGGCTACATCCCAAAAAAGTGACCTCTGTTTTGTTTGACAGCTCAGGTAGGACGAGCTCTTGAGCTTTGGGTTATGGGTTTTTCTGTTTCAAAAGCATTCAAAAACCCAATGCTAATGTAAACACCTTGTCTTTCAAATGAAATATAAAGTAAAATCTCTATGTTCTGGCAATATTTACATTATAAAACCGTTCTTTGCAGGCCTATGCCACAGATCTCTTTTGGAAGGGTGGGTTTGGAACAACTGTACACATCATTAAACTGATTTTTAGGCTTTGCCCTCGATTTCTGTGTCAGAAAGGGGTGGGTTACACACTTTATACAAATTTCCAGTTCCGGGGGAGAAGCATTAATGGAGTTGCACACTCCCTGCAGGAGCACTGGGGAGTGCACTGCCAAAATCTGCCAGGATGTGGGAAGTTGCAAGAGGGAATTTGGCTTTTCCTTTCCTGCTGCTGCCTTTTGGGAACACACAGCTCACCCCTCATCTCAGCCTGGAGCCACCTCACACCTGAAACACCTCCACATTTCCCTGTTTTCTTCAACATGGGCATGGATCTGTGTTTCCCTCCATCACTCCAAACTGCTCCATGAGCAAACACTTCCCAACACGCCCAGGCTGTTTTCCAATCTAAATGCTCAACTCTAATCCTGGCAACACTGGTGACTGTAAAATCAGCATTTTTTGTCATCTGACACATTCCCAAGGTCCCAGCACCCTGGTCAGTGGATGCTCCCGTGCTTCTGTGTGCATCTGTGTTTAATTTCACAGAGATCCCTTCATTTTTTATCCTAATATTGCCAAATTCTCCCATTTAACAAGCTCCCCATGCCGGCAGATGCAGCACCAGCAATGCCACCAACGCTCTCACCGTGTTGTCAGGAGTAGGATGAGACCAAAATCCATGGGAATGAGCAGCACTCGGTGGGACAGCAGCTCCCAGGCAAAACACAGAGGGATAATATTTTATCCCCCAGCCTCCAGTGCAGCACTTCCGTGTGTTTTCCCAATTTACAGGCCAGCTGCTCCCAGCCATGGCAAGCTGAGCTCCTGCCCTGCTCTCAACAACCCCCCGTGCTGCTCCTGTTCCCTGGGGAATTGCTTCCCAAACACTTCCCTGCCTGAGTGCTAACAGGGAGAGGCAGGTGGGGCTGCAATTCTTTAAAGCGTTTTCTAAACCCGTAGAGCTTTCAAAAATGGGGCGGGGAAGGCAGAAAAAGGGAGCAAAGCAACGTAAAAACGCAACTGAACATCCGGAGGCAGCTCAGAAAACACATCCTCAAAGCCAGCAGTGACATTTTTACATCAGTGCTGTGAGCTCAGAGTTACCACTCAGCCTCTTTGCTGCTTCTTTCCTTAGCTGGATCCCTGAAAAATCCAAAGCCACAGGGCAGGGAAGGGCTGCTGGATTCCAACAGGGAATCTGCAGCTGTGAGAGAACACGGGGCTGGAAACTTGGAGTCAATGCTCCTTGTAGAAGTGAGATTTTTTTGTTTTTTTCCTGGGAGACTGTCCTAGGAACCTCCGCCTTTCCAACCATATTTTTCTGGAGTTAAACCAGCTAAACCTGAAGGTTGAGCTTTTTACTGATCGCTGAGAGACGTACTGAGGACTGAAGGAAAACGAAACCAGCCTGTGGGTTCTACTGAACTCTCTTTTGATGAGGCACCCCCTTCATAACAGCTACCAGTATTGTATTTAAATTGGATATATTGACAAAATGTAATCTACCTCTGTAAGCATTGTGCCATTCGACAGTACTACTATTAGATTTATATACCACAGTTTAAATTACATCCATTTCATGAATGGTAAAATGCTAAAACTCAAGTGTCTAACTGCCAAAATACAGCCTTACTGGAATGAGTACAATTTACAAATACAATAATTACATTTTAAAACCATTAACAATGTTACATCTAGAAGTAAATACTGGAGGACTGGTCAAGACGGTGTTTTCCAAGGAAAAAAAAAATGCTGAAAGTTGTCGACACTTCCAACAGAAATGTCCCGAGTGCAGGATTTAGTTCATTTTCCTTAAACCGTAATTAAAACCCGTTCCACGCACAGCAGTCCTTGGGTGTTTTCCATAGTATTTTCCACAGACTTGCATAAGCTTCCATCAGTTATCCGCCAAATATTTACCTGAAAACGGATCAGAAATCAGCTGGGGGAGGGAGGAGCAGCCCTGATTCCCAGGAGTTGGTTGCCCAAAATATAATATATAAAAATATAATATATAAAAATATAAAATATATAATAGAGTATCTTATATATAAAAATATGTAATTGTATATAATATTAATAATGCAAATGCTAGAATTAACATAATATAGTATAATACTATATTATAATAAGGATAATATGATATATTACATGTTACATATAACATCTATATTTTATATATTATATAATACATAATATATAATATAATTTAAATTCTATAATATAGAATATTGTTTCATAATTTTATCTATAATATACATTAATATATAATATAAAATAATATATGAAAATACTATGTTAAGAATATAATGTAATAATATAATATAATGTAATATAATCATGTATATTTAATACTTGTAATATAATGATATGGTAATAATATAATATATGTAATACTTGTAATATAATGATATGGTAATAATATAATATATATAATGTATTATATATTATATGTATATATAAATAAAAATTAAATACAATATGAAATACAAGGATTTTTCCATATATATATATATGGAAAAAATCAGCGAAAATCAGGAAAAAAATCAGGAAAAAAAAAATATATATGGAAAAAAAATATATATTTTTCCATATATATTTCTGGAAAAATCCTTGTATTTCTCTGAGCAATGGGGCAAAAGCTCTTGCTGGAGATCCCCTGGAGATCCCAGATTGCCTTTCCTGCAGGAGCACACCTGAGCCATGAAATCCAAGGCTCTGCTGAGTGGATTTATCCCACCCAGGGGAGCTGCTGTCCCTCTGTCCCCACCCTGCCCGAGCTGCAGCAGGAGCTCTGGGCTGCAGCAGCCACCAAATACTCAACACCAGCATTCCCAGCGTCCCAGCAGAGCCCGAGGGGACCTGCAGGGACACCGTGATGGCAAAGGGACTCACCTGCCGCGAACCTCTTCTTGATGAGGGAGAAGCGATACCCGGCGCCGACCAGCTCGATGTCACAGCTGGACAGCGTGCTGCCCTCGCTGGTGAACTGCACGGCCAGCGGCGCTGGCGAGCTCGGCCCCTCCGACAGCTGGAACCGGGCTAGCAGCGACCCCACACCTGCGACAGGAACCCCAAACCACACCCTGTGAGCACTGAGAGGCACAGGGAGCACCCCAGAGCTGGGACAGAAACCCCAAAGGAGACCCTGGGAGGAAAGAGAGGCACTGGGAGCATCCCAGAGCTGGGACAGGAACCCCAAACGACACCCTGTGTGTCAGAGAGGCACAGAGAGCACAGAGAGGCACAGAGAGGCACAGGGAGCACCCCAGAGCTGGGACAGAAACCCCAAAGGAGACCTGTGAGCACTGAGAGGCACGGGGAGCACCCCAGAGCTGGGACAGAAACCCCAAAGGAGACCTGTGAGCACCCCAGAGCTGGGACAGAAACCCGAAATGAGACCCTGTGAGCACTGGGAGCACCCCAGAGCTGGGGCAGAGACCCCAAACGACACCCTGTGAGCACACACAGGCACTGGGAGCACCCCAGAGCTGGGACAGAAACCCCAAAGGAGACCCTGTGAGCACAGAGAGGCACTGGGAGCACCCCAGAGCTGGCAGGGACAATGGGATGCCCAGGGTGGCATCCCTGGATCCCTGTGGCAAGTGGAGCCACAGCCATGCCTGACCCCCCAGCACCCTGGGGTGGGGCAGAGGCAAAGCCCCCTCATCCTCCCATCCTCATCCTCCCATCCTCATCCTCCCATCCTCATCCTCCCATCCTCATCCCACCCCAGGGACAGGGACAGCTTCCCACGTGGAAAGCCACCTGTGAGGGACAGAGATCCTCCCAAAAGGGGTGCAAATAAGGCCTCAGCCTCCTGCTGGAGAGGAGCAAAGGGCTTGGCAAAGCACCACGGCCCTGCTGGGTTAATGCCCCTCGTGGTGCCAAGGTGCTTGGCAAACTGCCCTGGTGGCACACAGCCCTGCTCTTGAAGCTCCAAATTTTAAATCGCTGTGTCCCCAGCAAGCCCCAGCAGGAACTGGGTGTCTGGGCTTGTGTGCTGGCACTGTCAGTGGGTCAGGGTCTGACTGAAGGATTTCGAGTTAACAACATGCATATTTGCAGGATTACCTCCATTTTCTGACTTCTGGGAGATATCAGGGATCTTCCACAATATCCTTTGCTGCTCAGCATTCCTGCAAACACACGGAGAAGAGCATTTCTGTAGGAGTCAAGAAATTGCCAAGGAGTCATTTGAATTTTGCTGAAGGCTGTGAAGGCTGGGGAAGGGGAAATTGCTCTGGTGCCACTCTGGAGTAGCAATTCTGGGAGCTTGGATTTGGCTTTGACCTGGTGGCTTTGGCAGTTCTGGGTTAGTGGCTGGACTGGATAGCCTTAGAAAGCTTTTCCAACCAAAATAATTCAATGATTGTATGAGCTGAGCAGGAAAATGCTGCTCTTGGAGTGCAGGAGTGATGGGTAACAGGCATGGGAATGTCCTTGTACCCATGGCAGTGACAGCCACATGTCCTTCCACAGAATCCCAGAATCCCAGACTGGTTTGGTTGGAAGAGACCTTAAAACTCATTTCATTCCACCCTCTGCCATGGCAGGGACACCTTCCACCATCCCAGGCTGCTCCAAGCACTGTCCAGCCTGGCCTTGGACACTGCCAGGGATCCAGGGACAGCCACAGCTGCTCTGTGCTAGTACCTGTGGCAGTGATGGCCATGCAGCCCTGTAAACCCCAAATAAAGCAGCCAAAACGCAAAATAAGGGCTGATGCTCTGCTGCCTCCATTCATCTCTGACCATATTTTTTAGGGAATGACAAGAAAAAAAATGTGTCAGAGTGGGGTGAAATGTTTCCTCCCGCAAGAGGAAGGCAGGATTGGGTCCCCAACATGTCCCCAGCTCCCACCCACAGCAGGATGGGCACTCTAGACAGGGACAGGGCAGAGCCAGGAGGAACAATCCCTACCAGACAGCAGGAGGAAGCACAGCCTGAAGTTTGGTTACTCCTCCGTCGACAGGGACGAGGAACTGGACGTTGTTTAGAGCCACCGGAGTGGTCATTGCCTCTGTATTGTATTTGTAGTCGATGCGCAGGTCAGTGCTTGCAGGGTCACACCGCCAGCTCACTGCAAGGTTTAATGGAGTAGACTGAATACCCTGGGCAGATACCTTCCAAAATGACAGAAAAAACATTTAGTTTCCGTAGGGCTGAAGGGACAAATCCCGTTTTACAGACGCGGACATCGCATTTGGTTTCAGAGGGGGCAATGCCTTGAATTCCCACTGAATTTAGTACTGGGCTTAAAGCCAGACAACCCGGTGCCACACAGAAGGGACAGGGGGACAACACAGCCCCCACCTCACGTTAGCTCCACTCTGCACTAGGGAAACATCTTTTTTGACAGCTATCATTCACCACACTCTTTTCTTTTTTTTTTTTTTTTTAATTTTTTTTTTTTTTGGCACGCTTTTATGGTACAAAAAAACCCCTACCTGGTACTTGAGCATATCCACATTGTAATAGGTGGCTTGAGGTTTCTGTTCCGATACCTTCTTTAGGTGAGTCATTAGGTTTGGCATGTTGACCCAGAACTCCTTGGAGCTGGAGTCACTCTGCACGCTGTCACTGCACAGAGGGAGAATGAATGAGCCCTTGGGATCACCTGCCTGGCAGGAGAGAGCTGCTCTGCAGAGCACAGCAGCCCCACAGCCTGAGGAATGCTGGCTCCCTCCCACGCGTCTCCGGCTTGTCCTGATCTGTGTGTTTGGGATTTGGGATCTCCCAAGTGCTGGGCTGATCCCGCAGTGTGGGTGGAGGGGAAGGGGAGGATTCTGCCCCTCTGCTCTGCTCAGGTGAGAGGCAACCTGCAGAGCTGCCCCAGCCCTGGGGCAGGAAGATGGGGAGTGTGGAGAACACCATGGAGCTGCTGCAGGGCTGGAGCTCCTCTGGAGCTGGGCTGGGAGAGCTGGGAATGTTCACCTGGAGAGGAGAAGGATCCAGGGAGAGCTCAGAGTCCCTTCCAGGGCCTAAAGGGGCTCCAGGAGAGCTGGAGAGGGACTGGGGACAAGGGATGGAGGGACAGGACACAGGGAATGACTTCCCACTGCCAGAGGGCAGGGATGGATGGGAGATTGGGAAGGAATTGTTCCTCGGAGGGTTTGAGGCCCTGGCACAGGGTGCCCAGAGAAGCTGTGGCTGCCCCTGGATCCCTGGCAGTGTCCCAGGCCAGGTTGGACAGGGCTTGGAGCAGCCTGGGACAGTGGAAGATGTCCCTGCCCATGGATGGGGTGGGACAGGATGATCCTGATGATCTATCAACCCAAAACCAATCAGGGACTTTATCCAGCATTTAAAGATTTGAGAATTTCCCTCCCAAAACCAGAGCATGCTTCCAAGGAAGATAGCTCAGGCCGTACTGCAAACACCCTAATTTCTGGCATCCTGCCTTCCCCTGGCATGCTGGGGAGGGAAGGGCTTACCAGCAGAGGAGCTGGGGGTTTGGCAGGACGTGCTCCAGCCTGTTGTAGTTGAGCACGCGGAAGGTGAGCACGGCCGGCGCCGGGTTGTTGGCGAAGTGCCGCGTGATGCCCGCCGGGAAGGACAGCACCATCTCCCCCGTGATCTTCACGATGCACCTGCAGCGCCCAGCGCACAGCCAGGGCGAGGAGAGGGAGCTCAAAAGGCAGCAGCAGGGAGGGGTGGCACCGTGGGAGGTGTGGGGACAGTCCCCTCTCCCCACCCCATACATCCGAGCCTCTGGTGGCCTCAGGGAGAGCAGGAACTGCACAAGGGCTGACTGGGACCTTAAATATCACTGCTCTCTTTAAAGGTCCTTATTTCTGCTGTCATTCAGTACTTCAGTTAACTCCATTTGCCTTCAGTCTGCCCTTTCGGGGTTCATCTATTGGAGGTTTTTAAAACAGGTGGGAAATTCACCTATGTATTTCAGTTAAATTCAGTGTTGCAGTTAAATCCATTTGTCTTTGGTCTGCCCTTTTGGGTTTCATCTATTAGAGGTTTTTAAAACGTAGATGGGAAACACTGGACGTTTCTTTTGGGATGCCATCCCATTTTTCCCAGGCAGGGTGGGCATGGGGAGGGGAGGAGCAGCCAACTTGCACCCTTCCCGTGCTGCTCTCCGAGATTCCTCACATGAAATCCTCACCTCCCTTTCCCCAGCAGAAAAACATTTCCACATGGGCACCCCAGCAGTGTCCCTGGACACCCCAAGCTCTGATCACCTCCTGTCTCCCTCCCCATCCCTGTCCAACCTCTCCACCACCCAACCCCACACCCCCGGCGCTCAGCACCTACTTGTTGGGGTCAGCCCCCTTGAAGTAGGCGTTGACCGTCTCGGTGAAGGCTGCAGCCACGGGCAGGGTGTCCTGTGCCCCCATGGTCAGGGGGCTCGGGCCCCTCGAGGAACCTGCAACACAGCAAACACCTCCCTTGGCACCTGCCAGCCCTGCTGCCCCCCGAGCAGAGCCCACAGCACCCCCCAGCCTGACTGCACGGGCAAATCATCACCACACATCCCCCAGGCTTTGGATGAGGCTTTCAAAACGTTTGGAAAATGCTCTTTTCCCCCCACCCTGCTGAAAAAGCAAGCAAAGAAAAGGATGGAGGTGGCCAGGCGGGAGCAGCATGCAGGGCCCTCCCGGCGCGGCGGGGCTGCCACGGCAGGCTTTGCATGACAGTTTTTGCAGTCGCTTTTTGGGCCCCGCAAAGAGGGGCTGGGGGGGTTCATTGTGGCACCCGCGGGGCTTGGGGTGTTGGCAGTGTCCCCCTGGTGTCCCCCCAGGCTGAGGGGACTCCTGCAGTCCCCAGCATGATCCCCTCTCCTCTCCTGCCCTGCGGATACCACAGGATGCTCTGCATCCCACTCGCTCCACAAAGCCCTCAGTGCCCTGCAGGAAATCCATAAATCATCAGAAACCTGGAAAAACAGGCATTGGCACAGATTGCCCAGAGAAACTGTGGCTGCCCCTGGATCCATGGAAGTGTCCAAGGCCAGCTTGGACAGCAGCAAGGACAGAGGAAGGTGTCCTTGCCCATGGCAGGGTGCAACAAGCTGAGATTTAAGGTTGTTTCCCAACCAAACCATTCTAGGATTCCATGATTTAAGAAAGGGGAAGAGTTTGCTTCAGTGGTGCTGTTCATCCACGGACACTCACCAGGCTCTAGAATAATCCAGCCCTGCAGGATCAACCCCAGGATTTCCTTTACTGGCCAGAATTGTCTCCAAAAGATGTTTGAGGATGAAATCATCCCTGCAGGTGCCCCAGGTGTGTTGGAAACTCTCTGTGCTTTCCAACACGAGCTCTGTGCCAGCACCAAGGGGAGGTGGGGTTGGCACAGCCAAGCCCTCCCCTCTTCCCCATGGAAATTACCCAAAAATCAGCCCAGACGTCCAAGGTGTTGATCCCACAGCACCCAAAAACTCCTGCAGAGGTCACTGCCTGCCCTGTGGCTTCAGCCTCATCTCTCTCCTGCCCCAGTTTGGAATTTTTTCTACACCACATTCTGTACACCAGGTGAAACACGAGGATTATTTCAACCCAAACCAGCTAAAAAGGGACAGCAAGGGACTCCAGAGGGACACCTCATCCAGGGATGTCCTCACTCTGTCACCTCCATGCCAGGCAGGTGGGTGGGGGGATGAATCCAGCCCGGGTTTTGTTTGGATTAAGCACATGCCAGCTCCAGCCAAATCTGTGGGAATTCCAATCCCAGGAAGGGCAGCAGATGAGGGGGAAGCAAAGCTGAGCAAAGTGTGTCACGTTCCTGCTGAGCTCTTCTGCTTGGGCTATCCTCAAAAATGATCCTTTTCCTTCTTTCTCTGCTGCTTCCCATTGCTGCCCCAGTAAATACCAGGGGTTTGGGTGCAGGAAATTGAGATTTGCAACGTCTCCCGGGGGAAGAACTTCTGTCACTTCAATTACATTTGGGGTTTGGAGATATTAATGGGAGAAATTGAGGAAATTATAGTTTTCACCAACAAGGAGGATTCCTCACACCTTTCCGAGGCGTATGAATGGATAAATCCTAAGTGCTCTTTCCTGGAGGCACAGATGAGGGATTTTCCCTTCCTGGAGGCACAGATGAGGGATTTTCCCTTCCAATGCCTGATGCAGCCTGAAAGTGTCAAAAATTGATGCAGCCACGCATCTTAAGAGGCTCAGGGGAATCAGTGATTCCAGCTGCAGCCCGGGATGAGGATGCTCAGGGATGAGGATGCTCAGGGAGTGGATCTGGCTGCTCCAGGATGGGCAGCTGGAACGTCTCACCCACACACACCAGACCCATTGCCACACACACATTAATTAATCATTAATTCTCCTGCTCCTGAGGCCACAACTCCAGGCTATCCATTGGGGATTCCCTGATGGACATCCCACCAGAGAGCAGACACGGTTCCAGCCAAGGACACAGGCAGCTCCCCAAAACCACAGGGCACCAAACCCCAAAATCCCATGACAGAGAGGAAATGCAGGACTATGGGACAACATATTTCCTATAAATCCTTTCCACAGACACCACTGGGAGCACATCCTTGCTCCCCACCCAGAGCAATAATCCCTCCGAGCATCAAACCCAACCGACATCCCTGCAGTGGGATATTCCTTCTGCATCCACCCAGAAACACAGAGGGGATCCAAAACCATCCCCAAAGTCTGGCTGTGGAGGGGAAAACCAGAGGTGTCACCCAGCAGAGCAGCCCTGGGCTCGTCTCGAGGGGAAAGGCACAAGAAAGGGTTTGGCAATGGGATTGTCATTCCTTGGAAAAGGAAAATCCCAAACGCACCAACTCCAGCTGGGTTTTGCCTGGATCCTGCAGCACCACCACACCTTTCTCCTCATTCCCCAGCTCTCCTTTTCCCCTTTTTTCCTTGCACCTGCATGACATTCCTTGATTCTCCAGAAGGAAAAATCATCCATGCAGGAATATCTCATGGATCCCCTGAGCAAGCTCAGCTGAATCCATCTGAGCACCAAAACGTCCTCATTTCTGATCCAGCTGGGAATAAAAATCATATGGGTGGAATTGGGGTTCTCCACTCCTCCCTCGTGAATCTGTAAATTCTTCTCTCAATGGCTTCAGGGAATTTTTTAGTGTAAAAATAAATTTTTACAGTACGGTTTTTACTAAAAAAGAGAATTATAATCTATTTCAGCATTGGAATCTTCTTCCAGAAACTTGAGAGACAAATCCAGTTGCTGTGGCACAACTCTACCCAAAACCTGCCTTTTCAACTCCTGCTTCAGAAATTATTTTTACAAGCATTTGATTTGGGAAAATGACCTGATAATAACAGCGATAAAAAAATAAATCCTCTTTATGGATCTTTGGATCCAGCGAGAAGCAGCAGACCAGTTTAATTTGCCTTATTTTTCCCTACAAAAGGTGAAAAATGCAGCTCTGGAGTTGCTAGGGATCCCAGAATGTGACTCTGAACGAGAGCAACACCACATCTCTTTTCACACAGGAACAAACTGCCCCATGTTCTGCGAGCACACGGATCTTGGCACAAAAAAAACCAAAAACAAAACCAAAAAACCCCAAATCCAGAAAGAAACCATCATTTGCCTTCTGGCATTCCGTGCCCTGACTTCCAGATGCCAAACCCAGCAGATCTCCTCTCACTTCCCTGCGGATGAAGTTGATCTTTTTGATTTTAAAGCTTAAATATTTCGAGGGAAATCAGGAAATCCAGCGTGTGGAAGTGAGACAGCTCCTTCCTGGGCTGTGGGATCATCCCGGATACTCCTACATTCCCAGGACAATCCCAGACCGTTCACACCACCAGAACCAAGCCCGAAAATTCCAGTACGAGGTTAATATTCCAAAGCACAAGCAAACCCCCAGAGGTGGAGGTGCAGCGCTGGTGCTGCACCGAGGGAGGAGCAGGAGGAAGCACGGGGTGGGATCAGGGGGAATGTGGTGCTGGAATATTCGTGCTGAGGGATAACTCAGTCCCTGCTCTGCTCAGCTCTTCCCAGAGCACCTGGGGAAGGAAATCCACGCAGGGATTTGAGCTGGAAAGAGCAAAACAGCACCAGGAGGAAGCAAATCCTCCGCGACCCCTCGTGGGTCTCAGCTTCCCCCAAAGCCTTGGGGCTCTCAGAGTGGCGTTGGCCACTCACCCTCTGTCCCCTCTGGGATGTGACACTGCTCGGACAAGGTGCCATCAGCCCCCAAACAAGTCTTTTCACCTTCCTCATCCACGAGAGACCCAAAACCTCCAGCACCTGCAGCCAAGCCGCACACCCTGGCAGCGGTTCGGGGCGGTGCTGGCAGTGCCAGCGCGTTCCCCATGTCCCTGCCGCCGGAAAAAGGGATGAGAGGTGGGGAGGAGGCGATGCCGACACCCTCGGGGTTGGAATTCAGCACACCCAGCCCGCTCCGGGCAGCTCGCGGGGCCAGCGGGGAGAAGCCCTGGTTGACAGAGTCAAGTTCCTCGGCAGTGCAAGCGGCTCAGCTCCCTGGCTTTCACCTCCATCTGGGAATATTCGGAATGTTCCTTTGGGTTGCGGTTCGTTTGGGTCGGATTTTTTTAAATTTTTTTTTTTTCTTTTTTGGAAAAGGAAATCAACGAGGAAAAAGAGATCAGCGTGGGACAAACGGCACAAATCAAATCAAAACGATTCCGGCCGGGCTGGCGATGTCATCTAAGTCGCCACAGCATCCCGCACGGGAAGCTGGATTGGATGGAGCCTGGAAAGCTGGATTGGATGGAGCCTCGGAAGGGAACCCCGGGAGCGAGAGAGCGAGAGCGAGGGGAGCGAGTGGTTACCGGCTGTGCTTGGCACTACTTACCTTCGAAAGTCAAATAAAACTTTCCTCTGTCAAACCAAACGAGGGAAGGCTGTTCATTCTCTGTATGGCCAGGAGTTGAAGCGGGATGGGAAAGGTTAAGGAGAGGGAGAGAGAAGGACACAGTGTGAGTCACAGAGCAGGTCATTAATGTCGCTACGGGGAGGGGGCGAGGCGCTGCAGGGCTGTCACACGTGCAGGGACAGGGGCGTTACACCCGGCCGCCGGCTTGGGACACAAAGCGGGAAGCAAAGCTATGGAAGCCCAGATGGAAGAGTCGTTTTGCCCGCTGGGTGAGGAGCTCGGAGGGGTTGTCTCGCTTTTTTTTTTTTGGCTACAGTAGAAGAGGCTTGTCG
The DNA here is from genome assembly GCF_008360975.1 of Lichenostomus cassidix. Lineage (NCBI taxonomy): Eukaryota > Metazoa > Chordata > Aves > Passeriformes > Meliphagidae > Lichenostomus > Lichenostomus cassidix. The sequence continues at coordinate 1,105,517 of NC_139489.1, forward strand.
GCTCATGCACTCCGTCAGTGTTCTACCTGCGCGGAGCCGGGCAGACACTCCTCAGCGCCGCCTCCGGCAGCAGCCCCGGCGGGATACCGCTCCGCATCCACCCCGCGGTGACAACGCAGTGACAGTGAGACGTGGCTGTTTGCTCTCGCGTTTCAGGACACGACACTTGCAGAGAACCAGACACACGCACACAGAGCAGCAGATCCTAGCCGGAATCTTCCCTTTCCCATCGCGACCAGCTCCCTGCACTCCCGCCGCCTCCAAAGCCACCACGCTGGAATAACTCGGGATGGGCGCGGGGGGGAAGGTGAGGTGGGGGGTGGATGTGGAACAGCTTGTGGAGCTGTTAAATGAACCTTTCGGAATTCGGGAGGTGCCAACCTTCCACCTCCAAGTCCTTTGAGTCGCTGAGAAACTGTCATGCAAGGTGCTGCGAGCGGTGGGTTGCCGCTCCCAAGGCGGATTGCTCGGAAAAGTTCCCTGCTCAGTACAGTACCTGCCGGCGCTTCAGGGCGCCTGTCAAACGCGGGCAGTTTGTCAATAAAAGCATCATCCTCTGATAACACAAGCAGAAGAAACGCAAAGGAAAGGAAGAAAGAAAGAAAGGAAGAAAGGAAGGAAAAAAAAGAACACAAAAAAGAATGAAAACATGGATTCCCAAGTGAAACCAAGCAGCGCACTCGTATCAACGGAGAGACAGAGAAATGACGGGAGGGGAACCGACACGGGAGTCAGACAGCTCCTTGCTTTGCCGGGAATTCTCCCGACTGACATGCAGCCAACGAGGAAAGCACACCAGAGCAGCACGGAGGACACGGAGATGGAGCAGCCCTTCCCGTGCTCCCGGGCAAACTCCGCCGGACTTTGCCGTGGGGAACGGGAGATGGGAATGTGGTGAGACAGACCGCAGCCCCAGCCCGGTTGGGGTGTCCCAGCGCCCCGGGACCTGCAGTGCTCCTTGACCCCAGACCTGCCCATCCCTGCACACCTCCCAGCCCAGCTTTTCCTCTGTCAGGAACTGGAATTGCCCTGCTGTGGGTTTTCCTGGATGCTCACCCTGCACAGTGCCGGCCTTGCCTTGGTGGGGACAAGGAGATGCTTTCCCAGTGCAGACCCCAAACCCTGTCTGTCCCTGCCTGGCCCCCATGAGCTTTTCCCGAGGTTTAGGGCAGATGCCAGCAGAAAGGCTCTTCCCCCAGAGGGTGCTGGGCACTGCCAGGCTCCCCAGGGAATGGGCACAGCCTGAGGCTGCCAGAGCTGCCAGGGATGCCCAGGGTGGCATTGTTGGGTGTCTGTGCAGGGCAGGAGTTGGATCAATGATCCTGTGGGTCCATCCAGCTCAGCATCATCTGTGCATGGAGCTGGAAGTGCAGCTCCCTGCAGAATCTGGGATGTTCCTGCTGGCTGCCCCATTTGGAGCTCCCCAGCCCAGGGGTGACCCCAGAGCCCTGATTCCAGCTCTCCTGCAAGGAAAGCCCCCATGGATGGGGTGGGAATTTCTGGGGTCAGTGGGCACAGCTTTTCACCCCCACAGCAACATCATCCCCTCTGCTCAGCACGGGGAGGTCATTAAAACAGCAAACTTCCGCTCCCAAAAATATATGAGAAAAATAAAATAATCTGAGAGGGAGCTCAGGTGGCACCAGCAGCCCTCAGCCTGCTCCCCTCGCCCTTCCCATCCTCCTGCAGCCCCTGGCACTGTCCCTGTCCTCAGCCTGGCTGTCCCCTCCACCAAAACCACAGTCCCTGCCTTCAGACACCGGGCAAAGCGCCTGCCAGTGCCACCAGCGCTGCCCTGCGGCACAGGGGACACTCAGGGCTGGCTGCCCCTCGCTCCAGGTGACATTTTCCCCAGCAAGGTGCTGTGACAGTGACCAACAGGCGGAACAGAGCAGAGCACCCTCAGCACCTGAGAGCGAAGCGACACCAGCATGGAGACGCAGTCAGACTCCAGCAAAGCCCGGGGAGGGCTCAGTGCCACCACACCGCGGGGACAGCGCCGGCAGCAGCACTGCCAGCCGCCACAGGGCGGGTTGGTGGCGATGCCACCGCTCGTCACAGTGATAAACACGGGGAACTCCCGCCAGGCTGGGTTTTCCAGGGGGTTGGGAAGAAAAGACAAAGGAGGGAGGTGGTTTTGGGGGAAGATGGAGCTGCAGGGAGCGAGGGGCCGGGGGTGGCAGCCGGGGGGTGGCAGGGATGGGGGAGCGCCGGCAGCAGGGACAGAGGGGACAGGGAGGGACAGAGGGATGGAGGAGGGAGGCGTGGGGGGACCCAGCGCCTGGAGCTGGGAGCTGCCAGCCAGACTCGATCCCCACTCCTTGTCTCAGCCCCAGGGTTTTGGCAAACCCCACATTTTCAGGACGTTCCTCCAAAAGGAGGCTGTGGCACTTTGTTCTGGTCTAGGACATGCCAAAGCAATGGCTTGGGAGAGTCTTTTCCTAGACCCCTTTTCCTGTTACTGCTTTAGGGGGAATTTAAGACATTCCAAGAGCTTTCATATTCCTGGATCCCAAGGTCTGGCTTCCAGCCCCACTCCCCTCCAGGCACAAGCATCCCCTGCAAAAAAAGCTTATTTTGCCCCAATTTACAGCCCAGAACCACATTTTATATTACAATCCCCTTGACCATCACCAAACATCCACTTCCCACAACATTTGGAAAAACTCCCCTACCATCATCACCCTCCTGATCCATCACCCCCTCAAACCCCTTTCAGCATTTAAAAACCCCAAAGAAAACAAACCAATCCGACCCCAAAGAACGACCTAGCACAAGAAAAGGCCTCAGGAGTTCTTGGAGGACAGAGGAAAGGTGAAAGCACAGCAGCGCTGTGTGTGTTTACCGACGGTGGGAGTGGTGGCTGCGCTCAGGGAGTTGGTGGAAGAGATGGAAGAAGTACTTTCAGCACGGGCTAGAGGTGCTATCGGAGGAGGGCTGGAGGAGTGGATGGGAGGGCTAAACGGCCTGGACTGGAGAGAAACATAAAATAGCACAACGTCAAAGAAAATCTGCACCGAAACGTTTGCATCGAACAAACAAAGCTTTTGCTGGACTGTCAGGACCTCCTGTTTGCTCCTCTGGTGTCCCAGGAGGAAATTGGAATGGCTTGAGTTCTGTTAGGAGCAATGGCATTTTAGCTGGGAGCTGGGAAAGCTGATTATCCCAGCATGGTGTGGGGGTTTGAAATTCCCAGCTATCCCACTGGGGATGGCATCTCCAGGGCGGTGGGATGGATGGGATGGGCAGGGAGCAGTGCCCACCGTGTGCCAGCTCACCGGGCAGCAGCTCAGCAGCTCCTCAGGATCCTTTGGGGATCATTTTACACTCACACCATCGACCCTAAAAGCCTCACAGCTTACCTGGGGCAGCCTGGGGTGGCAGGATGGGACAGGACAGGACATCACAGCCCAGCTGGGGTCAGAAATCCCTCCCCGAGCCAGGCACCATTCGTGGGATGGCTGGATCTGCTCTGCTCTGCCCAAACCCTTCCCTGGAGCCATTCCCACCTCCCCCATTCCGTGGTTAGCCCACGGCTGGCAGAGCAGAGGTGGGCACAGCCCTTCCCTCCTGGAATTCACCCCAGAGAGTCAATTCCAGAAGAGCCCCACCCACCATTTTCTCCGCCCGTTGTCTCATTCCAGACCGGGAATGTCACCCCCACCCCTGGCATCCCCCCATCCCTGCCCACGTACCACATCGCTGACGGGAGGTTTGCCGGGGGGCAGCTTGGGCCGGGAGGGGGGCCGGGGGGGTGGCGGAGGAGGTGTGCCACACGTGGCCAGCGGCGTTCCGGGGCGAGCTGGGGACGAGGAACCTGCAAGGAACAGGAGCTGTGAGTGTCCTGCAGGCTGTGACCCCATAGTGCCACCCCAGAGCCCCGAAGCACAGCCCTGTTTGCACAGAGCATCCCAGGATTGCTGATGCCCGAGGATTCCTGCCAGCGACTTCTCCACGCCTGGATCCCTCGGAAAAATAGTTATCAGAGGAGTCTGAGAGCTTTCCCAAAAAACCTGGGCGGGAGGAGGATGATGACTGATGAACTGGGAATTAGGGATTCTCCTCTCAGGGGAAAAACTTCGTCCCACCAGAGAAGGGAAAGGGTGGGAGAGGAAGGTTGTAGGGTTTGTAACACATCCTGGGAGATCCTGGAACAGGGGGTGCTGATCTTGGGGTTCACATGGTCCCTGACCCTGTGCAGAGGAGATTTTTGGGATCAAATAGAAGCTTCCCAGGATATCCAGGAGAGAGCTTCACTCCACACCCAGAAATTCCTTCCTTCTAGAAGTCCAGTGACAACCGGAGCTGTGTTTGAGGACAGAGGTGACACCAGGACGTGAAGGACAGCAGGAATGGGAGGGAATTCCCATTCCCAGGACAACTGCCCCAGTGTTTGCCATGAACTTCCATGGAGCTCAGCAGCTCCGTGCTTGGCTCAGGCTGGGAGGGAATTCAAGTCCCCATTGCCAGGACAAGTGACCCAGTGTTTGTCACCAACTTCCATGGAGCTCTGCAGCTCCGTGCTTGGCTCAGAGTGATGAGATGATGATTTAATGATTTTCCCACTTACAAGAGAATAATTTCCGAATTGTTTTGGGTGACACCCACATGAAGGAAATCTGAATCTATAGAATAAAGTTGGATTTACAGAAACAACAAGAGGTGAAGGAGAGCAGGCTCAGGCAAGAGAGGACTTGGCTTAAAGGGAGTAAATTCCAGTCATTCCTTTGCACAACTCCAAAATTCAAGCCACTTTTATTTAAAAGCCTGATTTGGGAACCAAAGTTTGAGTTTTTCCTTCCTTATCCCAATAAAAGCCTGACAAACTAGTGAAGATTCAGGGACAGTAGCCTTGCAGCACTGAGTGTCATAGGATGGAGCGTTCTGTGGCCACCAGGTAGCCACCAAAGCCTGGCCAGGTGGTGGCTTCCATCCAGGAAATGGGTATTTCCAACAAGCAGGAGCTGTGGCAGCATGTGAAAACCAGCATGGAATCAGAAATCTGCTGGAATGCTGGGCTTGGAACAAGATGAGTTTTGAGATCCCTTCCAACCCAACCCTGCCATCGTCCCCAGCCCTGCCCTGGTGACATCCCAGCCCAGCATCCCGTGGGATGTGAGGGCAGGAGAGCAGCCTGGGACAGCTCTGCTCCACAGCACCCAAACCTGCCCTTGGGAAGGTGGAAGGAGTGGGAGAGGTGCTGGAGCTGTGTCCCAGAGCCTGATCAGCTGCCCTGGGATGCAGATTTTGGAGGATTTGCATCATTTTTGGGTGGTTGTGTCCACACTGTCATTTCCCAGTGTGCAGCACTGGGGGGCTGAGGTGCAGTGGGGTGTAAAGCTGTCCAGCCTGAGCCAGGAAGAATTCCTGTAGAAGGGATGTGGATATTCCAGGACAGGCTGAGCAGGGATTCTCCCTCCATCCCTCCCCACATCTCCACCCTGTTCTCAGCTGGGAATGGGCTGCAGAGCAGAGCAGGATCAATCCTGGTGCTCCTGGAAGCTCCTGGAGAAATCCCAGCTCCAGCAGAGCCACCAGCTGGACGCTGCAGCCCCCAAGCCCCCCAAAACCCCACGGATTGAGCACAGAAAAGCCACCAGCACTGAAGCAAAGCCACACTCACAGCACACCAGCCACGCTCGGGGGAGGTGACAAACCCCCTGCACGGTGACACAAGTGCCCAGCTCCCGGCGGGAGGGGACAGGGGTTGGACACGGAGCTGGGGGGCTGAACTCCCACCCACCCCTCAGCACCCCGAGGGTGTAATTCCCTCCAAAATCCCTTCGGGTGGATGCAGGATGGGAGCTGAGGGGCTGAGCGGGCAGGGAGGGTGAGGAACCCGAGCCTCGCCCAGCTCGTTTGCCTTAATGAACATCCATAATTAAGCAGGTGAAGGCAGGCAGAGCGAGCAGGTTCTCCCAGGGGACAGGCTCACCCCAGAACACATTTCCCATCCCCGGCTGAGCATCCACACCCTTTCCGAGCCGGGAAGGACCGAGAACCACTCAGACCTGTGAATTACCGTGAATTATCGTGAAATGTCGTGAATTATTAAGAGGATGTGATTTTAAAAAAAACCCTGGAGCCTCGCCTCGCTCAGGTGATTCCCCCAAACCATTTCTGCTTCTATTCCCACCGAGAACAAACCCGCAGCGACAACGACAACGACAACAACCACCCCGTGCCCAGTTTCAGGGAGGGAAGGGAAGCTCCCGGGAGCTTTGGGAAAAGCTCTGAGCGCGGCGGGAGCACAGCGAGGAGCGGGGAAGGACACAGGAGGCGCAGGACACACGCCGGACGCGGCAGCACGGCCGGCACAGCCAGGCGGGAGGGGACGGCGCTGTCACCACGGCCACAGCGAAGCACACCCGAGGTCACAGCACGTACCGCTGGCGCTTCCCGTGCTGGCGCCCGGTCCGGGCGATGACACCACCGCGCGGTAGGTGGGCGGCGGAGGGGGCGGCGGGGTGGCTCTTTGGCCCGGCCCGAAATCTTTGGGAGAGGCGACCGGCTCGGCGGCATCGTCCTTAAGCTCGGGAAGCTTCTTGGGAGCGTCTTCCAGCTGCAGCGGCGAGGGCAGCGGGCGGGGATGCTCTGCCGCCGCCGGGGCGCTGCCGGCCGGGCTGCCCGCGGCCACCGGCGGGGACGGCGCTTTGTCCCGGGGGGGCGACAGCTCGGGAGGCGCGTTCTCCGGGGACTGATCGGAAAAATTGACCCACTTGTCTTCCGCGGTGGCAGCAGCAGATTTGGGGGACGGCACGGGGCCAAAAATGCTGTCCAAGTCATTGATGGACGGGAGTTTGTCCCGTTTGGGCTCTGCTGCTGCCTGGTCCCCTCCTGCGGTCAGAGGAGGTTTATTTTACACCGAGCATTGAGCGAGGGCTGCGCTATTCTCTACGGGCTCTAGCGCTACGGGAGATGCTCTACCAACACCTTTTCCTATTGAAATGGATATAATTCATGGGCGAGAAGGTTTCTACCGCAGCCACGTGCGACATGGAATGAATCCCGCGGGATCCGAAGCATGCACCACGAGCCACACTCACAAAGTCCCAAATCCCCTCCAATTCACAGCCTTTTTTTGTCCTCTGAAGCACATCAGCTCCTTCTCAGCACTCTGAGTTATCAGCAGATCTCAAAGGTGTGCTCTCAGCACTCTGGCACGCCCCACTCTATATATATTTATAAACACTCAGGTATAAATATATATATTTAAACATGCTTGTCGGACACTGCTGGAGTCTGGGCATGCAGCACAGGGAATGTATTCCAGCCACAAGCAGGAACAGGTCGGGATTTCGGGACACAGATTGGGATTTCCAGGCTCTGCACGCTGAGCCACCACACACCAACATTCCCACCTGACTCCAGAACCACCACAGATCCACCAGCCAAGCATTTCACATCCAGAAAAGGGAGATCCTAGCACTAGATGCCCTCTGGGATCCTCGGGGCAGCATCACCCCATCCCTGCTCCTGCATTTGGGGAGCCAATCCACAGTTCTACATGTAGGGTGCAGGGGATTAAACGGGATTTTGCAAAAATCAGACAAAAACAGACACTTTAGCCACTTGCTTTACAAACACACGAGGCACAGCCCAGCAAATGATCCGGCATTTGCTCCCGGGAATGGATCAATGGATGGAGATGGACACTGCCAGCCTGGCTGCTCCCAAAGATGGGAAAATCGGGAGTTGGGAGCACCAGTGGGATGGTGGTGGGCGGAGCAGAGAGGCCAGAGCAGGGCAGTCCTTCGTGGCCCAGGAGTTCCATCCCGAGGGGCTCTGTCTGTCCCCAAGGCCAGGCTCTGCCTGCCCTGCTCACATCCTGCTTTGCCATCGGGCAGCACCATGAATTATATGCTTGGAAGCACCTCTGGCTGCATCCAACACCTTTCCATCCCTGCCCTCAGGCTGTCCTTCTTTCCCAGCACATTTCCATTCTCCCTTCCCCGCCCCAGGCTGCAGTGCCAGGGGGCTTTTCCTGCTTTTCAGGGGGAATTTGGGGGGCAGGGAGTGCAGGAGCAGATCCCACACATCCCAGTATTTCCTCAGCACAGGAAATAATGTGTTATTTCCACGGCAGGAGCAGGGCTCTGGAATCGGGAATAAATCCCAATTTTGAGCAGGATATCGAAGCTAATCTTGCCCTTCATTCCCAGAGGGACTGATCCCGAAGGCAGGGATGGTGTAAAGAACATTAATGTCACCAGGGTGAGACCAACCTTGGAGCCAAAAATATCTCTGTGATGCTTCTACAGCATCACCCCTGAAACAACAACAAACTGCATCCTCCCTCCACCCCTGGCAGTGTCCCAGGCCAGGCTGGACAGGGCTTGGAGCACCTGGGATGGTGGGAGGTGTCCCTGCTTGGAGCAGGGATGGAGCTGGATGGGCTCTGAGGGCTGCAATTCTACACCTGCGGAGGGAAGAGGCTGCACAGGGAGCAAAGGCGTGCCCAGAGCACACCCACAGGGCTCTGTCCCCTCGGTGCCACCCCGGGGCTGGGGCTGGGGGTGACAGGGGTGTTACCTATGGCCAGGGGCAGCGGGGAGCCGGTGCGCGGCGGGGTGGCCGGGATGTTCTTCGGGGGCAGCGGCGGCGGGGCTGCGGAGAGAGCAGAGGGGAAAAGTCAGCTGGAGAACACGGAGCATCCCAGGGAATGTGGGATGGGATTGCTGGGGAAGGGGACAGAGCAGGGATGAGCTCCCAGTGCTGTCCAGCCTGGCCTTGGACATTCCAGGGATCAGGGGCAGCACAGCTTCTCTGGGAATTCCATCCCTCCCCACCCTCCCAGGGAATAATTCCCTCCCGATATCTATCCATCCATCCATCCATCCATCCATCCATCCACCCATCCCTGCCCTCTGGCACTGGGAAACCATTTCTGTTGGGTTCGATGGAATTCTTTCCCCTCCCCGTTTTTAAATCTCAGCCCCGCGCTGATGTTCCAACCCCCGAAATTAGCATTTTAATTAAACCTGGAGCCTCCGAGGCACAGAGCTGCCTCCACCTTCCTCCTGCGCCCATCCCACGTGGATCCGGGATGGGCACGGGGAGAGGGAATGCTGGGGCTAATTAACAGCGCCTAATTAAGCAGCGCGGCTTTGCAGGGGCATTTCTGCCAAGGAAATGGTTCCCCAGCTGCCCCAGGCGGAGGGGAAGCTGCAATAAAAATCAGAAATTCGGGGGTTTGCTGCTCTTCCTGATGTGAGCCTGGAAGAACTGGTGCTTCCAACTTTTCCAGGCAAATCACCCCGGCATGAACAGGCAGGATCAGGATCAGGATCAATCCCATCCCATCCCATCCCATCCACCATTCCTCACCAATCCCAATCCCTCCTCCACCCCACAGCGCTGTAACCCAGGCCAAACCAAGTGGCAAAACCCCTGTAATTTAAAATATTATGGAATTATATATTAAAATTAAATATTAAAACAACTCCACATCCTTTTGGACGAGGAAAACTTCAAATCTTTGACACAACCTCTGTGTGGATTAATTTATTTTTATGTTAACTTACTTCCAGTTGGAAAAGGTCTTGGAAGTTTTGGGGATTCTACATTAGTGTTGCTGGGCTGGACTGACCCCCAGATCTCAGGCTGGTCCAGAGCAGCTGAAAAAATCAAAAAGAAACGTTTTAAAGCAGTGAGAAAACCAAATATTTTCTTCCAAACACCCAAACACATGGATGAGACGGTGAGGCTCTGGGAAAAGAGGGACCAGACAGTGACAGAAACCTCATTAATTAAAGACAGGGGCTTCTGTAAGGGTGGATAATTAAAAGCTTGTCTGATTTGGAAGCAGGACGTGCAATTAGTTTGACACTTATGCTGTTTGACAAACAAAACAATGCCAGGGATGGGTTTGGAGGGTTATTGTGGGAAGGAAAATGTTGTATTGAGGGCAAAAATGGTCTGGAATTTTAGGATATGCAAAAAAAACCCAAAAAAAACCCCATCAGGTATTACCATGAAAAGATACAATTAAATTCACGGGGATTGTAGGGGGAAAAAAATGATATTTTTATGTGTAATTTAAATTTTTTGGATTTTTTGTGCAGAGAACTGCATGGAAACTTTGCTTTGATTAAAAGAATTAACCAGAGTCGTTAATGACAGGACATAACGAGGCTACAGGGGCAGTGACCATTCCCTGAGCTCCCTGAAGCTCCAGGAGGAAGAGAGATTGGAGGCAGAGTTCTCCAGGAACAGCCAGCTCCAAGGGGTGAATGGGATTTTTTTTGGGAAAACAACTTTTGCAAGATTCCTGTGCTTTGGAAAAGCTGGGAAAAGCCAGGTTTGGAGGGAAGCAAAGTGTCTCTATGTTACAGGAATTACAAAATTCCTAGGAAATGCCATCTCCATAAAAGAATTTCCATTTTCCCTGTCCCACAGCAGCATCCAGAATCCCAGATGGAGTTAAACCCTCCCTGCTCCAGGGGGATGCTTTGATTGGAAAGTGCAGAGTTTTGATATTCTTGAGCTGTTCCCTGCCAGGACCTGGCCCAGACCTCGTAATTAACTAATTGACTTAAGCTCTGTTTCCATCCAGCCCGAATTAACCCCGTCAGGAACGAGGTCACCTGTCCTTCAACCCTGCTGTGGCTCCTTCCTGCTCCCTCAGGAGGGCTGGGAATCATGGAATCATGGAATTGTTCCGCTTGGAAATCCCTCTGAGCCCATCGAGTCCAATCATCCCCCAGCACTGCAAATCCAGCCCAACCTTGTCCCCAAGTGCCACAGCCACTGGGATTTGACACCCTGCAGGGATGGGGACTCAGCACTGCCTGGGGATGGGGAGCATTTCTGTGTCCCTGCCAGGAGATGCCACCATCATCCCCAAAGTCATCGTTGATCCCAAAATCATCGTTGATCCCAGAGTCACCCACCATTGTCCCCAAACTCATTGCTCATTGATCCTCAAACTCATAATTGATCCCCAAACCTATCACTGATCCCAAACTCACTCACCATCATCCCTAAACTTATAATGGATCCCAAAACTCATCATTGATCCCAAAGTCACTCACCATCATCCGCAAAGTCATCACTGATCTCAAATTCATAATTGATCCCAAATTCATCCACCATCATCCCCAAACTCACCATTGATCCCAAATTTATCAGTGATCCCCAAACTCACCCACTATCATCCCCAAAGTCATCACTGATCCCAGAGTCATCACTGATCCCAAAGCCACCGCTGTCCCCAAACTCATCGTTGATCCCAAACTCACCCAGCATTGTCCCCAAAGTCATCATTGATCCCTAACTCATCATCATCCCCAAACTCATCATGGATCCCAAACTCACCCACCATCATCCCCAAACTCATCACTGATCCCAAACCCACTGCTGTCCACAAACTTATCATTGATCCCAAACCCACCATTGATCTCAAACTCATCACTGATCCCAAACCCGCTCACCATGTCCCCAAACCCACCATTGTTCCCAAACTCATCATTGATCCCAAACCCACCGCTGTCCCCAAACTTATCATTGTCCCCAAACCCATCATTGATCCCAAACCCACTGCTGTCCCCAAACTTATCATTGTCCCCAAACCCATCATTGATCCCAAACCCACCGCTGTCCCCAGACTCACCATCCAACTTCTGCTCCTCGAACGCTGACTCCAGCGGCGGCCCGAAGAGCGGAGCCAGCGCCGCCGGGTCTTCCCCGCTTTTCTTGCTGTGAGAAAAGAGACAAGAGCAGAGCAGAGCTCTGAGCAGAGCAGCCACGAGGCCATTTCTGTGCTCTAACCCCGCCTTTGAGGCAAACACAAATATTTCCAGGAATTTTATATTCCAGAGCAACAAGGACCTGGCCAAACACAGCATTCCAGGTGGGAAAAAGGGAAAGGAGAGTGGTAGGACTTTGCCATCATGGTGCCAACCCTGTGGTGCCACAGCAGCTGTGGGACAGTTCAAATCATTTCAAAATTAGTAAAAAAGACATGGAAAAGGATTAAAAAATAAATACTGGAGATCTGGACTCTGCTCAGGTCCATCACACCTCGAGTCAAGCCCTGCAGCCACACAGGGCACATTCCCAGGGAGATTTGGCTTTGTTCCATAAAAACTCGCAGGTTTGCTGTCCTAAATCAATCCATCCCCCAAGGTTGGCCAGCTCTCCATAGGGATGAGGATCAAGGTGGCTTCCAGCAGGGAATGTCCTTGGTGCTTTGGGGGAGAGGAGGGATGGACATTGTGCATCCCAACCGCCATCAGCCCTGCCAAAATCACGGGATGGTTGGGTTGGGAGGGATTTAAATCCCATCCAGTGCCACCTCTGCCATGGCAGGGACACCTTCTGCTGTCCCAGGCTGCTCCAACGTGGTCTTGGGCGTTTCCAGGGATCCAGGGGCAGCCACAGCTTCTCTGGGAATTCCATTCCAGGGCCTCAAACCCTCCCAGGGAACAATTCCTCCCCAAATTATCCCAATTATCCCTTGGGTTTCCCATCAAGCCCAGTCCATGGGAATGTCCAAACCCCCACTGGGATGAGATGCCTGAACATTGGATAATCAATCCCAAAGGGCTCTGCACTGACCTGGCAGGGTCTGGCGTGGGCGTGGAGCGCCGAGGCCTCGTGATCTCCTCACCTGGGATGGGACAGACCTGGGATGAGAGTCATTCCCACCCCAGAGTGTCCCCCTGTGCCACCCTGACCCCGTGCTCCCACCCTGAGTGCCACCAGCATGGCACACGTCCCACCCACCCACCTGGAAAAAAAAATAAATCTGCTTTTAATTCCTATTTATTTCCAGAGAGAACAGAGCCAGGGAGCTGCACTGCTGCAGGTAACCCCAGCATGGCCCATTTCCTCTTCCAAGGAAAATTTAGGATGCCACCAGTTCTTCCAGGACCACTTTAACCCAAATTTAAGTCAGTCTTTTCCCCCTCCCTGCTTTCCAAAAGTGGGGGAAAAAGTTTTCCCTCACCCACTGCAATAATTTATATTTTCCAGGCTGCAGGAGATACTTACTGGATAAATTCCTTTTAATCGTCCCCTGGAAGGAAAAACACAGGAATGAGTGGCATGCATGGGGACATGGGTGAGTGGCAGTTGTCACCTCAGGGGCAAAGCAGGCCAGCAGGGGTGGCAGTTGTTTGGGGTGGCATTTATGGGATGTGGCTGAAATCCAGGGGGCAGAATGCAGGGAGCAGAAATCCCACCCAAGAGGGTTCTGAACCACCCAGAGACGCTGCTGGCAGCTCTGCCTTGGGGGTTATCCACATCCTCAGGGCTTTGAATCCCTGCAGGGCTGGGGACAGAGCCCTGCCAGGGACGGGGATCCCTCCCTGACCCCATTCCCAATCCCATTCCCATTCCCAATCCCAATCCTTACCGGGCTGCGCCGCTGCGGTCAGCGAGAGGGGAGAGAAGAGACACCTGGTCAGAGAGTGACAGGTCAGCACCCCACGGTCCCCAACAGCCACCACGCCTCGTGGGCCACCCTGGCAGAGACCCCAGGGGACCCCAAATCCCGGGAAATGGGGGATTTCCCCATGGGAAGCTGAGTTCTCCTGGAGAAACCCCAGTGGCACCACAGAAGGGTTTTTCTCCTACCTTCAAATGTGCCAAAATCCAGGGAAAAATCGAGCTTTTCCACACCTCACCCCAACCTCTTGGACCCAAACCACATCCCCAAAGCACATTCAAAGCCAAGCCCAGCTCTATTTTTAAATATTCTATTTTAAAATGCTCTAAGTCAGCAACAAAGGAAATTAAACTTCCCTCTGGAAGGGCAGGATTTGCTATTTGCTTTGGACATTTCAGCTCTAGAGACAGGACAAGGCTGCGGGAAAAATATTCCAGGAGATAAAAATGGTGTTTCTTACCGGACTTTTCCTCTAAAAGAAGGCAGAGAGAGAGAGAAAAAAAAAGAGAATGAGAAGGTGAGGGATTTTTTTATAAAGGTTGGAGACACAGCAAAACAGAGGGACAGGAGAGCTCCATCCACGGGGACACTGCAGGGACAGGGAGCACTTGGAAATGGGGAAATTGTGCCTGAGCCAGCTCATGGGAAGAATTCCATCGTTTTATCATGGAAAGAATTCCATTGTTTTATCATTCCAGGGACACTGCAGGGACAGGGAGCACTTGGAAATGGAGAAATTGTGCCTGAGGCATCTCATGGGAAGAATTCTGTAGTTTTATCATTCCAGACCCCGCTGGCCATTCCCAGTCTGCTCCATTCCCACTGAAAGCACCACAACTCCCAGTCTGGAGGGTTGGGAAGGGCAGTGACCATGGACAGCACCTGGGATGGAATTCCCAGAGAAGCTGTGGCTGTCCCTGGATCTCTGGAATGTCCCAGGCCAAGCTGGACAGGGTTGAGCAGCCTGGGACAGTGGGAGATGTCCCTGCCATGGCTGGGGTGGCACTGGATGGATTTTAAAGTCCCTCCCAACCCAATCCATGGGATTTCTGATCTCCCAACCCCACTGCTCCCTTCCCACAGGGCTGTGGTGTCAGAGCAGATCTGCAGCTGCCTTTGGAGAGAAAAGCCCAGGAGAAGGGCAAGGAGCTGGCAGGAAAACCTGGAGTTGCTGTGGCTGCCAGCAGCTCCTGCCCGGGGCTCTGGAGCTTCCCTGGCTGGGGCTCTGCCCATCTGCTCCCGTTGGCTCTGCATTTGGGATGCCCAGGAGCACAGGCGGCACGGATCCTCCTAGCCAGCCTGGCAGGGATCCTCCTGGCCAGCCTGGCAGGGATCCTCCTGGCCAGCCTGGCACGGACCCTCCTGGCCAGCCTGGCACGGACCCTCCTGGCTAGCCTGGCACGGATCCTCCTGGCCAGCCTGGCAGGGACCCTCCTGGCTAGCCTGGCACCGACCCTCCTGGCCAGCCTGGCACGGATCCTCCTGGCCAGCCTGGCACGGATCCTCCTGGCCAGCCTGGCACGGATCCTCCTGGCCAGCCTGGCACCGACCCTCCTGGCCAGCCTGGCACGGGTTTTTCCCCCAGCCCACCCCACAAGGAAGCTCCAGGATCACTGCAAGGCACAGCAGTGTCCCAGTGCAGCCCCAAACCCCACAGCCCACCCCACACAGGGATCCTCCTCAGCCCTTCCCAACCAACAGCAAACCCCAAATATGGGCAGGAAAAACAGCATGGAAAAGAGGGGACAAAAATCGTATTTAGGGAAATGCACACTGCATGAGAGTTTGGGTTTCTAGTTCTATTTCTACTACTATTTTTCTTCTTCTTCTTGTTATTATTATTATTGTTATTATAATTATTGTTATTATTGTTATTTTAATTGTCAGGGTTTCCCCCCCTTTTTCTGTGCTTTCCAAAGCTTCCAACTGCAATTTTTAATACAAAAATCATATTTAGGGAAATGCACATTCCATGAGAATTTGGGTTTTTATTTCTATTTCTACTACTATTTTTCTTATTGTTATTATTATTATTGTTACCACTATTATTATTGTCATTATTGTTATTTTAATTGTCGGGGTTTCCCCCCCTTTTTCTGTGCTTTCCAAAGCTTCCAACTGCAATTTTTAATACAAAAATCATATTTAGGGAAATGCACATTCCATGAGAATTTGGGTTTTTATTTCTATTTCTACTACTATTTTTCTTATTGTTATTATTATTATTGTTACCACTATTATTATTGTCATTATTGTTATTTTAATTGTCGGGGTTTCCCCCCCTTTTTCTGTGCTTTCCAAAGCTTCCAACTGCAATTTTTAATACAAAAATCATATTTAGGGAAATGCACATTCCATGAGAATTTGGGTTTCTATTACTATTTATCTTATTGTTGTTATTATTATTATTATTATTGTTATTATTATTATTGTTATTTTAATTGCTGGGTTTTCCCACTTTTTCTGTGCTTCCCAAAGCCTCCAACTGCAATTTTTAACCCTTGAATGCCAACAGGCAGCAACTCCCTGGCTGGAAAGGAGCAATAAAATGCACTGATTTTATTTCAGCCTCGCTGTGGCTTGGAGAGTCATTGACACTTCAGATCCAGGTTATTTATAAATCATGGGAAACTTCATCTGGGAAGTCACTAAAGCTCACACTGAAACCTCCTGAAAGCCCAAAATCCAATTTTTTCGTGGCTGAACAGGTTGGGATGAACCAACAGGAATCTCCACCAGCCTTAGGACAAGCAGAGAGGGATGGTTTTGTGCCAGGATGGGCTATGGAGAGATGACCTTTCCTTCTAGGAATCTGGATTTACCTCCAGGGTGAGAAATATCCCTCTAAAATCCCATTGCAGCAGCCTGCAAAATCCCACAAACATTTCCCTTGTTCTGGCAATCGGGGCAAGACCTTGATTTACGTCCTGAATGACAATGATTGATAATTGCCCTTGACTGAAAATGATTGAAATTCCCCTTTTTCCTCATGGGAAAATGAGAAAAAAATGGGGGAAATGGTGGAATAGCATATCCTATATCTCTGAATATATTTTATTTACTGTAGAAATGGTGGAATAGTATATCCAATATATCTTAATATATCTTCATAATATCAATATATCTGAATAATATCAATAATATCTGAATATATCTGAATATATCCACCATATGAATGGTGGAATAGCATATCCAATATATCTTAATCAATATATCTTAATAATATCAATATATCTGAATATATCCACCATATAAATTATGGAATAGCATATCCAATATATCTTAATCAATATATCTGAATAATATCAATATATCTTAATAATATCAATATATCTCTAATATATCCACCATATAAATGATGGAATAGCATATCCAATGTATCCTAATCAATATATCTGAATAATATCAATACATATTAATAATATCAATATATCTTAATATATCCACCATATGAATGGTGGAATAGCATATCCAATATATCTTAATCAATATATCTGAATAATATCAGTATATCTTAATAATATCAATATATCTCTAATATATCTACTATTTAAACGGTGGAATATCATATCTCCAATCTCCTTTACGAGCAAAAAAGGGAAATTTTTTAACACATTTCAGACAGGAACCATCATTTCAATGCAGGGTTTTGCTCAGATATAACCACATTACTGCTTCCCTCCTGACCAAACCCTAAAACAGGAACCCCAAAACCCAAATTTGGGATAATCCCTGTGCTCCAGGAGCTGGGGAAGGGCAGGAAGGAGGGCTAACTCACCACGGGGGACGGAGAGAGCGCGATGTTGCCGACGGACGCCTTGAGCTCGTCCACGGTGGCGGCGCTGCGCAGCACGTCCTTGGCCTGCAGCGGCTTGATCTTGATGTTGAACTTCTTGTGCGCCTCCTCCTCCTCCTCCGACTCGCTGGACGAGTAGAAGTGCTTGCCTTTGGTGGGTGGGGAGCCGTTAAGGAGGGTCGCTGCTGCGCCGGGGGAATGCTGAGGCTCCCTGGGGGGTTTGGTGGTGGATAAATGGTGATCCTAAATGGGCAAGGGAAGGAGGGAATGCTGGGCTGTCGCTGCTCGGTCCCTGTGCAGCCAAATTGGGATATCCCTGTGTTCTCAGGGGGAAATCCAGCCTGGGGCAGCCAGCAGGGGTTGGATCCATGCCTGGATTCCGTGGGGTTGTTCAGTTGGGAAAGGTCTGTGAGAGGGTTGGGTGCAACCATCCCCAGCAGTGCTCTGTGTCCCCAAGGGTCACATCCACAGGGATTGAAATCCCTCCAGGAATGGGGACTGAGCACTGCCCTGGGCAGCTCCTTCCAGTGCCTCACCACCCTTTCCAGGAAGGAATTTCCCCTGATATCCAACCTGGAATGCTAGACCTTCCCCTCTCCTGTCCCTGTCCCCTGGGAGCACAGCCTGGCTGTCCCTCCTTGCTGAGAGAGCCACAAACTCCTCCCTGAGCCTCTTTTCCCAGGATAATCATGGACATTTTGCTCTCCATGGAGCATTCCATGGGATTCTCCTCCTCTTCCCACTCCTCATTGCCCAGCAGTGACTCAAAGACAACCCAATTCCCCCTCTGCTCCAACACCTCAGATAATTCCCTCAAAAATTTCACTTTATCTGTGGAGCGCCAGCTAAAAACGAAAATAAAAAGGTGTAAATAATAATAATAATTAATAATAAATAATAATAATGACATGGACAGAGCCAGTGGCCTGCCTGTGAACCCAGCTCCTGTTGCAGGCTGTAACCCAAGAGGCAAAGCCAAAACCAAAGGATATATCCTGGCTCCTCGGGGCGGATGCTGTATCCCTCCTCATCCAGCTCAGGGGAATTCTGGAGAGGGAACAAAACACAAAAACCCAGAAGAATTAGGAATGTGAATTCCTGGAAAGCTGGAGCAGCTCTTTCCTCCCGTGGGAAGGGATGTCCTGCCCAGCCAAACCCCCTGGGGCCACACAGAGCGAAGGAAACCTCCAATTCCATGATTAATTCTGCAGAAATCAAGGTTTTCATCCTTGTCCATAATCCAAGGTTTCCTCTGGATAAACTGCACCATCCTGCAGGGCAGGACAGAGCCTCAGAGCCACCTCATTGCTGGGAATTCTGAGTGACCAGCAGGAATGGAACCGGGTCTGGACACAGCTGACACCACCCCAAAACCCCAAATCCAGGGATTTGGGATTCCCACGGGATGCTGCTGGATGGGGGAAGCTCCAGGGTTCACTCACATATCTGTCCCAGTCGATCTCTGCGTAAAATCCATTTGGGGCTCCGTTGGTTTTCTTCTGGAAAGGAAAATTTCACAGTTTAAAGGGAGGAATCAGGAGCACAGCATATCCCACAGCAGGATCCCACTGGGTGTATTTCCACACCCACAGCATTCCCCATCTCTGGAATTCTCCCACACCAGAGAACCAAAAGATTTCCTTTTTTTAAAAATTTTTTTGGACATTGATTAGTTGAACATCCAACATTTCTTAAGGAAAAGTGAGGGAATGGCCATTTCTCCACATGCTGGGATGGAAGAGATTCCCAATGCTCCTCAGGCAGGGGCAGTAGCAACCCTTTGGGAGATAAACCCTTTTCCCAAGGAGAGGGAATCCCAAAAAGGACTCAGATTCCGTTATCCAGCATTCCAGGCGTGGTGGGTTCGGGATGGAGCAGTGGGAAGTGTCTGGGATGAGTTAGTCCAACCATGACACACCAACACTCACAGGGGAATTGCTGCTTCCCATCAAGGGAATCCCATTTGGAAGAATTCCATCCCCCCTGGAATCCTTTCCTGATTCACTCTGGGCACCCCAAACCCCCCCAAAACCCCATGGCCACCACAGCCACTGACCAGCGGGGCTGACCTCAGAATTTTGGGCACCTCAGTGGGATAATCCCATTCCCCTGAGCTTCCAGAGGGAATATTCCCACCCCAGCTCCCTGCTGAGAGCCTGACAGGATTCACTCCCTGATCCAGAGCTGGATTGAACCTCACACTGCCCAAGGATGGAGCAACTCCTTGGAAGCTCAAATGTGGAAAAACCTCCTCTGGCTCCTGTTCTGTAGGAATTCTGGATGGTTTTCCACAACATTCCTGGTTTTTTTTGGTCTTTTCCTCTCCACTTGTCCTTCACCCCATTCCAACCAGCCTGGCTGACCCTGCAGGGTGTTTTCCTACCCTCTCGACCCCAATCCCAGGGTGATTCCCTGTTTCCCATACAGGCTGGGCTCAGAATTTTGGGCACCTCAATAGGACAATCCCATTCCCCTGAGCTTTCAGAGGGAGAATTCCCATCCCAGCTCCCTGCTGAGAGTCCAATGGGATTCACTCCCTGATCCAGAGCTGGATCTGAACCTCCCATTGCCCAAGGATGGAGCAACTCCTTGGAAGCTCAAGTGTGGGAAAACCTCCTCTGGCTCCTGTTCTGAGGGAATTCTGGATGTTTTTCCACAGAATTTTTGGTTTTCCCCCTCCACTCGTCCTTCACCCCATTCCCACCATGCTGGCTGACCCTGCAGGGTGTTTTCCTACCCTCTGGACCCCAATCCAGGCTGATTCCCTGTTCCCCCCAGCCCGGGGGGCTCTGCAGAGCTCAGTTCTCCTTACCCCATCCTTATTTCCTGCTTCCCTCGTGTTCTCAGCTTTGCTATTGGCAGGAGGATCATTGGGATGAGGGCTGGGCTGCTGCGAGGGCATTGTGGCAGAAAAAGGGTTAACAGATCTGCTCCTCGGCTGCTTTTTTTTGGGGTTTTCTTGCTAAATACACAAAACGGAACCACCAGGAGCTGGGGAGCAGTGATTTCTAAGGGGAGGAAGGCTCGGCTGTGGCTCCACCAGCATTAAATGTGGATTTTCCTGTGGATTCTATTCAGCAGGCAGGATTTGCCTCCTGGAAACTCCAGTGGCTGCAAAAATCCGTGTGGAAAACGGGCTGGAGGATGGAAAATGACATTAAATGCCTCCATCTCCAACTCCTCTGCCTCAAACACCTTCAGGAGCTTTGTTTTACTCCCCAAAAATCACATTTCCATGTCCTTCAGAAGCCCCACCTGAGGTCCCTCCGGCCACAGCTGGCCAGGAGAAGCTGCCCAGGGGATTTCTGCTGGCCCAGGGAGCAGTTTGGGGATGTTCCTGGATATTCCTGGAATTACTGAGGCTGGAAAATCAATCCCCATCGTGTCCCTGAGTGCCACATCCAGAGGTTCCTTGGACACCTCCAGGGGTTGGAATTCCAAACCTCCCTGAGCACCTTCTCCATGAGGAAATTCCCCATTAATTTATCATTTATTCTGATTAATCGATTATATATTTATTTCTGCTGTTATTTATTCCTGTCTGGCTGCTGAATAGAGCCCTGCCAAAGGCACTGCCTGAGCTGCAAACTGATTTTATTTCTATTTCCTAACAAGCAGCTTAAAAACACAGCGAGAGCCCAAAGCCAAGGATTTTGGGTCAGATTGGGGAAAAAAAAAAAAAAAATTATTTCTTGAAAGGAGCAGCTTGACCCCAAAATTTAGATCTTTTTAAAAGATCCCCCAGCTCTGCTCTCCTCACAAGGGGCTCAAGTTTCTTTTGAGGTGAAATCCTAAAATCTGGATTTGCTGAAGAAATAAAGCCCAGTCTGAACCCAATGGACTTTTGATATCAAACACTGAAGGAGTCCATCTATCCCCCAGCTCTAGAGGGGATATTTCTGTCTAATGCCAGGAGTAAAAGCAGCAATAATTAAAAAAAAAAAAAAAGAAAAAAAAGAAAAAAAAACTACAAAACCCAAACAAAACCACAAACATCTCCTTGTTTTCAGGTTAATATAGAAAATAAAAAATAGAGGTTGGAAACAGCTGCCCTGGCAATTTCCCCTGAACTCCTCAGCCAGCAAATCTGGCCCAAGCCAATTAGCAGGAGTGCAAACGAGGATGAGGAGCTGGGCTTTAGCAGGACACCTGCTCACTCTGCCCCTGGCGCTCCTCTGGGTGGAGATTTTTCATGGAAAACCTGGAATTTGCTGGTTTTTACATTAACTTTTCCATTTATTTTCTATATTAAACAGCAAACTGTCCCCCCAGTGAAGGGGAGGTGACACTGGGGGAACAGTTGTCTGTTTAATATAGAAAATAAATGGGAAAACCTGGAATTTGCTGGTTTTTCCATTCATTTTTCCATTTATTTTCTATATTAAACAGCAAACTGTCCCCCCAGTGCAGGGGAGGTGACACTGTGGGGACACACAATACTCACGATGCCATCCCTGTCCGGTGAGCCTCTGGAAAGGACAGAAAAAGGAGTTCTGTTAGCGCCTGAAATTCACCCAGGAAATCGTTTTACAAACGAATCCCCAGCAGCAAAAATCGCAACAGTGACACTCTCAGCAAATCCGAATTTCCCACACAAGGTCACAGATATTTCCCTCACGTTCTCGGGGGATGAATTGTAGGTTTAGCAGGAAATAAAGTGTTCCTGCTGCTGCTGGGCTGGCACAGCCCCAGCTGGCTCCTGCCCCATCCCACAGCCCTGCCTCCAGCCTTTTCCAGGAGAAAAAAAATCCTGCAGGAATCTCCAGATCTCAGTTCTGCAGCCACTTGGATTGGGAAGCTGCTGGGGATCCTCGGGGATCCTAAATCCCAGCTGCTGATGGGATTTGGGATTTAGGATTTAGGTTTGGTCACTGCAGCCCCACAGGGACACCTCAGCACTGCCAGGGATGCTGAGGGGTTTAGGGAACACAATCCCATGGAATTTGGACCTGGAATGTCCATGGAATCTGGACAGGATCCTCCACCTGCCCCATGCTCAGTTTCCTGCACTGCCAGCTCCCGTCCCACTCATGGAAATCATGGAAATCCCACTGAGAGCTGCTCAGTTTCCCAAAAAAATTACACCTTTCCTCCACCTTTTCCCACCAATCCACACCTGTGTCCCACCTCTCCAATTTTAGGCTTCACCTCCTTGCAAAAAAAATAAAAATTAAAAAAAAAAATCTCTGAAATCCTTTGGAAGGAGCAAAAATTCCCCTCTTCTTTTATGTTTTTCCTCATTGCCCAAGCCTGGCGCAGGGGATGTCACCTCCTGCTCTTATCCCAGCTGGAATTAGAGCAGGAAGATCCTTTCCCCCAGCAGAACCATCCTGGGATCACCAGCAGCTCCGGAGAGCCCAGCAAGGTGTCACCTGGTGGCCTGGCTGGGACCCTGGTGGCCTCAGGGTCTGGCAGATCCCACCATCCCTTTTCCCATCCCATCCCTTTTCCCATCCCATCCCTTCTCCCATCCCATCCCTTTTCCCATCCCATCCCTTCTCCCATCCCATCCCTTCTCCCATCGCATCCCGGCGGCCGCAGGGATTCGGAAAGCTCCCAAAGCCCTCCGGGCCGATGTCCCCGCCGTGACCCCGCCGTGCTAATCACCGCTGCCGCTAATTGCGGCGTCCTCCGGGTGGCCCTGCGGTGACCTCCCGGGATCCCTCGTGTCCCTGTCGCAGCTTCCCGATTCCCGGGAATGCCGGGATGGGAATTGCAGCGTGGGGAACAGCAGCGCCCAGCCCTGGCTGCGGAGATTTTCCGACACTGGAGGTTGGAATTCTGGAGATTCCAATCCAGAGATTTCCCAGTGCTGGAGGTTGGAATTCTGGAGATTCCAACCCAGAGGTTTTCCAGCGCTGGAGATTGGAATTCTGGGAATTCCAATCCAGAGGTTTTCCCAATGCTGGAGGTTGGAATTCTAAAGATTCCAATCCAGAGATTTTCCAGCGCTGGAGGTTGGAATTCTGGAGATTCCAACCCAGAGATTTTTCCAACACTGGAGGTTGGAATTCTGGAGATTCCAATCCAGAGATTTTCCCAATGCTGGAGGTTGGAATTCTGGAGATTCCCACACGGAGATTTTCCCACCGAGGCTCCTTTAGCCTCATTCCTGATCAGTGGTGGATGAGCTCCCAGCAGCTGGAGCTCCAGGAGGGATGTCACCAGCCCTGGGGACAGCAGGGCTGCTCATCCCTCTTTTGGGAGTGATCAGAGTGTCCCCTGCTCCGGGAGAAGCTCTGGCAATGCCACCAGTGTCACCAGGGCCAGCAGTCTGTCCCTCGGCATGGGAAACCTCCAAAGAACTCCCAGCAGGGCGTGAAATAGCTCAGGAAAACAAATCCAAGTGGGATAAACCTGGAAAACCTCCAATTTCTGCTGGCAGACACTGAACACCTGCACAGAGCTGCAGGAGGGGACTCTGCTCCCTGTCCCCTCTGTCCCCAGGACAGGACAGCTCCCTCTGTCCCCTGTCCATCCACCCCAAAGGTGGCTGAGAATCAAGGAATTGCTTAGGCTGGAAAAGCTCTGAGACCATCAAACCAACTGTCCCCAGCAGTGCCAAGGCCACCCCTGCCAATGTCCCCAAGGCCACCCTGCCCCATGTCCCCAAGTGCCACCCCTGTCCCATGTCCCCAAGGCCACCCCTGCCAATGTCCCCAAGTGCCACCCTGCCCCTCCCCAGCACAGCAGCACTTTGGGCACAGCTGGATCTGCCCAAACCCCCAGGAATCCTTTCCCTCTGCTCCCCAAAAATCCCACACAGGTGGAGAACTCCTCAGCAGCAGAAATCCCAGATTTGCTGGATGCACAAACAGCCGAAATATATTTGCTGTTCAACTCCATCCAGAGATAACAACAGCCTGGGATTCCCCAAATTCCCTCCTCCCCTGGCCCCGGCAGCAGCTCCTCCCTGGGATGGTTCAGTATTGATTTACTGGTTCAATATTGATTTCTTGGTTCAATATTGATTTACTGGTTCAATATTGATTTCTTGGTTCAATACTGATTTATTATCTGGTTTTTAGCCCATCTACTCACGTGGAATCAGTGTCCTTCTCTTTCTTGCGTATGCCAAAGGCCTTCCTGGTACGTTTTTTCAGTCCTGGGGGAGGAAAGGACAGAAATAAAGAGGCAAAATTAATATGACTCCTCAGGTAAATCCTCCCAAAGGTCTCTCCTTCCCTGGCTGGCTGCAGTCCATAAATAAGGTGGGAAAAGGGAAGAGCCAAACCAAGGGATGGCAGAATGACAGGGTTAAGGAGCTGCAGGGAGGCTGTGTGGACATTTGTTTTGTTCATTTATTTGTTCATTTCACACTTATTAACTTGATTTCAGCGTCTGTGACTGAGTTATTTCACGGTCAATATTTCCTAGTTAATATTTCCCAGTTAATATCCATTTCCCAGTAGTTAATATCCATTTAATTTCATTTCCCAGTTAATATTCCAAATATTTCTGGGTTAATTCCTCCCTCCTGTTCTGTGCTGAGCGTGGCAATGAGGGAAAACCATCCTGGATATTAAACCCCCAATTAAACCATGAGGTTTCTCCAAACTTTTCCCTCTTTTTTGCAGAATGCCAGGATGCTTTGGGCTGTCAGGGATTTTAAGGCTGATCCTGTTTCCCACTGCAGACACACCTTTGACTATCCCAGGTTTTCCAGTTGATGGGATCCATAAATTCCATAAATTCCATATATTCCATAAATTCCATATATTCCATAAATTCCATATATTCCATAAAACCAGCTGGCAGTGATGCTGAACCCCACAGGCTCATCCTGCCCCATTCCTCTGCTTTCCCAGAGGATTTGCAATAATTTAAAAAAAAAAAATCCATCCTTTCCCCATTCCCATCCCTCCAAGGCTCAGGGGAATTATCAACAACATTCCCACTCATCCCAAATCCCCAAATCCTCCTCCTCCCAACCCCGAGGGGAGCAGCAAGGGCTGAACCCCAAACTGAGCTGCTGCTGGGTCTCCTCTGAAGCAGAGCCCAACGTGGCTCAGGTCTGTCAGAAGCGTTCTGCTCGGTTATGTAAGAACTCCATCTGCTCAGGGAGGGGGGGATTGAGGGGAAAAACGGGATATTTGGGAAAAAAAATGGGATTTTTGGGAAAGGGAGAGCAGAAAGGGGTTCTGCCTGTGGAGAGAGGTGTTGGGAACCTGCAGAGCCAGGTTGAGCTGCACCTTCTGCTCCTCAGAGGGGATTTTGGGAGCTGCAGCACCACAAGATCCATCCTGGGCAGACTCAGCCTTATAAAAAAAATCATAAAATCTGTTCCAGAGAGATTCCAGCCTTCAGCCTCAGAAATTCCAAGTGGAATTCCAGAAATCCTCTAGGCTGGAGATTCCAGGCCTGCCAGAGCAGCCCCAAGGCTGAACCAACCCTGGTGTTGGTTGTTCTCACTTCAAACACAAAATACTCCAAATCCCGGGGAATTATCCACCTCATATCCCTTTTTTTCCCCATTATCCTCAAGAATCAGCACCTGAGAAACATCAATTTATTGTTGATGTTATAATTATCAATTATTTCTATATCAATTATCTATTACTATAATGATCAATTATTTAACGCCGTGAAACTTTCTGTGTTTCATTTCTTAAGAACGACCAACACCATTTTCTGCACCAAAAACTTAATTCTAGCAGAAAACCCACCCTGTTCTACCCAATCCCATCCCATCCCTCACCCTGCATTTCCAAACAGGGAGCTTCCTCTGGACCCCAAATATCAAGGGGAGTCCCAGGAGGGAGAATCACTCATTTGGGAGTATGGAAATCACAGGGAACACTCTGTGCAAGAGGAAAAATAGGATTAATCTCTTGGTGATGATTAAAGTAAAATAAAACGTTTGGAATGAATTCTATTTCCTCTGTGCACAAAGATGAATTTATCTGTGGTTATGACAGGCTGGAGACCTGTGGGGAGCAGGGAAAGAAGGAAGGAGGAGGAAGAGGAAGGGGAAGAAGAAATCAATGTTGGGTTTGAGTTTTTTGGGGAGTTTTTCAGAGCTGGATTTGGAGTTTGCTTTCCCCACCACACCCAGAGCTGCAGATTCCCAGGGAATTCCTTTGGGGAGACCAGGGATGTGGAGAGCCTGGAGGGAAAACAACCTTCCCTCTGCTCAGCCAGAGGTGACCCAGAGCTCCTGGAACCCCCAGCTGCACCCAGAGGGAAAAAAAAAAAAAAGACAAAAAAATAAAATAATTTTAAAAATCACACAGAAAATTCAGTTTTCAGGCAGGGTGAACCACACTGAGCCCTAAATCAACCCCCAGAGTTCCCTGTCTGCACAAGGCAGCCCAGGAGATTCCCTGCTCTGACACAGCCTGGACACCAGCAGGGACATTTGGGCACAAAAATGGGCATTTTTGGTCCTTTGCAAACCCCAAACCCTCAACTCCTGCAGAAACCCCAAATCCCACTGCCCACCTTGCCCCAGCCACTGCTGCTTGTAATTTTCTCAATTTTTTCAGTAGAATTCAGTCAATAAACCTTCCTAACATTCTGAAGTTTCTCCATGCCAACCCCAGAGCAGCTCAGCTCTGCAGGAGAACCTGAGCTCTGCCAGCACAGCATTAATATTGCAAACTCCCTCCTTTCCAAGCCTAATCCCAGATCTCGTTCCAGGGAGGATCTCCTGGGCCAGCAGCACAGAGAGGCTCTGGATCCCTGGGTCATTCCCTTGGAAATCCTAAAAAATCCTATAAAATCCTATAAAAATATAGAACATCCCTTTTTCCTCCTTTTTTCCCCATCTCACTATGCCAGAGCAGGGCATTGTTGGTATTTTCCTGTGGATCTCAGGAGAGAAAATCCATGGAAATAAAATCCATGGAAATAATAAAATCCATGGAAATAATAAAATCCACGGAAATAAAATCCACGGAAATAAAAGTGAGGAACGATTGTGGGGTTGCTGGGCTGCTGGGCTTGGGTATCTTTAAAAAAATCAAAATCAAAGCAGAAAAATTTGGTCCTTCTCAGGAATTTCAGTGGAAAGGGACTGAGGTTTAATCCAGACACCTTCCCAGGAATGGGAATGTGGTGATCCCAAATCCCAATTCCCCAAACCCAGGCTCTGGTGACCCTGAAGGGTTTGGATTCACATCAATTCTTTCTCCAAACTCCACCAAATTCCAGCTGCAGGAGGGGAAGGAATCCCAGGAATTCTGTGTCCTCCTGTCCCAGAGCACTTCCATCCCCACATTCCCAGGCTTTTCCCAAATCTCCCCTCAGGCTGCACCTCCTTCCCTTTGCCATCTTCCCAAAGATTCCCTGCAGGAATTTTAGGGTCTGGGAATGCCACAGACCTGCTCTCCCTATTAATAATTATAATAGTTATATTACTATTAATAATTATTTAATAATTATATTAATATTATATATTATATATAATTATATTAATAATTATATAATATAATATAATATAATAGATAATATATAATAATATAATAGATAATATATAACATAATATATATAATATATTATATTATATATTCTATAATATATATAATATAATATAATATAACATAATATATAATTCAATTAATAATTACTATTAATAATTATAATTATTAATTGACTCTAATAACATGATGCACCTTTAATGATTTCTCCAAATCGAACTGTATATATTATATATGATTTTATAGATTTATTTGATATATCTGTGAGGTTGTTTGAACTCCTCGCTGCACCCAAAGCAGGCTGTGGAACCTTCCTGCTCCACCTCACCCCAGAATTCCCATGGAAACGGAAAACACACGAGTTAATTGGGAATCATGGAATGATTTGGGTTGGAAAAGATCAAATCCAACCATCCCCAGCACTGCCCAGGCCACCAATGCCCCATGTCCCCAAATGCCACATCCACAGGGGTCTGAAATCCCTCCAGGGATGGAGATTCCAGAGCTGGACAGCCCTTTCCATGGAGAAACATTCCCCAAAAATCCAACCTAAACCTTTAAATCCATAACCCCAAACCACGGGAATTATTGCTATTCCATAGGAAACGCCCAGAGTGAGACCCAAACCCAAACCAGAGCTCAGGATTGGGGCAGCAGGGAAATTAGCCCTAAAATACATCAATTCTCGGGGATTGGGGGAATTTTTGGGGAATTTTTGGGGGGGAAATTATTATTACTTTTGGAAATTATTACTTTTTGGGAAATTATTACTCTTGGGGGGAATTATTATCATTTTTTGGGGGAAATTACTATTATTTTGGGGGAAATTATTATTATTTTGGAAATTATTATTATTTTTGGGGGGGAAATTATTATTATTTTTTGGGGGGGAAATTATTATTATTTTTTGGGGGGGAAATTATTATTATTTTTTGGGGGGGAAATTATTATTATTTTTTGGGGGGGAATTCCCAATCCCACATCAGAACCCCAAACAGGGGAGATGTTTGTGGGAAACAACAGCAATTCCAAAAGGAATTCTGAAAATCTCCAGAATAAAACCACCAATTTTGGGGTTGTGGGATGTAAAGAACTGTTAAAAATCACCCAAATCCTCACCTGGCTGTGACACTAAAACAGCTTTAAATCAATTTTTAATTTTTTTTTTTAAATTTTTTTAAACAGCCCCAAAATCTCCAGCTCCAGGGAAAAAATCCTACCAATTTTGGGGTTGTGGAACATAAAGATTTGCTTAAAATCACTTGAATCTTCACCTGGGTGTGACACTAAAAGAGCTTTAATTTTTTTTTTATTAATTTTTTTTTTTTAAAGTTTTTAACCAGCCCCAAAATCTCCAACTCTGGGGAAAAAAACACCAATTTTGGGGTTGTGGGACATAAAAAATTGTTTAAAATCACCTAAACCCTCACCTGACTGTGACACTAAAGCAGCTTTAAATCAATTTTTTAAATTTTTTTTTTTTTAAACAGCCCCAGAATCTCCAAATCCAGGGGGAAAAAACCCACCAATTTTGGGGTTGTGGGACATAAAAATTTGTTAAAAATCACCTAAATCCTCGCCTGGGTTTGACACTAAAACAGCTTTAAGTGATCTCCAAAATCTCCAGCTCCAGGGAAAAAAACCTACCAATTTTGGGGTTGTGGGACGTAAAGATTTGTTTAAAATCACTTGAATCTTCACCTGGGTGTGACACTAAAACACCTCTAAATCAATTTTTTTTAAATTTAAAAAAAAAAAAAAAATTAAACAGTCCCAAAATCTCCAACTTCAGGAAAAAAACCACCAATTTTGGGGTTTTGGGACATAAAAATTTGTTTTAAATCACCTAAACCCTCACCTGGCTGTGACACTAAAACAGCTTTAAATAAATTTTTTTAATTTTTTTTTTTTTAAACAGCCCCAGAATCTCCAAATCCAGGGGAAAAAAAACCACCAATTTTGGGGTTGTGGGACTTAAAGATTTGTTAAAAATCACCTAAATCCTCACCTAGGTGTGACACTAAAACAGCTTTACATCAATTTCTTTTTTAAATTTTTTTAAACAGCCCCAAAATCTCCAACTTCAGGGAAAAAAACCACCAATTTTGGGGTTGTGGGACATAAAAATTTGTTAAAAATCACCTAAACCCTCGCCTGGGTTTGACACTAAAACAACATAAAGTGACCCCAAAAATCTCCAGCTCTGGGAATAAAAACTGAAATTAAAAAAATAACTTAAAAAAACACTTAAAACCAAATGAGAAATGGAAAAATAAATGATTTTTCGAGGCTCTGAGCAGCTGGAGCCTCTGCCAGCCCCGATCCTCTTTCATTCCCCAAAACCCTTCGGGAGTTCCCGAGGAGCAGCAGGTTTGGGTTCTGGCAGAGAGCTGAGCTGCTCAGTGGCTGGCAGAGCAAACAGAGACACACTGCCCGGAAGCGCCGAAAATACGGGGAAAAACGGCTAAAAACCCAAGGAAAACCCGCCAAGAACCTGCTGAAAACCCGCCAAAAAAACAACCAAAAATCCGCTAAAAACACACCTAAAAAACGGCTAAAAACCTGCTAAAAACCCGCCAAAAACACAACCAAAAATCCGCTAAAAACACACCCAAAAACCAGCTAAAAACCCACCCAAAACCAGCTAAAATCCCACCCAAAAACCCACCCAAAAACCAGCCAAAAACCCACCCAAAAGCCAGCCAAAAACACACCTAAAAACCGGCTAAAAACCTGCTAAAATCCCGCTAAAAGCCCACCAAAAAAACAGCCAAAAACCCACCCAAAAACCAGCTAAAAACCAGCTAAAAACCCACCCAAAAACCAGCTAAAAACCCGCCAAAACCACAACCAAAACCCGCCAAACACCTGCTAAAAACCCACCAAAAAACCTATTTAAAATCCGCCAAAAACCTGCCAAAAACCCGCTAAAAGCCCACCCAAAAACCAGCCAAAAACCCACCCAAAAACCAGCTAAAAACCCGCCAAGAACACACCCAAAAACCCGCCAAACACCTGCTAAAAACCCACCAAAAAACCCATTTAAAATCCGCCAAAAACCAGCTAAAAACCAGCCAAAAACCCACCCAAAAACCAGCCAAAAACCCACCCAAAAACCAGCCAAAAACCCACCCAAAAACCAGCCAAAAACCCACCCAAAAACCAGCTAAAAACCAGCTAAAAACCCACCCAAAAAACAGCTAAAAACCTGCTAAAATCCCGCTAAAAGCCCACCAAAAAAACAGCTAAAAACCCACCCAAAAACCAGCTAAAAACACACCTAAAAACCCGCTAAAAACACACCTAAAAACCCGCTAAAAACCCGCCAAGAACACACCCAAAAACCCGCCAAACACCTGCTAAAAATCCGCTAAAAAACCTGCTAAAAATCCGCTAAAAACCCGCTAAAAGCCCACCCAAAAACCAGCTAAAAACCCACCCAAAAACCTGCTAAAAACCCGCCAAGAACACACCCAAAAACCCGCCAAACACCTGCTAAAAACCCACCAAAAAACCTATTTAAAATCCGCCAAAAACCTGCCAAAAACCCGCTAAAAGCCCACCCAAAAACACACCCAAAAACACACCCAAAAATCCGCTAAAAAACCTGCTAAAATCCCGCCAAAAATCCCACCAAAACCTCGCTAAAAACCCGCAAAAAACCCTGCTTAAAAACCAGCCAAAAATCCCACCAAAAACCAGCCAAAAAACCTGTTTAAAACCCTCTAAAAACGCACTCCAAAACACACCTAAAAACCCTCTAAAAGCTAGCTTAAAAACCCACCAAAAACCCGTTTAAAACACACTGAAAAACTAGCTAAAACCCTGCTAAACGCCCGCCAAAATCCCATTTAAAACCCGTTAAAAACCTGCTTTAAAACCCGCCAAAAACCTGCCAAAAACCCATTTAAAACCCGCTAAACACACGCCAAAAATCCCACCAAAAACTCGCTAAAAACCCATTTAAAACCTGCTAAAAACCCGCTTAAAAACCCGCTAAAAGCCCACCAAAAACCCATTTTAAACCCACCAAAAAATCACCCAAAACCCCACCAAAAACCCATTAAAAAACCTGCCAAAACCCGCCAAAATCCCACCTAAAATCCTATTAAATACCCGCTAAAAACCCACCTAAAAAACCGCTAAAAACCCCACTAAAAGCCCACCTAAAAATCACCCAAAAACCCATTAAGAAACCCGCCAAAATCCCACCTAAAATCCTATTAAATACCCACTAAAAAGCCGCCGAAAAACCCACCCAAAACCCTCCAAAAATCCACTAAAAATCCCACTAAAAACCACCTGCAATGTAGGCCGGATTTGGGGTTTTCCTACCAAATTTGAAAAAATATTCAATAAAAAAAATCAAAATAATCCCAGGCATGGATTGGGATTATAGAAATGATTTTTTTTAATTGGCTGAATCGGGAAAAATGGGAATGAGGAAATTCTGAGCAGCAGCAATTCCCGAGGCAGATGGATTTTGGGTGACAATGGGATTTTTTTGGTGACAGGATTTGGGGTGACAGGTCTGGAACATCCCAAATCTTCCAGGTCACTGCTCTGGGGAGGAGCTCTGCTTTCCTTCCCTTCCTTCCTTCCCCTTTTCTCCTCTCCAATCCCAATTTCGGGTTGGGATTCCCATGGAGTGAAAAACTGGAAATCCTATTTTACACCTCCGCGGGTTCAACGGCAGCATTTCGGGCAGGATTTCCACCCAAATCCCCATTTTTCCACCAAAATCCCCATTTTTCCACCCAAAAAAAAATCAAATATCCCCATCAGTTTTCCCCCAAAATCCCCATCATCAGTTTTCCCCCAAAATCCCCATCATCAGTTTTCCCCCAAAATCCCCATCATCAGTTTTCCCCCAAAATCCCCATCATCAGTTTTCCCCCAAAATCCCCATCATCAGTTTTCCCCCAAAATCCCCATCTATTTTTCCACCTTTACCGGATCCAACCCCGCCAAGGCTGGAGGTGAACACCACCTGACTTCACCCGAAATTTTTGTTTTTCCTACAACCCCTGAGAGATGAGTAAGGCCAGTGAATCACCCGGGAACTTCCTGCCTTGGCTTGGAAACCCAAATTCCTGAGTTTGGGCACCAATTCCAGGCGCCCAAGGGCACGTTGGAAACTGGGGTTCACTCCAAGGAGGAGTTTTGCAGAATTTTTTTTAGGTTTTGCCATTTTTTTTTAGGTTTTGCCAAGTTTTCTACCTTTTTCACCCCAAAAAAATCCCCATTTGGGTTTGGCTGCCACCACCACACCCCATTGAGTGGTTTAGGCTTCACCCATTTCATATTCAAACCACATTTGGTCTAAATTCTCACCACATCAGCACAATTTGGGGTTGATCTGGTAGGAATGAACCCCAAATCCAACCATTTCCCCAATTCCCAAGGTTGAAGGGTTGGAATGCCTGGAAAAATCCATTTTTTGTGGGATTTTCCCCCGTTCTAGACTAGAGGTTGCTGGACAAATTCAGCCTGGGGATGAATTCTGGGATGAATTCTTGGGAATTCACCACCATTCCAGGCTGGACACAGATTTGGAAACCCCAAATCCCAGAGCTCCAGAGCTTTTTCCCACTTCTCTTCCAAGATTTTCACTTCCAAGGCTTCATTCCCCCAAACTTCCTCCTTGACAGTTCAAAACCCAAAAATATCTCAAAATTCTTTATGGACATCTTGGGATGGTTTTGCCACCCATAATGGCAGCAGACCTGCTGGTGGCTTTCTCAGCTGAAAATCCAAAATTTTCCTCCTCAAACCCAAACTCTCTTCCCAAATTTTCCTCCTCAAACCCAAAACCTTCTCCAAATTTTCCTCCTTAAACCCAAACCCTTCCCAAATTTTCTTTCTCAAACCCAAAACCTTCTCCAAATTTTCCTCCTTAAACCCAAACCCTTCCCAAATTTTCTTTCTCCAACCCAAAACTCCTCCAAATTTCCCTACCAGGTCATTTCCTTGCTGACTCCTGCAGACAACCCTGAGCACACTCAAACATAATTTACTGAAACAAAGCCACCAATAAATAAAAATCACCAATAAAATATCACCAATAAAGCCAATTTTCTTGCCCAATCAGCCAAAAAAGGATTTTTGGCTGTGCCATCGATGCCTCTGAGCCCAAAACCCCAAAACCAGAGACCACCAAAGCTAAAAGATGATGCAAAAAAAGGGTTTTTTTCCCAGTTTGGATGTGACTAGAGAATCCCAGAGTGGTTGGGGTTGGGAGGAACCTTGAATTCCATCTCAGTTCCTCACCCTGGGACACCTCCTGCTATCCCAGGCTGGACAGAACATTCCTGAGTGACCAAACTGCCCAGTTTGGGGCAAAAATCCTGGAGAAGGGAGTTGGAGACATTCCCACTCTGGGAAGGCACAGGGATCCCCTCTGGAAAAGAGGGAATGACCTTTTCCCAACAACCCAGAGCCTCTCCCATCAGCCACGCCACCATCTCCTCTTCCCAACACCCCAGAGCTCCTGCCTGAGCAGAATTCCCAAATTTAACGAGGTCTCCCCACGCCCTGGAGAGGAAATCCCAAAGGAGACAAACCCGTTCCGTTCCAGGATGTTCACCTGGGCTGTTCCCGAGGGTTTGGCACTCCAGGGAACAGCCAAACCCTCCCTGTCCCTACAGCCACTCCTGGTGGGATCTCTGGGGGTTTGATCCTGATGCCTGATGGGTTTTTTTGTCCTTTTTCCATTATGCTTTTACACTCTTTTTATATATCCTTTTACCCTTCCCCATTCCTGTACTTTTTACTCCCTGTATCTCAACCCCATCACCCTTGCCTTGCTCAGAATCCTTTGGGGAAGACAAAGCAATCCCCACAACCTCAAAAGCACGAGGCACCAACCTTGAACAGATTCCCCACCACTGAGATGGTTTTTTTGTAAACTAAGTAGTAATCTTTTTTTTTTTTTTTTGGGGGGGGGCGGATTTTAATAAGGGGGCAATTATTAAAATTGTTATTAAATAATTTGTTAATTATTAAAAAATTAACAAATTATTCATTTGTTAGGCTTCTCATCGGAGAATTTTAGATAAGTGTGCTAATCTAGGGGGTCCATAAATTGTATATGGGGGATATTGTTGGGGCTTGAGTCGTTGTGGTGCACCTGGAATCCTATTAAACCAAGGTGATACCCTTTTCCTACCCTGTGTGTCTGTGTCTCAAAGTTTTATCAGCATTTTAGGCATCAATCCCAATCCCAACACCTCCTCCCCACCTGGCTGGGAGGAGCCAAGAGCAGCAAATCCATCCTCAGCACGGATAAATGGGAATGGGAATGTTCCTGCATCCCAGCCAGGCATGGAGGAGAAGGAATATAGGAATATCCACCTTTGGAGTTCTCCCAGCAAGGACTGGGATCTGGAAATATCCCTCAAATTTCATTTTTTTAGGTATCGTTGGGATTTATAAACATCCATGGAAATATTTTTCTCGCAGGAGAACGGAGAAAATATTCTGTATATCGAGCAAAATGCGCATATTGGGCGCAAATTGCTCATCCTGTGCCATTCCCAGTGACATAAATTCTCTTTTTTTCCCCCAAGGAAGAGGATCCAGAGGGCATCAGCTGAGCCAAGGCCACCCTGCTGGCCATGGGTGACACCGGGTGGCCTCAGGTCTCACACCCCACCCTGCACTGCCAGCTCCACGTCCAACATTTCAGCGTGAAAAATGATTTAAATAATGAATTATTACACTAATTAAACCCCTTTGGCATGTTCACCACGAGGAACTCTCTGTGTTTCGCACAGGTTTCAAAGTTTCACCTCAAATTAAGCCAAGCTCACATTAAAATAAAAATTAAAATTAGATCCAAATAAATCCCCTTTGCAAGAGGTCAGGGTGTCAGTGGGATCTCGAAGCTCCACTCTCCCACAAATCCAACCCATTTCCAACTATTTCAAAACCCAAAAACCTGCAGGAATTCTCTCTAATTCCCTCACTGCTGCTCTAGGTTTGCATCGACCACTTGGGGAACCTTTCAAGCAGTTTAATAATTCACTTTTTGGGATTAGAATTTATTTTTTTCCCCAGCTGCAGAGCCCAAATCCCCAGCCTTGGGTGGCATTGCCAGTGACCAAAGCTCCTGCCAGGCAAAAATCCTATCAAGGAGCAAAACCAAACCCAAAAAACCCCAAAACCAAACCCCAAATCCCAAAAGAGCCTCAAAAACCCAACCCTTTTCAGCCTCAAACCTGAATAAATCACCCAAAGCGAGATGTACAACAAGGTGACTTCGATTCATCCTCATTAATTCCTCTGCAAACGTGGGAATTTTGGGAGAATCCAGGTTTTTAATGCCATTTCTCAACGCCATTCTCCCTGCCGTGACCTGCCTGGTTCCCTTCGTGGGATGGGTTTGATGTCATGGGCTAAAATTAAAACCTCTCCTGCTTGTGACTCTCGGCAGGATCGGGGAGAGCAGGGAGAGCTTTTCCTCGGATCCAAAGGCCAAAAAACTCATTTCCTTCCCACCCGAGGATCCCAAACCCATCCCAGGGAGAAGCCATTCCATGTGGCCACGCAGGGCCGTGACGACACCTGAATTCCCGGCATCAGGGAGATGTTTTAGACACAAATTCCATGGATTCTGACACCTTTTTCCAGGTGGATTTGGGCAGGGGGACACCCCCTGCTCCCGGGGATCGGGCAGGGACATCCCAATTTCTGCCTGTCATCCCGGGAAGAGCCCTGGCAGCACCAGGCTGGAGGTGGCTCCGCCAAGGCAGGCCCTGCTGCTGCCACCAACGGGCCAGAAATCCCCCGAAATTCAGTATATCCTGCTCTCCTCGGCCCTGGGCTCTCCATTCTGCTAGGAAATCATGAAATCCAACTCGTCCCCTCGCCGCGGCGCGCTCCGGGAGGAATTAAAAATATAAATAATGAAGAAGAGCTTTACATACGGCCGAGACAGGCGACAGAGGATAAAATTCCTGTCATGCCCAGAGGCTTTTCCCACACAGGATCAGACACAGCCTCCCCGGAGCATCTTGTGCCCGGAGCCCATATTCCCTTCTCGTTTCCTTTTTCGTGCCAACCAACCCCAAGCCAACATCTCCTCCTCCTTCCCCAGGCCTGCATCTCCCCGACGCGGCAAAAAAAAATATTAAAATAAAAAACCCCCTCGAGTTCCGATTCCCTCGTTTCCCACTGAAATGATGCTCTTCCACCCAGGGAAAAGCACCAAACCCCAGCCGGCAGCCCCAGCCGTGCTCTGTGCCAACCCCCAAACCCATCCTCCGTGCAGCGCATCGCATCGCGCTGGGGAGAAAAGAACCATTTCGGGATCCAAATCCCGACGGATCGCAGCCGGTCTGGGCAGGAGGAAGCGGCAGCTCCCCGGAAAAGCGGGCGTTCGCACCGCCGGAGCTGCCTACACAGGGCTGGGGATGGAATTGCAAATAATCTGATGGGCTCGATATTATATCACCGCCCTGCAGCTCGGCGGAGCTGGAACTGCTCGGGATTAGGGGGAGGGGAGGCTCGGATTCGATCCTCGTTATTATTTTATTCGGGGGGAAGGAGAAAAAAAATCCCGCCGGGCGCAGGTTGGGATTTACCTCCTCCCCCGAAGCCGGCGGGCAGAAGGCGCTGGGCTCATCACCTACCTTCCATCATGGTGGCAGAATTGCATTCCTCAATTCCCGAGGAGCCTGGAAAAACACGGGAGAAGGCGAGTCCCTGTCAGCCAGCGGGCGCTCGGGGAGGATCGCGAGGAGGAGGAGGAGGAGGAGGAGGAAGAGCAGGGAATGCCGAGGCTAGGGGAAGGCCATGGATGCTGCTGCGCCTGTATCACCTCCAGGATGGCATCGCGGAGGATGCTGAGAGAAAGGGAGGACGAGGCGGGCTCGGCTCCCGCCCCGCACCGCCTCACATGCGCGCTCGCTGCCGACACACCCCCCGGGAACGCTCCAACCTATTTCCCAGATTTTTTTCCTTTTTTTTTTTTTTTTTTTTTCTTTTTCCTCCCTTTTCCAACCGACTCTCCCCCCCCCCTCCCTCCCCAACCTTTCCCCAAAAGCAGAACCCCTGTCCGCACCTCGTGACGCACTTCCCCTCCCTTAATCCTATTGCAGCGCCCGGCCCTGCCCCATTAATTCCCGGCCGCTGTCAGATTAGGGCTGCGGGTCGGGAAAAAAGGGATCAATCCCGGCGGGGTGCGGGAGATGGGAGCGCAGGGATGCCAGCAGGGCCCTCCCGCAGCCACCCTGGGGACAAACCCAGCCCTGACGTCACGGCGGCGGCAATTAGCCCCGAGAGGAGGATGCGGGAGGAATTGCTCCCCGACTGCCGGCGAGCAGCGCCCGGGAATTCATCTCGCATGAAGGGAAACCGGAGCGGCGAACAAAAGAGGCGGCGGGGGGGCGGCAGGAACCGAGCGCGGGCTGGGCCGGAGCCCCCGGCCGTGTCACCCTGTCCTGTCCCCCCGCGATGTCACCCAGCGGTGTCACCCCACCATGGGTGTCACCCTGGAGGAGCCCCCGGGGGGACGTGGATCCTTCCCATTCCCGGTTGGAATTGGGATCCTTCTCCCCTTCCAACCCCATTCCCAGCGCTGCCCCAGCCCCGGGGGGCTCTGCCGGGGGCAATGCCAGCCCGAGCTGTGGGCATCCCGCCGGCTTTATCCCAGAAAACGCTAAGGGATTTAAAACCCTTTCTGGCTAAATTCGCTCCCAGAGCACTGTGATGGTTTTTTTCCCCGCAGGAAAGGTGCTCTGAGCCCCTCACTGCTCTCCTGGAGCGATCCCCAGGCGGGATCCTCACCCCAAACCCGGATAGCCCTGGCTGGGACACCCCAGACTGCTTTCCCTGCCACCCCGCAGCAAAACCCGCAAACCCCGCGGTGAGCTCCCGCAGCGCTCGGCACAGCGCAGGAGCTGCTCTGCTCTGCTCTGCCCCTCCTCTCCCTTCCTCTCCTCTCCCCTCCGGGCGCAGCGGCGGCGTTTTGGGGACAACCCGCGCGTTCCGGCGCTGGCGAGTGTGGCTTTTCAACGTGACCGCCGAGCGGGGATGGAAAAGTTCCCTTCTGCGCTCCCCCTGCGGCGGCAGGGCTGGAGGAGCATCAGCCGCACGTGCCTCTCGGGAGCTCTCCAGCGCATCCCGCATCGTTTTGCCCATTGAAAAAAAAAATGCCATTTTTCCTTAATGGAAATCAGGTTTTTCTCCCAATTAAACTAGAATTTCTGTATTAAAAAAAAATAAAAATACTAAAATTTTTCCCCCTTCCATTGAAACAAGTGAATCCCCAATGAATCCAAGGGTCTGGGTAAATCACCCAGCAGCCCAGCAGGGTCTCCGTGTCCAGCCCTGCCCTGTCCCACCCCGGCTGGTGGGAAATGCCGCAGCTCGGGGCCCGGGATGGGATTATTGAGCAGATGGTGCCTCTAATCCCTGCGAGGAGCTCCTGTGACCTGCCGGCACCGCTTCCAGCGCGGGGAAGGCAGCCCAGTGCTCCGGGAATTCCGGCTGTAATCCCAGCGTGAGTACAGCTCGTGGAATGTTGTCCCACTGCCCCCTCAGCCCAAGCCCAAAATGCTCCCAGGAGCCAGGGTGGCACACTTGGAATGATGTCCCAGTGATGGACATGAGACCTCCCTGCCCAAATCCCTCCTGGACACTCCAAAATAACACCAATCTTTCAAATACTCATGCATGGCTGAAAGTGGTCCCAAATATTCCCATCCCTGGAAGTGTCCCAGGCTGGGTTGGATGGGATTTGGAGCAATCCCGGGGGAAGATTTCCCTGCCCACGGCTGGGCTGGAATGGGATGAGCTCTGAGGTTCCTCCCGCCCCAAATCTGGGGTTTCTTCACCCCACATCCAGCCAGGGCAGCCCCACAGCTCTCGGGATGCTCCCAAGGGCTGATATTCCCAAACCAAGCCAGGAGAGCCAGGATATCCCTGCTAACCCCTTCCCACACCAGGCGGGGGGTAAAAAACGTCATTTTCACCGAATTCCCCTATTTCAGCACTGGGTTTGGGAAGCATCCCCATCACATCCAGGAATTCCCTGGCTGCTGCTCATCCCAGCTCCAGCTTTCCTCAGATCCATGGATATCTCCTGCTTTTGAAATTCCTCCTGCCATGGGGCAAGACCAAAGCTAACCCCACACCAAGGACCCCACAGAGCTGCCCCTGGAACGAGCTATTCCCAAATCCAGGAGGCACAGGGAGAGCAGGATCCCTGCTGGAGCATTCCCATCTCCCCGGGGAGGGCAGCCTCCAGCAAACCCCTCTGTCCAAAAAAAAGCGATATTCCCAAATTTCGGAATTTGCGACTCCAAACGACTCCCAACCCCACCAAGACGATTCCCACGGAAAGCACTGGGAAACCTCCAGCAGCTCCCGAAGGAGAGGTGTGAGGAGCTGCCAGCGACTAGCAACAGATAAAGTCGAGGGCCTGAAGATTTTAAAAAAAAAAAAAATCCCAATAAAAAAGGCAGCAAATGAGTCACGGAGTGCATTACTCATCCCCAGCAGAGTCATCCGCAGCTCCATGTGACAGCGGCGCGGAGGAGCCCAGCTCGGGACACCGAGCAGCCCCGGGATTTGCTAAATAAAACCCCAATCCGCAGGGCAGGACGAGGCCCCGGCAAATCCCCGGCATTAGCCGAGCCTGGGGTTGTTTACATCCCTTGGGAGCGAACCTGGCCGGGAATGGCTCAGCCTGGGCTGCTCCAGGTGGGAATGAGAGGTTGGAGCTGCAGCTCCTCCTGGCCGTGGCTCCCAACGGCACAGCCCTGCGAGTGAGGATTTCTCGGAAATTCAGCCATTGCCTCTTCCCTATAAAACTGGGTTTGTAGGGGACATGGCAGGGACACTTCCACTGTCCCAGGGTGATCCAGCCTGGCCTTGGACACTGCCAGGATCCAGGGGCAGCCACAGCTTCTCTGGGAATTCTATTCCAGCCAGGAATTCCTTCCCAATATCCCATCCATCCCTGCCCTCTGGCAGTGGGAAGCCATTCCCTGTGTCCTGTCCCTCCATCCTTTGTCCTCAGTCCCTCTCCAGCTCTCCTGGAGCTCCTTCAGGCCCTGGAATGGCTCTGAGCTCTCCCTGGATCCCATTTCCAAGACTCCTTACTCAAAGGCTCAAGATCCCGGCTGCACTCCTGTCCCCTCCTGTCCCCAAGGGGACTCTGCTGAGGACTTTCCAGCCTGACAATGCTCTGCAGCCCCAAACGCCCCCGGGAGCTTCTCCTGGCAGTGCCACAGAATTCCTACTCCACATCCCCACCGCAGCCCAGGAACACCCAGCAGCCCCCAAATTCCCCCAAACCCCACAGCAAACCCCACCTCTCTCAGCTCCTGCTCCGGAGCTCTCCTTGGCGCCACCCTCACCTCTGTTAATCAGGCACTAATCAGGTTAATGAGCAGCGCCTCAGCACCACCCCCTGATGGGGACGAGGCGCAGCTGCCCAGGGATGCTCCAGAGCGTTGAGATTTGATTGATTTTCGGGTTTTTTTTGGGGAAAAAAGGCATTCGGGAACACAGGCAAAGCCCTCGTGCAGGCATGGGGGTTCAGCCAGCACCCCGACTCCGCACCGCCTGCCTCATCCGAAATATTATTAATTCCGTTTTGGATTCGGTCCTTGGGAATATCAGCCTGGAATGTGGATGGAATGGATCCCCTCGGCCGGGCTGCAGAGCTCGGGGAATTTATCCTCCTGGCACTGGAATGGAGTTTTTGTCTTCTTGAGGTGAAATTTAGCAGCTGAAATCCAGGGAAATAAATTTCACCCGGACGTAGTTCAGAGCTTCAGAAGTGTCAGTGGAGTTTTTAATTAAATGCTAAGGGATTTTATCATCTTGACCATCTCTGGGTCTGTCTGACTGGACCAGAATAACGACTATTTAATGACTTTATTTCCTAAAATTAAGTTATTCACCAAAAAACCAACCTGATGGGGAGGGGGCAGATGTGGGGGGGAAACATTTGGGGGGCAAAGGCAGAGAGATCTCCAGGGCAGTCCTGGAGCTACGGGATCCAGCTGTGCGGGGATCCAGCTGTGCGGGGATCCAGCTGTGCGGGGATCCAGCTGTGCCCTACAGGGCAGTCCCGGCTCCGCGTGTCCCTGCCGTGTCCCCAGAGCGGACATTCCCCATTCTCGGGACATTTCCCAGCTCCGGAGCGTCCTTGTCCTGCGCGGCGCCGGCAGCTCAGCAGATGGAGCTGTGCAGCTGTGCAGGGGCGGGACGGGGCCGGACAGATGTGCAGGGGCGGGATGGAGCCATACAGATGTGCAGGGGCAGGACAGATGTGCAGGGGCAGGACAGATGTGCAGGGGCAGGACAGATGTGCAGGGGCAGGACACATGCACACCTGATCCTGCTCTTCTCCCCTGGAGCCCCTGCAGCTCTGCAGCCCCAAAACGGTGCCAAAGCACAGCTGGGGGCTTTGTGTCACCCCAAAAGGGACATTTGGGACACGTAAACTGATGTTAAACCATCAGCTGGGCCACAGCCTGCCCTGTCCTTCCTGGCCACCCGCTGTCCCTCTGCTGTCCCCACGGCCGGACTGGCAGTCCCATCTCCCTTCCCACGGAGCGCCCTGGGCCTCATTCCAGCTGCGATAAAATCTGTGCTTTGTGCTCTGCCCTCAGCCCCTTCCTGTTTTTGACTGCAGAACTGTCAGCGTTTCGCGTTTTCACTTCTCTTTTCTCCCCCGCGGCACTTCCAGGTGAACTCTGCACCAGAGGCACCCAAATCTCAGCTCCAGAGGCACCCAAATCTCAGCTCCAGAGGCACCCAAATCTCAGCTCCAGAGGCTCCCAAATCTCAGCTCCAGAGGCACCCAAATCTCAGCTCCAGAGGCACCCAAATCTCAGCTCCAGAGGCTCCCAAATCTCAGCTCCAGAGGCACCCAAATCTCAGCTCCAGAGGCACCCAAATCTCAGCTCCAGAGGCTCCCAAATCTCAGCTCCAGAGGCACCCAAATCTCAGCTCCTGGCACCCTGAGGGTCCTGCTGGCTGGGTTGGAGCCTGGCAATGCTCTGTCCCACAGGGTGACAAACAGAGGGATATGGGGTGTGGGCTGGGGACAGGGAAACATGGAATCACAGAATCAGGGAGGTTGGAAAAGCCCTCTGAGGCCACCACTGCCCCATGTCCCCAAGTGCCACATCCACAGGGATTTGAAATCCCCCAGGGATGGGGATTCCAGGACTGCCCTGGGCAGCTGTGCCAATGCCTGACCACCCTTTCCATGAAGAAATTTCCCCAAATATCCAACCCAAACCTCCCCTGGTGCAACCTGAGGACATCTCATCCTGTCCCCTGTCCGTCATCCTGGCTCTGTCACATCACTGGGCAGGTGGCAACACCCACACTCATCCCTAACTCCCACGGACGGGGGGGGGAAAAGGACATGGAAATGCAGCTGCACCCCCAGGAGAGCAGGCAGAGCTGGGAAAAGCAGCAGGGCTGGTTTATCATTTCACTTGTTTGCATGGCAGTTCCTGTGAACAGTGTTGACCTCGGGGTCAGCAGTTTCCTGGCGGTGGCAGGGGCTCAGTGGGACCTTTGTCCCCTCACCCCGGCAAGGGCTGGCTCTGCTCCCACTGCTCATCCCCGGATTGATGCCCTGGGTGGGTTCATGGCTGGTGGAAATCCCCCTGAAATCCCAGCTCCATGGCCTCAGTGGGAAACTATGTCCTTGGGGACAAGGCCAGCTGTCACTGGGGGCTCTGGGTGACATCCATCATTCACGCCAGCAGCACGGAGGGGACAGATCTGTGACAGCCCTGTGTGTCCCAGGAAGCTGCAGACCCCGAGCTGGGATCCCTCCCCACTCTCTACACACACCAGGAGCTGCTGGAGTCACTGGGAAACTGGAAACCCCACGGAGCTCTGGATGTGGGGATGGAGAAGCAG
This sequence comes from Lichenostomus cassidix, assembly GCF_008360975.1. NCBI lineage: Eukaryota > Metazoa > Chordata > Aves > Passeriformes > Meliphagidae > Lichenostomus > Lichenostomus cassidix. The sequence goes on from NC_139489.1 coordinate 1,149,018, forward strand.
AGCCACGGGAAATCCTCATCGCCTGAGGAACAGAGGAAACTGAGCCAGAAAATCTCCCAGCACCTGAACTGGGATTTCCACCCCAAAACCAGAGGGAACATGGAAGGTCTGGGTTGGTTTTGCAGAGCAGTGGCCACTGGAACATTTTCCCTGCTGTTCCTGGAGGGAAGGAGCTGGGAAAGGAGCTCTTCCAGCTCCAGAGCTGCTGTGCTGCTGTGTGCTGTGATCCTGGGGAAGCTGCCCGGCAGAACTAGGTCAGGGAAGGGACACAATGGAGAGAGCGAGGCTGGAGGGGAGGGGGCACGGGCAGGGCAGCCCCACCCCCTGTCACCTCCTGTCACCCCTGGCACCCCCTGTCACCCCCTGTCACACCCTGCCCCTGCCAGGCCTGGGGGCTGCTGGGTGGGAGCTTCACCTGCAGCCCCAGAGCTGCTGCTCTGTCCTGGTTTGGCTCTTCCCCCCAGAAGTGCCAAAGCTTTTCCAGCCCAATAACCTCTTTCCCATCACTGTGCAGCCCCAGGAGCTGCAGGGAGGATGTGGCTGCCACAGCACAGGGACATGGAAAGGATGAGTTGGGGTGAAGGGGGAATGGTTTTGAATTAAAAGACATTTAGATGGGATATTGGGAAGGAATTGTTCCCTGGGAGGGGGGGGAGAGGCTGGAATGGAATTCCCAGAGAAACTGTGGCTGCCCCTGGATCCCTGGCAGTGTCCAAGGCCAGGCTGGATGGAGCTTGGAGTAGCCTGGGACAGCAGAAGGTGTCCCTGCCATGGCAGGGGTGGCACTGGATGGGCTTTGAGGTAATTTCCAACCCAAACTAGTCTGGGACTCTAGGAATCCACTGGGAAAGACAAATCCCTACTGCCTTTCCAAGGAGCTTCCATCAAGGAATTTTCACCAGGAAGTTTCAGAGGTTACAGCCCTGGCCATGTGCTGGGAGAATCCCCTGGGAGCTGCTGGCTGCAGTCCCTTCTGCAGGGACAGGAGGGATGTGCAGGGAGGTGGCCTGGCAGTGGCTGCTCCCAGTGACCTGGCAGTGACCTGGCAGTGGCCTGGCAGTGACCTGGCAGTGGCCTGGCAGTGGCCTGGCAGTGACCTGGCAGTGGCCTGGCAGTGACCTGGCAGTGGCCTGGCAGTGACCTGGCAGTGGCATGGCAGTGGCTGCTCCCAGGCAGTGCTGGGTGGGAAGGCAGGCACGGGATGAGATCCACACTGGGCTTTCCTGAATCCCGGCAAAGCTGTCCCCCCAGCAGGGGACACTGCCGGTGTCACCGCGGTGAGGGCGGCACGGCGGCTCTGCCCTGGCACAGGATGTTTTTTACTGGAAAGTCGCTTGTTTTGGGTCAGGCAGGGACATGAAAGCTCCGGCGGGCTGAGCCGTGCGCGGCCACCGCTTCCTGTCTGCACTCGCCTTCCTGTCGCCTGCGCTGCCCCTGCCCGCGGGAAGGACAAGGTCCCAGGGGCTGCAGGGACGGTGGCTGTGCCCGCCGGGAAGGACAAGGTCCCCAGGGGCTGCAGGGACAGCGGCTGTGCCCGCCGGGAACACTCCATCCCGTGGAATGGGCTGCAGGGGGGGCTGGGATGGACATGGGAGGTTCTGGGTTTGGCCATGGGAGGTTCTGGGTTTGGGGTTTTGGTTCCAGGAGGGTTCTGGATTTCAGCTGTGGAAGGTTCTGGATTTTGGCTGTGGGAGGTTTTGGGTTGTGGCCAAAGGAAGGTTCCAGATTTCAGCCATGAGAGGGTTCTGGGGTTTGGCCACAGGAGGGTTCTGGATTTTGGCTGTGAGAGGTTTTGGGATTGAGCCATAGGAGGATTGTGGGTTTTGGGCTGCAGGAGGGTTCTGGGGTTGGAGGGTCCCATTTCACTGTCCCCAAACAATGGTGACACAGCCCACACTGCCCTGTTGACAAAAGCCTCCCAAAGAGCCGCAGGCTGGGTCATGCTTTCATTTATTCACTTCATATAAAAATCTCTTAAGAATGCATCTGAACACAATATAGAATACTATAACATACATCGTGTGAAACTTTGGGGAACAATAAAATAACCACCTGGAACAATGCAGTGTTCAACAGACAAACAAACCCATTGATCATGCACAACTGTGCTATTGTCATGAACTAATCAGTCACGAGTTGGACCAAAAAGCTTGAAACGTATTTTACAAACTGAGATTGACACCGCTCACGATGCCGGACAAGCTTTGTCAGAGGAAGTTTCACAGCACAATTATTACATCAGTTCACATTTGTTTTTTTGTCATAGAAATTCACATTGGGTCGTTCAGAAATTGGAACGTTGTGACATTGAAAAGCCGGCCCGGGCACGGGGAGTTCTTTGTTCGGTTTTCCCCTCTCTGCTTTCCTGGCAAACTCCCAAATTTGCTGCCCTGGGATGCGCTGTCCCCTCCCCGCGGGCGGCTGCCACCCGAATGCCCTTCCTGGGTTGTGTCTGTCTCTTCAGCTATGTTCAGGTTCTGGGACTTTATGCAATACAAAAGGTTACAAGAAAAAAAAAAAGGCAACTCTTATTCCGAGTTTTCTACCCCATTAACATCGCCGCCGACAGGCGATGCTAATTCATATAAATTAATAACTTACAAAACATTACAGTATGTACAGTAGGTAATAAATACACTGTTATAAACAGTAATGGAGGTGGTAGAGCTCGAGGCAGTGCAGGAGGAGGAGGAGGATGGTGGACCTAAACCTAGGGAACGTGGACGAGAGGCCAGAGAAACACAAATATCCGAGCGTGCAAATTCCGAGGAGCTGCCGAGGGGGAAGGCGTGTCACACGCTGCCTTGCCACGCTAACTCAGGGATGGACTGAGCTGTGCCAGGGAAAAAAAACCTGCCCTCTGTCCTGCTCACCACAAACCCAAACCCCGGGGAGGAAAACATCCCGCTGTTCCCGGCGAGGGAACGGCGCTCGGCGGCACCGAGTGACTTCCAGCGGTCACCGGGGGATTAAGAATACATTGAAGGTGCAGTAATGCGAAGCAGAGGGTTTCCCCTTCTGTTGAGTCTGTCAAAGTGATTAACTGCGATAAAGTGACAGGTATTGCCCATGAAAAAAAAGGAAGACTGCTTCTGGTAACAGGAAGAATCCAAAAAGTAGCCGTCAATCCCGAAACGCTTTGTGTCGCTTTTGAACTACCAAACTCGGCGTGTTGGGTTAAGAGACTCTTGAAAAGACATGAAAGTGTTTACAAAGAAGGCACACAGGTCTGCAGACAGGTGGACAGGTTGGATATGAGTTATTAATCAGTAGTTTCTATCAGTCTAACTGGTATAAATCCCAAAGCTAACGGTATAAAATCTCTCAGTTGTGTGTCATCGCCGCCTCGGTCCCCAAGCCCCAAGCCGGCTCCGGGACAGCGCGACGCTCTGGGCTGACAAGGCTCAAACCACAACGCAAATCACCCGTGCATTTCCTGAGCAATCATTCATCCCTACCCCATCCGGAACCCTGACTCCAATCTCAAGTAGCTGGGAGGATCTGTGGCCCCCGTGCAGAGGCTCAGAGCTCTGCAGGCTGTCGCAGACTGCTTGCGAGCTCCGTAAGTGTGTCAAAGCCACTCCCGCGGGGCTGGCCCATTATGTGTCCACGGGAGATGTGTCTTCTGTCACAATCTCGATGGTGGCCTCGCCCTGGGGCTCCTCCTCCCCCGGCTGGGCCACGCAGAGCGGGTCTGTATTGCTGAAGTAGCCGAGGCTCTCGCCGTCCTTCTCCGGCCCGTCGGAATCCTCCTCCTCCAGCGTCAGTTCAAACTGGAACTTCTCCATCAGGCCCTGGCAGTCCTGGCCCCGCTCCTCCAGGGGAGGGGATGGGCTCTGGGGGATCATGCTCTGGTACCAGTTCCTGTTGTCCTCCAGAGTGTCCAGGATGTCCTGGGCGTCAGGCTGCACCAGGTCAGCCCACGTCTCCCAGAGTGGATGGACGATGTAGTCGATGAATCCCACCTGGAAAACAGAGGAATTGCAAACTCAGGGCAGGGGAATTACCAGGGGCAGGTGGCTGTCTATTTATGTTATATGTTACATGTGTTTTATGTGTTTTGTGTGTTTTATGTTATGTTGTATTATATATTATATCAATATCTGATTTTACAAGCAAAATACCAGGATAAGTCCCAAATCACCACAGCCTGAAGCACACAGAACCACTGGACATGCAGAGCTGCACCCACAGTGCTGGGTTGGGCTCATGCCATGTCCAAAATCAAACCTTGGGTGAAAGTTTGACTAAAAGCAAGAGCCAGCAGGATGCTCAGGACACAGAGCCCTGGGCTGATCCCCAGCGTGGGCAGCAGGAGAGGGGAATTCTGCCCCTCTGCCCCACTCAGGTGAGATCCCACCTGAGAGCTGCTCCAGCCCTGGGGACACAGCACAAAGAGCTGGAGCTGCTGGAGAGAGTCCAGAGGAAACCCTGGAGCTGCTGCAGGGCTGGAGCTCCTCTGGAGCCAGGCTGGGAGAGCTGGGGGTGCTCAGCTGGAGAGGAGAAGGATCCAGGGAGAGCTCAGAGCTCCTGCCAGGGCCTAAAGGAGCTCCAGGAGAGCTGGAGAGGGACTGGGGACAAGGCATGGAGGGACAGGACACAGGGAATGGCTTCCCACTGCCAGAGGGCAGGGATGGATGGGAGATTGGGGAGGAATTGTTCCTGGGAGGGTGGGGAGGGGCTGGAATGGAATTCCCAGAGAAGCTGTGGCTGCTCCTGGATCCCTGGGCAGTGTCCAAGGCCAGGCTGGAGCAGCCTGGGACAGCTCCATGACAAGCACATGGAACTCTCAGCACTGAGTAAGTCTGCTCCTCTCAGAATTCCCAGGTGACTGACAGCTGGGAACACCCCAAGGCAAGCAGCCAGCCCTGTGGTGCTGCAGTTTTTCCCTATTCTGAACTATCCATGCACTTCTAACATTCCCATCTTCCTCCTGCCCTCTGCCAAAGCCACCTCCGTGTTTCCACAGGGATCCAGCCACGCCAGAGATTTCCTTGGGAAGAGCACAGCAGCTCATCCTGGGAATCCTGCTGAGGCCACGGAGTGACTCCAGCTCTGGAAGAGTGAGGGATGAGGCTGTTCCATCAGCCCTTCCGCTGAGCTCAACCCTCTGACTCAGGGAGGAACCACGTCCAGGATGGAGCCACGGGATGGCCATAAAGGGGATTGGAATTCTTCCGTCTTGGCAGACTCTGTCCCCTGTCCCTGCTCTGCCGCATGGCTTTGTGTGGAGCAGGGAAATGGCTCTCCCAGGAGCCCAGCTCAACGGGCAGATGTTTGCTTTGGAAATCACACGTGGCTCCCTCAGACACAACAGGATGTCAATAGGATCGTTAGCATCCAACTGGGGAGGCAGCTCTGGCAAAAAGGGGGTGAAGATTTCCTGCTGCACGGGGGAAAAGTGGGGGAAAAACGGGTTTGGGGTGGTTGGAACCCCAAATGCACCAATGGGTAAAAATCAGCACTCCTTCATCATTGTTGCTTTAAAATCATTGTTTCAGGTCATTGTTCCTTTAAAATCCTCCCAGATCATGGAAGAACTGTCCACTGATCCTAAAATATTCTGATGTAAGGAGGGGACATCTCAAACTCTGAAATATTTGCGTATTATTTCCCAATCCACTCCTTGTTTCCCTCCAGCACAGACACACCACATCCCTTTCTCCTCTGCCATTCCACGATGGCCATTTTGTGCAATTCCCTTTTTTTTGCAAGGCAAAAATGCCATTTGGAAGGCTCTGCGAGGTGCAGATGTGAAACAAAGAATGAACTGGAGCTCACATGTGGAGCACATGGCCAAGGCTGGCTGGAGGATTCATTTCTTGTTAGGTTAAGAAATCCGATTTTTCCAACCAAATCACCACGCGGTTGAGTGAATAATTTTGAAACCGCTTGGCTGAGCCCAAGAGGACATTTGGAAATAATTACCATCAATTTTGTTACTTATTCAAGCTGAAAAACCTCAGTGATGACTTGCTGGAGTCATTCAAAAACAACGACCAAGACAAGCGTTATATAAAGGTTGGAATCTGTTTGGACAAACATAAATTCCTGGTTTTATTCCAGACTATCCGGGCGAAATTTTATGGCCTGTGCTGCACAGGTCAGAACAAAATCTGACCTTGAAACCATTTTATGAATTGGAATTAGGGACAAGCCCGGTCATCCTCAAAAAAGAGGCAAATCCAGCCAGGTCATTCTCAAAAAAGAGGCAAATCCGGCTGCTTTTAAGGTCTGTATGGACGTAAATGAATATTTCTGTGATTCACACTGCACAGGGCAACTCCATAGGCTTTTAACTTGACTGGACTGCAAAACTGTCCTGGATAATGAGGGACATCCAGAGTTTTCTGGGGTTCTGAGGTGGATCTGAGCTGGGAGAAGCACCCAACCCTGCAGGTCAGTGGGTTCAGAGGGGCTCACTGAGAGGGGGTGGGATGGGGAGAGCAGAACTGCCCTTCCCGAGCCTGGGGAACAGAAGGACCCAACTCCCTCTGGAAAATGGGACACAATCCAGGGATGAGGAGCTGAACAGCCTGTGAGAGCCCCAGGCCCAGCTGGGTGTCAGGGTGGATCAGAACCAACCCTCTGCACTGCTGCCTCCTGCCCTGGCTGTGTCTCTGCTCTCAAACCCCAAGCCCAGGCAGGAAAAGCTGCAGCTCAGGGCATTACCTGGGATTTCTCCACGGAGGCTGTGTGTTTGTCACACATGGGGCTGATCTCCATGCCTCTCTCCCGCTCCTTGTCTCCCTGCTGGAAGAACTCCTCCATGATCCTGTCCGTCCACTGCCGGTAGAGCTCCAGAGATTTTGTGGGATTGCTCAAGTCTGCACAATGTACCATATTCCGGAGAACCTGCAATTAGATCCATCAGGAAACTCGTAAAATCAGCTGGAGAAAGAGGAGGGTTTCAAGCTGTATCTGCAGAACATTTCAGCAGGAGACTCTCTGGTTATGAAACAGACCATAAAATATCAGCATTGTTCCATGGTGCCACGGTAGAGACATGGAGCTGTTGGAGCAAGTCTGGAGGAGATTGTGGAGTTTCTCCAGGGCTGGAGCCCCTCTGGAGCCAGGCTGGGAGAGCTGGGAATGTTCACCTGGACAGGAGGAGGATCCAGGGAGAGCTCAGAGCTCCTGCCAGGGTCTAAAGGGCTCCAGCAGAGCTGGAGAGGGACTGGGGACAAGGGATGGAGGGACAGGACACAGAGAATGGCTTCCCAGTGCCAGAGGGCAGGGATGGATGGGAGATTGGGAAGGAATGCCTGGCTGGGATGGAATTCCCAGAGAAGCTGTAGCTGCCCTTGGATCCTGGAAGTGTCCAAGGCCAGGTTGGACAGGGCTTGGAGCAGCCTGGGATGGTGGGAGGTGTTGGGTGGGATGAGATGAATTTAAAGTCACTCCCAACCCAAACCAGCCTGCTGATTCCACCTCCATGGATGAGCTCAGCTGCCACAGCCCCAAATCCAGATGTGCTCTCTGCTGCTCAGCCCTCGCTGCTGGTGCAGCTGTGCAAGTGTTGATGACACCACAGGTCTGTTTGTGCATCCAGCTGCTTCCCACCATTCCCAATCCACTTCCACGCTCTCATGGGAAGAGCTGAAATCCTCCCACTTTATGAAATGAGTAATATTCCTTCCACACACACACCAAATGGGCCTGACTAAGTGGCCACAAGGATTTAGGCAGCAAGGCAGTGTCTGAAATAAAAATTTAAAGAGTTTTCCCATGGCCCTGTTCTTAAGAAGTTGGTCATCAAAGTGGAGAGCAGAGCAGGATGCATCTTGTCCTGCTCACTACCTATCCCTGTTCCAGCATTCCCTGGGATTTCTGTAAATCAAGGATTTAATTGTTTAGGGAACAGAACTGCTCATCACTAATTCCAGCTCTCTCAAGGTTGCTTAAGATATGGAGCTGCAAATTAAATTCTTGCAATGTTGTAACAGGAGAACAAATGGGAGAGAGCAGCAGGGAAATTCAGGAGCCCTCAAAAAATGACCTCAGAATGTGCCACGTTTGCAGTTCCATGCTCCAAATGTCAAAAAACCCCTGATTCCAGTCACCTAAAAAATATGGGACCACCCTGTGCTGCTTTTGAATGCAGAAGGAAACAACTGCTGAGAATTTAGGTCAGCAGCTTCAATCTCTGGTCAATTCACAAGCTGCATGGTTTCTTCCTCCTGACCAAAAACACCCCAAATGCAGGGGATCTGGCTGCCTCACCTGTATTCTGTCTGTGTAGTTGTCCAGAAGGAGAACCCCTGAGCTGGTCACCTTCTTGGTTTCCACCATGGTCTTCAGATCAGCCAACAGACTCATGTGCTTCGACATATCCGTGGCCAACACCTTTCCAGAAGGGGAAAAAAATTCCCAATTTCAGGAAGGGAAGCCACAAAAAAAAAAACATTTTTGGTGGAGAAGAGGATCAGGGAGTGGGCAGCTCTTACCATGTCGATCACCATCTTCCTGAGGGTCTGGCGCTGCTTCTTGGTCAGGTTCTGGAAGATGTCACAGTGCTCCTCCTGCAGCAGCTTGAAGCCCACGGCCAGGTGGTGATTCTCCAGCACGGATTCGTCGTTGTACATCAGGGCCAGCTCGGAATCTGGGAAGGGAATGGCAAGTGTGGGACTTCAGACTGGGAATTGTGGGATTTGCAACAGGCAGTGCTTGTCCTGGACACTGGAATGTTTTAATTGGGAAAGGTTTCCTTGCCCCACCCCTGGAAGGGTTCAAGGGCAGGGTGGATGGGGTTTGGAGCAAGATGGGATTGGGGAAGGATGATTTTGGGATTCTGGGATTGTTTTCAGCACCAACCCCAGCACTGAACCAGCCTTTGCTCAGTCATAGTGACAAAATAATGCTCAGCTGACTCAGTTACAGAATCACTGACAACAGAACCCTGCAAAAACCCTTCCCAGAACATAATAGTGCCCATATTTTGGAATCCAGATCCATGCTCAGCCTGTGGCAGAACACAACACAAAGCCCACTATTTGGCTTTCTGGTGGTCAATAGCAATGGGATGATTTATCTTATCTTAATGGTGAAGTTTGCACTCAGGCCTGGCAGAATTATGATGTGTTAGCAAGCAGGAAATACTGACTTTACAAATTGTGCTACAATGGCTCCCTTTGTCAGGGATTGCATTTTCATTCCTGCCTGATCCCAAAACGTCTCACTCATTTACTGCACAACATTTTGAGAGGGCAGCCTGGAAGCCACAATTTGTGGCATGGAAAAAGCATTCCCTTTGGTTTCCAAGGTGGAAATGGGTTCAGCTGGGTGGAATTCCGAATGCTTCAGGGCAAAACTCACTTGTGTTGATCAGGAATTGATTGGAGACCCCGGGGTGATCCACATCGTGGATGGCAGCTGCAAAAATGGCAGCGAGGATCTCCAGATCCGTGAAGACAGCCTGGGAGGGAACAACAGGAATTTGTCAGAGGTTTGATCTCTCAACAGCTGGGGAAGCTGATTTAGGGAAATGAACTGTGCTTTTTTGAATCAGTTTTCTGAGACAAGAAAAAAGGTGAAGGTGAAACAGAAATTCCAGACACTGAGATCTCCTAAGGATGGAGGCCCTGGAGCAAAGTGAGCACCCAGAAGTGATGCCTTAGGATTTTAGCTTCTATACTTTTTGTGTATCTGTAATTTTAACGTATAACTCTGGATTCCATACAGAGTGCTAAAGCTCCTGTTCTCAGCATTTTTAGACAGAACAATTCCTCTAAAACCTGAAATCCAAGGGCACCTCACTGTCTCAGAGCCCCAAGATATGTAAACAGCAGTGAATTGGGGAAGCAAACTTGGAGTTATTGGCTTCATTAGCTGAAGCTGTAATTGGAGGATTAAAGCTCAATATACAAATGGACAGAACCTATAAAGTATGAAAAACTGATGACCTTATAAAAAACTTATAAAGTATGAAAAACTCATGACTGTGCATCCATTCTGGGTGCAGCCCCTTGAGGGCTCTGTCTGCCCTAAACGCACCTGAAGGCGCTTCAATAAATTCAACTGCTTTTTGATTCTCTAACTTTGCCCAGCCTCTGTTTTCAGGCAAGCCCATCAAGGAGAGGCAGCAGTGTCACCCCACGCTGCCCAGAGGCAGCAGGACACTCACATCCAGGGCAGGGGTGGAGAGCAGCACGTGGGTGGACTGCGCCACGTCGGCGGCGTGCAGGCTGTTGTGGTAAGCCACGTCCGAGTGGTAGTGATCCTCCAGCGTCATCATGTACGTCACAAACGTGTCTGAGGAGATCTTGAACGTCTTCAGCAGGTCCCTCTCCTGTGGGATCAGAGCGTCAGACCGTGCAGGGGAGCAGAGAGGAATTGGGAAGGAAAACTGGGCTGGGAATTTGGGAATTTGGGAATAATACACACCTGGAAAATGGCGTACATGATGCAGGTGAGAGGTCGGTTGTGGGAATACCTGGCCACGTTGAAGATGTTGAGGCCCCACTTGTTCAGGTCTTCCAGCTCCTTTGGAGAGCACAAAAAGAGAATGGTTTCGTGTTTTTACAGCTAATTCTGCATTTCCCAAAAAGTTTGCAAATATGCTAATTTAATGATTATTGTAATTATGTAAGTGCTGAATGTGTGCACTTGATAAACACAGAGTGACTGTGAAGGGCTGATTTTGTGCTTCATAATTGCTCTCCTCAGCCTTCATCACCTTTTTTTCTTTTTATTTTAGGGTTATTTTCAAGAATTTCAAAAGACAGAATATGCCCTTAAGACCTGCTACCATTAATTACACAATTTGCAATGGTTTCAGCACTCCAGGGATAGAATTTTCCAAGGGGGAACAATCCATTCCCAGCTTCCAGACTCTCCCAGAAGAGCAGGAATCTCTCCTACCTTGGCCAGATGATCTTCCTTCTCTGTTTTCACCCCGAATCGCGAGATGCTGGTGTTATTTAAGCTCGAGCTGTGCATTAGTTTCTTCACTCCACTGATCTGTGTCATGAGCTGCTGCTTCTTCTTCTTCTCCCTGTCCTTCTGGGTGGGAGAAGGAATCTCCACATCGTTCTGCTTGTCTGCAATAAATCAGGGGGAGGTGAGTCAGCACGGCATGAACTCCCAAATCAACCCCAAAATCAGCCCTTCAGCAGCTGCCTCTGCACCCCACTGCACACTGGGCTTTCTCATGGGGGTTTCTCTCATTTTGGGACCCAAAAATAAAATAAAAACAATCCCAGACCCTCTGGTTGCTCTCTGCAAGCCTGAGCCCTGCTGGGACACGAGGCCAGGCTGCTTTTCTCTGCCACTCTGCGGTTTGGGGACACAGGATGTGCCCAGGAATGTCCCTCTGTGTGTGGATGTGGCACCTGGGGACATGGATTAGTGGTGGGAATGGCAGTGCTGAGGGAATGGTGGCATTCCATGGTCTCCAGCCTGAGTGATTCTGGGATTTTCCATGCCTGAAGGTTCTGCCTGGGGTGAGATCCTGATTTATTACCTATTTTCAGGGAAATAAAACAGATGTGCAAACAACACGTTTTCCCTGGAGAAAGTAAAACCAGACCTATTTTTCCTATTTTCACTTTTTAGTCTCAGTACCCTCTGCTCTTAAACCAGTGAGTGTCACTGATTTATTAAACATTTATCATTCATAAATATGCATGGAATACCTTCCAAAGCAAAGGCCACATTCCCACTGCCATTCTCAGGGATGATCACTATTTCAGTGCACATGAAGAGGCACAAACCTGGCTGGGCAGATGTGCTTAGCAGATAAATAAATCTTCAAACCAGATGTTATTTATTGCTCTACAGCTGCTTTATTGCAGATCCAGCGCTCATTACTTCTCCCTAGCCCATTTTTCATGGATTTTACCATGACCTCTGTGCACCTTGAAGATCTCCAGAGGGATGAGGCTTCCAGGCATGAGTTACTTTTGCCTGGGCCTAATTAAACCCCTCTGAAATGAGGAGCAGCAGTGCTGCAATTAGGGAAGGAGTCATTACTCCCAGCAAAGCCTGCCTGACATCAGTGGGTGTTCCCTGGTTTTTGCTGGACCACGGAAGGACTTTCCTCTCCATAATCTCCTTAGCAGTGACTAAGGCAGCAGCAAATGGCCATTCCGGAGCAGAAATCCCTGATTTGTTCAATCCTGTCCCCTCGGGGGTGGCAGCTCAGCCCGCAGGGAAGGGCATGTGACAAAGGCAGCAATCGTCCCTCTGACGTGATGTGAAACCACTGTGGTCATCCCGGACCTTCCCACGGATCCTGAGCATGGGATGGGATGGGAACCTGATGGGAACTGCAGGGCTGAACCCTCTGCTCCTTCCTGGAGCCTTCTCAGCTCGTTTCATCATGGAATTACAGAGTGGATTGGGTCAGAGGGACCTCAAAGATCATCTCATCCCATCCTCCTGCCATGGCAGGGACATCTCCCACCATCCCAGGGACACCTCCCACCATCCCAGGGACATCTCCCACCATCCCAAGGACATCTCCCACCATCCCAGGGACACCTCCCACCATCCCAGGGACATCTCCCACCATCCCAGGCTGCTCCAACCTGGCCTTGGACACTACCAGGGCTGTTGGGCACTCTGTGCCAGGGCCTCCCCACCCTCACAGCCAGGAATTCCTTCCCAATCTCCCATCCATCCCTGCCCTCTGGCAGTGGGAAGCCATTCCCTGTGTCCTGTCCCTCCTTGCCCTAAGAAAACCAAAAGGCTGAATGAAGTCAGTAGATCTGGGTTCAGTATCTCTGAATTATCCTCATCTTTGGAGACAAACGAGTGTCCTACCCACATATTTCTTTTTGTTTGTTTGTTCAACTTCCTCCCTCGTAGCCTCGTTATTTTGAGTACTCATTTAATTTAATTAAATTTTAGGGGAGGAAAGAACTAATTCATAAAACCCATAGCAGCACGACTTCCTGAAACAGCTGATTATCCTTTTAAAAGCTTTCATCTTTTTTTTTTTTTTTACATGAGCAATCAGGCTGCAATCTGGCTCAATCTGGAGAGCCTTCCTCCCCCAGGGTGCCCAGAGAAGCCCCTGGATCCCTGGAAGTGTTCAAGATCAGGTTGGACAGAGCTTGGTGCAGCCTGGGATGGTGGAAGGTGTCCCTGCCATGGCTGGGGTGGGATGGATGGACTTTGAGGTAATTTCCAACCCAAATCAGTCTGGAATTCCATGAATAAAACAACCTCAGCAGCACCCCTGGCTCCTCAGCCCCTGCTGGTATTCAGGCCTCACTAACCTGAGATTCAATTTTGGGGGCCACATTGGCAATTCCTGCTGCAGCACATCCTGCTCCCCACTCTGTGGCTGCTGGGAAGAGCTGACCACCAGCCAAACCCCAGGATATTCCCCTCTGTGCATCCCAACCTGGGCAGCCTTAATCCATCCCCTGTTTGATCCATGCTCTGGATGTCAGACTGAGCAGAGCAATGAGACCAAAGCATTCCCACAGAGCAGCTCTGAGCTCCTGTGGATCATTAATGCTGCGGTGTGTCCCAGATGCAGGCAGCAGCTCCAGTTGCTGCTGGCATTTGGGATCACTTGAAAATCCTTCATGGGAATAATTGTGTGTCACACTGGGAATGCATTCCAGGCCATTCCAACCCCAGGGCACAATTCTCCACGAGCTCCAGACACTCAGCCTTCAGAGCTGCTGGAATCAGGGATATCTATAAATATGAGGCTCCTCATTTGACATGCAAATGGTCACAAATCCTAAAGCTGCTTCTTGAGAAAATCCCATTTCTCCTAACAAATTTTGACACAGAGGATTCATTCATGTCCTCAGAGCTGTGAGCTCCAGCAGAATGAATGAAATGCAAAACATTCCCTTCATCCTGACTTCTGGTGCAAAACAGAATTTACAGCAAGCAATAAATAAACTGCCTGGGCTGATTCAGTCTGAAGGGAAGATGCAGCTGAACGAGCTGCAGTTGGGGTTGGTGTGACTTTGTCCTTTCCATAAGGTCACCACAAAAATCCAGCATTGCATAAGGCAGCCACCGCCGAATCCTCCCAGAAACATCCCACGGCTTGGAAAGGAATTCCTCTGCAACCCAACCGCTATTCTTCCCCTTCCCACAGCCAGCCGAAAGTGAAAACCCAAACCATCCCCGAGAGGGAAGCTGTGAATGAGTGGGGTGATCAGGCTGCCCTTACCCCTCCCCCGGGGCAGCAAAGCTCGGGGTGCATTCCTTACCCAGGAAGGTGTTGGAAATGTACTCGGACACCTGATTGCCCGAGCGGCTCATCTCGGACAGGTGGGTCAGCTCCCGGTTCAGCATCCTCTTGAACTGCGGGGGGAGAGCACAGACAAAAATGGCATTTTTAGGGGATCCTTCCCCAAAAACCCGCACAGCGGTACAGCTCGGGGGACTCCCCAGAGCGGCAGAATTCCGGGGATATTTGGGATGGAGGCAGCGGCAGATGGTTTCGTTTCCATCCTGCTCGGCAGCACCATGACTGGGTATTTCTTTCCAGCCCACGGAATTAATTTCCTCTAAAGATGCTTATTAATTGTTACTGTCGCGAACGAGGCGAGAACGTTTCAGATAAATCGCTCTGAAAGCGCAGATTTTTATCTCAGGTTAAAACTGCCCATCCCCAAACCTTCTTTTGTTCTGGGTTTTCTCAATTTGCTCCATTTTGTATCACACAAACAGACAACTGCATATCCAGGGGAGAAACACGCCATAAATCTGAGGATCGTACAGCAAAATGTAGGATTCAGGCATGATTCCCCCAGATATTCACGCTGTGATCCTCCTGATTTTATAATCCAACATTTCCACTGCTGCATCATTTTATCCTGCAACGCCGAATTCCCCCCAAAAAAACCACATCCATGGACTCTGCATGCACACCACACACACGATTAGCCAAAACACACGGAAATCCGCATTTTTAAAGCATCTTTTCCTGACAAAGGAGCACGAACAGCACAAGAAAGCAGCCATTAATCACTCAGTAATTAACAACCCTGCAGGAATTCAACCCACCTTAATATAACCCCAAGACACAGATAACAAATAGTTGGCTTCAGGCATTTTGGAAAGCTCCTCGCCAAAAGCAGCCCGGAGAAATCGCCGCTCCCACCGGAGAGCTCCAGGGGCTCACGGATATCCCCTTTCCCCAATTCCCGAAAAAAATCAGCGTTCATCCGCGGCGGAGATCCCGCAGAACAGACAAAGGCGAGGCTGGCAGAGCATCCTCGCCGAGCAGCCGGGGGTGGGTGAGAGAGGGAGATGAGATCCGGGAGAGCACAAAGGAGGGATGTGATCCGCACGGAGCGCTGGGGGGTTTGGGATCGTGCTCACATCCCAAACGGGGTCCCCGCTCCACGTGAGCCGCGCCAGCAAAAGGATGCTGATTTCCGAGGGGTTGCCAGCTCGGCTGACACAGCCATGTTTTTAAGGGGGAATTAAAATGGAGGAAGCTCGGGAATAATTAAATATTTAATATTTCAATAAGGGGAAAGCAGGCGGCAGTCTTGTCTCCGTTCCTGCTTTGCTTTAATCCTGTTCTTTGTAGAGACTGCGATTTTTAAAGTATTCCCAGCTGGATTTTTTTAAAGCAGCATTTTTCTCATTTTCAGTGTGATTGGGTTTTTCCTTCTACGTGGTAAAGGGTAAAATGCAGCAAGGCAGCAAAATGTCCCTTTCCAAATTGAAATATCCTTCAGATCAGAGGTATAAATTAATAATCACCGTAAATGTGACTGCAATTCATAAATTCATGCATTCATTCTTAAAAGAATGGATCTGTAATGTCCCTGCCCGAGGCAGGGGGTGGAACGAGATGAGCTTTAAGGTCCTTCCCAACCCCAACCATTCCGTGATTCACAACCCAAATGTCAAGATTTAACCATTTCTGCAGTTTTTATTTCCAACTGACGAGCAATGCCTTTCTGAGGAAGCTGGAGCTCTGCTTGGGCACGGAATGCACAGAAATTCCCCTGGTGCAGTGCCTGTGGCACAGCCTCAGCACGGAACCACCAGGCTGTGCAGCTCTCCCGCTGCCCAGGATGTCCTTGGCGATTGTGCTGGGAACACAGCACATGCCAGAGGCCAGGATTCCCAAAATAAAAGGGCCTTCTTTGCTGTGAAATCTTTTCCTCTCTCCAGCTGCCTTCCAGCTCTCAGCCTCCCTTGGAATGGAGACACGAGGCTTCCCCACGTGCTGGGGGACACGTGAGGAGTGGGACAGCCTGCAGTCCTGGTCTCTGCTCCCTCTGACAGCCCAGCCTGGGCAAGGTATGGCTCCACAACAGCCAGATGGGACTCCTGCTCAACCTTTGGCCACCTGGAGCTGTGACCCACCTTCTGTCCCTAAATTCGTGGTTAGCAGAGGTGGGAAGCTGCTGGCACCTCCCTTGTCCCTGTGCAGCCCAAAGGTGGGACAATGCCACCTCCATCCCTGCTGTCCCCTGTGCCAGAGCCACAGAAACAGGGAATCCTGGAATGGGTTGGGTTGGAAGGACCTTAAAGATCATCTCATCCCACCCCTGCCATGGCAGGGACACTTCCACTGTCCCATGCTGCTCCAAGCTCCATCCAAACTGGCCTTGGACATTCCAGGGATCCAGGGGCAGCTACAGCCTCTCTGGGAATCTGTGCCAGGGCCTCAAACCCTCACAGCCAGGAATTCCTTCCCAACATCCCATCCAATCCTACCCTCAACATCACACAGTGGGACCTCACTTCCCAGGTGTTATTCACACAGTTTAAATCCTGTCTCATGGGATACTGGAAGGAGAGGGATGGGAAGTTGGTATCCCATGGGAGTTGGGCAGGATTGGGATCAGAAGGTTGGTATCCCATGGGATACAGGCAGGATTGGGATCAGAAGGTTGCTATCCCATGGGATACAGGCAGAATTGGGATCAGAAGGTTGCTATCCCATGGGATACAGGCAGGATTGGGATCAGAAGGTTGGTATCCCATGGGAGATGGGCAGGATTGGGATCAGAAGGCTGCTATCCCATGGGATACAGGCAGGACTGGGATCAGCAGGATTCTGGCTGCCCAGGAATACATCCCACAGCGCTGTGCCATGGTTTTTGTCTCACAGAGTCTCTCCTACACCTCCTGCCAAGCACGAGGAACAAAAGCCCTTTGGGAACTGCCAAGAAAACCCTTGGAGAAGGAGCAGGAGGGGCAGCAGGAGCAAACCCCGAGGCAGGGAGCAGCTCTGACCCCATATCTGTCCCTGTGACGTCCTTCCAGCGGTCACAAGCACACCAGCCACGTGAGCTCTCTCTCCCCCAGCTGCAGCATTCCCTGCATCCAGGCCTTGATCTGCTCCCGGGAAATGCCACCAGCAGAGGATCACACAAACCACACGAAGCACCCCGTAATCAGTAGGGCTTTTAAACAATGCTCCCTTTCAGGTCAACGAGTCCCAGAAGTGCTGGACAAACAGCTGATAAAGATGTCTTTACCTCACGAGTGGCCCACAAAGCACAAAGGGCAGCCACAGCCTCTCCACAAGGTCACCCAAGCCATCTGCAGCAGATAAAAATCCTCGGGATTCTCACACCCCATCTGGAACCGGGAATCTGCCCCCAGCAGCCCTAATCTGCCTCACCTTTCCAGCCTTTTAATCAGCAGGCAGCAGAATGACAGCGCTGCTGAAAGGACTGCGAGGGTCAAACCCAGCTGAGCTTCCCGGAGCTGTGGGAATTCCCACAGGATTTGCAAAGTTTATCGGGAAGTTTATTGGGAATCCTGGCACCTCCGCAGGATTTATTTAATCACACGAGCCCCTTTCAAGAGCACCGATGCATCCCGGATGTTGCACGGCTCGTGGAGGGTATTTGGGATTTTTTCCTGATTTTCCTGATGTTTCTGGAGCACCGCTGCTTCCCGGGAATTGCTCTGCAGGGAGCAAGCAGGCTGCAGCCTCTGCAGGGATCAATGGCTGATGTCATGTGCAACCCCCTGTGGCAATCCTGGCCTTAAATCGATGCGACAGCCACGGGGAAAACAAACAGATTGCAGGGAGCGAGGAGAGAATTCCAACTGCTCCACGTGGAGCAAACCCTTGGATTGGCTTTGGAGAGCTCCACGTGCAATTACGGTAACGCCCCGCAAGACGCGGGTAATTACGGTAATGCCCATCCGCACCATGCGGACCCGGGCTGTTATTTCCGTTAATTTCCATAATTAATAATCATCCCCGTGTCTTTTCCAAAGGAAATTAGCACTGATAACCTCGCTAACAGACGGGAATTAGGAGTGTCCAATCCCCAGCTCCAGGGGTCTCCCTTAAAAAGCAGAAAATCAGGAATTGGGTAAAGAGTTCCTTTTCCTCTACCCAACCTCCGACCTCAGGACCATGCAGTGAACCCATTTAACTGATGAGAAGAGTGCAGATATCACCAATAAGACGAAGCCCAAGTGCAATTTTCCACCTCCAAAGGCCCAGGGCGGCACAGCCGACATTCCCAGCGAGTCTGGAAGCATCTGGAGTGTTGTGTGAGAAACATCCCCGGCACTGCATGGAGCTTTCCTGCTCTGAAGCAACTGCAGAACTCATCTGCACCACATTAAGCCTCCCAGAATTGAATCATTCTTTGTTACCAGCAGTGACCCTGTTCCCTGCATCCTCTGGTCCAGGGAATCATGGTTTCTGTCCAGTTTTCCAGCCATGCGTGCTGGTGGGAATTTCCTTGATTACCAGTGGGAAAGTTTGCTCCCAGTTCTCCTCCTGCCGCCCACAGCAAACCCTCACTGCTCAGGGCTTCTCCCCATCTTTATTCCTCTGCTCAGCTGTGGTTCCAGACACAGAGATCCTCGGTGAAGGACTCGGGGAGGAAGAAAATTCGGCCTAATTTATGATAGGATTTGCCAGATTTAGGAGCCAAACCATGCTGGGGGTGACCTTGTCATGACCTGCCAGGGTCTGAAGGGGCTCCAGGAGAGCTGCAGAGGGACTGGGGACAAGGGATGGAGGGACAGGACACAGGGAATGGTTTCCCACTGCCAGAGGGCAGGGATGGATGGGATATTGGAAGGAATTGTTCCCTGGGAGGGTGGGGAGGGGCTGGGATGGAATTCCCAGAGAATTCCCTGGATCCCTGGCAGTGTCCAAGGCCAGGCTGGACAGAGCAGCCTGGGATGGTGAGATGAGATGGGTTTTGAGGTCCCTTCCAACCCAAACCATTGTAGGACTCCATGACACGACCCAGATGGGGATTGGGAAAACCTCCCTGATGCTTCAGTGTGGAAATTCCCACTTTTTGGCTCTTTATGGAAAGAACACCTCCACTCCTCTCCTAGGGAGAGCCATGAAGAAGCACCTTGGCCTTTCCTGTCTCCCACCGACTCCAGTGGGATAAATCCTGCTGTCATTCCAGTTCCCATTCCCTCTGGAGCACGGAGAGGTGTTCCTGGCGCATCCCAGCGAGAATAAAGACAGCAGCATGGATCTGCCGCTGATGGAAACCCTCTGAAGTCGATTTAGACCAGCTGGGGTTCCCCGAGGCCAAGAGTCCTTATGCAAAGAGGCTGCTTGGAAAACTGCTGGAGTCATTTGCAGGAGCTGAGGGCAATTTGGAGATAAAAGAGCAGCTCGATGCTGTGGGGCTCCAGCCCCAAGAGCCTCTGCACAGAGGGTCCCACCCCACACTTTGATGGAGGAATCTCGCTGCAGATCTCCCGTGTTTATAAACTCTGTTCCCGACCCACCCTTCTGACGCAAACCCTCCATCCCTGGCTCTCCTAGAAATCCCCAGAACAAAAGGATTTGTGGTCCCAGGGTTACTTTCGCTGAGGCAGCCGAGCTGAATCCTCCTCGCTTAATTAGGCGGGTAATTAGCGCAGGTCCAGGGGTGCAATTAGAGCTCGGTGGGACTCTGTTCAGCAGCTCTTTTCCTGGGAATGGCGGGATGCAGGCTCTGGGAAGAGCTGCCACTCACCTGCCCGTGTGACGGAGCAGGGACAGAGTCCCATCGGAAATTATTTACGCGCAGGAGGGAAATTACTCATCCGTGCAATCGGCAGCGAGGTCAGACAGGGAATGTGTCATGCCTTTGTCTGGGATGGGGTGGATGTGACGCTCTACTCCACAGTCAAAAAAATGAGATTAATGCCACCCCGTTGGAGGAATAGTTGTTACACTCAGCCCTCTCTTCTCAACATCTCATTCTTGCATTTAATCTGTTCTATTCCACATTAAAAAAAATGGGATTAATGCCACCCCGTTGAAGAAATAGCTGTTACACTCAGCCTTCTCTTCTCAACATCTCATTCCTGCATTGCACACAGACACCGAACCACAATCCTGGATTTTGGAAGTGTGGAGAATTTCTTCGAAGGTTTGGAAGTCAAGAGTTAAAATTGCTGAATTTGGAGGAGCTGTAACCCTGCTTATCTGTGTTTTGCTGCTCTTACATCACTTGCAGAAAGGACCATGGCAAACAAATTCGCAGCCATCCTTGTTACTTCATAATTCCCATTGATTTTCCTTCCTGGGCACTCCACGGAGAAGGATGGGAAGTGCATTTAATGCTTTAATTAAAAAAAAACAAACCCGAGCCTGTTTAACCCTAATCAGCACTAAAGGAGAAAGTTTTCAGCCATATTTCAATGCCTGGAGAAAAGCGCAGTCAACTATCAGTCATTAAAAAAAATCAAATTTCTTTTGCAGCTCTTTCTAGTTCTTATTTCCTAAAACAATATCACGTTTAATGCGCTAGAAACTCTTTTTAATGAGATACAAAGTACTATTTGTTTTTTGGGGTTTTTTTGTTTTCCCTTCAGCTGATTTTTGAAACCCAAAAGTAAACACAGGCTTATGAAATCTCCAATTTCACATCAAAGCAGCCCTGATTTATAGAGACGTTCAAAGGCAGACTTTAAAGGAGCAACATCATGACCAACTTGTTGGCCTGATGTTATTAGAATAATTTAGGAATCCACAATGTAAATGTTGATAAATAAATAGCAGGTTGCCATAAATCAGCATGTGGCTGCTCATGAAAGCAGGAACATCTATCTGATGTAGACAGAACAATATTCAGATTTTCCCCCGTAGAGTTTAGCATTTCTGAGAGCAGCAGAACCTCCCTTGGGTGGGACTGGATTTACGCAACGCGGGGCTGAAAAAAAGCCACGCATTGGAAGCTGAAGCTGAGCGTTTGCAGCACCGGGGCATTTCCAGCTCGTTTCCAGCCAAATGAGACTCGAAATATGCAAATTGCGCCGAATGCCAGGAAGGAAAAACTCCCTGCAGGAGCCTGCCCGAGGAAAGAGCTGCGGATTTGCGCTGCTCCGGAGCGAGACTGGATTTCTCCACTCCCGAGCTGGCTAGGGTGTTACTCACGGCTGAGGAAAATCCCCCTCTGCCGCCGCGGGGGAAGAGCTCAGGGCATGGAGAAACCAGCCTTGTGCTTCCCTGACAATCCATGGAGAAACCAGCCTTGTGCTCCCTGGAAATCCATGGAGAAACCAGCCTTGTGCTCCCTGGAAATCTATGGAGAAACCAGCCTTGTGCTCCCTGGAAATCCGTGGAGAAACCAGCCTTGTGCTCCCTGGAAATCCATGGAGAAACCAGCCTTGTGCTCCCTGGAAATCCATGGAGAAACCAGCCTTGTGCTCCCTGGAAATCCATGGAGAAACCAGCCTTGTGCTTCCCTGACAATCCATGGAGAAACCAGCCCTGTGCTCCCTGGAAATCAACGGAGAAACCAGTGCTATGCTTCCTAACAATCCATGGAGAAACCAATGCTGTGCTTCCTGGAAATCCATGGAGAAACCAGCCCTGTGCTCCCTGCAAATCCATGGAGAAACCAGTGCTATGCGTCCCTGAAAATCCATGGAGAAACCAGCGCTGTGCTCACTGGAAATCCATGGAGAAACCACCGCTGTGCTCACTGGAAATCCATGGAGAAACCAGCGCTGTGCTTCCCTGGAAATCCATGGAGAAACCAGCCTTGTGCTTCCCTGGAAATCCATGGAGAAACCAGCCTTGTGCTTCCCTGGAAATCCATGGAGAAACCAGTGCTATGCTTCCCTGGAAATCCATGGAGAAACCAGCGCTGTGCTCCCTGAAATTCCATGTGTCATGTGTGGGCAAGGTGTGCCTGCCTGGCTCGCTGTTGGCACCTGGAGAAATCCCTGCCGTGCCCTGCGGGGCCAGATCTGCTCCCTGCCTGCTCTGCAGCCACTGCCCATGGATCCCAGCTCTGCAATGTCCAACTGCCCACGGATCCCAGTTCTGGAATGTCCAACTGCCCATGGATCCCAATTCTGGTGTATCCAACACCACTGCCCACGGATCCCAATCCTGGAATGTCCAACTGCCCATGGATCCCAGTTCTGGAGTGTCCAACTGCCCATGGATCCCAATTCCGGTGTATCCAACACCACTGCCCAAATCCTTGGTTGGATTTCCATTTGTCTGGATTGATATGAATTCTCACAACTGGGAGAGTTTAAGATTTCAGAGAAGCCCAGGCTGGGTTGGGTTGGAAGGAACCTCAAAAACCATCTCATTCCATCCCTTCCACCCTTTCCACTATGCCAGGTTGCTCCAAGCCCTGCCCAGCCCGGCCTTGGACAGTTATTTCTCCCTGTGTGATGAGACAAAGCACAGATTGTTTGTCTCCTTGGGTGGAGAAACCACAGCAGGGAAGTTTGGTTCAGTCTGAATCTTTGGGATCCTTTGGAGGAAACTCAGGTTGGTTTCTGCTCCATCCAAAATGCTCTCCCTGTATCCAAACCAGATCTCTTCTACCCAATTAATTTAGGCAACACTATCTGGAGTCTACAGCTCATCTGGTTGGATTTTGTATGGATTTCCTCTCTCTCCCGCCACAAAAGGTGCATTTTAGAACAGAAATTGCACTGTTGGGCACAAAAGGCACATCCCAGGCCAGGGATAACTCAAAAAAATCGGTGCCTAATCAGTGCCACCTTTCCCAGAGCACCAATTTCTCATCCCAGCACTCCCTGAAGGCGAAGAGAACAAACAAAAGCACAAACAAGCCGAAACACTTGATCTGCAAAACCCATTTTTAGAATTTCACCAGCTGGAAGAACGCTGGTGGCGTTAAGAGCGAAAGGAGAGCGAGGAAGGAGCGCTGCTGGGAGAGCAGCAGGCTGTGCTGAAGGCGAGGAAGCAGCGCGAAACGCAAACCTCCAGCAGCTCGTTTGTTGACTCGAAGCTGATGAAAGCGAGCCCTGCTGCAGCTGACATCTGTGGCCCCGAGAGCAGAGAGTGCTGCAGATCTCAGCCCCGCATCTTGTGTCAGTCACACCCATGCAAACCACAGCGCCGAGGCCTCCGTGCCAGAGGAAGCCAAGCCGCTGCGTAAGGAGAGCCCACAAAATAAAAAAAAACCTCCCTGGCTGCTCGCAGAGCCATCCCTGCTCCTCTGGGCAGCCAGGAGATGCCGGGAATTCGGGTGGAATAACCTGGATTGTACCCTCAATTAAAAAAAAAACTTCCCCAAAATGACGACTGACAGAGAGGGAAGAGCATTTGTCATTTAACAAGAGAGCAATGCAATTAAACATGGGATTTTGTTAATCGTATGAAGCAGCAATTTAAATTTAATTTAAATTTGAATCAAGCTCTGCAGTCATCATTTAGGCAAATCCAGCTGGGGTTTTACCTGAGTAGGAGAACAGGCTTTGGAAAATTCAAATAACTTTGTGCCCTGAGATGACTTTTCCAAGATGGCCTTGTTGAAAAAAAAAATTCTGTCAACTTTGACTCAACAGAAGTTTGTTTGCTTCAGCAAACCAAAAGGGGATAAAGAAGGAGTCCTGGGAAGAGGGCAGTGTGAATCCTGGGAAGAAGCTGGTGGAGCTCAGCATCCCCCAAAACCCATGGCAGTCAGTCCTGCCAAAATGAAAATTAACCTAATGCAAGCATCAAACCCATACAGAAGGCACTAATTAACGGAGATAAAATTAAATGAAAACTCCTTCTCACACAGAGATAGGCAAATGCTGCTCAGAACGCTTTTGCTGCAGTTGGCCCAGCTGTGCTAAAGCAGCAGCAAGGTGAGGAGGCACTTCTGGTTTGTTTGCTCTAAGCCAGGCTTTAATCGGGGGAATTTCTCCCCCTCAGAGCTCTGATGGTGAATCTCCATCCCAATCCATCTCTGTCAGTTGTCCTGCCTTTGGTAACTTGACATCTTTCAATTAATTTCACTTCATGCAAATGTTTGGATCAGCAGCTTCCCCATGGAACACAACTGGGGAAAAAATGAAGAGTTTGGAGCCTGAGGAAAGTGGCCTGGTCCACAAAATCACTGAGATTTTGGATCTAGGACTAGGATTGCCCTGAAATCCTTCTCAGCTCCTTCATCCTCAGTGATGCTGCTCCTGGAGATGTCACAATTCACAGTATCCCTCACTCCAGAGAGGCCCCTGCTTTAGTCACTCTCCAGTGCTGCCCTCAGCTCGTGATTCATTTTGAACCTGCCTTTGAGCTATTATTTATTTAAGCCCCACCCTGATGTGTTATAACGTAAAAGTCTGAGAATGCAGAACTTTTAAAACCTCATCGCAGCCCAGGAAAACCAGAATTGGTTAAAGGACATGCTGGAAGGTCCTGGGCACCGTTGTGGCCTGGAGGATGAGTGACAGCTCCCCACAAAATGGGGAGATGGATTTGAACCAAAATTCTACCCCAAAGCTTTGATCTCTGCACCAGTCAAGGATCCCCCTTGGATGGGCTTTCCCCACAATTTACCACAACATCCCAGAAGATGGAAAAGCATCCAGCGCTCAAAATCCCTTTGCTCCAGGAGAATATCCCAAATTCTGACACTGGCTCCTAATCCTGTACCACACATCCCACAGCCAGAACTGCAGCTTCCCGATATTTCAATTTTTCAAATATTTGGATCAGTTTAACCAAGATATCTGGACACTGACAGCCCAGAGGGCTCACAAGAACAAAATATTAGATTATTCAATACGTCTTGCCCCAATATACCACCCTGCTTTCAGGGTGTATTTGACATCACCAGAACGATTTACTTTAGAGGGCAATGAGCAGGGGAGGAGGAACGGGATGGATCCAGAGACAGCCACCCCAAAGTCCGTTTGTGATGGTGATGAGATTGATGCACTGGAGCTGACTGGGACCAAATCCTGAGGGATTTCCCAGCCTGGTCAGCGCCAGCATCCCGAGCTGTTCCCTCCTGACCCAGCAGCTCTCTCCGGAACCTCCCGCTCACCCTCCGGGCGCTTCTCTTGCAAATCCCCCTCCCGCAGCGCTGTCCTCCAGGACAAGGACATCCCCAGCACGGACCAACCCAGCAGGTAACACCCAGCCGGGGGGATCATTCCCCATCCCCTACCTCCTGGAGCATGCCGATGGCGCGGCGTCCTGCCGGCAGCGGCGGCGGCCCGGGCCCGAAATGGTTAAAGAGCGACGTCAAAGCGGCCCGAAGTGCGCGGGGCTCTGCAGGGAGCAGCGCTGCGGGAGCTCTGCCAGCCTGCTCCGCGCCTCCCCAGCCCTGCCGGCACCGCTTCCCCGACGCAAATCCCCGGGCGAGGGGAATACCGCCGTGCGGAGCTCAGTGATTCATCCCGCCTTGGAAAAACAGGAGACGTGGAAGTCTCTTTGTTCCGCCGGCTGCCGCAGCGAACAAACCTCTCTTTGTGCGGCGATTAAACAAAGGAAGTTCCAGCGCAAAGCCGGGGGAAGACTAAACAGCTCGGCACCGCTGAAGGGAAACATCACGTAGGATGGGGACGGGGCTGGGGGCTGCCGGGCTGGCACGGGGAGGGGACACGGGGACGCTGTGCAGCGCGGCACATCCACCGCTGGCACTTGGCCGCGACCTCCAGCGCGGCCCCGGCCGTTTACATTCGGGGCCAGATGTTTATTTAGCCGCCCTCTCCCGAAAGCGAGGTGCGGCCTTGCTCCGCTTTTCTGACCGAAATGCCCTTTGGAATCCACGCGAAATGAAATCTGTCCTGTTTGTCTGGCGGCTCACAAGCGGGAGAGCAGCAGGAGCTGTGCTGCTGTCCTGAGCCGCTGGCCAGACAGCCCCGGGTGGCAAGATATGAGTTATTGGCACTTGGGAATAACAGGAACATCTTTAAGAGTTGCAAGAAGAGAGTTTAAGGATTTGCAGGGAAATGTCCTCCAGGGAACAGTTTGGGTAGAGACAAGAGGGTTTGCAAAGTCGTGAGGACACCACTCACTCTGTCTGTTTAAACTCAGAATGTCCCCAGAGAGCACAAATTCTGTTCTCTGGACTCGACAGACTGCAGAAAGCTCTGACTAAGCCTGGTCCAGTTTAAGGAGAGGCAAAGGTGCTGCTCAGGCCCATGCAGGTATCTCTATTCGGGCTGCACCCTGCACGGACAGGCAGCTCTGCAGAAACAACCCGTTTTCTCCATCCCTCCATTTTATGATGCTGTGGCCCCATAAAAGCCTGGAGCAGGCAAGGCCAGCATTTCAGCTGGGAAAAAGACTTGCTTCTTGTGATGCAGGGGATGCACTGAGCACATCCTGCCCCAGATCCCAAATGCTGTATTAGGGACGAGAGCGAGTCCCATCTGCAGGACAGTGAGGCTAAGGACTTGCCTAATGTCACAACAACAGAAAATATCCCCTTCTTCATCATCATTGGCTCACAAACCCTTTGCAGCCACAGCAGCTGCCTGAGCTGGAAGCTGGACAGGGTGATAAATGCAGGGAAAATAAGAGTATATACGCAGCAATAATGTAAATAAGTGTGGTTTGCTCCCTCAGGCAGCGCCGAGTGCCTGCAGAGCTCCTCACAGGTTATTTTGTTTCAGCGCAAAGCTGCAGGGCCGTTTCAGCTCACAGCAAAAGATTTTAGGAAATGAAATGTTAGGAAAATAAACTCCCTTCGTGGCAGCTGCAGCCAGGTACTTTTGCAGGTTATTTTTTTCTCTGAATTAGAAAGGCAAGGGCGCTGTGCACGGTTAGTTCTGCAGAGAGCCTGGGCTGGTTCGCACATCAAGCACCGCTCTGGAAATGCATCAGGACTCCCCAACACCGCCAGCATCCCACGGAACAGAATTCCCTCTCTGCCAGCTTTCCGTGGGATCCCTGCGGGTGGCACTGCGGGGTCCCTGGGCTCCCCGGTGTCAGCACAGCGCTCAGCTCGCTGCGAGCTCAGCCGCTCGTTTCCTCAGCTCCTGCTGTCATTAGCTCCCGGTTAACGAGGGATACGCACACGTCTGAAGCGCTGCCTTCCGACCCCCATCAGCTCCACGCCAGGCTGCCGTCCCGCATGGCTCTTCCCCCTCCGCTGCCTCCTGTTTGCTGCAGCGCCGCTGAAAATCCCCCTGCGCGCACGGATGCCCAGAGAGAGCCTCCCTCTCCCTCCGCGCTGTTGTTGCAACTCTGGATTTTCTAAACTACGTCTGTCAGGAAGGAGACAGGAAATTCGAGTCACACTTGCAACAGCTGTGCCATGCCTACTATCAGGCTCAAATGACGTAGTTTGGCTTGGGTGGCGCGGGGCCAGGAACTGGCGAGAGCGGAGGTCAGGAAGATAGGTCAGTGTTTATTCTGCTCCCGCACTTGGGAGCATGCCGAGCCGATTTGCTTTCTTCCTATCTAGACTGTTTCTCTTTCCGCTTTTTCTTTAATAATGCGCAGCCCAAGCATCCTGTTTTCAAAACATCTGCCGGGCTGGCTGTTTACCGGTGACAAATGGAGATGCCTCGGAGCGGAGCTGGCGCTGGTTTGGGATGCTCGGAGCGGGGAAAGGGCTGCTGCAGCCTCCTCCTGACGATGCAGAGCAACCCAGCACTGCCAGACCGCTCTGCACACCGTCTGCCACCAAACCTCCCAAAAGCCACAAATCCCCCAAACCATCAGGCATTGAAACGAAATCAACTTTAAAGTCCTTTCCAACCTAAACCATACCACGATATGTGTCAATATTTACTGCTGCAGAGGAAAGGCAGGCGAGGTGTGAGGCCATTTTACGCTTCTCTTTCACAGCTGAAAACTGTGAAACTGGAAGTTGACCAGAAAGTGCAGACATTTCAGAAACGGGTTATGAAAGAACAAAGTTTCAGGAACCTTTTGCTCGACCCAGCTGCCAGCCATCTGCGCCCGGAGAAATCGCAACTTTTAAATGCTACGATAAGCAATTTAGTTTCACCTCCGCGAGGCCAGATTTGTCACCCAGCAAAAAAAAAAAAAAAAGTAACCTCAATCTGAAGGGCATCGTGTTCACACACTGGAGGTGCAGCCTGAAACCTTCTCAACTTTCATCCAGGGTTCCCTCAAAACAAATTTAGATTTAAAAAATAGAATTTCTTTCTTGAAAGCTCGGTCTATAAAACTTTAACTGCTTCCTTTGCCCCTCTATATCGTGGTAATCACTAACAGAAGAGGAAGCTGAAAGAACACGGGATTTTTTTGCTCGACTTTTCTCCATAAATTCAGTTTCTGATTCAGCATTTCTCATTGCAGTAATTTCCAATTAGGGAAAAAAAATAATAACAACATCGGGGTGGTGCAGAACTGGATTTAAAACCATCGCAACTGCGCAAAGAGGTGCATGCGACGGGCGCTGGGCTGGCGATTTGTGACAGTGACAACTGCAGCGGACTCCGCGGGGCTGGCTGCGCAGCCTGGAAGAGGAAGGAGCGGCTGGGAGCTGCCAGGCTGGCCCGGGGCTGTGCCCGGCTCGGCTCGGCTCGGCTGCAGCCCGGGGAGGCGGCAGGGCCGCGGGGCAGGGAGAGCCGCCCGCCAGCAGCAGCGCCCCGGGAGATGCCGGAGCCGAGCTGGGCTCATCCACCGCAACCCCAACTCCCCAAAGTTGCACACAGGCGCTCAGAACTCGCGTTTCGCGCTCTGCCGCGTCTCGGGATACTCCTGGGGCTCTGCTCTCCTGCTTCCCTGGCTTTAAACACAGCGGACTTTTCTTGCTTTACTTCAGCACTTCTTGCAGACAAACTCTCAACTCCTCTTTGGCTCGCGTGAAAAGCTCCAAGAGCAGCAGCAGCTCCCGGAGCTGAGCCCCTGTGCACCATCCCTGCCTGCCCATCCTCACCACGTGCTGCCAAGCGCTGCCGAGCCAGCCCAGCGCATTAAAAACCAAATTAAAACGTTACCGAAAGCCAAAACAGCCGTAAAATACCGGACCACAATGTTTACAGTTCGCCGTTATTACGGACAGACAACAATGAAGTTAATTGACTTCTGGCGTGATGATTTGCTAAATGCGGGTGTTTGCACAGTGTTCCTGCTCATATCGGCTCCAAGGGACCGGCGCTAATTGAAACCTCTTTAATTTTCGGAAATGAGCCAGCGGCAGCGATCAGTCCCTCCATGACATTCCGGATCGCTGTCCCCCCTCTATCCCGGATAACTCTCCCCACTCCATCGCGGATCGCTCTTCCCGGTCCATCCCGGATCAGTCCCCCCACTCCATCCCTGATCACTGTCACCGCGCCATCCCGGATAGCTCTCCCCGCTCCATCCCGGATCGCTCTCCCCACTCCATCCCGGGCAGTTCTCCCCGCTCCATCCCGGATCGCTCTCCCCACGCCACCCGCCGCGAGTTTTCCCCGGACGCTCCTGTGCGGAGAACCCGCACCTCGTTCAGCACAACTCAGCGGGAGCTGCCGTCCCGGACAGACGCGCGGACTGGCCGAGCACCGGGCTGGATGTCCCGCGCCTCCCGCATCCCCGCTCCGCAGCGCGGTGCCGCCCGCGGGCTCACCTTGTTGGATGCCATCTCGCTGACGGAGCGGTAGGTTTGGATGGTCTCCAGCTGATCCAGGCACCAGTCGAGCTCCTCCAGCGTCTCCATGGCCAGCTTCTGGTAGGGTTCCTCTGCGAAGAGGCACACGGACATGTAGTCGGGCTGGCGCTGCGGCCGCCTCTCCATGGCGGGGCCGCCCGAGCCGCCGCCAGCGCCGCCGGAGGTGCCGCTCCGCTCCCTCATCACGCGGCCGCCACTGCGCTGCCCCGGCCGCCGCCAGCGAGTCCCCGCCCGCCGCTGGCCCCGGCCCGGCCCCGGCCCCGGCCCCCGCCCCGGCCCGCCCCGGCCCTGCCCCCGCCGCTCGGGGGGAACCGAGCGCCCCCCGGGCAGGGCAGGGCTGCGGCTGCAGGAGCGTCATCCCAGCACCCCCGCCCCGCCGGCTGCGGGGATCGGCCTCCCCCGCCGCTCAGAGCTGCCCGAGCCCGGGATGCTGCGCTGCTCCTGCCCCTGCTGCTGCTCCTGCTCCTGCGCCAGCCCCGCTCCCCGCAGCAGCCACAGCCTGCTCCCCAACAGCCCTGGACCCCAACAAACCTGAACCCCATCAGACCTGCTCTCCAATATCCCTGGCTCTCCAATATCCCCACTCCCCGACAGCCCTGCTCCCAGCCCTGCCAGAGCCTGGTCCTCATCAGCCCTACTCTCCAACAGCCCTTCTCCCCTACAGCCCCGAACCCCGACAGCCCTGCACCGCAACATCCCTACTCTCCAATATCCCTGCTCCCCAAAATCCCTGCTCTCCAGCAGCTCTGCTCCCAGCCCTGCCTGGTTGTGCTCCCCAACAGCCCTGCTCCCTGCATCCACCAGCTCTGCTCCCCAACCCCTCCAGCGCTGCTCCCCAGTCCCACTCCCCACCAGCTCTGCTCCCCAGCCCTGCCTGCTCCAGTTCCCCAGCCACAGCAGTCCTGGCCCTGCTCGCTGTCACTCCTGCCTCCCCAGCTCTGCTGGCCTTGTCCCCATCAGCCCCACATCCCATCGGTCCCACTCTGTGCCAGCAGGCCCTGCAGCCCAACCCCTCCATCCCTGCTCCCTGACCTCTGTCGCGCTCCCCAGCAGCTCTGGTGTAAAAGTTAAGGTTTCCACAGGCGGATATGGTGAATCATAAAATCTCCCCATGAATGTAACTGCTTCTCATAATCCCGGTGACATATGCTCATCCCATAAATCTGTCAGAGCTAATGGATTCAGCATTTCTGCTGGCAGGTACCAGTGACATCACAGGGCAGGATTGCTCAGATCCACACTCAGGAGCTGAGCTGGAGCTCCAGACGTGTCCCCCTGCCCTCCCTCCCTCGTGTCCCTGTGTCCCCAGGGGAAGGAGCAGCACCCTGGGGTGGTGTCCCTTCCCAAGGACAGATCCTCTCTGTCGTTCATCACATCAATAAAGCATCACTGGATAGAGACCATCCATTAAGATACACAACAGAAAAGAGAAATTCAGCAATAAACCTGGCAAAGATACGTTTTAAAGATTTGGTGGATCCGAATTTTGTGGCATTGAAAGTTAATAGCTTTTTTTCTGAGCTCCAAATATGGAAAGTCATCTAATTCCTGCATAATTCTGTGCTATATCAAAAGGCAGGTGGAAATAGCCAAAAGCACACAAAGCTCAGTGTATTTTCCTTCCTAACTTGAGTATTCCTTCTTAACTATTTTATCATGCAAACTAATTCACCTGGAAGAGCTCAAATCCCCTGTTACAGAAAATGCTGGGATCGATAAAACCAGCATGGGCAAAACAATGAGTTTATGAACAGGAAAAAAACCATCTCAGCCAAACTCAAATCCATGCTTCAATAAAACCCTGTGTTCTTGTGCTGTGTTCTCCTGCTCTGAGGCTCCTCAGGAAGCACAACCACGGCAAGTGTGCATTCCTGGAGGAGGAGAAGGAACAGGTTCACAGAGACTCTGACACCAGACCCTAATTTTAGCCTTTTGGGGGATTTCCAGCCTTGCCCAGGTCTTCAGGACCTGCTGCCACTGTCACTTCACTTCCAATCTTCACCCCCGAAAGCGTCATCAGGATAATGCAGGACCAAGAACAGAAATGTACTCTTGATATTGAAGGATTTATGTTCCCCAGGGCTGGTGTTCAGGATATTCCTTACTTTGTAATCTGAGTTTTATGTAATAAATGTGGAAAGAAAGAGAAAAAAAAACTACCAAGAAAAGCTATTATATATTAAGGAGATCGAGGTGAATTAGGAAACTTCAGGGCTTAGAGGGTTTGGCTCTAAATATTTAATACCTATTTTTGGGTTTCAGAAGATGAGTTAAATATACAATGAATATTTTACACATTTTCAGTGTTTTTCAGAATTTTTAGCAGGGTGTATCAGGACTTTCCATGCCTCTGTTTCTGCCTTGCTGCTTCATTGCAGTGAGGTTTCCTGCAGGAATGCTGTGAGCAGCAGGGATCCCTCCAGGCTGCAGCCTGCTTTCCTCATGTAAAACACCAGCATTGCCACTTGGCTGGACCTTTTCACCCAAACCATTTGGAGGCCAATGGATTAACGACTTAAACTCGGATGTTTCAAAAACTGCCACTTAAGATACCTCCAGTCATCTCTATGGCAAAGACACAATAAAGGGAGAGCACGCAGTTCTTGCTATGGATCATTTTACATCAGGGTAAAAAAGGGTGAGTTCTGCTGCTGTCCCAGTTCAGAAGTGGATTTTGAAAAACACCATTAACATTTTCTTTCAGAATTTGCTTTTTTTCCGGACACTGGCCAGCCTGCCCACAGCTCCCTCTGCTCTTGGCACCCAGCGAGATGCATCACCTGCATCCTGTGCAGCTTTTCTTGGTCTCTTTGGCTTTTGACTCATCTAAGTGTTTTGAGTTTCTTTTTTCACTCGTTTTTCTCAAGCAAACAGCCTGGTGAAATGATGCCTGACGGGGCGTGTGCCTTCCAGCGCCTCCTCCCTGCCTGCCCTCCGTGGTCAGCGGGCAGTCATTTCTGAAGCTGCTGCCGAGCTCTGCTGCCTTTGCTGGGCAGGGAGAACGTCACAGAGACCACATTCCCGCTCATTTCACGGAATCAGACAGGCAGCAAGAAGAAGAGTCACTATCCTTCCCCACAGCAGGAAGAGAGCCCAGCTCAACCTTTCTTAGAAACTCAGAACTGTCCCCAAAGGCACCGAGTGACGCAGGCTGAGCCCATCACCCCGGAAACCCCAACTCTTATCAAACCAGCCCTCCTTGGCCATGTGCAGCTCCACCAACTCTCTGTGAACAACTTGGGGCTATTTACAAATCAATTGTGAAAGCAGAGGCTACAATCCCACTCCTGAAGCTAAATTTGCTTTTCAGACCAGCATGTGAAATTAAAATATACCCTCCAAGTCCCCCGTGAAAATATTTTAAGATCCACAACTACCCCAAAATAACAGCCAGATATAGAATCCATTAGGAGTTGCTCTTCTACCAATCTAAAAACTTCGTGTGGGAATGATCTTAAAATAAAAAGTATTTTCTGGTTTTCTTTATATTTAATATTCATGGATATCACAGATTGGTTTGGGTTGAAAGGGACTTTAAGACCATCCAGTGCCACCCCAGGACACCTTCCACTGTCCCAGGTTGCTCCAAGCCCTGTCCAGCCTGGCCTTGGACACTGCCAGGGATCCAGGGGCAGCCACAGCTTCTCTGGGAAATCCATTCCAGGTTCTCCTCACCCTCCCAGGGAACAATTCCTTCCCAAGATCCCATCTAATTCCATTCTCTGGCAGTGGGAAACCATTCCCTGTGTCCTGTCCCTCCATCCCCTGTCCCCAGTCCCTCTCCAGCTCTCCTGGAGCCACTTCAGGCCCTGGAATGGCTTTC
Source organism: Lichenostomus cassidix (assembly GCF_008360975.1). Lineage (NCBI taxonomy): Eukaryota > Metazoa > Chordata > Aves > Passeriformes > Meliphagidae > Lichenostomus > Lichenostomus cassidix. The sequence continues at coordinate 1,182,546 of NC_139489.1, forward strand.
CAGAGCCTTCTCCTGCCCAGGCTGGACACCCCCAGCTCTCCCAGCCTGGCTCCAGAGCAGAGGCCAAGGATGAAGTGCCCTGGGATTCTCTCCCTCAGTGGTATCTGCTGTTGCTACAGCGACTCACACAAACAGTAAACACGAGTTTAGATGCTCCATGACTTGTTCTTTCCCTGCACCCAACGTGAGCATCCCACTGACATCAGCAGAGCAGCTCCCCCTGCCAGAAATGCTCCTGAACCTCATCCACTCGCTGCCTTCGATCACCTTCCTGGCACAGCCGAGGCACATGGTCACTTACGGAAACACTCCTGCAATTTCGTGATCTGGGCTCCTGGAATACCTCAGGATGCGCCTTCAGCAGTCTCACATTTCAGTTTATATTTGGGGATTGCATAACCTGAAGCCGTCAAATTCGAATGGTGGTTTGGTCATGTTTTCTAGGGCCCTGCGTGAAATCATTGCTGAGCCAGAACAGGGAAGTGAGGCTCAACAGGAGTTTCGGTTTGTAGCTCCCAGCCCGTGCTTGCGCAGGAGCTTTGGTGCTGGTGGCACTCCAGCAGGCTGAGGTGACATTTTCGTCACCAGAGCTGAGCTGCTGCCAGTCCCTCCGAGGACAGAGGCAGCCCCTGGCCTCGTGTTTCTCCAGGGGCACTTGGAATGCTCCAATGTCCTGAAATGCAGCTCCTTTATGTGCCAGGATTTTGCAACAACTGCATTTTCGGGACGTTCTGCCATCTGTTCCTTTTCCAGCTCCGTAAGGTGATGGAACACACGGAATCTCCCACTGGAGAGGTGACTAAGCAGCCCCTTTTTAGAAGCTTTTCCCCACTTACTGACTTGCCTGTGTTCCCGTTTTTCTTACACAATCATTTAGGTTGGAAAAGCCCTGTAAGACCATCCAGTCCAACCATGCCCAGCACTGCCAAGGCCAGCACTGCCCCGTGTCCCCAAGTGCCACATCCACAGGGCTTTGAAATCCCTCTGGGGATGGGAATGCCAGCACTGCCCTGGGCAGCTGTGCCAGGGCTGGACAGCCCTTTCCAGGAAGGAATTTTCCCAAATATCCAATCTAAGCCTCCCCTGGCCCAGCCTGAGGCTGTTCCCTCTCCTCCTGTCCCTGTTCCCTGGAGCACAGCCTGACCCCCTGGCTGTCCCCTCCTGTCAGCAGCTGTGCAGAGCCACAAGGTCCCCCTGATCCCCTTTGCTCCAGGCTGAGCTCCTTTCCAGCTCCCTCAGGGATTCTCCAGCCCCTTCCCAGCTCCATTCCCTTCCCTGGACACTCTCCAGCCCCTCAATGTCTTGTCCTAAGGAGCCCAAAACTGAGCCAGGATTTGATCTGCAGCCTCACCAGTGTTGGGTAGAGGGGAAGAAGTGAGAGCTGCTCATCAGTATGACCTTGAGGCCTTTTTCTCTTCTTGAATATTTGGAAAGCAAAATGTTTTGGGGAACATCCTCTTTTCTGGGAGTAGTTCAGCTCGAGGACAAGCACACACTTCATCAGAAGGTCCATGAAGGGTCACAGATGGCAAGGGAGGTTAATGTGACAAACTCTCCAAAACCCCGTCTGTGCCACCCTTCCCCCAGCAGAGCTCCAGGCCCTCGGTGCCTGCAGGGATCTGAGCACGAGGTCAATGCTATCTGGAGCTGCAGAGTTCCTCTCTGAACCCACAAACTGTCCCCATCCTGCAGGAGATGTTGGTGGCTTTGCCCTCGACTGACGCAGGAGATGAACCGAGTTAGGAAACATGTTGAAATGAGACCCAAATGCCAAAATTTCAAGTGGGTTTACTCTCTCTCTCCTGATTCTCTCATGTTTCCCTCCTGCTGCTGCAGTCCCCTTACATAAAAACATTAGGACTTCTTCTGGAGGAAAGTGCAAAGGCCATAAAGCCATCAGAGTTTTAACAAAGGCCAAAATACAACATCCCAACCAGGTGAGTTGAGAAACTTGCAGAGGAGCTGCAGTTCTCTCTGCTCAGTAGAATTCTGCAGCTGCCAAATAAACTTTCCATAAGCTAAGAGGAGTATTCCAAATGGGATTCAATCTTGTGAACAGATTGTCCAATTCGGTGACAAGAAATGCTGGGAACAAATATTTGCCAACATTTTTACAAACTCGTCTCTCCTCAACTGTTAAAGATCAACTTGTGGGCTCACTGTACTGGGAAAAGACTCCAATTCTACCTCTGCAGGGAAAAGGAATAATTCCTTCTCCTGGATCACAGCTTTCCTTGTAAACCTTAGGCATGGGGAGCTTAAGACTTAAAAAAAAAAAAAGCAAAAACCTGATAGACTCTGCCAAAAATTCCAAGAGAAAACTTTTACATGGAAGGTTAAATTCAAGGCCCTGCAGCTTCCAGCAGTTTCCCCAAATTTCCAGTCCTTCCAGCCTTTTCCACATGCACAGCACTTGTTTACAGAGTCACAAGACATCTCCTGAGTTATTTACTCTTCATTGCATCCTGGCTGCAATAAATTGGGACTATTTATAAAGTTCTTCAGTGTTTGGGGCTGTTGTTCCCACTCCAAGCTCCAGCTGCCTCTGGAGCAACAACGGCTGAGACTCGAGGCCACCAAAGTCACTTCCCAGCGACTCCAATTGATTTAATAAAATATTATCACTCCATCTAAATCTTACATCAACAATTTAGACTCAGGATCAAATCTGTTCCTCTAAAAGGAGAATTAATAAGAGCAGTCACTCCCCTTTGCCTTGGAAAGGCTTTGATGCTGGATTTATTCCCAAATCCAGTGTGTACAACGTGGCAGGAGGCAGAAACTGGATTGTTCCCCCAGTGTTGAACAAACTGATGAAAACAAAATCTACAGCAGAGAAACACTCATAACACCCTGAAGATTAAAATCTAAGTATTATATCAGAAAATGCTTCCTTTCCCCCAGGAGTGACAGGGAATTGGGTGGAGAAGGAGCAGATTTGGGAACCTGAGCTCCACCACAGCTCTGGGGTGAGATGAGGATTTTGGAGTCCCCATGTCCCTGCATGGAAAGGTGGCAATGTTTATCCTGGTGCACAGAGCTGCTTCCAGGCACTGCAAACTCGACTTTAGGAAATGTCTAAATAAATGAAGGATGCAATTTTAAAATGTACCTAACTCCCAGGTGAAGCCACAGGACACAAGCCCAGAATTTGCATTCATCAGAGGAACTTAGGCCAACCCATTTTAAATTATCCTCTATTTATTACAGATGATCCTAATTGTTGTCATTATTGCAGATGACACAAAAGATTGGGAAGAGAAGGCAGATGCTGCAGCTGATCACGTGAATGGCAGCTGATTATTTGTGAGCTGATAGATCTCATTAATGTCACTGAAGGCCTCATTTGCATTTCTCACTCCTTGGATGCTCATGACTAAGAGCTCGTGTGGATGGAAGTTGGCAGAAAAGTCCAATCCCAACTGATCCAGCAGCTCATCCCACCTGGGCTGAGCTGGGAACTGTCTGACCTTAACTCCTGGGCAGGAGAGAGGGGAGGAAAAGAGACAGGAGAGGGGGAAGAGAAAGGGAATGAGGAGATGGAAAAGAGATGGGGAGGGGAAGGAGAAAGAGCAGATGGAGAAGGAGGAGAAAAGGAGAAGAAGAAGGAGAAGGAGGAGAAGGAGATGGAGGAGAGACATGGGAGGACCAGGAGTAGGAGATGGGGATGGGGAGAGAGTAGGAGGAGGAGGAGGAGGAGGAGGAGGAGGAGGAGGAGAAGGAGAAGGAGAAGGAGAAGGAGAAGGAGAAGGAGAAGGAGAAGGAGAAGGAGAAGGAGAAGGAGAAGGAGAAGGAGAAGGAGAAGGAGAAAGAAGGAAGGTGCTCTGAGTGATTTCCCATGTGGCCAAGGCTCAGATCAAAGTCCCACACATCCAGATGACCAAAGGCCCTCCTGTTCCCCAAATGAAAATGGCTCTCTAACCTCCCCAACACGAGGTTCATTAGGAGGAATATCACCCCACGTTAATTACTAACCACCGCCAGAAAATGGCTATTTCACCTCCACAACACGAGGTTCATTAGCAGGAATATTGCCCCACGTTAATTACCACCAGTGCCTCACATCACTCTAAAAGCCTGGAGCACGTTGAGTAAAACAGGTTTATCAACAGAGGACATGCCAAAACTTGCTGGAGAAGGGCCTTGTGCAGGCAGGGAGCCATTCACCCTTTGCCTGCCCTAATGGAGCTGTGGTTGCTTACGGATCGTGTGGACATGTTTACATATTTATCCTTCACAATGCCGAGGGAGTAACTGACACCGAGTGATTTATTTGTTTAATGTATCCTGTCAGTGCATTCAGGGAGCTGTTTCCTTGAATTAAACCATTGTTTGACCAGATCCAGAAAATATTCCTGTGGAAATCCTTCTGTTGGATGGGTTTGGAAATTCACAGGAAAAAAAAAAATTCAAAGGCACAGAGCGCAACCCCTGTGATTCACTTCAAATCTGCAATGAAACGTCCAAATCTTAAAGCACGAGTTGGGAAACATTTTGTTTCCTCCCAGGCTGCATGCACTGAAAAAATCCTGTAATTACAGGTTTCTTTTACAGGTCCCCCGTGTGCATTCCAATATCCAGGCAATCTGTGGAACAGATTTCCAGCCTTTTTCCCGAGCACCTGAGGAAGGTGTGATTGAAAAGCAAGCTGTATGCAGCAGAGCCTCCCAGCCCCACATGTGCCTGCGCTGCTGCCAGAGCCCAACAAGTTCCCTCTTGCAGCTCCTGCGGACACTTGGCGCTCCCGACCCGCCGGACCGAGGAGAGAGCTAAAATCCTGGGAATCACAGAGCCTTTGACAGCATTTCCCCTCCTCCCCACCGTGCCCAACGCAGCCTAATTATATCTTCTGCAAAGATAGGTGCAGATGTGCTCAGGAGGGCGCAGAGCCCCAGCGCCCGCGGAACAGGTGGAGCCACGGCGCTCTTGAGCAATTCCCCAACAAATGGACGAGCCTGCCCTTCTCCCCCCGCTGTATTTTTGGGGCTCCAGTCCGACCAGTCACTCGAGCTGTCCCCTCTCACATTTCTCACACCTGCAGCCTCCCCCCGGCGTGCAGGGAGGTGGCGGTGAGAGGAAAGGCTTTGTTGGCTGTGCAGTGAGGCCAGCAGGTGCTGCAGAATGGCATTTGCACCGCATGCAAATGAGCGCAGGGTTGTCTCAGAGTTCATTCTTCTAACAAAAAAATACTTTGGAAATGTAGATTTTTTTTTTCCCCGTTACCCAGAGTTAATATATGAGATGTGGTCAGAAAATCCCTGTGGAGAGAGGCAATGGGATGAAGAGGTGAAGGCACTGGCAGGGGGTCAGTGACGAGGTGGCACTGGAGCAGATCCAGCTGTGGGGAACGCGGATAAAATCCTAACAGGGGCTCCAAAGCAGCGGGAACAATGGAGCCTGTATTCAGGCTGGGTGCAGAGATGAGAGGGGAAGATAGAGACAAAAAAATGAAGTGAAAGCTTTCTACTGCTAATTGTGAAAAATGCCAGGAAATGAGCGAGCTGGAGCTGCCAGGAATAATGGGGGAGACTGGAATTGGGGATGAGAGTGTTTGACATGAGCTACAGCCTCTGGCAAAATACAGCCAAGATTTTGGGGGGCATTCGTATTTTCTTTTCTTTTTTCCAAACAACAGGGAGCAGGAGAAAAGAACTTGGTTTTTTTGGGTTTTTTTTGGATTGCTGAGGAGCCTGGCATTCTAAGTTCCCTAATTAAAGACAGGTCCTTTCTGGGACACACCATTCCAGCTGCTGGGAAAACTCAGCCCCAAGAAAAACGGCTGCAAAGCTGCCGAAGACGTCATGGCAGTGATTGAACAGCGCGTGCCAAGAACACCGAGGACACATCCAGGTTCAGACTGGAAGGCTCTGGGAAGCAGGAGGAGATGTCTCACCAAGAGAAGGCCGAGGGAATGAAAAGGAGAAGGGAAAACCTCCTGGATGCAGGGGATGACACAGAACAAAATGGTTGCAAGAAGGAGCCCCAGCTCGTGTCATGATGGGGAATGAAAAGGAGAAGGAAAATGGATGCAGGGAATGCCACAAAACCAAAGGGCTGCCCCATCCCAAGAGGGAAGAAAGCCCAGCTTGGAATTCCTCTCCCAGCGAGGGGAGGAATTGCTGCAGTGGGACATGGAGAGTCACTCACTGCCATGGTGATGTTTCTGAGTCAACAGCCGAGCCCCGAGCTCTGAGCCCCGGGCCAGCTGCGGGGTAATCTGAGCAGAAACCTTAGCCCTGAGAAATGTCACTGCCCTGGGGGGGCCCGGCTGGGCTATCTTTAGCCATCCCCAAGTTAATCACCTAAGCTCCCCCTGCGCAGGCAGTGGAAAGTGGCTGGGAGCTCCAAGGGGTGATCCTGGGCTATTCTCAGCACCACGGGATGGGCTGAATCACCCTCCGGAGGTGCCTGTTGCTCTCTGCTCTCTGCCCCAGCCTCAGGAAGGCACCTCCGGAGGTCACCTGCCCCGCAGGACGATCCCAGCCTGACGCTCGAGTGGCTGCAGGGCACTGTTGGACACCCGCAGTGTGATGTCCCTGTCATCAGCCACCAACTGGACACGCAGCCTTGGGGGCTGATGTCCGGCAATGTCCAGCCCTGTCAGCAGCTGCCATGTGGGAATGCTGTGGGAAATGGTGCCAAAGTGCTCCCTGCACAGCCAGCCATGGCCATCCATGTCCCCAGGGCCAGGCCACCCTCCAGCCCTTGGAGGACAAGACTGGGGCTTTCCAACACAGTATCTCTGACAAGTCTGCATCTATCATTCCCAATTTCATTTCTCGTCTTTCACATGTTTGGAAATAAGACTCCAGGATACCCTGAGTGCCCTCTTGGTGATGGGAAGAGCCTGACAGTCCAGATCCACAGCTCCCCAAAATCTGCTCCACCTTCCTCAAAGATGCACCTTTTCCCTGTTGTCACCTTCTAAGCACCACAATTTCATGAACCATTCACACTGACCTCACAGCTTTCCAGCCTGAGCCTTGTCCGGTGACATGGACACCTCCACCTCCTCTAGGCTGTCGCTACCTTGCTGCTCCCTCGTTGTCCTCCATCCCTTATTTCTCATTGGGGGATGAAGACTGAGCAAAAAAACCCCAAATATTTTGGCCTTTCATGTACCAGTTACTATTAGGTTGTTTCACCCAGGGATCAACACTTTTTTTCTGGGTTTTCTTTCCCTACTCCATGCCCACACTGGAGTTCCCTAACCAGTCACGGCTCCATCAGCCTTTGGTCAGCCCAGCTCACCCCACAGGCCCAAACAGTTTTCCATGCCTCCCTTGTTCCCAGTCTTTCTCACTCTTTGCCTGCTCTCTTCCTGCATTTTGACTCTCTGAGAAGCTCCTTGCTTCACCGTGTTGGCCTCCACTGAAATTCTTGATCTTCCTGCACAGCAGGATGGTTTGCTCCCAAGCTTTTCTTCAAAAAGCAGCCACCACTGAAGATTGGTCTATAATGTTGAGGTGGCTGAAGCGAGGTGAAATTAATCTTATGACAATGACAGAGCCTTGACACCAAGCAGAGTGGGAAGCAAATAGAGGAGTTTTTAACAGAGCCCTAGTGCTGGCTAGTCCCAGTTTGCTTTGATCCCAGTTCCTCTTGTCAGGAAAATTAATTCCTTTCACTCTAACCCACCCCAGGTGAGCAGAAGGACATCAGCCATGGGGCCAAGACACTATTTGGGAACAAAAATGATGCATTTCAGGGAAGCTCATCCCGAGAGGTCAGGCTGCAGTGAGAGCCAAGCCCCAGGAAGCCAGTTAGGGCAGAACTGGCCAAACCTGCAGAGTCCTGACTGCACCCACCAGGACTGGTTGGGGTGGTGGATCACCAGCCAGGTCATGAGAATCGGGTCACCGAGGCCACCAGCACGGCTGGCAGCTCCCTGCCAGCCACCGACTGTTAGAGGAACCAGAACTGCTCAGCAATTAGTGCCCAGTGATTGCGGCTCATTATCTCTGCAGCTGGAGAAGTAGCTCAGTTTGGCCAGACTTGGTGGGAGGCAGCAAGAGCCAGGACAGCACTGGGATAAACCTGCAGTTGGATCCAAATGGGAAGCTCTGAACTGATGGAGGATCAGCTGAGGGGAACAGTTTTTCAGGGAGGTTCTGGGATTCCCCCAAAGACACCTCAAAAACAGACTGGAAAATGGGGAGATGAAGCTGCTCAGTTATTGTCTTCCCAAGATCTGGATTTCCCAAATGTTGCTGGGAGTGAAGGACCAGAGCTTCAATGGGCATTGCAGATGTTTCACCAGGAATCTTCATTCCCACACAACAAACAATCCTAACATCTCCACCTGAAACAGCAGTGGGAACACTTGGAAAGGACCAGCTAATATAAAGTCTTGCTCCTAAATTAAACTCAAAAAGCACTTTTATATCTATTTTGTGCGTTTTAATGTGTCTGACTGTACGTCAGCCGTGTAAAGCTCAGCTTTGAAGATGCTACAGGAAGAGATGAAAGCTCCAGATTCCCAAAGCAAAGCTCCACTGCACCTTTTGCATGACAATGAGGTGCAAAAACGAGGCGTGAACACCAAGAACACCTAAAGGTGGCTGACAGAAGTTGATGAAGCTTCCCAGAGAGGTAATTTCTGATGTGGAGATAAGCCTAAAGGTTTAATCTGAAATGCTAACGAGGAAGGAAAACTGGAGACGTTCTGAGGAAGGATTTCGATTGGAGATAGCATCTCCTGTGGGGTGGGATGGAGTGTTTTACCACAAGGCAATCCCGTTTCCCAGTGTCCTTCTCCCCGGAGGGAACAATGCAGCAGAGGTGCCACAAATCAGAGGGGTAAGTGACAGTGCTTTTATGGTGCCAGATGGAAGTAACAAAATGCAGGAAGCGTCCTGTCAGATGTCACTTAGCAGAGCTATCACCGGGGAATCTGGGAATGGGATTTGCCTGCATAGTAGGAATTCCTCGGTCCAGGCAGAGGGAGAAGCAGAAATGGCAAGAGGGGCAGAATCTAATCTTGGCCTGTCGAATGAATGGGAAAGATTCCTCAGTTCCAACTTTATCTCAAGGTTTGGCACATTATCCTTTTACTGACCGTGCTGATTCCTTGTTGCCCTGTAGAATTCTTGTTGCCCTAACCACAAGCCAGGAGGAAAAATACAAAATAAGAGAGGAGCTCTCCTAGCCAGGGTGTATGGACGACTGCAGAAGATGGACAGAGCACCCAAGGGAGGGAGCTGCAAGGAGAACACCAGGAATGATTTTGTAGGGAATTTAATACACTTTGAACACAATTCTGAACACAGAATTTCCAAGGTCATGATGAATTTTTAAATTAGGAGAATCCCTATTACACCTTTACTCCACATGCTCCTCAAAGAGCAGTGAAAACAGTCCAGAGAGCTGGGATGGAGATGTCTCATTTTGGTTGGAATGAAGCCTCCAGCCCGGCCCTAGAGCTGAGCCTGAGGATTAAAAATCTCAATCCCAAATCACAGTGTGCCCACATCGTGTTTTTATTTCTCTAAACAAGGCCAGGCTGGGTGACAGCAAGAACCTTTTCCTGTGTGAGCAGAAGCGTTCTCTTGCCGAGCACACGTGAGTGCAGGAGTGTGAGAAAGGTCTGGAAAACTCAGGATATGATGATGCAATGAGCTCGGCACCCACCTAGGATTTACCTGGGCGCTGCATTATCGCATTTATCACATGTGGGTTTGCTGCGAGAGCCCTGGGAAGCTCACACGTGCAGGGAAACCAACTTGGATCCTGGAAGCAACATCCTTGTGCTAACGAGGCGCTCCACCTCAACTAATTAGCCCTGCCTTTCAACAGCCTTAATTAGGTGGGGCACCATCCTGGGCTGTTGTGGCTGGCTGGCTTCCGGTTCTGGAGCTGGCTGAGCCACAGCCCGGCCGAGGATTCCTGCGGGAGATGGGTGTGCTGGAGAGGGGACTCTGCTTGTGCAGCCCCCAGCTGAGCCCAGGGGATCTCCCCATCCCAAACTCCTCCATCCCGAGCTCCTTCCATCCCTGCATCTGTGCAGAACCACCTCCTGCACCCCTGCAGGCGCCCCAAAAACTCCTCCTCTGAAACTTTCACAAGAGGCCCACAGCACGGAAGGAACTCCTCAGCCAGACCACAGCGCAACGATTTGAGCTCAAGCCGAGGAAAAAACAACCCCAGAGCCTGAGAGATGCAGAGGATTAACTGTGCTCTGGGTCACTGCTTCAGAGGAGCTGGGCAAACCACAAGCAAAACTGTCCTCACTCAGATCTGCCCCCAAACCCAGGTGTTGTTTTCATCCCCAGACCCGTCTGGAGCCATTAAATCAGATTTTGAACCGGGTTAACCTGGAGATAATAAAACTTCTGGTCGAAAGAGTCTGTCAAGAGTGAAAGTGCCTTGTGGTGAAATGCTGGAGTAGGAACTGGAAGAGGAACCTCAGGGATGAATCCTGGAAGTTCAAAGCACGATGCTGGATCGACCTGAAAAGCTCCACTTGGCCACTGGCAGTGGATGTAAAGACAAAGTTCTTTAATAATCCTTAGCTCTTCATAAGGCAAATGATTCAGAAATGTTAAACAAGGGGCAGAGCAAGGCTGCCCACATCACCTCAGCCACGAAGAACAGGCCACTGGTAAAATGTTAGACCTGTTTAAATCAGCTTCCCTGGCTCCTGGGAAGGTTAAAAGGTCACCATTTCACACTAAATTGGCCTCCATTTCCTCTCAATTTAATTTCCTGGAGTTTTTCAAGATGAAAGTTAAGAATGTGGCCTGGAAGCACCCCAAATATAATCCATAGGAATTCTTTAAGACACGTAGCACCCTTTGTGTCTACATGCTTTGCTCAAGCCATGGAAAGACAGGACTTAAAGTCACCCCTTACATTTTGAGTGACCATTTCAAAGATATTAATTATAAAACAGAATTAAATGGTGGGATTTTTTTCGTGGCTAAATGTAATTACTTGAAAGCATTATCCTTTAGGACAGCAGCTTAAAAAAACTGCTTTGGTTTGGAATTTTAATCTGTTTTCCTCCAACAGATATTTTATGTACACAAGGGGGAAATGTCAACCTCGATTCACCTCGTGTGAACTCCGTGCCCTTGGTTTGCCTCTCACTGCAATGCCTGGGACTGTCATCCCCCAGCTGAAATCCAGGGATATCTGCACGGAGCAGAGTCACCCAAGAATGCAGAATGTTGCAAAAAATGGCCTGTTTGGGCCCATTGGGTTGGGAGGTGATGCTGTGAGTCAGTGCTATCAGCTAATCTGGGATTGCAGCGCAGGACAAAGCACCAGGTCAGGGAGCAGCACCAGCACAGAGAGCTTGGACAATCCCAAAGCACAGCAATTCAAAAGCTCTTTCCTCATCCACAATCCCCCAGCTTTTAAAAATGCAGAATATTTCACATAAGAAGCCAGAGAGCTCAGTGGTGACCCCCCAAAGCACACAGTTTTGTCCATCCTCACACCGTAACCCTGATTTTGGGGTGAGCCTCAATCCCAAACTCCAATTCCTCAGCAGCTGACAGCAGAGCTAAACCATCCCTGTGCTCACCCTGGGGATTCATCTCCCTCAGTGCCCAACCTGTGACTCACCAGCCTTGCTGCTCCCCAAGTGCACGCAGAGCTTTTGGAACAATCTGTTGAAAATCCCGCAGTGAGTCCCACGGGGAGCAGGGTGGGGAGGAAGAGGGAGATGGCAGCATCCTACAGAGCAGCATCATTTGTTTTGACAGCTTGTAATGTTCCGTATGAAGCCCTGCACGTGCTGATCTCCACCTGAGAGCTGGGAGCTGAGGCCAGCACACCCTGGCTTTTGGAAAGGTGTGTGGGGCACAACTGGACCAGATTTTCCCTGAAATTATCAGGGAAACAACATCAGATTCATTGCCTGGTTATCCATGATCAGAATTTGATGTTGTAGAACACAGATATTAATTTATTTGTGGGTTTTTTTTCTGTATCTGGATTATTTTAGCCAAGAGGTGATTAAATGTGAGGGTCAGAGTCCTGTGTGACAACATTCCTTACACCTGGGGTCAGTCCTGACCCAAATCATGACCCAAGTCATGTTGTTTACACCACAGAGATGCCTTGAAGGGGCAGATGGGGATAAACTTGACCCAGTAATGACAGGCAGACTCGAAAGTGTAACCACTCCCCAAATGGCTGCAGCCAGCAGAGGTAAGAACAGCCTTTCACTCTCAGCAACCATTTGATTAAAGCCCTCAAAAACACATCGATTTAAGCACCTCAACCCGAGTTTGAGGAAATCAAAATGTCAGCATTAAAAGCACTCTTATTAACAATCCCAGTTCAAATATCAGATTGAATGGGCATGGAAACAGAAATTCCCCTCTAAGCTCAGCTCTGGGCTGTGCATTACTCCAGGGGTTACTTTTTCTGCTCTAAGTTTTACACTTTGTGGCACTTTCCAGAACTTCTAACATTTAGCAGCCTAAGAGGCACCTGGTGTCACCCTTGGCCGAGGTGTCTGCATTGTCACTCACACTGTCACCAACCCTGGGCAGTAAATTCAGCACAATTCCCACAGTTCCTGTGGATTTCACGCAGCACACGACTCCCCACTCGAGGCAATGTGCTGTTCCAGCAGCACTCACAGCCACCCTCAGAGGTGTTACAAAAGAGGGAGCAGCTGCTGCTGGGAAGTGTGGTGTGAGCAGCATCTCTGCTGGGGCTCCTCCTTGCTGATCCACGGAGTGAGAGGAGCAGCTTTTTGGCTTTGACCTGCTCTGGATGTTCCCGCTGGAAGGGCATGGAAATGCTGCAAAATCCCATGCAATACAGTTAAAACTCAAAAAGATGCAAACATTTCAGCAATAGGAATTTTGGGAAATGTCCTGCCCAAAGAGCTGGAATTCAGATGGGGATCATGTCCCATAAAGTCTAAACCAGAAACACTCCAACTGGAAACTTCTCCCTGCAGTTTGCCTCTTCAAGAGGATCTCTGGGAAGAAAAGGGAGGAGAAATGTCCCAGCTGTTAAATGCCAGCAAGGTCCATTTCCAACAAACCCTACACTCGAGTGTGTTTATTCTTGGAATTTTTTGGCCCCACGCTGTGCTCAGTGACAATCCCCACGGAACAGACATTATCCCACATCCTCCTGGGCTGTCCCAGAGCAGCACAAACGCTCCCAGCATGGATCCAAACGTTCTGTACCCGAGTCACTAACAGCAGGGACACGATTTTGGGTCACTGCTTGTAAGATTTATACAGGGAGTGAGGCAGGAGGGGAGGGAAGAGGTGCAGGAAAACAGGCTGGCTTTTCCACTTCCCAGAATTCCCCCCTGGTTTTTCGGAGAACACAAAGACTGCTCTGACCAACTCCTGCTTTTGTCAGCCTAATATATGGTATTTAAAGAAAAAAGACATTGCTCGTAAAATGTGACATTTCAGAAGCATTTCGGTATGAAGTGCTAAGCTTGTCAAAGCTCCCTAAACACATGCTTGAGGCACGAAAGGTCTGAGTGGATTCAACCCACTTGGAAGGAAAACATCAGGGTGTCTGGAATACCCTCCAAAAAGCCTCTCTCCAAATGCTTGGAACCTGGAGGCTTTGAGGTACAGGGGAAAAGTGTTTGAGAAAGCTTTTGAAGAGTGTGAAGGTGTGGTGGAGGAGTTTAGCATGCACAGATGATTAATTTCCTGCTGGAAAGGGAGATTTCTGACAGCAGGATATTTATACTGGAATATCTACATTGAAATGCACAGTGCCTTTAAAATTCAGTTTAACCATGCAGTTCCTCAGCACTGAATAAAGGCCACTGATCCTGGCTCCCAGCAAACACCTGAACCTTGGGTGAGACCCTGCTCCTGGCTCACGTTTGTCACTTCCACAGGCACAGTCCTGACTACAAAATCAAAAGATATTAATTGCCAAATCGACACCCTGCAGGATTTTGCAGGTTTGTTTTTAATTCTGAATTCCTAAAATGATTCTGTGCTTGAATGCACACCAAAGCCAATCAATGCATCCTTTGTGATGTGAGAATATATCCCACAGGGAGAGGTGTATTTCAATGGTTTCTAAAGGCTACTGCTAAAAAAATGTAAATGTTGGGAATCATACATATTTACAGCAAACTAAATGAACTTTGAATAAACTGACAGGTTTGATTAATAACCATAAATAATTAGCAGCTGTTTCCTTTCTGTCAAAAAAAGGTATTGCAATTATAGCATCCTTAAGGCTGTCCTTTGCAGGCACTTCTTAGAGAAAACAATATTACAATGAAAGGTTTCATTAACTCTTAGTGTAACATCCCTCCCTGGTTGCACAATGCTGGTTACATTAATTAGCACACCTTGCTTGGCTACAGAAATCATTTTTAGTTCATCAGGAGATGAAACTGGTGATAAAACCAGAACATTTCTGGGTGATTTGAACATCGAAACAATCAATAAGTTCTTTGTTCAGTATCGCTGTTTGGCATCTGGGGAGTCTGAATCAGAATGGATGCAATTCCATGTGGAATAGAGGGAGAATGGAGCAACCCTTTGCTCCCTTTTTTAATTTTACCTTGATTTTAAAGCTCAGAAAGCTTTAATCTTTAAACTTGTTATTTTGTAATTGTTGAGTTAAATTTGGTGGGCAAAATGTCCCTGCAGAGGATAGCAAATACCAGTTCTGTCCTTCAGGAACTGTTTTTCCCTCTGTGTATTCCCTTCCAACCTGGAACCAAGACTAATAAACACAAGGAATTATTTGGTAATTCCTGCCCAACTGTGAACCAAACGATTTGGCTGCTGAGAATCACAACACAACGTTGGAAACACTTTTTAAAACGCAAGAAGAAAGCAACTCACACTGGGAATCAGATCGTGCAGGAGCACAAAGGTTTGGCCATGGGGATAGCTCTGGGCTTTGTGCAGTGCATTTCCCTGGGAATTCTCCACACTGATGTTGGGTTCAGCCTCTCCCACTGCCACAGCCAGCTCTGTCCAGCTCTGCATACAACACTGCACTGAGCTCAGCCTCGGGGGTGGAAGGAGAAACTCCCACAGAGCCATGGGGGCTTTGGGGAGATCACTGAAGCTCCCACTGCCTGGAAATGCTGTGCCATGGGGCTGAAGGGGCTCAGCCAGAGGGACAGTGAAGGACACTGTTCATCCCCAAGGCATGCACAGACTGTGCCCTGAAACCTGCAAAAATAACCCAACCTGCCAGAGCTTTGGTTGGGGTGGTTTGGTTTGGTTCGGTTTGGGTTGTTTTTCTCTCTGATGGAGGAGAGATCTCTCGTTCTCATCTGGAGCCCATGCAGGGTGCTGAGGACTGACGCTGTCAAAATCTCCCCCCCAGCAACCCTGATCATCCTGTGCAGCAAACAAAAGAGACACAGATTTTATCAGCTCTGATATCAGCGATGGCAGAGCCCAATTGTCTCCGCAGGGCCCTTGCGCAATGCAGGGAGGGGAGAGGAGCCAGCCGAGCTGCCAGGGCCTGGCCTGGCCCTGAGCAGCGAGTGGCAGCAGGGACACAACGGGACGGTGACACCCCGAAGGTCCCTTCACTGCCACCGCGGGGCTGCAGCTGCCTGGGTCACTCTGAAGGAAGGCATCCATCAGATAAAGCCCTTTTAATAACCCAGCACTGGTTTGATGGTTTATCCCACATAGCAGAGTGTGGGATCATCAGCGAAATGACAACCTCACCAAAAACCAGAGGTTTCGCGCCTTGACCTCTTCCAAAACACATTGCTGCTGCTGCCACCTATGTGTGTCCCCAGCTCAGCTCCCACCCCTCTGCCCAGAGCCATTCCTGACCGGGAAAAAGGACCTGCAGAGCTGCTCCAGCACCGGGGATCTCCCACGGGTGACAAACGGCAGTGCCAGGCAGCCCAGCCTGCCCCGGGAACACGGCAGGACAGCGGGAATGTTCAGGGAGTCCTGCTCACCCAGGGCTGGGGAGGCAGCTGGCCCGGGGAGTGACAGGCTCCTGATGGCAGCAGCACGTGGAGCATCTTCATGTGACATCCACAGGTGGGGCGGAGGGGAAAACAGTTTTTAGCCGTTGCCATGGAGCCATGATTAGCTTGTGTGTCTTCAGAGCCTGCCGAGGAGAAATGAAGGCTATTTTCTTATATAGATGTCATGAAATCAATCCTGGCAGAATTTCGGGAGTCAAAGGCTAAGCAGGTTTGCCTGAATGCCTCCTGCCACTTGATACACAAATAAATCTAGCCAGGAGACCTGAAACAAGTGTCACTCGCCAGCCAGAGCTGATCACAAAAATGACTTTTTAGTCTCGTTTGGAGCTGTTTATGCACACGGCAACACAACAGACGTGTGTTCAATAAAACACAGCAATTATCTTCACCGAAAACGAGCCTCAGAAAATGAAGCAAAAACCAGCCTTATTGCGAAGGGTGACTTCAGAAGAAACTTCTCCCTTATTCTCTCCAAACGCTAAAAGCAAACCTGATGTTCTTCTTTTAAAATGTGTCTGCCTCTAGGTCTTTGGCACGGGTTCGCCGCTGGGAGGGCCGGCAATCTATTTAATGACTGCATTGACGTCAATAGCATAACTGAAATACTTACTAAGATGCATGAGTCCAACTTTCGGGGGGTGTGTTCGCAGCCAGGCAGGCGCAACACGCGGAACGGATTCCCCGCAGGAATGAACTCCCCCCGGAGAGCGGGGAACAGCCTCGGGATGGCCCCGGAGCTGCCTCAGCCCCGCTCCAAAATTCGCTTTGAAACGCTCTTTTCATGTGAAAAGCAGCGAGAATCGCTCTAGCACTCAACAGCCCTCATTCAGTTGTGTTATTAAGCTCATTATCCACCTGATTTCTTACACGGTTTGGCTGAGTTGCTGGATAATCTGCATCATCCCAGCACTGCACCCTTTAAAAATAATATCTGTAGGTGACACCAAGCCTACATTTGTGCACACAGCCGGTTAGTTACTCTGTAGCTCAGCTGCTCAGGAACACGCGGCTCCTCTGCACTCCTGTAAAAGCCCAAAGCACCACAACCACTTGACTTTACAGTCGCTCTCCAAATCAAAAGGTCAAATCTTCAGCCAAACTCCCAGCAAAGAAAGAGAATTTCCACATGAATCCTCTACTATGTGTGTGCCCAGAGCCATTCTCCACGTGCCAAGCAGAGGAGGATGGTGCAACCCAGCAGCTCCACACTAATTACCTGGGATTTAGAGATATTTGTAACCCAGAGCTCACCTGGATGCACAGAGCTCCTCAACTCCTACAAAGAGTTGGGGCTCTCAGTAGCACAAGCATTATCCAGTCTTTGTTTATGCTTTCTACAAAGGTTCGTGCACGAGTCTGTGTACATCCTACACCCACAGGAAAAATGAAAGAGTACAAGTTTGGAGGTCGTGTAAAGGCATGTGAGAAGTGCAGACAAACGTGCCGAGCTACAGGAAGGCAGAGCTAAGGCACAAGCAAGAAAAACACCAATCCTTCCCTCCCATCCCCAGAGAGGAATTTGAACAAAGCTTTAATCCAGCGAGCCCTGAAAGGCTGTGGGTGACATACCCCAAAGGGCTACACTCCCCAGACCTGGGGCTGCAGGGCAGATCAGCAATATTGGATCATTAATTGTGAGGAGAGCTGTAATTACTGAGGGCTGAGAGCATCCAGGGACTCCAGAGAAGAGTCTCTGCAAATCCCCCACAGCCTGGGAAGCACTTGGTGCTGTTTGCTCCTAACTCTGTGCTTTGCTCCTGTCACCACTGGTGACATTAAAAGTGGAGCTGATCCAATGGGAAAACGCTGTCCATCCAGGCATTGATGTGTGACACATGGGCCATGGGGACAAACCAGATTGGGAAAAGTTTGTACCAAAATCAGTGGAAGAACGAGAGGCTTCGACTGAAGGTGGCAACCAGCGAAAAGTGATTTAATTCAGAGGGAATAAAGGTCAGTGAAGGGAATAAATGCGAAAGAAGGAACCAAACTAAGCAGGAAGAGCCAGACTTGTTGCTGGTTAAAGATGTTATTGGTTGAATCATTGGGTAGGAACTGCAGACCTTTCACTGGGGCCAGGGGAGGGGAGAGCTGGATGGAGAAGGGAAGGCGCCGATGGATTCCTGAGCCCAAGGTGGCACAAAGGTCACCCAAAGGAACTGTGGCAGAGGCCACGCTCAGCAGAAACAAAGGGGAGCAGCAGAAAGGAACCTCAGGAGCCACACACCAGGTAGGAACCTCCCAGCATTCCCATTATCCTGCCCAGCTGTGGCCTCAACAGCTCATTAAGGATTGAGGCACTTCTTGCCACGGCTTTGTATTTCCACATTATGGTTTCTCAGTTAATTCATAAAAGCGATTTTGTGCGTTCCTGCGAGCTGCACTTATAACAAAATAACAGGAAAAATCTGCCAGATTTACTTCAGCTGATACCAAGGACAAAACACAGGATGTTCAATCCATATTCCCCTTCCTTCTCTGGCTGTGCTTGCAAGGTTAAGAAAGCTCTGAAACTCACAGTGACACCAGCAGTGCCTTTCAAAGCCCTTTGTCCCAGGAAAAGCCTGGCCAGAAGTTTTCAGACTTTCAAGAAAACGAAAGCAAAAAAGAAAAAGAATTCCCTCATTTCACCACAGCTCATTTATTTCACCACGGGCCTGGGTCCTCAGTGATGCAACACCAGCAACAGATTGACTGTTGTTGCTTTGAAAATCCTGGAATATTCCAGCTGGAGAAAACAGCTGGCATCTATTCCTCGCAGTGCAAATGCTGGATGTAATTTGTCTCCCTCCAGGGTAATTTTATTAATGCAGGCTTGTTTTCTTTAAAGCCTGAGTTCTGCACTTCTCAGAACAGGATATAAATCACCCCACTAATGACAAATCAAAGGAGACATCCACGAGGTGCTCACGGTGATGTCAATGGGTTGTGGTAAATCCATGAATCAATGGGTGACATTGGAGGGTTAAAATCAAATTCCAAGCTTTAGCAGATCCAGAGGCTCTAAACCCAGCTCACTCCAAACACAGTGTTTTATCTAGAGAGATGTGAGGCAGCCTAGTCCCAATCAAAACACGACTGCTTCCTTCTGCAAAACTTTCAGGAAAAACACTCTGCATCCTCTCAGCCACTGGCACAGAACTGAAAGGGATCTGATAGGAAAAATCTCTCCTTCCGTTCATAATTTCCAAAGCAGAAACCATCAAAGGGGGAAAAAAAAAAGGTGCAAACCTTGAAAATATTCCTTAAAAATCTCTGTTCTTGCTGCATTTAAAAGGAAACTTCCTTAGAAATTCGAGGGTTGTGATTGTTTTTTGCTGCATGGGAAGGAATTCAGTGTGTGGCAGTGGCTGTGAAGAGACAGAGGAAGGCAATCACTTGAATTTAACCAAGAACCACAGGATTTTCTCCCAGTAATGCCAATATTGGCTGGTTTTACGTAGGAAATAACACAATTTCCTATTAATCTCAAAAATGCCTCTCCTTCTTACCTACAAAGTGTCATGATTTGTTTAAGTTGTAATGATACAACTCACTTTTTTATTTCACTTGAAGGCTTCACATAAAAGCAGTTAAGATTAGTGGTTAACAACCCATTTAGTTGAGGGGCCACAGATCCAACTTTTCCAGGGTAACACAAAATTTCCTCTACAATTCTGTGTGTCAAACACTTCATTCCAAAAGGAATTTTCATGCATTCCCAGCAGTAGAAGCTTGGGTCAGCTAAAAAGTACCAAGTGTCCTACAGCTCACATTGCAAATAGTGGAGAAAAAACATCCCCAAAGTGTTAAAACGTTCAGGGCAATTTTTTCCACGGAAAGTGTTAAGAAAATGAACCTAAAAATTCCTGGAAGGGCATTCTCTTCTCGTTATTAGATTCTCTCTAACTTACATAAACAGATCTATGGAAAACCTAGGAAATTTTCCATTATTTTTTTTTTTTACACAGGCACGAAATCAAAGCCTTGCTAGACCCAACTTTAAATCAGGTGATGAACTGCATTCCTGTTAGCTCTGACAGAAAGAGGAGTTGAGGATTGTGTTGTCCAGTTTTGTTTATGCATCAGAGGTTTCCACCTCCCATTAACAAGTTTGGAGGAACCTAATCTGGAAGTGTCCAGGACTCTACGTGTCCCCTGAGAATAAATAACACACAGCAGGAAGGGAAATGATAGTTATCCAGGCTGTAAAAATTAAGCTTTATTAGTCCCTCCAAGCATGTAATTATTGGAAAGGCTGAGATTAAACCTTACAAACGGGCACTGCTCCAAATCTTATCTCCTTCTCTCTGGAGCCACCTTTGAATTAGTGCAAGCAGCACCAGCTCTGATGCTGAGCAGGGCTCTGCAGCCCCTCAGCTTGGCTAAACCCTGGTGTTCAAAGAAATAATTCTGTCCTAAGTAAGCAGTTTCTGCTGCTCACCCTCATCCTCCACCCTGCCTGAGCTGCCCTCACAGCACTGCCACCCCAGCTTGCCCTGGCAATCCCTTCCCAGCAGGAAGCCAAGGCAGTCTCACCCAGGAAAGGTTTGAGTACACAGATCACATGGAAACAAACCGAAATAAACAGGAGGAAAAAAAAGATCCAGCTGTGTCTGAGCCTGTTGGAGGCTCGTGGGCTGGGGCTTGTCCAGGCCTGTGCTCCCAGGGACTCACAAGAACAGCAGCCACTGCGGCCATGACTATCAAACCAAAATCATGTTCATCTCCTGTGCTAATATACCAGCAGAAACCCCAAACCAAACGATTAAAATAACAATATTTGGAGCCTGATAGCTCTCTCCTATTGGTTTCGCAGGAGGATGCCAGAATTGCATGAGGGAAGCAGCTGAGAGCAAAACTGTGCAATAAATGTGTGCATTTGGATTTGCAGCCAATTCCCAAATCCCACACGTACCTTGCAGGTTCACTCTGGACACAGGTGGCTGACTCGTGGCTGGAGATCTCCTAAGAGGGAGAAAGAATGCTCTGTCAATAGGTGGGATTTTATCTTTCCAACCCAACTCCCTCAGTTAAAAATCCTTTTTCATCCTCCCAAAGAAACCCAAACACTTTGCAACGATTTGCTGAGCAGTATTGACAGATCTGTTAGGAAAACCCAGAGATGGCTGTTCCCTGCCTGTTCCACATGCTGGGAATGGGGAGAAATGTGCCACCACCCCATGCTGCCTTTGCAGCTCTCTGCTCAAAATATGCCTGAAATCAGCAAGGGCCAATCTCTGGTGGCTCCTCCATGATTTCCCTACAGAGTCTGGAAAAAACCCTGAAATTATGTCAAACTGCTGCAAGGCAATGCCATAGGTAAGGTCAGAATTGTGCCTTTAAACCCTGCAGTTAACACTGGAATTGCTCCTGAGGTGAGGAAGAAGATGCTGCAGTCACTATCGTTCAGCTCTGAAACAGCTGAAGGACACTTTTTGGACTCAGAGCAACAATTTCAGCAGCGAAGCCTGGACTTTGGAGGGACCAAAAGCTATTTGAGAAAATTGGCTCAAGTCAAGCCAAGAGGGTCTGACTGGAAAAAGGTGCAGATCCTCTCCAAATGTCAACACAGTTCCATGTGAGACTTGCCAAACAAAACTGTTAATTTTTCAAGCTGAAACCATCATCAGAAACTTGTTTTTTAAAGGAGTTAAAAAGAGTTGACACCAAAATCAAGATATTTCACTTTGGATTGGCTGCAGTACTTCAGGCTGACCAGAAATGAAACTTTGGGCTTCTGCTTCCCTAAGAAGTTTCAGATCCATTTTAACTGAAGCCAGATTTCCCCACACTCTCCCCTCGCCAAGCTCCTTCCTAACCCCAAATTTCGGAGTCAGCCACTGAACTGCAACATCCATTATTCGCCAGCTCTGCTTTGAAGCTGGAATCAAAGCAGGCAGAGCGGCTCAACTCGGCTGCAATTGTAGCTCCGGGGGGTTCTTCAGAAGTGCTCCGGGAAGGCCTCGCTGCCCAGGTGAGGTCGGAGTGAAAGGAGCACAATTCCTGCTTCCAGCCCTCAATCCTGGCTCCACAGCCTGCTCCCGGCAGGAGCCTCCCGGGAGTCACAGGCTGTTCTGGCAGGGTGTGCAGGACCCAGCTTCTCTGCAGGGTTCAGCACAGGGCACACACATTGGGTGCTGAATTCCCTGCAAATGTGCCCCGACCTGCCTCTGCCGAGCCTTTGAAAAGCCAGATCTTGAAATCTCTAAAAAACAGAAACTCCCCACGAGGGACACCACGCCACGGCTCCAGCACTGCCAGAACTGAGGGATGCAGGGATCTCCAAAGCCTGAGCTGCACAGACATGCCTTTGGGGGTAGGGGAGGAGGAGCTGCTGCTCAGCAGGGTATTCCCAGCTCCATCCTGTTTTCCAGGCAGCCAGGGCGCAGGATTTGAGAGGTGGATTTTGACAGCACTGTCCCTTCTCAGCCATCGCTGTGCTCCAGTGGACACAGCTCCTGCTTCCTGCTCCTTCCCTGCTTCTGGAGGGAATTACAAGGAGCAGGCTCCAGATGCTTTCCAACCCTGTCCTGGGCCGCAATTGCCAAACTCCAGCACTCCAAACCCATTAATCATCCTCTCCTCTTTTCCAATCAGGAAACTGCCTCAAGAACCCTGACGTTAAAGTCCAAAAAATATGACTGCCAGTTGTTTTTTTTTCCTCCAGCCTCTAACATTCATATTTTCCAGCAAATTTGTGGGACAGCATCCTCTTTTTCTTTGCTCAGGCCAGGAGGGGTGGAGGAGGAGGAGGAAAAAAGAGGGGAGGAGGGGTTAAAGAAAAGCTGAGCTTCTCATGATCCTCAGAGCAGAAGTTTAAGTCAAATATCACGTATCATGAGACAGATGATAAAATCATGAGCTGGCAGCATGGCTGTAACCCAGCAGAGCTGTTTGGAAACTGTGCAGGAAGCTCTGCAGCACCTGGAAGCACATTCCGCCACGGATTGGGATGTTTGGCACAGGATGGTTTAAAAATTTAATGGCTTTTACTTTGGCTGGGCAAACGACTTTCTACCTCAATCAAATCTGGGAATGTTTTCCAAAGGACACTGTAAGATGCCTGTGTGTCCCACAGGTTACGCCCTCGCTTCCTTCCGGCCCTGTCCAATTTCAGATTCCTCATTAGGAACTGCCAAAATGCCCGAGCTGTCCAAAAAAACGCTTCAAAAAAAAAAAAAAAGGAACTTATTCAAGCCATCTGTTTTTTTATTAACCTCTATCTTGGAATGCGGCGGTTCCTTCCCATCAAAATTTGCCAACAGGAATCAACAGGAGGAAAACCTCACATGTAGATAAAATGCTGGGCTTTGTGTAAAAAAAAAGCTGGTGAGCTCACGGTGGGCACCAAGTGATGCCACTCACACCTGCAGCGTGGAGCAAGCCTGTGTTATCCCACTGGAATGCATCCCTGCACCTCATCCTTCCCCTCTGGAGCCAGCTTGGAGCGAGCAGTGCCTGCCAGTGCCAGGGTGGGATCAGTGGGATGGGTGGGTGCACAGCAGACCTCGCCAGGAATGGATGATGGTGCTTTGAGGCAAAACAGCTCTCCTGGGGCAAAGCAGGCCAGAGGATGACGATGACTGGCTCAGTATAAATAGCCAGGGGGAAATGGTGGTTCCGGACAAAGGCGTAAAAAGGAGTTTGTTTGGTTTCTCCTGTTCAGCAGGTAGAAAAAACAACATCCTCCTGCTGAGTGCATCACCTTCCTCATTCAGAGCAATCCGTGTCACAGGAAGTGACGTGGGATTAGTTTTCTGGGCAGCCCCCTCACAGCCGAGCTCCGGGAAATCCTTGTTGTCCCCAGAGCCTCACACTTGGGGTGACCCCTTTGCCATATGTCCTTTGAAGCTGTTCATTAACAGCTCACATGAGATTGGCTCAGTGGGTATAGAGCCTGGTGCTGATAACACCAAGGGTATGGGTTTGATCCCTTTATGGGTCGTTTGGTTCAGAGTTGGACTTGATTCTGCTGGATCTCTTCCAGCTTGGACAATTCTGGGATTATTATTGCTCTGTGAAGCAGTGGTGGAAATGCAGGGCAGGACCATGGCTTGACTGAACAGAGATGATGCCTCTGCTCCAAGCTCCTATGGAACTCCTGAGATAGCCAAGGTGGCAACATGACAAAGATCATGGAATTGCTCAGGTTGGCAGACACCTCTGAGATCATCAAGTTCAACCCAGCACTGCCAAGGCCACCACTGACCATGTCCCCAAGTGCCACATCCACAGGGATTCTAAATCCTGCAGAGGATGGGGACTCACCACTGCTCTGGGCAGCTACGCCAGGGCTGGACAGCCTTTTCTGGGAAGAAACTCTTCCTGATATTCAAACAAATCACCTCTGGTGCAGCCTGGGTCTCATCTTGTCCATCCTGTCCCTGTTCCCTGGAGCACAGCCTGACCCCCTGGTTGTCCCCTCCTGTCAGCAGTTGTGCAGAGCCAGAATGTTCCCCCTGATCCCCCTTTTCTCCAGGCTGAGCTCCTTTCCCAGCTCCCTCAGCCTCTCCTGGGGCTCCAAACCCTTCCCAGCTCCCTTCCCTTCTCACTCTCCAACCCGTCAACATTTCTTTTCATGGTGAGGGACCCCAAACTGCCCCCATGATTTGCGGTGGACATTGCACCAGATGAAACACATTGCTCACTAGTCAGTGAGGACCTAAGAGGATGAGGGAATGAAGGGAAAAGGGGATGAGGAGATGAAGGGATGAAGGGAAAAGGGGATGAGGGGATGAAGGGACGAGGGGATGAAGGGACAAGGGGATGAAGGCATGAAGGGACAAGGGGATGAGGCGATGAGGCAATGAGGGAGTGAGGGGATGAGGGGACAAGGGGACGAGGGGATGAAGGGAAAAGGGGATGAGGGGATGAGGTGATGAGGGGATGAAGGAGAAAGGGGATGAGGGGATGAAGGAGAAAGGGAGTGAGGGGATGAAGGGAAAAGGGCATGAGAGCATGAGGGTGTGAGGGGATGAGGGAGAGGAGATGGCGCCCCCTGGCGTCCCGCGCAGGCTTTGAGGCCATGGCGGCTCTGAGGCCCCGCGGCTCTCCTGTCCTGTCCCCGCGGCTCTCCCGTCCTGTCCCCGCGGCTCCCCAGCCCCGCCACCCCCGCTCATCCCCCTTCTGCTCCTCTTGAGCACGAAAGGAGCTTAAACAGCCAGGCTTACTTGTTGGAGGTGCCGTGTAAATTGGTGAGGAGCGTGAAGTTGTTCCTCACGCTTCTCAGGCTGGCCAGCACCTGAGGGAGACAAAACCACCAGCGTCACCTTTTCTGCTTTAGTGCTGTATAAAAACCATTCTAGAGGCCAACGTGCCACCAACTCACCTGGGCAAAAGGTGTGACAATCAGGTCGTCGCCATGCCTAAGGAAAAAATGGAGATAATGTATAAATTTCTGTACAAATTTACCTTCAAACAGAGCGAAATTCACCTCAGGGGATGAGCCTTTTCCCGAGGGGGTTTTCCTCACCAACGAACCCATGCAGCATTGAGTTATCACCACATAAAAACTTGCTCCTGATGGAAAGGTCAGCCGTGTATATCCAAAACAACCAGCTGGAGCGAGCGCTCAGACTGGGAACGCCAGGCAATAAAAGGCAGGAAATTCAAAAGTTAAGGCTCACACTTGCACCACGGTGGAAAAAAACCAACCGTAGTGGTGCGGGGAAAGGTCACCTTTGAATTTCCTGGCTTTTGTTGATCTCTGTCGCAGTCTTTAATCTTGCTCAGACGCCGGGTTTTGTCCGGTTGTTTTCATCATGGAAGATCTGAGCAGAAGTTCTGAGGAAAACACTCTGCTGCCAGCAATAAGAGGGATTTTTTTTTTTTTGGTGGTGGTATTGTATTATATATGGTACTTGTGCCATATGGAAAATGTATGGAAAATCCTCTATGATTTACCTAACTGAGAGATGATAGGGTAAACAATCATTGAAGGGTTTGGGTTGGGAGAGACCTTAAAGTCCATCCAGTGCCACCCCTGCCACGGCAGGGACACCTTCCACTGTCCCAGGCTGCTCCAGCCTGGCCTTGGACACTGCCAGGGATGCAGGGGCAGCCACAGCTTCTCTGGGAATTCCAGCCCAGCCCTCCCCACCCTCCCAGGGAACAATTCCTTCCAATATCCCACCTAACCCTGTGCCCTCTGGCAGTGGAAGCCATTCCCTGTGTCCTGTCCCTCCATCCTTTGTCCCCAGTCCCTCTCCAGCTCTCCTGGAGCTCCTTTAGGCACTCTTAGGAGCAACACTGTAGTCAATTCTATTATGAATCCCATAAATAGTAACAGGATGCACTGAGCAAGGGCAGCAGAGCCAGCTCCAGGCTGACACAGGATCATTTGGAGAGGTGTCCCCTGGTGCTGGACATCTCCAAAGAGGAACTGTCCCTGCCTGTGCCACCACAGAGCTCACCCCCTTGTCCTGGCTCAGGTATCAGTGCTGCTAAGTCTACAATTTAATTAAAATTGTCTCCACACTGATGGAGACTCCTGAGTGCTAACAGAGCCTCAGTGCCCACAGGAGATGGACACTTCAGCTGCAGAGAGCCACGAATCTGGGGGAAATTATGGGATTCCCCCACCCCAGCACACTGCTGGGAATTGTTGCAACCCCCCCGTTTACACCAAACACACTATTTGCATCATTTGAAGTGGTTCTTTCAACAAATATTTACTCCATTTTAACTCACAGCAGGGATATTTTCTTGCAGCATTCTCACGGATCTGGCTAATATTCAGATTTCCATTCCGTGACAAAACTTTCACAACATTCTAACTTCACTTTATGAGTGCTTTTTTTTACAGTTAATGGTCAGTTTAAAACTTTAAACTGTGCCTTTCAAAACAAAGGGCTGGGAATCCAGGACACTGGTTTAAGCTGCAGGCTCTGTGGGTATTGATTCTCTCCAGCTCAGCCATCTCTCTCAGCTCGTCTTCCAGTTGGTTTTAGGGAGCAGCCCACGACACAAAACAGGATGAAGAAGAGCAATACTGTAAATATGAGTACAGCATAACTTCTCTATTATTCCAAGATATGGCTTTGAAAGCTCTTCTGCTCAATTCTGGAGAAAATGGGAAAATTTGAAGGATGAGATGGGGGAGGACGTTGGACCTGCCTTGGCAGACAAAAGCACCTGTTTTGGGCTAGGAAATATGAGTGTACCACCTGTAAGATCTGAGGATTACAGCAGCACAGAAAGCTCTGAGAGTGTAGAACATGAGCTGAATTGATGCTTACTGTTCGCTCGGGAGAGAGGAGTTCCTGGACATGGTCTTTGGTGAGAGGTCATAGTCGCTGTCGGACCTGTAGAGGAAGGACTCGCGGCGCTGGCTGTGCCCCGGGAATGTCGTGTGCAGGACGAGGCCCGACGAGGAGCTGGCCTGTGGGTCCAGCGGGCTGCGGCCAGGGGACGGGCCATTCTCCACATCGAAGCTGTGAACGAAACACAGGCTGAGTGTCACACGGGTGCCACCAGAGGGCTGTCAGGGCATTGTCACCTCAGCGCGGCTCGCCCCGAGTCACCGTGCTGCGGCCACGGGAGCACCTCGCTGGCACATTGTTACCCAGTGCCAGCACGACTCTGCGTGACCATGGAACATCGACCCCCGAGGCTCCTGTCCTGGCTGCCTGTGCTCATGCTTCCTTCAGCAGGAATTTCTCGTAGCTCAGCACTGCTCCTGTCACTCCCAGCATGACCAGGCAGCAACTGGAGAGGGCAGGGGTAGATTAGAGATGACAGAAACTTCTCCCTGTGAGGGTGGCGAGGCCCTGGGATGGAATTCCCAGAGAAGCTGTGGCTGTCCCTGGCTCCCTGGAAGTGCCCAAGGCCAGGTTGGACAGGACTTGGAGCAACCTGGGACAGTGGAAGGTGTCCCTGCCATGGCAAGGGCAGGATGGGATGGATCATCTTTAAGATCCCTCCTAACCCAAACCATTCCAGGATTCCGTGATTCTAAACACCCCACTCCACCCTCAAGGCCGTTTGCACAACTCCTGGGTTTCCATTTACCAAAACTCCCTCCAAGTCTTACAAGCCCAACAGCGACTAAAGACACCACAATGTGACACCACCCTCCAGCCCAGCCCTGTCCCTGTCTGCTCTGGAGCCAAACTTTTGAAATCCTGCAGGATCAGTGAGGACTTGGTAGCTGTGGGAGCTGGATGCCCAACTCACGTTTTAGCCATTCAAGGTATCAGTTCAGCGAATTTTAAACAGCTGGGCTGCAAAATGAAGGGCTGTTTAAAAACTAAAAAAAAGCATTACACTTTCTGTCACCATTTCCATTTTACACCCACTTTCTTGTGGTTTCATAACTTGGCTGCTGCAACCGGTGGCTGAAGTCACCCTGGCCACTGCAGCAAGTGACACCCCTCGTAAACCCAGAAAATGAGCAGGTTGGCCTCCTCTGCCTGGGCACTTGGGCCTGATGGAAACACCAGATGTGTGACCACGGCCCAGCAAAGCCAAGGGCAGCACAGCTATGCTGGGGATGAATTTCCTTGCCTTTGGAAGTCAGTTTTTGTCTCCTTGCAATAGGAGCTGAGTTCTTGCTCCCACCAGGGCAAAGTGCCTCTTCCCGTGGCTGATGTCCCACCAGGACACCAAGCTGAGGCTCCTGCCCTGCCCTTCTCCATCCCTCCACTCTTTAATCCAGAAGACTCCCTGAGCACAGCGGCAGGGCAGACTCAGCTCTCCCTCCTCTCTGCAGAGAGCGCTTTAACTGCAGCAGGAGGAGCACATTAATGCCTGAATTTGCCTGAATCCTGCAAGTTTTCCAGATTTCTATGGCAGTGGGATGAGCTGGACACATTCAGGCTGCCTTAGTGAGAAGCCAATGCCCAGCTGGGAATACCATGGCTGCTCCAGCTCCTGGCTGCCCGCTTCCCGTGCTCCCTGTTCCAGCACCTGGAATGCTGCTGTATGGAACACGTGCTGAACCCAACTGAAAAGTGCTTTTATTCCTTTCCTCAAGTTCAACGTGCAGCTGTGCCAGCATTCCGCAGCCTCTTTTTCCTTGGGTTTGATCCAGCATTCAGCCAACCACGTGCTCAGGCAGAAGTTAGCAGAAAATTCCCCAAAAAGTGACAGATTCCAGAGTTTGGAGCTACCTCTGCCAGGAGTATCCCATGTTGTGCCTGTGAACAGGCACTCCCTGAGATACAGCCCGTGAGCAAGATCCTCAAAACCCAGGAATAACTCTGCTGTCATGGCTTTTTAATGGTTACAAGAAGTGGAATATGGGAAACTATTCCCCTTGGATGATCCAGTGTTCGGAAAATGTGACCTGAGACACTAAGAGCGAGAGCTTAACCTTGTGTTTGTCACCAGTTCCTCTCGGTTTGCACAACACCCACCCTGACCCAAAAACATCACCCAAACAAACATTTGCTGGAACTGGTAAGAAGTGCAATTAGATTGTGAAGTTGCCCTCTCAGAACTGCATTTCCCACTACTTTTTTTTTAATTGGAAGTTAACTGCTGAGTTCTGCTGGAAAAACTTCATCATCATGTTCAGAACACTCCACAGATTGTGAGGGTCCTCTCTGAAGTTTGCACACTCCACAGCCTTTGTCCAAGCGGAATAAAAGCTGCATTTGCCTACTTAAAAATAAGGATGGCCGAGTCCAAAGCACTGTGACAACAGCCTGGATAAAAAAATCCCAAAATTTCCTTTCCAGTTTATCTTCAAGCAACAGCACTCAACCACAGTGAGACACCCCATTTGTGGTATAACTTGTGCTATTTAAACATATGGGTCAGAAATTTGCTATCTAAGGTAGATAGCAGGTTCTGAATGATAAATCCTTCAGAAATCTCTGTCCCTGTAGGAGATCTCCACTCTAACACGTGCACAGAGCTCCAGAGGAGGAAAGGTGACAGCAGCATTGGAAAAGCTGCCCAAGGCAGTGGGCGAGTCTCCATTCCTGGAGGGATTTAAAGCTGTGTGGATGTGGCACTTGGGGACATGGGGCAGAGCTGGGAATGGATGCACTTGATGATCTTGGAGATCTTTTCCATGATCCATATGGAATGGGCCTTAGCCCAGCCATTCTCTATCTATCAGCAGTGCAGAGCTGGGAAGGAATCCCTGCCTGTTCCTGGGATTTCCCTCCAGAAACTCCCCTTGCTGGCTCTGCGGGATGCTCTGCGGGATGCTCGGTGGGATGGGGGGAGCAGAGGATGGGCAGAGGGAGGAGCAGGGGGCAAAGCTCAGCAATGCTCAGCACGAACCGCGGGGCAGCTGCAGCTCCAGGGTTTATCCCTGCGCGTTTGAAACGAGCCAGGATCTCAGGGAAGCGAGGAGCAAGGAAGGAAGGAGAGGGACAGCAGGTGGCAGGAGTTAGCTGCGAGCGGGCAGCAGCCTCGGACCTGAGCGAAGCTGTGCCTGAGCCACGGTAATGAACAGACAGCGGCGAGCCAGGAGAAATCATTGTAAAACACAGCGAGCTTTCATGAGTCACTCTGCAAACAAAGAGAATTCATAACAGCAACCCCCAGCTGCTCAAATGCTGCAGTGCTACTGGAACAACCACAAGATCAGAGAATCTCCTGAGCTGGAAGCGACTCACAGGGATCATCAATCCAAGCCCTGGCCCTGCACAGACACCCCAACAATCCCTGGCTGTGTTGTCCAGATGCTCCTGGAGTTCTGCCCCAGCACCCTCTGGGGGAAGAGCCTTTTCCCGAGATCCAACCTAACCCTGCCCTGACACAGCTCCAGCCCTTCCCTAGGTCCTGTCCCTGCTCTCAGAGAGAATAAATCAGGATCTGCCCCTCCACTGCCCTCGGGAGGAGCTGCACACCCTGATGGGTCTCGCCTCAGTCTCCTCCAGGATGAACAAGCCAAGTGCCCTCAGCTGTTCCTCATATGGTTTCCACTCCAGACCCCTCACCAGCACTGGAATGCACTATCCCTGGATTAGCATTGCCCACCAGCAGCCTTGGAACGTGGCAGAATTTGGCAAAAAGATTGAAAAACAGGAATGTGCCATGATTTGGATGTAATTCAGAGTCATTTGAATAGTCACTGCAAGTCAAGTGGTTTCCATGAGAGCTGCACACCCCACATTTTGCTCTGGAGATGAAACACAAACACATTTCAGCCCAGAGACCAGGCAGGCTCGTGGATTTTTGTTTATGTTGGGAATTTACACTTTTCCCGGGGATGACAGCACTGACTCTCCAAGAAGGTTCACCATCTGCTTTGCCTTCCCAGAGTCATTCCTGAGGATATCATTCCCGAGGACATCATTCCCCATCTCCTAACCACAGTACCACCTTTATGACACCAAATATGTTTCCAGAATATTTCCAGAGGCTTAGGCAGACTTTGTTAATTATAAAGATCCTTTTTGAGATTCATGAAGCTCACCAAGACACCCCTCTGGATTCTTAAAACCATAAGCAAGGAGAAATGCTGTTCCTGACGCTGCCTGGCCGCTCTCTGATGCTGTGCACCTGTTCCCCATTATCAGAACAGCTTGCTGCTTTTCCTGAATAATCTTCCATGTGGAAAGGGCTGTGCTTGAAACCATCAGCACTTAATGACCCAGGATGGGACACACAGAGCTGGCACGGGCACAGGGCTCCCCGGGGTGACAACTCACAGCTCCACAGGCTTTAGCGACCTTCTCCCCTTCCTGACCTTCTCCCACTTTAGGAAAATCTTGTTGCTCTCAGGAACCTCTTCAAAGTGGCCAAATCCCTCTGCTGGGTTTGTCCCTCATGCAGCTCCTAATCTTTTTCACCCAGGTGAGATCTCACCTGCAGAGCTGCCTCCAGCTCTGGGACCCAACAGCAGGAGGATGTGGAGCTGCTGGAGAGAGGCCAGAGGAGGCCCTGGAGCTGCTGCAGGGCTGGAGCCAGGCTGGGAGAGCTGGGAATGTTCACCTGGAGAGGAGAAGGATCCAGGGAGAGCTCAGAGCTCCAGGAGAGCTGGAGAGGGACTGGGGACAAGGCATAGAGGGACAGGACACAGGGAATGGCTTCCCAGTGCCAGAGGGCAGGGATGGATGGGATTTTGGGAAGGAATTCCCAGAGAAGCTGTGGCTGCCCCTGGATCCCTGGCAGTGTCCCAGGCCAGCTTGGAGCACCCTGGGACAGTGGGAGGTGTCCCTGCCATGGCAGGGGTGGCACTGGATGATTTTTAAGGTCCCTCCCAACCTGCAGCAATCTGTGGCTCCATGATCCTGCAATCTCCAGAGCTCAGTGTCCCCACCCAGAGCCAGCACCCCTCCCTGCTGTCACAGCTCCCTGCCACAGCAACCTGGCAGCACCGAGTGAAGGGTTTGTAACAGAAACTGTCATCTGCTGCTAAACACATCATTAAGCCTCTGCATGCATCCAAAAGCAAAAAGATGTGTTTACTTGACTTTGTAATCTGTGAATAAAGAAGTTCAAGGCCAGGCTGGACAGGGCTTGGAGCAAACTGGGCTGGTGGGAGGTGTCCCTGCCCTCGGCTAGGGGTGACACTGGGTAAGCTTTAAGGTCCTTTTCAATCCAAACCATTCCGTGGCTTTAATTCCCTCCCTGCTGCTGTTTTGTTGCTCAGTGGGTACGGCAGAGGCAGAACAACCAAAGCACCCAGAGCCCAAAACAGACCTGAGAGCTGCTGCTGCTCCCTTTGCAGCCCAAATCCACCTTCAGCAGAGCCCCAAAATAAAAATGAGTCTCCAGAGGCAGAGCCTCCCAGCTTTCCAGCAGAACCCACCAGCAGCACCCTGGGGAGGCTCCTGGTTTGCACAGCAAATGGCAAGGATGGCATGCAGCACCCTGCCAGCTCAGAGCAGCCACCAGGAGATGGTTGGAAAAGTACAGAGGGAGGTAAAAATGAGTTTGGATTCCTTCTTAGCACAAAGGGTTCCAAAAAATTTAATCCTTTTCATGTTTACTACAGATAAGCAGCTCGACATTATTCTGTAACAAGTGAACATCGTGGGGTTGTTTAAGTCCCCCAGAGAAGGAATTCTGAGTGCTAAAATCCAGTTGTTATTTTTCCAAATGTACATCCTGGGCTATTTATCCTCTTCCAATGGTTCATTGCCATTAATCTCTGGAAAATGCAAGGCACAGGCAAACACAGCAGACACAACCTCTCATTTTAGTTCCAGAGCTTGGAAAGACATATGGATGAGAGAGTAATCACTCCCAGGATGGGCAGCAAAGCCACTTCCTGAGGGCTTTTTCCTCCTGAAAATTTTCCAGCTAACAACTGGTGGAGCAGTTGCTTCCCTTCCTACTCAGCTAAAGTATAACTGGCACAGGGTGCCCTGAGAAGCTGTGCTGCCCCTGGATCCCTGGCAGTGTCCAAGGCCAGGCTGGACAGGACTTGGAGCAGCCTGGGACAGTGGAAGGTGTCCCTGCCATGCCAAGGGTGGGATGAGAAGATCTTTAAGTTGCCTCCCAATCCAGAGCATCCCAGGACTCCCCAGTGCTCCTCCCTGTGCAGCACTGACAGCTCTCCTCACCTTCAGGTGCTCCTGCCCACCCACAGCTCACCAGGACCAAACCAATCTCCAGGCTGTGTTTTACTGCATGGCAGAACCCAGCTGGCTCTCCCCAGGGGGAAACTGCCACTTTTCCCTGCTGGGAAGTGCTGGAATGGCTTGTGGCAGTGGCACAGGTGGCACAGGGACAGCAGGGTGCTCCCAACTCCGGATTTTAGCAGCACCTGCTCTGTGAAACACTGCTGTCCATGGCACAGATGTTTGCATTCCAGCTACAGGGCAGTGTTTATCCCAGCCTGGCCTGGCTGCTCTGCTCTGCTCAGTGTCACTTCAGCTTTGCAGCTTCCCCAGCTCCAGCTCAGCCCTGCAGCATTGCTCAGACTGTCTCTCCCAATCTGCAGCACACTGATGTTGCCTCCCGTGGAAAAGGCTGCCCGTGGTGGCCTGGCTGGTGTGACAGGGACACTGGTGTGCTCTGGTGGGGCTCCAAGCCACCTCACAGCTCTTCTGCCTCTGGACAAGCCCTGCTCCCTGCCTGGTGGGATAATTCCACTCGGCAAGTGGGAACACAAGGTCCAGCCCTGTCTTTTCCCCACTGGGATATTCCTGGTACAGAAGAGGAATTCCAGTCCTACATCCCATCTTTTATTGATGCATCTCCAAGTGTCTGATATCCCTCTTAAGTGCAATCTGCACTTAACTCCCTTCCCGGAGCACTGATGGCAAAGCCAAGCCTCCAGCAGGTCTCAAGGGTCCCATCCAGCAAACAACCTCTGCTTCCAGCACACGGGAAAGCATTCCTGGATCTGCATGGATCGGGAGGCTGCTGGCCTGAGCCAGGCTTTACTCCATCCTGCCCTTAAAACCAGCATCTCCTGGCACTCCAGAGGCACTTTGGGAGCAGGCAAGGAAGCTCAGAGCTGTTTTGCTCCATCCAGCCCCACCTCACAGAGCTGCTCTCATCTGCTGTCAGCCCTGCTGGAGCCAGGAACAAAGTGACAACGTTGGAACAACTTCCAGAGACCAGAGAGTTCTCCATTTTACCTGAGCTCAACAGGCAGCCTTTGAGAAGCAAGATTTACACATTTCCTGCACTCATGTTTTACATTCCCCCCTGCCCTTTCTCGGTACCCAAAAGTCCAGCAGTGGGGGCATGGAAAGCTGCTGTGCTCAGAAATGCATCTAGCCTTTCCACTTGATTCACGGAATAATTATCTGACCTGGTTTTTGGATTTATCTACCTAATTGGGATCTGTGGAGCCTGTCAGTAAAAAGACAGTGAAATGTCCTAAGATGGTATTCAGATCATTAAATCCGTTGGAGACTCGGCCTTTAACCATAATTAATCCAGTTGGGCACATTGCAGTGAAATTTTCCTTGCTTCACATCTTTCAAATGTCTGTGCTCTCCATCTTCTACATGCACGGGAAAGGACACTGAGATAGCAAATGTCAGGATGTGATTCCAAGGGCAATCTTTTTTATAGCTCTAATTGAGCATTTCAGGGCCAGCAGAAGCTCAATGCAAAAGTTGCCTCATCCAAATCGTGAGCATCTGGTGCTGTTTGAGGGGAAAATATGAAAGGTGGAAAGTGCTGGTCCTTTGGCACCAAGTGTTTGCTCTGTCTGAGGGGTTTGGCACGTGGATCACAGGGCTGGCTGGGAATGGCACCTGCTGCTCCCCCATGGAGGGGTGGCACCAGTGCCAGAGACAAAAGCCACAAAGGAAATTGGGATCTCTGTGCTAAAGGACAATCCTGGTGTGAAAACGAGAGGGGATCAAATGGACAGGAATAAACTGAGGTTGGAAATCACAGGGAGATTTGTGCCTCGAGAGCAGACAGAGCAGTGAACAGCTTTGCCGTGGGAGTGATGGGGGGAAACACCAACCTGATGTCATTCCTGGTGGGATTAACAGTGTAATTCATTGATCATTGCTCCAGGGAGAGCTCAGAGCTCCTGCCAGGGCCTAAAGGTGCTCCAGGAGAGCTGGAGAGGGACTGGGGACAAGGGATGGAGGGACAGGACACAGGGAATGGCTTCCCACTGCCAGAGGGCAGGGATGGATGGGATATTGGGGAGGAATTGTTCCCTGGGAGGGTGGGGAGGGATGGGATGGAATTCCCAGAGAAGCTGTGCTGCCCCTGGATCCCTAGCAGTGTCCAAGGCCAGGCTGGAGCAGCCTGGGACAGTGAAGGTGTCCCTGCCATGGCAGGAACAAGATGAGCTTTAAGATCCATTCCAGCACAAATCATTCCATGATTCCACGATTCCATGACTCTGTGATTCCATGATTCTGTGAAAAGCCCAGCCCAGCCCGAGTGCAGACAGAGCCAGGGAATACAAAGCCTGCCATCCCAGACAGGATTTCCATAAATTTGCATTTTTCCTAAGCCAGTGAGGCGGAAGGAACCCCTCAGCAGGAGCAGCAGGGACACAGCTGTGCTGCCCACACTGCCTCCCTTCCTCCTCGAGCTGCTGGGGAACAAAAGGGGGGAAAAGAGGGTCAAGTTCAACCCCAGATCTCAATTTTCTGTTATTAAATCACATGGTCTGCCATGAGCTTTAATCACTCAGGACAGCAAACTGGGTTGAGCAGAAGGAAAACTTTCTGCAACATGGAGAGAAGGCAGAGGTGGTGAAGAGCAAGAATAAAACCTTCTAAAGGAGTCACTGGGAGCCCAAAAATCCAGGCAGGGCAAAAATCCTGCAGCACCAAATGGTGAGGTTAGGCAGCCAACACAAGGCCATGGATTTTCCAGGGGTGCTCAGGACCTTGCAGGATCTTTGCAGGACTGCAGGATCGATCCTTGCCAGACTGACTATGGAGCACTTCAGGAAGGAGGGAATAGATATAAAAAAAAAGCAGATAACATCCATTATCTGCTTCTCTTGCCCCTGAACCTTTCCAGCATCCTTCCAGCTTGCTCCTCCATGCAGAGCAAATCCTGCAGACCCTGCTGATCACCTGGCTCACCATTCTCCCTGCAGCTCTCCCATCCCTGACACAGCACAGGAATCTCTGCTCCATCCCTGGAGCTCAACCACTCTATCTGCCCCCTCCTCCCCACCCAGCTCTGGGACTCCTCCACAACATGCTTGTGCTTGCAAAAGTTTCCTCCTTGCCAAATCACCTCCTTGCTCAAGCCCTACCTCAGGTGATCAGGGAAAGGCTCCTGCAGCCTCCTCACCCCACCTCAACCACCTCCTCTGCGCTTCTCAATTCCTCTTGGGAAGGGATGGTTTCGCTGATGGGAAAGCAGATAGAGCACTGCTGGCACCCAAAATATCATTTAATAACACAGTTAATATTCCCTAGACCTGCAAATCTTCTCCAGACCTGCTCCAGGGCTCATTTTGATCTTCCTTAATTAATGAACCTTTAGAAGCTCTGTTTCATGTTGGAAATCACTTGCTGGCATCACTGTTTTGGAGTCACTTCCTGCAAACCATAAAGCTTTTCACAAGAAGTAAGAGATGTGGGGGCGCTGAGCGAAATCAGCCCAAAACTAAAATCTGACACAAGTCATCAAATCCAGGAGCATCAAACAACGCAACAAAGCAGCCACAGCCACTTGGAAATTTGGAATAAATACAGGCAGAGCACTGGCTACAATTAATTACTGCTTAATTACACAGGAGGTGAAGTTTGCAGTGTGAATAAGCACAAACGGGTAGGCCTGGCACAAAATCGTTTTATCTGATTGCAGTTAAAGCTTCATTCTTGGGCTAATAGGAATTGAGCCATCCTGGGTGTTTTAGGGTATTGATAAAGGGTTTGACCTGAGCTAATGAAGAATGAGTGGGCAGAGCTAATCAATGGCCAAAGTGGATCCATTTAAAAATATTGACTCACCGTGTGGAAATATTGGTGTGGGGAAATCTGCAGAGGAGACACTGAGGGGTTACTGCCAGGGGGAGGAGGAGATGTCTGAGCTGATCGGTAGAACACAGCAGAGAAAACACCTGAAATTGGTGAGGAGCTGACAAAAACACCTGAAATTAGTGAGGAGCTGCTAGAAACACCTGAAACTGGTGAGGAGTCGATAAAAACACCTGAAATTAGTGAGGGACTCATAAAAACACCTGAAATTAGGGAGGAGCTGTTGGAAACACCTGAAATTAGTGAGGTGGCTGATAAAAACACCTGAAATTAGTGAGAGGCTGATAAAAACACCTGAAATCAGTGAGAGGCTGATAAAAACAACTGAAACTGGTGAGGAGCTGACAAAAACACCTGAAATTAGTGAGGTGCTGATAAAAACACCTGAAACTAGTGAGGAGCTGCTGGAAACACCTGAAACTGGTGAGGGACTCATAAAAACACCTGAAATTAGTGAAGAGCTGACAAAAAGACCCAAAATGAGTCAGGAGTTGCTGGAGTCAATGGTGGCACATGTTTCCAGCCACAGGACAAGGAGCAATGGCCCTAAACTAAAACACAAATTCCACCTCAATGTAGGGGAGAACTTGTCCCACGGAGGGTGGTAGAGCTGCAGCAGCTGCCAGGGAGGTCATGGGGTCTCTCTGGAGATACCCAAACCCAGCTCGGGGTGACTCTGCCTCCAGCTGCTGAACCACAGCAGAAATCCATCTCCTTTTGTCCTTCCTGGGTCAGCCCTGAGTTCTCAGGTTGGGAAACATTTCTGGGAATTTGTGGACGTTCCTGGAGCTGGCTGCTGGCCAGGAGGCTGGGCTGGTGTTTCACTGCCTGCCAGCTCCAGC
Organism: Lichenostomus cassidix; assembly: GCF_008360975.1. Taxonomy (NCBI): domain Eukaryota; kingdom Metazoa; phylum Chordata; class Aves; order Passeriformes; family Meliphagidae; genus Lichenostomus; species Lichenostomus cassidix. The sequence goes on from NC_139489.1 coordinate 1,220,621, forward strand.
AGGGTCTGGGAACCATCAGCATCCCGAGCCAGGGCGGGAGGCAAACAACAGGATTCTCCTGATATCCTCCAGCCAGAAGCCAGTGTGACACTCTATTAATACCCTGGTGTCACCCAGCAGGACATCTGACGCAGGGGACAGCAAATGCCACGCAGATAGCCAGGGCCTGCTGGCCATCATGTGAGGAGCACAGGAGATAACTCAGGTGGCAGGAGAGGGCAACAAAACCCTCGTGTCAAACCTTGTGTGCTGAGCACTGAGCTCTGAACAGTTTGGGGGTTTTGTCTCCTGCCAAGGTGCTGCTGTGACGGGCAGGGGAGGCTGTGCAGTGTTCAGTGACAGGACAGAGGGGACAACAGCATGTGCCAGCCTGGGGAGCTGGGCAGGACTCACCCTGCTCACAGCACAGCTTATCACCGTGGCTTTTTGCTGTGCTCTCCTCAGAAATGTCCTCTGGCACTGAATCTAAGCCCATCAACGTTCTGAGTGCTGTTAAATCACCACACAAACCCCAAAATTCTGCCTTAATTTGTGCCTGCAGGGAGCAAAGGCACAATGAACCCCAATCCCTCTTCGTTCCCTTGGCTGAGGGGGAAGCAAAAGCCACTGAGAGAGCCTGAGAACATAACTAGGGACATGCTGGGGTGGCAGAGAGGCAGCAGTGCCACCTCAAGCACACGTGGTGAGGGCTGATGGATATTCTTCCAGGGCTGATGGAATGAAGTTGTCACCAAGAGTAATGCTTGAAACCTTCTGGTGTCTCAAGCCATCCAGAGCTGCCCTAACTCCTAAAGCACAGCAAATCAGCAGAGCAGGAAACACAGCCGAGCTCCTGATTGACTCGAGTGGAATGGCTGAGTTAACAAAGCCTGGCTCTCCACCCCAGCAGAGCATCCTGCAGTGCTCCTTCCTCCCAGCAGCTCCACAGCCATCCCAATAGCATCCCTGCTCCTTGAAGCTCTCCCAGCTCAATGGAGCCATTGAAGCCCAGAATAGCTGGGCTGCCTGTGCTGCATCTTCACAGGAGGATGAGATTCCTGCTGCAGTCTAAGAAAGAAAAATCACTTAGCACAAATCAGCTCTTTTAAAACCACTGATTAAATAGATATTCACAAGGCAGAGCACAATGGTTTGGATGGAGCCATTGCAGCCCATTACACAGCTCCTCATTCATGCCCAGGAGAGCTTTTCCTTTGCTTCCCTAATACCAGGAGGGAAAATACAGCCACGGAGAAGATATTCAATTGCATAAAAATAGGTGACTGGTAAATTCACAGACTTGGAGAAGCAGAGCTGTGGAATTTGGGCTGGCAGTCCTGGCTGCCACTGTCCCCAGCTGGGACCCAACTCTACAGCAGCAGCCTGAGAAATTCCACCTCTTCTGATGGGAGGATGGAATTCCAGAGTTTGTTGGAGGTTACATGAGGGCTTGTCAATACCTAAAAACTCCATCTCTTATTCTGTAAAGATCCAAGGAAATGCTTCCAGGGCTGCAGCCAGGCTGGGAGAGCTGGGAATGTTTACCTGGAGAGGAGAAGGATCCAGGGAGAGCTCAGAGCTCCTGCCAGGGCCTAAAGGGGCTGCTGGAGAGCTGGAGAGGGACAAGGATGGGGACAAGGATGGAGGGACAGGACACAGGGAATGGCTTCCCACTGCCAGAGGGCAGGAATGGATGGGATATTGGGAAGGAATTGTTCCCTGGGAAGGTGGGGAGGGGCTGGGCTGGAATTCCCAGAGAAGCTGTGGTGCCCCTGGATCCCTGGCAGTGTCCAAGGCCAGGCTGGAGCAGCCTGGGACAGTGGAAGTTGTCCCTGCCATGGCAGGAACAAGATGAGCTTTAAGATTCCTTCCAGCCAAACCATTGTGTGATTCCAATTCCATGGAATGTTCTCCCTGCCTGTGGATCCTGCAGCCTCAGCCCCTCCCAGCCTGCACGAAGGACGTGCTGACATTTGTCAGCCTCACACAATTCCTCCCTCCACAGCTGCTGTGCTGCCATGGCAGACCTCATGGAAGGTGACACTTTTCGCAGAGCTTTGGCAATTTTCTCTGTTTCCTCAGGAAAACAGCTTTTTCCCCCCTGCCAGAATCCACTTTTTAACACTTCTAATCTGAAATAAATCCATAATATTACATCTGTCATCAGCTGGGCTTTCTTCCCTGCAGTTGAACCAGTCTGGGAGAGCAGCAGTGAGGGCAGGGTTTAATAGAATAATTCTTGCACTGTACAATTTGAATGCACTAAAGCAAAAGGGGGTCAGCTTGTTCTCCCAGCCTCCTCTCCAAACAATTTGCTGTCTTTATGGATGAAAAATGTAGGCAGCCTTTTGTGATCATTGGGAAACTGGGACATTCAATCCAACCCCACTTCAAGCCTTCACTCACAGACCTATTCCTCCAGCCAATGTTTATCCTCTGGGTTTTCCAGAAAGTCCTTTGATGCACTTTAATGGAGAAATGGAGACACAGCATCTCCTTCAGGGCCACTGTGCCCCAGTAAATCCCTGTCCTCACAAGTGTCCCCAAGTGCCAACAGATGGGATCCAGCTGCTGTCCCCAGTTCCAGTGGGAGCTCCACGGCCAGGGGGACTGGAGGATTTATCCAGCACTGGGATCGATGTGGGATCACACAGAACACCACAACCCCTCTGCTCCTCACCCAGGGCCAGCAGGAAATGTTTCACTGGGAGAACAAGCAGATTTTGCTCCTAGAAGCAGCTCAGCTCACACTCAGCCCCACTGAGGCTCTTTCCCTGCCCCTCTCCCCAAGGCTCAGCTCAGCGCCCAGCCCCAGAATTTTCCCTGGCGTCACCCTCGCCGTGAATTCATCCCCATCCCTGTGATGTCACTGGGCTCTGACGCCCCCGGGGCTCTTGCCGGAGCCGGGAAGCGCTGACGTGTGTGGGAATTCTCCTTTTAGCTGACACAGGCATGAGTTAGAAGAAATTCCTGCCTGCACTTCCTCCGGCTGCCTCCAGGATCTTTCCCTTTCCCTGGGGGCTTTTCCGGTGCGGTTTGTCCAGAGCTCAGCTCGTCCTGCTCTCCCCACGCTGCTGCCACCCTCAGGGAATGTTCCAGAGGTTTCTGGAGCAGGGACACTGATGATCCCATGGCTGGGGTAAGGGACTTGCAGAGGGAATAAAGCAGCAAGAGCTGGGATCAGGGCTCTGAGACCACCAGGAGTGGGACAGCTCGTTCCTTATCCTCCTTGGATATTGGGAGAACTTTTTCCCACAGCTGTCCAGGGAATTCCCATCCCTGCAGGATTTCAAAGCCCTGTGGATGTGGCACTTGGGGACACAGGGCAGTGGTGGCCTTGGCAGTGTTTGGGAAAGGTTGGACATGATGATCTCAGAGGGATTTTCCAACCTAAACCACTCCATGATTCTATGTGAATTTGGGAAAAAAAATAAAAAAGTCGGATTCAAAACACCTTGAATGATGCACCTGGGACAGACCCATTCCATCACTGCCTTCAAATTTCCAATTAATCTCTCCTTCCAAACTTATTGCTAAACCACCTTTAAACGCCTCTTCCTAAGGGAGTGATAAAAATGGACCAGCAAAGTCAAAACAGAGCAGATCATGAAGATTAAAGCCAAATTATCCAAAATCAGTGTAAAAAGAATAGACTTGCCTAAGATAACTGGACACTAAAATGGGATTTAGAGCTTTCCAAGAGCTTGGCCAGCTCCCCCTCTGAGTAATTTCTGGAACACTCAGGCTGTGATGACTTTATAGCCCAGTTCTGAGATTACAATCAGAAGGACATGGCTTTTTTCTCTTTTAATGGGAATTAAAACCAAGAAATATTTATCCAACCCTTAGCAAACCACGAGTGGAGCCTGTCAGGAGTGAGCACTTTGGAGGATCTGCTTCCCACATGGCTGGAAAGGCCTCAGCAGGCTGGGAATTCTGCTCCAGGGGCTGTGCTGGGACCAGCAGCATCCCCAGCTCCCCATGCCAGGCTGCTCCAGGAAGGTTTCACACCCACTTTCCTCTCTTTTTTAGGAAAAAGGTCCTGTTGTCAAACTTCCTCTCACTTTTGGTGGGCAGTGGGGATGTTTTTCCTGATGAGCACATCCTGTTTATGGAAACAAGGACAGCTAGGGGAGCACAGCGTCCCTAAAAACCCCTGGATCTCCTCATCCCCTTCTGGGAAAAACCAGCATTTGGGAGCCATAAGGACAACTCCTCCACCAGTTACACACACAGCCCTTCTCCCACCCATCGAGCTGTGAACTCCCACATGGAATTCCCCTCCTGCTGCTTCCCAGAGCAGAGGATTTGACCCCAAACATTTGCTTATAAATTTCCCAACCAGTAAATGATGAGTGAAACAGTTTCCTCAAAAAAAAAAAAAAAAAAAGCTGAAGTTTGTGCAACACCACAAACCCATCCCTGCTAAAGTGAAACCAAACAAACATAAACAAGGGAAGATTGAAATCTCTCCCTTCTCCTCACGTTAAGTCATCCCCAGGACTTAATTTCCAAATCCAGGAGTGTGCTGCGAAGATTTTGCAATTACAAACCAATACGAGAAAATCATCCAGGAGGAATAATTACATAATTTCTAGCCGAACTCACTGCTCAGAAGAACCCACAGCTTCCAAGAGCCGTAATAAATAGCTCCTCATATCCTTGCTGCTGCTGCAGCTGATGAGTCACGGCTGTTCCCGGGCTCAGATCCCAGAATAGCCCTGCTCCTGGGTGTGCTGCATGGCAGATCTGCCAGCAGGGGCTCACCGTGCAGTGCCACAGCTCGGGGTCAGCACTGCTGTGCCTGTGCCATGACAATAAAAACTGGGAATGCTTGGCTGGAATGCAGGGAACTGCAAACACTTTGCTCCACATCCCACGGAACTGGCTTCAAGTGAGCCCAGGGGTTTGCAGGGAATGATTCCCAATCCTACATTTGTGGTCCTGGCAGCAGAGGAGAATCCAATGAGAGACAGAAATACTCATGGAATTAGGGAAACGTGAGGGAGCAAGGGCAGGGATGTGACAGGGGTGATCAAAGATTGTCCAGCCTGGCAGAGCTGGGAAGGTTCACCTGGAGAGGAGAAGCTCCAGGGAGAGCTCAGAGCTCCTGCCAGGGCCTAAAGGGGCTCCAGGAGAGCTGGAGAGGGACTGGGGACAAGGGATGGAGGGACAGGACACAGAGAATGGCTTCCCACTGTCAGAGGGCAGGGATGGATGGGATATTGGGGAGGAATTGTTCCCAGGGAGGGTGGAGAGGGGCTAAAATGGAATTCCCATCTGTGGCTGCCCCTGGATCCCTGGCAGTGTCCAAGGCCAGGCTGGAGCAGCCTGGGACAGTGGGAGGTGTCCCTGCCATGGCAGGGGTGGCACTGGATGGGATTTAAGGTCTCTTCCAACCCAACCCAGTTATTCTATTCTATGATAATGCACGAGGAGAGGTTTTTATTCATCCAAAAAGGAAACTTTGGATGTCCCCAATGTTTTTGCAGTGAAAACGTTGCAAGGCAAAGGCTGCAGACACCCTTTGAGAGGTACATAAACACCAGGAGATGAAAGAACAGAACGAGTTTGGAAACGAGGTTGTGAAGTCAGGTGGGGAAAGGCCTTTCTTAGAGCTGTCATTCTGTCAGTCTCCCCATGTGGGGATCTGGCCTGCAATTCCCAAAGAATCCTGACATTCCCTGCAAGTGGCAAACACACTTCAGTGTGGCCAGACAGCACTTGTATCACATAGGTAGCTAAGAGCTAATTACACAGGAATAGGGATTTTAACTGGATTATGGAATCCCAGACTAGTTTGGGTTGGGAGGAACCTTAAAGCCACCCAGTCCATGGCAGGGACACCTCCCACCATCCCAGGCTGCTCCAATCCCATCCAACCTGGATCCTTCTCCTCTCCAGGTGAACATTCCCAGCCTGGCTCCAGAGGACCTCCAGCCCTGCAGTGGCTCCATGGATTCCTCTGGAATCTCTCCAGCAGCTCCACATCCTCCTGCAGGATCCATGGCTGGAGCAGCTCGCAGGTGGGATGTCCCCTGAGGGGCTCCTGCATGTCCCCAGCCCTGCCCAGGCTGCCTGTTTGCTGCTGGCAGCTCTGAGCTCGGAGAGCTGCTCTGCCTTCCTGGGAAAGACGTCACTGCTGCCCTACATAGCGAGGCTGCTACTCCAAACAGTCCTTCCCAGACTTCCACAGCATTTCTCATGTTATTCCCAGCATTTTTGGGTTCATCCTCGTTTCACCTTTCCTGCTACCCACAGCCAGCCCTTCCCAGCTCGCTCTCCTTCTCCAACACGCAGCAAACGGAGTGTTTATCTCTCATTTTTCCATCCTTCACACACCCAGAGCCCTGCTCATCCCCCTGCAGATCCAAAAATCCCAGAATCCCTGGAGCTGTCCTTGTGGGATCCCCGGGATGCTCCTGGATCGCCCACTCTCCTCCTCAGCTCCCAGCCAGAGCTCCCCTGTTGGAGCCTCAACTGGAGTACTCCAAGTTGTGTTTCATGCTCTCCTAGAAGCCAAAAATATCCTGTCTGTCAAAGGCAGCTCCTCTCCCAATTCCCTGGTTCCCATAAACAATCCCACCAATCCCAGCTGTTGGTTTGGCTCCTGCTGGGGCTTCCCAGCTTCCCTGAAATCCAAACACTCCCCAGCCAGGGATGGCAACACGGAATTTGGTGCTTCCAAGGGGGCAAATCTGCTTTTTCCTGGCAGTGAATCCCATGGGAGCAGGAATCCACAACACTTTTCCAAATATTTTCCAAATATATCTGCTTTTCCCAGTCCTCTGCTTTTTCTATTCCTACCCAAAAAATCATCCGATAATGCAATAATTCCATGAATTCACCTTATCAATCCATCATGTTTCATCCATGGCTTTAAAAATATTTTATAAAGGAATCAAACCTTTGGGTGAATTCACTCTCAGCTCACCAGCAAACCCACACCTATCACCTCCAACTGAGAAAACAGGGATAATATCCTGGAATATCCTGGGGCTTCCAGGGAATGCTGAGCATCATTCCCTCATAATGAACACCAGTGTGGGAGCAAAGCCTGTGAGATTCCATAAAATCCCCAATCCCTGCAATCCAGCAGCTCCCTGGAAGCAAAGGGACACGGAAGGGAATTGCCCTAATCCCAAAATCCACATCTGCCACATCTGGGTATTACAAATATCCAATATGCATATTCAATCCAGGCAAACCTGAACAGCCAGGAAAAGGAAATGTGACAATCTTCCATCAGAAAAGTGGGAATTTTTATGTTTCAGCATCGTGGCAACAACCACTGCAGAACTAGGTTTTGTTTTGTTGTTGCTGCTCACACAAAATGTTAAAAGTTCAAGGAAAAATTCCCCAAAACTTCCCCCTGCAATCCCAGGGCTGATGCCAGCACCGAGCCAAGCTCCCCTTGCTCCGGATGGAATCAGCCTGGAAAGTTCCTGCAAAAGCCGAGTGGATTTTCAGGATCAAACCACGGCAAAGCTGCAGTGCCCAGAGCAGCACCTGCTCACCGAGCCGCAGCAGCCTCGGGCCTTCGGGTTCCTTTGTTTTCTCTCGCTGGAAAGGTTTCATTTTCCACTTGGCAGGAGAGTCGGGAGCAGCTTCTTCCCGACAAAAACACTGCCAGCTGACTCACCGCTGGCCTTTTGGAAGCGAATCCCAGCACGGGCACTGCCTGGAGCCTTGCCAGCATCCCCAAATCCCCGCAGAGCCCCTGGGGAGCCCCAGGGGAACACCAGGAGTGCTCTGGGACAGGGAAGGGGTCACCCCACAGGTGAGGTCTGAGCTCATTCCCCAAAAAGCCACCCCAGGATTCTCCTGAACGCCTCCTGAGGAGGGCAAGGCAGTGGTTTCATCCCAGCCTGCTGCCATTCCCTGCTCTCCAACCTCTGCATCCCAGGTTTTTATCCCTCATCCCCAGGGTGTGGAAACTCGGGAGTTTCATTTCCCACAGCGCTGCAGAGAGACAAGATAATTTGATTTCTCCCTCCATGATTTCTCCCTTTCCCTGCCATGTCCTGACCTCTCATCCCAGCCACGTTTCCCCACTAATTCCCATTTCTCCAGCATTTCCCCTCCCGTGCTCCGTGGGGGATGAGGAGATGCTGTCCCTGCTCAGATTGCACAAGGTAGATTGGATGGACCGGGATAATTCCCTAAAAACCCACAGGATCTGCGGGATGAGGATTCCCAGCAGGAATTCATCAGCTCAGTGCCACGGGTTGGTTCCCCACTGAGCTCCCTTGCAGCATTCCCTGATCGATACAATCAACACGTTTTTCCCAAGCTTCTCCTTCCAACAAAAAGCTAAAAAAAAGGCTAAACTGCTCTGAAAGGCTCGCAGGCATTTTCTGTCCTAGAATTTTGAGTTATATTTTTTAAAAAAGAGACTTATAAATAAGAGTTTGCATTCACAAAGCAACAAACCCATACAAGTAATTAATTGGGGTTGGGGAGAAACAGATCCTACAAACTGATGAATAAATCCTGTCAAACGATTTCTAAACCAAACAACAATTCTGCTACTTCGGAATTTGCTTTTCCTCCCCCCAAAAAATGCCAATCCCATCATCCAGCGAGCTCTTTCACCACTTTCACACATCCCCGATATCACCGCTGTTAATTGTGCTGGCTCCAGGCGATCGCCCGAGCTGCGGGGAGGTTTTTTGGGAGGTTTTTGGGCTGGAGAGGAGCCAGGCAGGGCTGGATGCGCCGGGAGCTCTCAGCGCTCCCATTCCGCCGCTCATTGACGTCAACCGGAGCTTTCAAAGCAGCGCCGCGCGGCTGCTGAACTCAGCGCCCAAAGGCTGAAAAAACCTGCCAAAATCAGGGGTTTTTCTCTCTCCCGAGCCTTTTCCTGCTTGATTTGCCTCTCCTCGCGCCCTTCATCGGGTTTTTCATCAATGGAGATGTAATTAGAAGCAGCAGCGAGGTCAGCCCTGCCCCACGGAGGGTGGGTGAGAGGGTTTGTAAGGCTCTTTCCAGCCCGGAGCAGGCTGGCATTCTGGGATAAACGGAACAAAGACAAGGCAAACGCCGAGCAAGGACACTCTTTGTGCTTGCAAAGCAGAGGAATGGCTCTTTTTGTCGGAGTTCACACAGTTTGGGGAATAATTTTTCAACCCTCATTGAAAAAAAAAAACATTTCGTAGTGCATGGAATGAAGGTATTCTGTGTTATAAAGTGGAGTCTTCCACCTCAGAATATTCTGTAATTCCATGATTCTGTGATTCTATGATTCCATCAGTCTGTGATTCCATGAGTCTATGATTCTGTGATTGCATAATTCCATGATTCTGTGATTCCACAATTCTATGATTCCATGATTCTGTGATTCCACAATTCTGTGATTCCATAACTCCACAATTTTCAGCTTCAGGATCTTCCTCTTGCAGTGGCTGCTCCCAAAATGAGAAGCAAAACTCTTCCCTGTCTCCATCCAGGCACTGAATCCATCTGCCACAATCCAGAATTCCCAGAGGGATGATGGTTGGGATTGCAGTTTTGGGGGGAAAGGTTTTTAATCCCACGTGGATTCCTTTGAGAAGTCCTGAGGAGTCTGCTGTAGGAAAGGCCAGAACCCCACTGGTGACATCCCTGTGTCCCCCAGGGCTGAGCAGGACAGGGAAAAGCTCTGGAAAATCCTTTGTTGAGTTCTCAGGATTAAATCTGGGCTGAGCTTTGAGCCTGGAGAGCAGAGAAGTTCCCAAAATCCACCTGTCCTGCTCTGTGCTGGGAATTCTGACATAGGCAGCACCTGGATTTCTCCCGTGCACAGGTTGGGAAGGGAATGCTGCACAGCCCAGGAAAAGCTCTTCCATTATTCCCACCTTCCAAGGGGATAAATTGCAGAGGCCTGGCTCTGAGATAATGGGGAGCTGGAAATGCCCAGCTGGGGAGGCTGTGCTTCAACACAAAAATTCACTCAACTTCTGGAATTCTCTGTGTGTGACAAACTCCAGGGCAGCAGGAAGCCCAAATTTCCTTTATTAAATTTCACTTCTTTCTGCTGGAAAGAAGAAAAGAAACTCCTTTTCCATCGTGGTGCTTGCTGAGTGCCTGAGATTGCCTAATCTGCCAGGGAGTTTGGAGCTCAAAGAAATCTGTATCTCAGTTATTAGCCCCTGGAGAAGAGGGTTAGCAAAGAAATCCTGATCAAGCTTTAGCAACAGGAATCTGCATTCCTAAGGCAGCTAAGATGTGAGGGTGGAAAAAGCCCTAAAACTCTGAAATGCTGAGAGCTGAGTTTGCATTCACAGAATCCCAGGATGGCTCAGGCTGGAAAAACCCTAAGGATCATCTCATTCCAGCTCCCTGCCATGGCAGAGACACCTTGCACTGTGCCAGGGTGTTCCTGGGGATTTCCAGGGATCCAGGGGCAGCCACAGCTTCTCTGGGAATTCCATCCCAGCCAGGAATTCCTTCCCAATATCCCATCCATCCCTGCCCTCTGGCACTGGGAAGCCATTCCCTGTGTCCTGTCCTTCCATCCTTGTCCCCAGTCCCTCTGCAGCTCTCCTGCAGCTCCTTCAGGCCCTGGCAGAAGCTCTGAGCTTTCCCTGGATCCTTCTCCTCTCCAGGTGAACATTCCCAGCTCTCCCAGCTCCAGCCCTGCAGCATTTCCTCCATCCAGGCTCATCCCAAGCGCTGCCTGCAGGACTCAAACTGCACCTCCTGGATAAGGCAGGAGCAGGAGGAGGAGGAGGAATAGCCTGGAAAAACAGCTCTGTGTGCCTGACAGGCAGACATGTCCATGATCCTGGCTGAAAAGTTTCCCATCCCGGTGAAGCTACCCAGATTCCTTCCCTGGAAGTGAAGATAATGAATGGAAATATGGAAATGTAACTACGTCAAGAGCAGCCTCTGACTCTTATCTCCTGCCTTTCAAAAGCAGCAGGGAAACACAGCCAGGGACAACTTGAAAAGACACAGCCTGAAGAGAAGGGAAAGGTCACGAAATACCAACCTCATTCCTGCACTGGATTCCCTCCATCTCCACTTCCCACCCAGCTGCCAATTAAATCCCAATGTTTTATTCCCAATTCCCTTGCAGGCAGGCATTGTCTTTGCAGCAGACACAGCGAGTTCTTTGTGCTTCCTCCTGAGCACAGGAGAAATATTTGGCCTCTTCTTTCTCAATTGTGCCTACAGATTTCGGAGTTCTGTCTCTCAAATCTACCTCCTGCATATAAATCATTGCTTCGTTGGAAATCCTGCCTATTTATAGGAATTAATCCGTGAGGGAAAGTGAAATGGTTTAAGTTACAGCTGAAATCCATGGGAATAAGGTGACTGGGAGGTTTAACCCACAGATCTGGAGGGTGTTAATTCCCAGACCAAACCCTGAGGATTTGCAAACTCAATATAAAACTCAAATTTGTCAGTGAAGTGAGGGGGGTTGAGCTCTGCTCCCAGGGAACAGTGACAGGACAAGAGGAACAGCTTCAAACTGTGCCAGGGGAGGTTTAGATTGGGTATTTGGGAAAATTTCTTCCTGGAAAGAGCTGTCCAGCCCAGCCCTGAGGGAATTTTAAGCCATGTGGATGTGGCACTTGGGGACATGGGTGGCCCTGGCAGTGCTGGGGACTCCATGGTCTCTGAGGGCTTTTCCAGCCTGATGGATTCCATGATTATGGAATTATGGAATTCCACATCACGGAAAAGCCTTCCAGCCTCACATCCAACTGCAGCACCTCAGCCTCAACCAGGGAGCTGAGGGAACCAAGGTCAGGGTGACTCTGTCACCCCCTGCTTATCACTGCACTGATAAACCTGTTTATTTTCCAACACAAAGACATTCCAGGAGGATCTGCCACTCCAGCTGCTATCTGGGAGCTCTGCAGCACCTCTCCAAGATTCCTGAGCTGCCAGAAATCCTGGGGTTTGGTCCCACCACTCCATATCTTGACAGAATTTCTGCTCCCCCAACACGAAGTTCAGCCTCCTCAGCAGGGGTCAGAGCTGAGTTTGGAACGCAGGAATTCCCACATTTCTCCTGTGCCACTGCAATCCCAATTTCCATTTGCTCAGAACATATTCAAAGCCCCTGAGTACTGAGCAGAAACCTCCCCTCTGCACCCCAAAAGCAGCAGTGGCTGATGTCCCCACACTGTCCCCACACTGTCCACGTGTGGATGGAAGCCACCAGCTCCTGTCCCCAACCTGGGGAGAACATGGGAGCTCAAGGCCATCCATGGAATCATGGAATGACTTGGAAGGGACACTAAATGGTCACCTAATCCAACCCCTGCCATGAGAAGGACATCTTCCCCCAGGCCAGGGGAAGATGCAGGTAAACATTTCCTTTGGGATGATGGGACAGAGGAGGGAGAAGCTCAGAGGAAACCCACAAGATTTATTTAATTTTAAATTATTTCATTTATCTCAATTAATTAAGATTTATTAATTTCAGCCCGTGATGAGTGTCAGAAAGGCTGTGCAGAGCAGCCAGGAGCTCACCCAGGGCAGGACTAGCCAGGCTCAGCACGGGGTGAAGGATGGGCTTTGCTTCACCTGCTGCAGTGAGATTTTTAGGATAACCTTTACCCTTTCCTCCATAAATCCACACCCTGACAGGACTCCCTTGGAGCTGCACATTAATTTAATTTATTTAATTCCCTGAAACTTCCTAACTGATCTGATGGCTCTGATTTGTCTCCATCCCTGACAGCCTTCCCTGGGAGGATTTTGGAGCTGCTCAGGCTTGATTTCGGTTCTCACAGCTAAAATTATTTCCATTCTCTTGCAGCCATAGAAATGTTCTTCTCCTTTCTCCAAAGGAAACAGTTTTTCCCATAACTCCCCCAGCTGTCCATAACTAATCCCCACAGACTCTCCTCTTCCTTTCATTTGTAATTGGCAAATTAATTAACACTTCCCACCCAATATTCCTCTTTCTTGGCTTATTGGGGCTCCTCCTGAGGAAGAACTTCCTACACTGAACCAACTCCCCCTGCAAAACACCAAGGGGAAAAATACCAAGAAAAATTGGTTTAGATTGGATATTAGGAAGAAATGTTGGGAAGGAATTTAGGGAAGGAATTCTTCCCTAGAACGGAATTCCCAGCAAAGCTGTGGCTGCCCCTGGATCCCTGGAAAGATCCCAGGCCAGGTTGGGATGGTGGAAGTTTTCCCTGCCATGGCAGGGAATGATCTCCATGACCATCCAACCATTCCAGCCCATTCCTGCATTCCATGATTTTAATACAAGTTCTGCATTTTTAATTTTTAAGTATTTCCCTTCCCGTTCTCTTGTCCCTGGAACTCCACAGAGCTCTCCATGATGGGCAGGATGTGCTCTGGAGATCCCAACCCAATCCTGTCCCTCCCCAGCGCCATCCCAAGGCTCAAAACACGGATATTTTTATTAATAAACACAAATAAGAAGGGACAGGTTCATCCCAGAGCCACAGCGAAACGACTGCCAGCCATAATGAGATTACAGAGAATAAACTCTGTGTAAAACCAGAATATTCATGTATGGGTGAGATCACTGAACGCGGGATTTGAGGATCTAGAATATAAAATTATTCTGTATTCTCACAGGTGACATTCACAGAACGCAGGATTTGAGGATCTAGAATGTAAAATTATTCTATATTCTCATAGTTGAGATCACAGAACGCAGGATTTGAACACCTAGAATATAAAATTATCCTGTATTCTTACAGGTGAGATCACAGAACACAAGGTTTGAACACCTAGAATATAAAATTATCCTGTATTCTCGCAGGTGACATCACAGAACGCGGGATTTAAATACCTAGAATATAGAATTATTCTATATTCTCACAGGTGAGATCGCAGAACTCTGGGTTTGAGGATCTAGAATATAAAATTATTCTACATTCTCACAGATTCCATGGGTTATCCCCACTGGAAGACCACCTGGATCACAACACCCAAACTGTGTTTGGAGCTCAGCACCCCTGAACTCCACCGGCGGATCTTTACCTACAAAATGACATTTTGGTGCCATTTCCCAACCCCAACGTGGGAAATACCTCTGAAATCTGCCTCTCCCTTCCCTCTGCTGCTCCATCTGCTCATTAAATGCCCCAGGGGTTGGCAGGAGCTGGAGAAGGTGCCGAGGTGGCACCATGGAATCACTCGAGCGAGAGGATGTTTTAGGGACTCATTAATTTTTAAAGGGAAATGGAGGTTTGTGAACACCTCAGAAGGAAAACAAACCAGCACAACGTGACATTTTCCATCCTTTCCCCACCTTGTCCCCACAGTCCCCATTTGAGGCGTCGCGAAATCTGACATCAGTGAAGATCAGAGAAGGAAATATTCAGCAAACCCACAGCTCCAACAACCCTCTGATCCATGTTCCCATCCAGCAGCTCAGGAAAAATCCCAAATTCCAAGTTTTTGGAAAGCACAACTGCAGTGATCAGGACAACCCTGTGGCATACTCACCAAATCCACGAGTGGCGGCGATTGGGTAAAATATTAATATTTAACATCTTCCCGGCTGGTCCTTCTCTTCTACCATGGGCAAAGAGTCAGGACACGTCCTGCTTATCCCAAACTCGTGTCCCTCTGAAGTTGGCTCAGCGGCACGGAGCTGTTTCCAGGAAGTTTGGGTTCTTTGGGATTTACATGGCAACTCCCAGGCGGGGTGGATGTCACTTTCTATAGGAAGGCAATCAGAAAGTGAGGCTGCACGTGGAACAGCCTCTATGGACTCCCAAATGTCTTCATTTCTAGCAGGAGAAAGGAAAAATCCATCTATTTCTGGCACCCCCCTGCCTGCAGTTTCCTGCTCTCATTTGGATAATCCCTTCCAGTGATCCTCAGACAGGAGGGGAGGGAAAAAAAGGTTTTTTCAAGCTGCAGCAACATCACATCCCCTGTTTTCCTGTTTCTCCTTTCCAGGTCACATCCCTCCTTCCCTCAGCGGCGGAGCAAAGTTTTGTGACGCTGCAGAAACTCCTCTGGCGGGTCCCTGGGCGGGGATGGTCCAGGCGGGTGCAGGTGAGGCTCAGAGGCAGCAGGGAGCAGGGAAAAGGCCTGGAGGATCCATCCCGGGGAGAGCAGCGGCGGCAGGGCTGCTAGGGGTCACTGCGCGCCGAGCGGGGCGTGCTCCGCGCTCCGGCTGTCACTCGTGCTGTCCCCGCTGTCCCTGGGCAGCGGGGCTGTGCCTGTGCCGGGGCTGCCAGCCCAGCCCTGTCCATCGCCCAGCCCGCGGCAGAATCCCGGCGGCAGCCACCGCACCAGCCGCAGCCTCGCCCCGCGCAGCGCCGGCGGGTCCGTGCCTCTGCGCCCGCAGAAAATGGAATTTTACAAGATTTACGAGACGCGAATCCCGCCGCTCCACATCAAACCCTGCCGGTGCGGCGAGACGTCAGGGGTGGGTGGCTGATGGGGATGCATCCGCCCGGCTGAGGATCCCAAATTCCGGTCCGCCCCGCGCCCCCGGGAGGGGAGCTGGGGACAAAGGAGAGCCGGGGAGGGATGGATGGATGGATGGACGGATGGATGGATGGATGGATGGATGGATGAGGGAGGAGAAGGGAAGCGCTGCCAGCGGCGCCAGGGATGGCTCGGGAATGCTGACAGGAGCTGCCCACGCCGCCCTGCCCCACCCGCACCTCGCGGGGGTGACAGCGGGGTGACAAGGGGGTGACAGCGGATGCGGCGCTGCCTCCCCTGCGGGAAGCACAAAGTTCCGTGGCGCCGAACACGCAGGAGCCGCAGACAAACCTTCACTTCTCCCTTTTTATTTTTTTTTCCCCCCTGAAGTCTCCAGACGTTTCACCTTGACAACCAAGGGAAAGGATTTTATCCATCGGCCGGAATCAAAGGTGTCGGGAAATGGGAATAAAGGGGTTTTTAGAGGGGAAGTTATTCGTATAGGTGATGGATAAATGGGATTTTTATAGGTGATGTACGATGGGAATTCTCCAGGTGATGTATGACGGGATTTCTATAGGTGAGGCATAAACTCCATCAGTGATCCATACCATTCCCTGGTGCCAAGGAGGGGACAGCAGGGGACAGCAGGGGACAGAGCAGGGCTCACCCCACACGGAGCTGGGAGCACCCACAATCCAACCCCCTTTCTCTGCAGTTAACTCCGAGCAGGAGAGGCAGAATGAGGAGCTGTTTGAGCAATTAAGATGCCAAATCCAATCTAAAAATACACGGGAAGGGGACAGTGGCAGTGTCATTCCATCCCCACTGAACTCCCCAGCCTGCCCGATGCACTCAAAGCTAAGGAAAGGTTCTTCCAGACTGGGAAAACTCTGTGCTTCTCTCCTCTAACTGGGGAGGTGAGACAGAAACCTGCATTTTTATTCTACTGACGTTGTTTACAAAAACATAAAATATTTATAAAAATATAAAATATTTATAGAATATAAAACATTTATAAAAATAGAAAATATTTATGAAAAGAGGGGCAAATTCAAGGTCTGAGGAAAAGGTCAAGATGGAGTATGGATAATCCATACTCCACAAGTTTGCACTTCTCCTCGGCTTTGCTCCATCTCCAGTTTGATTGACAGGAGACAGTTTCACACTGGTGCTGTGGGATTTTGGGGAGATCATGGAATTCTGCATCTTATCCATGGAAAAGCTCTCAAACATCCATGGATGGAGATCAACAAACAGATACACAGACATGGCCAAACCATGGAATCCTGGGATGGTTTGGGATAGAAGGGACCTCAAATCCCACCCCATGCCATGGCAGGGACAATTCCCACCATCCCAGCTGCTCCAAACCCCATCCAGCCTGGCCTTGGACACTCCAGGGATCCAGGGGCAGCCACAGCTTCTCTGGGAATTCCATCCCATCCCAGGGAACAATTCCTTCCCAAGATCCCATCTCACCCTCCATTCCCTGGGTCTGTCCCTCTACCCTCCATGCCTGGGAAAAAAAACCCCCCAGGATGTCCCTGTGGAATGAACATTTGCCACGTTGGCCATCAATATTCTCATGGTTCTTGGAAAAAAAGCTAAAATTCATCCCTTGCTAATCGTGGAACAGACAATTCCACGAGCTGTTGCTTTTCTCCCTCCCCACCAGGCTGGGTTTGTGTCTTTTCCCTCCCCATTCCCATTTTCCTGGCTTTCCCTGCATCCAGCATCCTGAATTTTGATCCATGGCTGACTGCAGGGAGCACGGCAGGAATCACACGGTGCTGGATGGGAAGGAAAATCAGCATTCCCTGCAATTCCATCCTGGAGTTTCTCAGACAGTTCAATCACCACCCTGAGAGAAAACCCCAGGAACTGCAGGATCAACAGGACAGAAATGAATGAAATTCCCAGGCTTTGGATCTGAACCCTCCCTCTCCCACTCCCCCACGCTTCCAAAATCCCCAAATTGTTCATTTGGCTCTCTGGCTTCCATCTGTTTATTAATTAGGCCGTGCTAACGAGGAGCCCTCCTCCCACCGGGCCACCCTGGCAGCCCCAACACTGCTGCTCCTCCAGGGAAACTTCAAATATTTCCCCAGAAATCGCACAGAAACCGGAAAACCAGCCCGGAATGTTGGGTTTTTTTGGTTGTTTTTTTTTTTTTTTTCCACATCTTTCAGCGAAGTTACATAAGGCAGCTCTCCTGCTGCCTTGAAACACTCCAGGCCCTTCAGCACTCAGGTCTCTTTATTCCCTCAATCATCAGCAGGTTCCTGTGGAGGCTCAGGAATGTTCCCTGGCCTCACAGCAGCCTGAAAAATAGCAGTGGATATTTTGGGAGTTTTGAGACAAACCAGAAGCGCAGAGTGTAAAAAATAAGTATAAAAATAAGTACAAAAATAAGTTTATTCCGTGCTCTGCCTTCCCAGATTGAAGACCTGCATGGATGTAATATTGGGGTTTTCACCCCAGATAATGGGGTTTCTGCCCAGATAAATAAACCCTAAATAAATATAGAATAAATGTTTTCAGGGGTATTTTTTTCTCTCCTCGTTGCTAAGAAGGGAATAATGAGGATAACACAGAACCACCCCAGCTGATCATCAAAAACCACCCAAGAGGAACTTCCCCCACGCTGCTCCTGGCATTTCATTGCCTGTTCTGCAGAGCAGCATCAACCTTTTCCCAAATACTGAAATTCCTGGTTTTTTGGGCCATGCTGGTGCCACTCTGGGGAGCACAAAGCCATTTTTGGGTTTGGGAAGGGCTGGGATTGCTGAGGCTCCTCAGCTTCTCATTCATCCCTCCTTGCTGGCCATGCTGATTGAGGATGATGAAATCCTGATTTGCAATTCTAATTCCTTTCTTTTTTCCTGAACAGGCTGCCCAAGAGCTCCAGGAATATTGTTTTGCCAACCCTTACAATAAACACCACCATTCTCCGTGAAACACTGGAAAATCCACTTATTAAAGATCACAAAACACAGACCCACTCATGACAATTAGCTCAGAAACCCTAATTTTCACTTAATCTATTTCTTCCTTGAATTTAGGAATTCCATCCAGCAAATAATGAGCTGTACTGCCTTAAACCCTGCAGATTTGGTGAGCCAGGTGCTGAAGCATTAAATCATGGAATCCTGGAATGGGTTGGGTGGGAAGGGAATTTAAAGCTCATCCCATTCCATGGCAGGGACACCTCCCACTGCCCCAGGGTGATCCAGCCTGGCCTGGGACACTGCCAGGGATCCAGGGGCAGCCACAGTTTCTCTGGGAATTCCAGCCCAGCCAGGAATTCCTTACCAATCTCCCATCCACCCCTGCCCTCTGGCACTGGGAAGCCATTCCCTGTGTCCTGTCCCTCCATCCCTTGTCCCCAGTCCCTCTCCAGCTCTCCTGGAGCCCCTTTAGGCCCCGGCAGGAGCTCTGAGCTCTCCCTGGATCCTTCCCTTCTCCAGGGGAACATTCCCAGCTCTCCCAGCCTGGCTCCAGCCCTGCAGGAGCTCCAGGATTTCCCCTGGACTCATTCTGGACTGTTGCTCCGAGTTTACAGAGCTCTGGATCACAACTGGCAGTGGATGGCACAAAGCACTCAATGATTTCCAGAAATGGCATCCCTAGAGTCGTTTGGCAGCTGGAATGTGCTGTTTGTAGATCCCTGCTCTCATCCCAGCCCCAATCCCTCCTCCACAAATCCAACCCCAAATGCCCCCAGGACCATTCCTCTGTCCCAAGCACACACATCCTCTCCATCCTTCTCACCAATACCTCCCTTCCCCTCTTCCTGTGGCTAGCACAGGTCTTTGCCATGAGAATTTTCTCCTGTGTTTTATAAACAAAGATAAAGTTTGGATGTTATTAAAAACAGTGTCTCGAGATTTGGACAGTTCAGGCCTGGCCAGTCAGGCCTAGGGGGAGGTTTCTGACTGACCAATCTGGGTGACCTCTGAAAAGTCTATATAAGCTGGAATCAAATAATAAAAGCTCTCTTTTTCATGCCACACTGAGAATCTGTGTCTTTTCCTCTGCTAGTGGCTCAACAGCAACATCTTCCCATCAATAAAATCCCATTTTCCAGCGGCTAACGCTCTATCCAAGGAATTCACGTGGAAGAGGAAGCATTTCCAAGCACCAGAGCATTTCCAAAAGCCATTCCAAAGCGTTTCCCACCCAGCCAGACCGGGCTGGGTGAGCAGGACAGAGGCAGGAAAAGCTGCACGAGGAGCACAGGGAACTAAACCACGGAAGGAAAAGGAGGAAAAGCATCTCATCCTCGCGAAGTTGCTGAAAAGTTTCCAACGCCATGACTCAGCAGCAGCAGCAGCTGCTTTGTGCAGAGCATCTCCGAGGGGTCTGAGGCTCGCTGAGCTGGCAATTAACCAATGTTTGGATCTATTTTCCATCAACACCATGGCTGCTGACATCCTCACAGCACACGCTGACAGGAGCAAACCCCGGGGCTGGGAATGAGCAGGGAGCTCCCAGCAGCTGCCCAGCTGGATTCACTCCTGACCTCCTGCTGGATGGCATCTTCAGGGAGCTGGGGTTTTATGGTCCACTTTGGCTCCTTGCAGCCTCTGGGGCTTTTGGAGTTGGTGGAGAAGCTGCTGCTGCTGGGGATGTGGGTTTCCAGCACGGGAAGTGATTCCAGGAAAACCTGGTGATCTTTATCTGACAGCAGCAGAAAACACCATAAAATTTGGGCCTAAAATGAAATTTGTTTGATGCTCCACATCTTTGGGAATGCAAATATTTCCTTAGCTAGGGAAGCAGCAGCACTGCTGGCTGTTCTTTGGATGAAACTGTATGGAGTACCAGGGGAAAAGTGCTGGAATTCATGGAATCATTAATGCTGGAAAAGGTCAAAGACCTCCCAGCCCATCGAGTCCAAGCTGTGCCTGATCCCCACCTTGTCCCCACCCAGAGCTCTGAGTGTCACATCAGCAATTCCCTGGACACCTCTGGGATGGGAACTCCAAACCTTCCCATCTCTCCTATTCAGCATCCTGAGGCTTCCCAAGCTCTCCAGGCTCTGCCTCCAGGTCCCTCTCCACATCTGGAAAAGCAGATGTTGGATTAACACCCAACACTGGAATTCTCTGCCTTCTTCCCACTCCCACCTGCAGGCCAGCAGGGCAGCTGAGCCCCTGGATGGCTCCTGGATGAGGAACAAACCCCACAAACATTTCCAGCCCTCAGCATCCCAAGATAGATTTGGATTCAGGTCCCAACACAGAGATTCAGATCTCCAGATGTGGAACATGGAGCAGGATGTGGGTGGGAAGGTCCTGAACATCCACAAACCTTCCTGATTTCCTTCTTCCTCCTCCCCACAAACCTTCCTGGTTTCCCTCCTCCTCCTCCTCCTCCCCAGCCCTAATTTACAGGGGAATAAAATCCCTGCCTCCAATAGGTCACAATATTATGACTTATAACCCTCCACAGTTTTTTTCTCCTGTCTCCAAGCCCTGAAGCTGCAGCTCTCCAGAGCTTTCCCATCTTTCTCCCATCCCATTTTTACACATTTGGTGTTAAAACAAGCAGCTGACAATTTGGGAGCTATTTCCTGCCAGGAGCCAGGGAAAGCAGCACTTTGCTCAGGCACTCAGATTGCTCCTTTCTGCTCTCTCCCCTAATGCTCACTCTCATCATCCCTCAAGCTCCTCGGAGCACAAATAATCCATCTGCACGGAAATGTTTCACAATATTTCCTGTTCCATCCCATTTGGTGACAGGGAGGAAGCCCCAGAGCACACAGGGAAATTTAATCCCATTTTCCACAGGTTTCCTCAGTCACGAGTTGCTGTTCTACACGGTGATCCCAAGTGAATCCCAGGAGGAGAAAATCCCAAATCTTTGAGGAGGATTGGAGGTGAATGGCCACCAGCAGCTCCTGGTGTCACAATTATCCCATCTCCTGGTGTCACATCCCTGCAGCAGCCAAAGAAAAACTGGGAATACGAGGATCACATGCCTTGGAATGCAACACACGGAGCAGGACAGGGAATTGTCTTCAATCCTAAGGACAGAGCTCTTCATCCTCCTTTAACAAAGACTCCAATGCCTGATTTTCGCTCTAAAATAGATCTTAAACCCTGAAAAGTTGGGAATCTTCAGCTTCCCAGACCCCTTCTGACAACTGAAAAAGCGAAAATATTGGAAAACCAATCAACGTTGGGATTTAGTTTCACACCTCCTCTGGCTGAGGAGGTTGGATGAGGCTGTCCCTGCCCATGGAATGAGATAAAATTTGAGGTCTCCCCCAGCCCAAACCAGTCTGGGATTTTGGGATCATTTCCTTGACACACTGGAAATTTCTGCCACAAAACCAAACTTTTATTTCCACTTCTTTTTCCATGGTGAAATAACTGCCCTCCCAACCTCCAGCACACGTTAATATCCATCTCTCCATGCCCTCAGCCAAGCCAGGAGATTCTGGCAACTGAGACCATTCCCAACAGCACTAACTGGGAAATAATTTGGGAAGAGTGGATGAGCCAGAACGTCTCCCAGGCTGAGCTGCACACGTTAGGCTGAGCTTTGTCCAGCTCAGGGCAAGGCTTTGCTCAGAGCCAGGCCCAGGGGAGATCCAGGGGGTCAGATGGGCTGGGGGTGCTGCAGCTCCTCCTGGGAACGATGTGGAGCTCTGGAATGAATCCAGCAGGCAATGGGATGATCAGAGGGATGGAAAGGGTGGGAGAGCTGGGATTGTTCAGTCTGGAGAGGGACTTGGGACAAGGAACGGAGGGACAGGGATGGATGGGATATTGGGAAGGAATTGTTCCCTGGGAGGGTGGGGAGGGATGGGATGGAATTCCTAGAGAAGCTGTGGCTGCCCCTGGATCCCTGGCAGTGTCCAGGGCCAGGTTGGATCAGCCTGGGATGGTGCAAGGTGTCCCTGCCATGGGATGGGTTGGAATTAGAGGATCCTGAAGATCCCTTCCATGCAGGTCAGTGAAATTAATGTTTTTATTAAACTCTGCACTGTAATTTCTCCTTCAAAGCATCCTAATCCCAAACTTCCCTAAAATGGATGTTTTCTTCCTGTGGGGCTTTGGCAGAGCTCAGCCTCTGGGACAGAGAGATCCCTGTGCTGGGACAGCTTGGGAATGTCACCTGCTTTGGGATTTGTTCCATCCCAGAAGAGCAGCCAGGTGAGGCAGGATGGCTGCACAACTCCTGCCATCCCCAGGGCTGCTGCTCCCTGGGAATTCCATGCTTTTTCACGGCAGGAAAATGCACATTCCCATGGCAAACCCTTCCCGTGCTGCTCCCCTGGGAAGCCCCAGGGCTGCTCCAGGTGCCAGCTGGGGCCATGTGCTCACCTGATGCCATCCTGCTGGGAGCAGAGGTGGATATTCCCTGCAATCCCAGCTGGCTGCACCTGCTCCCCAAGCAGGTTCCACAATGAACTGCAGAAATACAAACCAACGATGCCTTTGGGAAGTGCCTGTGCAGCTCTCCCAGAGCTCCTTTGAGGAAATGCTGCTCCCAGAGCAGTTCTCAGGGAGAGCTTCAAGTCTTTCCTTGGAGGGATTTAATCCCAAGGTCTGGGATATTCCATGTCACACATGCACACGTTGGGAATGGATAGATTTAGCTGCTCCTCCTCATCCCTGACATTCCCAACCCTCAGAACAGGGAGAGGACTCACTTCTCCCAAAGGTTTCCAGAAAAACTCTCCACTCACACCAAAACTCTTGGCCTTTGGACTCTTCCCAAGTTGTTTACCCACTGCTGTGGTTTTCAGACCATTTTTTACTGCTCCCATTTCCCTCATTTTCACAGGAATGGGGAAGGAGTTGGGAAGTCTCTCTCCCTGGCCCTGCTCTGCCCTTTGCCATATCACACCTTGGCTCCCTGACATGGGAACACATCAAAGAACTTTTCCCAGAATCATGGAATCCTGGAATGGGTTGGGTTGGGAGAGATCTTAAAGATCATTTCATCCAGATGAGGAAGGAACTTCTTTCACCATCCCAGGCTGCTCCAAGCTGGCCTTGGACATTCCAGGGATCCAGGAGCAGCCACAGCTTCTCTGGGAATTCCATCCCAGGGCATCTCCACCCTCCCAGCCAGGAATTCCTTCCCAATCTCCCATCAGCCCTGGCTCTGGGTGTTTAAAACCATCACCCCTTGTCCTCTCAGCACAACTACAAGTTTAAAACCACCCTGACTTCCCTTCTTTCCCACGGAATTCAATATTCCATGTAAAAGCAGAGCTGGAATACAACCCAGGAATGTCATTTCTGAGCATCCCAGCTTCTGAGAGCCCTGGGACAGCTGCACAGAGTGACCCCAAAGTGTGGCTAGCACGGGTCTTTCTCGTGAGAACATTCTGCTGTGTTTTATAAACAAAGATAAAGTTTGGATGTTTTTTAAGCAGTTTCTCGAGATTTGGACAGCTCAGGCCTGGCCAATCAGGCCTGGGGGGAGGTTTCTGGCTGACCAATCTGGGTGACCTCTGAAAAGTCTATATGTATTGAAATCAAAATAATAAACTCTCTTTCTTGCCCCACTGAGAACTTGGGTCCCTCTCTCTGCTAGCGGCTCAACAGCGACACCAAAGTGACCCCAAAGTGACCCAAAGTGACCCCAGGGGACGGGGATGGGGACAGCACCCCTTCCACACCATTCCAACAGGAAAGAAACATTCCCAATGCCAGGAAAAGAGGAATGCAGGTGTTGTTCCAGAGGCCACTGCCTGGCGATGGCATTTTCCCGCAGGAAATCTCGGATGCACGGCGAGCACAGAGCATTTGTTTCCTTGGAAACAAACCCTTCCAACCTCCGGCGCACACAATCCTCGGGAAAAGCAAACTCTGCCAGTGAAGCCAAGCTTTGGCTATTTTTAGCCCCCGAGATGTGAAATCCCAACTGTTTTATTAGGAATAGAACCCAAGGGAAATGCATTTATCTCGATTATCGGAGGAGTGAAATCTTTGCAGCCACCCAAACAAGGAACTCAAGGAGTTGGGCTGAGAAAAAGAAGTTCTTGCCCTTTTAAAAAGAAAAAAAATTTGGATTTTAGGAGCTTCTGCAGCAGGGTTAGAAGAGAAACTTGAGGGAATGAACCTGAAACTACCAGAAGGGAAAATGGATTAATTCCCTGGAGGCTGAACTTGATCCTGGAGCTCTTTTCCAACCCTAATGATTCTGGGATAATGGAATTAGATCAAGGAATTGGAGAGTTTAATTGAAAACTGATTGATTCCTTGCTGGTTTTCCTGGAGAAAATCTCTGCAGCATTGCATTTAAAGAGTTGCCAATAGAATTCTATTGAAAAATCACCTGAAAAGATCGATTTAGAAGAATTCAGTCTGAAATTGAAAAGAATTCCCTCTGAAATTCTACTGTGAAGTTGCTATTTTCCCCTAAGAAACGATCCAAAATCAAGAGTTATATTTCCTCTCTAAATCTGTAATTTGGGATCATTTTCCAGCTCCACTGTGGGGTTTGATCCTTGGATACTTTGATAAATCACAGGGTATTTTTGCTGTGCAAAAATCAGATTATCCAACATTGCTGGGAAATCCT
Organism: Lichenostomus cassidix; assembly: GCF_008360975.1. Lineage (NCBI taxonomy): Eukaryota > Metazoa > Chordata > Aves > Passeriformes > Meliphagidae > Lichenostomus > Lichenostomus cassidix. The sequence continues at coordinate 1,245,512 of NC_139489.1, forward strand.
TCCACCAGGCTGCTTGGGGAAATCAAAACACAAACCCCAAGATTTCTCAAATTAAAGACGAGATGAAAAACAAGAGTTACAAAATCGTCATTTCGTGTTTTACGCAGCAAAAAGGAAGCAGGGAGGGAAATTCTTCCCCAGCCCTGAAGTTTTATTTGTTCTCTGGAGATTCTTTCCTTGGATTTGGATGGATTTGCCTTTTCCTTGTATAAATGTTTGGAAATGAGGAAGATTTATCCTCTGCCCGTCATGTTTTCGGGTTTTTTTCTGATTTTTTCCCTTCCATAAATGGAAGGATTTTCAATCAAAGGAAGCACCAGGACACTTTGGAGGTGAAGCAGGCGAGGTAAAGCACAGGGCAGGGAATTTTAAGGCTTTTATGGAGAAAGATGATTGTGCTTAATGTTGAAAATGAGCTGAAATTTCTTGCTGAAACTTGAGTTTTAATCTCTTCATCACCAAAGAAGTGCCCTGGGAACAATCCCAGCTCCTGAGAGGAGTCAGTTCTGGAATGACCATTTGAAAATATAGAACTCCACTGAAATACTGCATTTTTTAATGTATCCAAAGTGTCATTTTAAAGGAAATTTATGAGCTCTAATGGCAGCAAATGCCCCAAAATAATTCCCAGAAAACCAGCAGCAGATCCTGAGTGGAGAACCCAGAGGAAGGTCATTAATGGGGGAAAAAGGGAATATTAATGAATGGAAATCAGGGAAGGGAAGAGGAGGAAAAGAGACTTCAGGCTGAATTTCACCTCCTGTTATCCACAAAAAGGGATGTTTGCTGAGTCAGCAAGGAGAGGCTCCACGGTTGGGATGTGGATTTGTGTTTTTACAAATTCCCCACAAATGATCCCAAAGAGCAGCAATTAGCATTCCCATTACCCAGGAATGAGGTTTTTCTTTTATTTAGGACAATATTTTAACAGCTTTTGGGGCAGAAAACCTCATGAAGCCTCTTCCAACCTGAGCCATTGAGTTTGTCATTTATAGGAGTTGATGATTTTAGGATTATGGGGACAAAAATGAGCATCCTTTGGAAGATCCTGCTGGAAAAGTTATGGAAATCTGCCATTCCTCTAAGTCCTGGATGCCTAAAGCTGCCATGATAACCAAGAAAATGCAGAAAGCCTGGAAAGAAATCTCCTCATTGCTCTGATTCTCTTCATCCCACACCAGTTTGGCTTGTTGAACAGCAGGATTTGGGGAACAAATTCCAAATCTATAGGGTGGGTCAGGTTCTGTGCCTTGGGGATTGAAGCAAATCCCTGCAAGCCAAGAATTCCTCGTTTTTCTATTTCACTCAATCTGGAGAGGATAAATCCTCTCCTTGCTTCATTCAGTTGTGTTTTCCCTCAAGAGAAAGGGCTGAGGGACTCAGACTCTGCACAGAATCTGCTTTTTGGGGCTCATTTTTGGGTCAGGATGCCAAAACCTTCCCAAATGTCCAGCTGTGACCCTGCAGGTGTCACCTCCCCTCTCCTGCCATTCCAAAATCCGAATTATTGCCGCAGGATGTGATTGATTGATGTTTTCCCCCCGAAGAGCAGCTTGGATATTAAATTTTCCCTATTTTTTGAAATGACTGGCAAACCACAGAAATTCTGGGATGGTTTTAGTCCCTTCAGTGAGACAATCCGTGGCTGATAAATGACATTTCTCTGCCTGCCCAAGGAATGCTTCATTAAGATCCAGCTCAGCTCAGCTCAGCTCCTACTTTTAACAGAGAAAATATCTGATTATTCCAAGAGGATCCTAATTCCATCTCCATGTCTGCTCCCTGCCAGAAGGAAGGGAGAGAATTTTCCTGCTGGGAAGGAAAATTGCTTTAGTTGTGAGGGAATGACAGAGCTGGTGGGAAATCATCATATTGGGCAGGATGGATGCTGAGCTGCTGGAATGTTCTGTATTCCCACTGGGAATTTCCCACTCTGCCAAGCCACAGGTGACCTCAGGTGGGTGACAGGGATGGCAGAAATTATTGCCCAAATTTCACATGGATATCATCAGAATTGTCCAAAATCTCCCCCAAAATCTCCAGTGTGGAGCTCTAAACCTCCCAAGGCTTTGCAACTCCAAGGAGCAATTCCAGCTGCAAGATTATTCCTGAATTTGGGACAACAAAAGCTTGGCCTGAACCTGATTTTTTTCCAAGTCCTCCACATGAGGAGCACATCTGGAAAACCTCAGCCTACATCAGTGTGTTCAGACTTAAAAACCAGGAAAAAAACCCCATTTTTAGGCAAGAAAATGTTTATTTTTTTAGGATTTGGAGAGCAATTGGAAGCAGTTTTGTCTGGGAATGGCATCAAATGAACAAAATGGGAATCAAAGGAGCTGAAATCAGAACCAAATGAATAAAAATCAGAGCCAAACAAAAGAGTTGTGATTCCTCCTCGGGGAAAGAATCCCCTCTGGATTAATGTGCTGCTAATTGGACATGGCAGGAATTCCACCCAGGGCTTTCCTGTGGCACTAACGAGGCTGAGGGGTAATTAATTAATCCATGTCCCCCCAGCCCCTCCCTGGGACTGCAGCTGCACGTGGATAATTCAGTTTATTGGACAAAAATGGCTTCCTATGGATTTCAGCCCCAATTTCCATGAGGAATTTTCTCCTCCTCGAGTGGGAAACTGAAATGGGTGATTTGTTGTGCTTTCTGCTGGTTTATTCCCATTTTTAGCTCTTTCTTTATCTGAGGAAAGCCAATAAGTCTAATTACCTTTGACTTCAATTAAATCTTGTTAGAATATTATGGAAGCTTGGAATGGTTTGGGTTGGAAGAACGTCAAAGCTCCAGGGACAATCCCACCATCCCAGGGTGCTCCACCCTGGCCTTGGACACTTCCAGGGCTCCAAGGAAAACCTCAGCTTCTCTGGGAATTCCATCCCAGCCAGGAATTCCTTCCCAACATCCCATTTAACCCTTGAGTTTCAAGCCTATCCATGAAAATCTGCCTCAGAAATGCTAAAAATTCAGGATTGATCTCTTTGAAACAGTTAAGAGATGTGGCCAAAGGGAACTGCTGGGATAAACTCCTGTTTTCCCCCAAAATAATCCCAAAAATTGGATCCTCATCTCCCACAGCCCAGGCAGCAAGGGAGCAATGGAACCCTGGTTAAAAATAAATCCTGGTTAATAACAAACCCTGGTTAATAACAAACCCTGGTTAATAATAAACCCTGGTTAATGATAAACCCTGGTTAATAACAAATCGTGGTTAATAACAAATCCTGGTTCACAAACCCCTTTTCCCAACTGAATTCCCCACCCACGTCCATGAAATCCATCCTTCCCTGCACCACAGAACCCTGAAAAAGCCCTGGCTTTGCTAATTGCCCTGGTAGCTCGTTAGGAAGCTAATTAGGAACTTCACCCAGCTCAACGTGGTAATTTCCAATTCCAATGTACATCATCTCCACACATAACAGGTTGTTCTTCAATGCAGGAAATGTGCTGTGAATATTAAAAATATTCCTGAGAACAGCTCCTGAAATGGATGGGAATCCAGGAAACTCAATTCCAAGAAATTCATCCGCAGAAATCCACCCATTTGCAGCTTCTCTTTTTCCAGGAATTTCATTCAGCTGCCTCATTCCATTTCTGCATCCCTCCAAAACCTCGGGATGGGATTCAGGATGGGATTCTGATGGGACTCAGGAATTTGGCTTTTCCAGCCAAATGTAAAATTAATAGAAATTAATATTTTGTATTAATAGAATGATTCCAAAGAGTGAAACTCATGATAAAATTATGAAAACCACACGCAAGGAAAGCATCACAATAACTCCTAAAAACCAAACCCTGTTCCTTCATCCCAAAGTTCTTTCCCAGAGTAATTTCTGATCAAATAATTTAATGGGAACTGGGAAGTGGGAGGTAAAACCAGAATTAAACAACATTTCCATCCTCATAATAAATTTCACTCATTATGGGAAAAGCATAAATATTAAATCTAAATCTCAAGTTAATTCTTCCAGAGGCAAGTCCAATCCCAAAATCCAAAGCCACCCTGATCCCCTCGCTGGCAACTCGGACAACAGCAGAAAAACAAAAATGCCTCTTTTTTTTTTTTGGGATTCCAGGGGGATTTTCTCCAGGTTCCACAGGAACCTTGGGAGGCACCAGCTCTGTCCGTGGGAGGCAGAAAAATGGAATTGTGAAGCTTCTGTGCAAACAGAACACAAAGAAATTAAAATAACAGCCGGGATGAAATGGAGGAGGTCTTGGGTTTTTTTTTTTTTTTCCCCTATATTTTTCCAAGAGGGGATCAATTCCCAGCTGAATAAAGGTCTCCTGGGATGGTGTTTTGAATTTGGGAAGATCTTCTAAATAATTACAGATTCTTCCAGTGGGTGGTGATTTTATAGGAGGTTTAGCTTGGTGGAGAATGGGAGGAATATATTATTTATCCTGCTTTTTGGGTGGAAATTGGAACAGGTGGGATCTGCTGGGCTTTACAGTGGGATGAGAGCAGGGATGAGCAATCCCATAATCCAGAACACCAGGAATAAAGGAAACCCCAGGACAGCTCAGAAATAATCCCATTTTTGCCTGGTTTTGACCAAGATTCCTTTTAAAAGTCCTGCATTTCTCAGGCACTCAACAGAAACATTGGGAACACAGAATAATGAGGATCCAGCAGAGTTTCCCACCTGCTCAACCCCCTTTTCTCCCCTATTTTCCCTCCTTTTTCCATGGTGGTGTTGTGGGAAGATTTTTCCCAGGCAGGAACAAGCCTGAGCAGGAAATCAGATTATTCCATGGATTTTCCCTGAGATCTCCAATATTCCAGAAAAGTTCTAAATGGAGCTGATGGAATGATGTGGAAGCAACTCAGAGGTTTGCTCTGCACCTTGCAGGGATATTTAATCACCTTTTTTTCCCAGAAAAGATGAAAGAGTTGCAGCTGGAGATTAAAGATGTCACTGAAAGCCTCAATAATGTAAAACAACTTTCTTTCCCACCTGACATTCCTGCTCACGGAATTCTGCTGAGCCTGGGAGGGACACATCCTGTTTTCCAGGAGAAAATGGGTTATTCCCCTGGATACTGCAGGGGATATTGATGAAAACCTCAGAGTTTTCACAGCAAACAGGAACGGGCTGAGTTGATAAAAATGGGATTTGCTGTGGTGCTGCTGCTGTGACAAAGGCATTGCTGCAGTCCCTGATTTGTTTGGGATAACACCAAAATGAGATGGAAAACATGGAAAATCCCAGCTCAGCTGCAAAGCTTCTGATTGTTCCTGTGTTCCACAGATCCCAAGGGTAGAAAAGAGCCTCATCCACCAGGAGCAATGATCCCACAGGCACTGCTCTGGGAATTCCAGCTTTCTGGAACCTTCCAGAGCCTGCAGGAGCTCCAGGAGAGGTGGAGAGGGACTGGGGACAAGGATGGAGGGACAGGACACAGGGAATGGCTTCCCACTGCCAGAGGGCAGGGATGGATGGGAGATTGGGAATTGGATGGGATGGGATTGGGAATATTGGGATATTCCTGGCTGGGATGGAATTCCCAGAGAAGCTGTGGCTGCCCCTGGATCCCTGGGATGTCCAAGGCCAGGCTGGAGTGACCTGGTCTGTGGAAGGTGTTCCTGCCATGGATGGGATGAGATTTAAGGTCTTTCCCAACCCAAACCAGTCAGGGATGGAAAATCTCCAACTGCACCAACTGCCCCAGAGGAGGCTGAGAAGGAACTTCCTGAGGCCACCAAGAATGACATAAAAATTGGGGAACATTGGGCAGAAAATGCTAAGTGAGGGATAAATGAATGCCTAAATCATGCTTCCAAAAGGCAACGTCTGGGATAAAACCATGAACTCCCAGCTGGAGATTTCCCAGTGCTGTTCCCCTCTCAGGGCAGAGGTTCAGCTCTCGCTGTCTCAGGGAGCAGAAGGAAACCAAAACATCCATGAGAGGCCCCAAGCATCAAGGAGCAGTGGGAAAATCCCAAATTCCAAGGCTGATCCCAACATCAGCGACCTCAGCAGCCCAAATCCATCTCACATCTCACCTTTTCTCTCCTCCTCACAATCCATTTATTTGCTTTTTCCTAGGAAAAGCCACATGAAACGGGAATGTTCCACTCATTAGGATTTCCCCTGGCATCTCCAAGTCCTTCATTTCCAAGTCCATCCCAAACTCTCTGATTTTCCCTGCAGGATATAGGAGAATCCTGGAATGGTTTGGGTTGGGAAGGACCTTGAAGGGAAAATCATTCCAGGATTCTGGGACTCCAAACCATTGATTCAAGCGCAAAGAGAAACAATTCGAATCAAAGTTACAAATCCCAGACATTCCTGATAGCACTAAAAAAGGCAAAAAAAAAAAAGATATACTGGAATTAAATAAAAATAATTATAAAAATCTTTGTTTTGTCTCCACAGCCTGATTGTTTCCTGCTAAAAAGGAGGAGATTTGCACATTTGTGTTTATGGATACTGGCAGGAGAATTCCCAAATCCCCAGCAAGGTCTCACCCTCAATTTGCACGGAAAAAAAGCTTAAAAAGAATAAAAAAATAATGATATGTCGTCTGAAAAACCTGCAATTGTTTCATAGCTGCCAAAACAATCCCATTCCTTCTTAAAAGCCATTTTTCCTGCCTTAATGGACTTATTTTCCTTCAGACTGACAAGCTTTGCCTTCAATTAGCAGGAGATTTAATTGATGGAATGTTTAATTGATGGAATGTGGTGTCGAGGTGCTTATTTATATCACACTAAATATTTATCAGCTCTCATGCTGATGAAGGGAACCAGACCACGAAAAGCAGAGGTTTGTGGGATACAGCAGGAAAAAATATTGGATTTGTTGGGAATAACTGAGATCCAAACAAAAGGAATGACGCAGAGCAGGATGGGAAGCAGAATCCAGCAGTGAGGTCAACTCTGAACTTTTCATTTTAAAAAAAGGGAATTGTGGAAAACTCACTGGAGTGTGGCACAAAAAATGGGTGAAGAGCCATAAAAGCAGAAATCAGCTTTTAGAATATTTAGCAAAATATGAAAAAAATCCCTTTCCAGGCAATATTTTCCAGAGGAATTCCTGATTATCCAATGGAGAGGCACTTGTTTGGTCAGATTAAAGGGATGTAGCTCAAACCATCATTCCGAAATCCCAATGTGGGGAAATCCCAATCCCAGGGATGGGATCAGGGGAGGTCACTGGGAGAGGAAAAGGAGGATTTATGGATGTTTGGGAACCTGGGAACAGATTCAGGGTGAGTCCCTAAACCTCAACCAGCCTGGTCTGATCCTCCCAAAAACCTCTTGGAAACTTCTAGACGTGGGGAAGGTAAATTCTGCTGGATGGAGGATTCTGGGATGAGGAATCCACCAGCAGGACACCTCCAAAGCCATGACCCCCAGCAGGATTTTGGCAGCCAAACCTACCCCAAAATCTGGGAATTTGGCAATCCAATGGGTGGAGAGGAGCCAAGCAGGAAGAATATTCCAGATATCCTCACATTTGGGCATTCCCAGATCCCTTCCCTCCCTGGGAATGCCAACCAAGACCTTTCCAAGTGCTGATGTTGAAGCAAAATGGAAAAAAACCCCAAACTCCACCTCTTTTCCAGCCTCTCTGCTGAAATTTGGGCAAACTGGGACACAGCATTGCTCTCACCACATCCAGGTTTTTGGAGCTCCCTGGAGGCACAGGGAACATCCACACTTTGCTCAAGGATGTGGAATTCCAAGCCTTGACGGAACACACAACCCCATCCACCTCTGACGTGCCATTTACACAAAATCCTTCCATTTTCCATCCTTTAATAACTCATTCCTGTCTGTTGGATTAAATAAACTTCTTCCCATGGCTTTGGACTTGGAAATCCCATTGGGAAGAAAATTAACTCTGCCCCAGCCAAACCCAGAGTATTTAATTCCTGTTTTCCAGCCTGGCTTTCTCCTTCTTTCCCAAAAATTTTGTTCATTTTTGTGGTCAGGTTTGGCACAGGGCAGTGCTGGAATTCCCATTCCTGCAGGGATTGAAAATCCCCATGGATATGGCACTTGGGGACATGGGGCAGTGGTGGCCTTGGCAGTGCTGGTTCAACTCCATGATCTTGGAATTCTTTTCCAACCTAATTGTTCTATAATTCTATTTTTCACTGAATTTTCTAATGCAAAGCCCCTCTCACTTTATTCCCCCAAATTCAATTTTCTTTGCTGATGCTCCCTCTAGGAGAAGATTCCTTCTGGCTCCACTGGAATTCTGCACCACTTCCCAGGGAAATCCATCAGAATCAAGTTTGGAACACATTTATCCCTTTGTTTTCCAGAAGTGAGATTTCACCTCTTGCCTCTCCATCCTTTAATGTCAAAAGTTGCAGCAATTCCAGGAAAAAAGGAGGAGGAAGGATTCAGAATCTGGATTAGAAATTTCCCAAATTCAGTTTCTCTGGATGCATCTCCTAACAAATAACCACTGGAAGAGACGTTGGAGGCAGAAAATAGTTTGGAATTCATTAAAACAAGGAAATGAAATTAAAGATTTGGGTTGAATAGATTGATAAAAAAGGAAATGAAGCCAAAGGTTCTGATGGGAATCCAAAGGGAAGGATTTAATCAGGATTTCCCTTGGCTCCAGCAGTCCTGCCTGCACTTCCAATAATGCAGAGCTGCCCGATTTCCCGAATTTCCACGGAAATGGGAAACACAGTTTGATTAGTTTTAATAGAATTTGCACAGAAAGGATATTTTGAAATGAAAAATTAATATAATTTAGAGGTGCTGAGTAATGGTTGGACTTGGAGATCTTTTCCAGCCCTAAGAATTGCATGATTTTATGATCCAATGCTGGTTTCATCACAGAGCATCTTCCCCCAAAAACAAGAAATGGTGTCTGTAAAACTCATTGAATCAAAACATAATTAACATTTCCTATTGATTGCTTTCATTCCTAAAGGTTGGATTCAGTGACCCTAAAGGTCTTTTCCAACCGAATTGCTTCTGGGATTTGGGATGGCTGGATTATTTATTTAGGGATTATTTTTTAACATCTAAAATCCTGAGAGTTTTCCGAAGTCTAAGGGATGCAATGCAGGAGCAAGACAGGGAAAATCCAATGGTGGAAAGGTAATAGTAATAATAATAATAATAACTACCTGGGGCAAAGCATTATCCATAAAATCACATCTCATTCCTACCCCAGACTCATCCTTGGGAATTTGGATTTTCCAAGAGTTTCTCCAGGCTGTTTATTCCCAGATTTATAAATCCATTTAAAGGCTCCTGTAAAGAATCCATTGGTACCAAACCATCGGATATTTTGGGGGAAAAGCTTGGAATGATTTCCAGGCTGTCAGTTAGGATGGTTAATTTTTGAATTTTGGGATTTTTCAGCTGGAGAGGTTGTGGAGTTCCCATTCCTGGGATGCCCAAGGCCAGGCTGGACAGGGTTTGGACAGCCTGGGATGGTGGGAGATGTCCAGGGTTGGAATGAGATGAGATTGAAAGTTCCTTCCAACCCAAACCAGTCTGGGATTCTGGGATTTGAACTCTGAGCATCCAAACCACTCCTGAAACAACAAAGGATCCATTCTGCCATCACTTTTCTGGAGGAAATTCTCAAGTGCCTCAAACACCCCCAGCAGCTGAAGCTTCACAGATTCTCAGGACGAGCAAGGAAATGTTTTAAATCCGAAGAATCCAAGTTCAGCTCTTCCTGACCCAAACCCAACCTGAGGAGCCAAACTCCCTGTGCCACCCGGAGCTCTCCTGCTGGAGATTCCTTTGGCAATCCATTAAAACCCTAAAACCAATAAATTCCAGAATGGAAAGGCCAATTTTGGACCTGTTTTTCATTGACAATAATGATATGGCTCAGCTACTTTTCAGCAGGAAATTTTGCTGTGCAAACGATGCAAATCCTTTCTTTTTTTTTTAAAAAAAATACTATTTCAGACCTTTCCTTGCAACGTAGGAATGATATTAAAACAGATTATTGATTACACAAACAATCTTAATTACAAATACAGGATTATTTCCAACTGGACCCGAAAACTTGTTCAAAGGAAAGGCACAAAAAATTCTTTCCTGAAGGAATAAAAAGCTCGGAATGTCCGTGTTTCCATGGCGACAACCTCTATCCTTTCATGCTTCCTAATCTATCCTGGGCGATCAATACTTTACAGTAATTGTTTCCATGGAAATTGCAACCAGAATAATCCTCTTTTTCCAGAGAAAAGCAACAAGAAAACAACTTGGGGAAGGCAGATGGGTCTGCAGCACGGACAGCGGGATGAGATCCGGGGTTTTGAGGAGAAGAATTGCAAATTTGGGTTTAATGAAGGCAGTTGAGCAGGTTTTGGGAAGTTTTGTAGGGAATGTGAGGATGAGGATGGAATTTTGGGTTTAATGAAGGCAGTTGAGCAGGTTTTGGGAAGTTTCGTAGGGAATGTGAGGATGAGGATGGAATGTTGGGTTTTGCCAGCACTGGGATTAATTCCAAGGTGAGGAAGAGCCACCCAGGGTGGAGAGGGACAGGAAGGAGGTGGTGACAGCCCAGAGCATCCAAAGGAATGTCACCAATCCCCACCATGGGATCAGGGAATAGCCTGACTCGGGAAGGACACACAAGGATCATGGAATTCAGCTCCACGGAGCACCACAGGGAGCAGCCCCGAGCCCATTATCTCAGTCATTAACTCGCAGACAGGATAATTAAAGGCTCATTAGCATTCAGCTAAAATCATAACACAAAATGAGAATGCAAAGTTCACCCGTCACATGAAATTCCAGCCGACCGTGGAAAATTTCCAGCACATCCACAAAAAGTTCCATGATGAAAATCATGGAAAATCCTTTCCATAGAAAATCCTGAAAATCCTTTCCAGGGGTTTGAATTTATGCAAACTCACTACCCAAGCAGCTTTTCCACACTTTGGGAAAAGGGAATTCCAGGTAAAACAAATGCCATCAGGATGGAGATGAGCAATTAGCACCTGGATCAAAACAGAATTATCTGGAATACTTCAGGAAAATCCTCCCCCTGAATTAGGAGGAACTGAGCAACGTTGGATGGTTTTCCAGGAGAAACAAGGAGAGCAGCAGTATGGGAATTCATGACGATGATGATGGATTTGATTACAGGAGATTAAAAAGCATTCCAGGAGTGCTGATCCCATGGCAGCTCCCAAAAAAACCTCAGCCAGGAAAAGGCAGCAGCTCGGGAACTCCAGGATCCTTCCCCACCTCACTGTAAATGCTCACACTTGTTTTCCAGGTAAAACATCCAGAAAAATGGAATGTGGCACTGCCTGCTTTAGCTGGGCAGCACAGGATGGAATGGATTGGATTGGATCAGATTGGGAAGGAGCTTAAATCCCATCCAGTGCCACCCATCCATGGCAGGGACACCTTCTGCTATCCCAGGCTGCTCCAAGCTGGCCTTGGACACTTCCAGGGATCCACAGCTTCTCTGGGAATTCCATTCCAGGGTTCCCCACCGTCACAATCAGGAATTCCTTCCCAAAATCCCATCATGGAAATCCATTCCCCACTGTCCTGTCACCCCTTGTCCCAAGTCCCTCTCCCTGCTCTGCCTTTCCCATCCCTTGGAAATGCTGGTGGATGTTTTAAATCACCAAATCATCCACAAAAATGTGGGGAAAAGGGGAAACTTCCAGAGGAAAACCCCAGGAGGGACACAAAGGGCTAATTCCTCTTCCCGAGGAAGCGCTGAGATCATGAAGCTGCCAAGTGCAGCTGCAAGCTCCATCAGAGGCTGCTGGGAGTGCTGCCCTGCTGAACTCCGCTGGTGTGCACAACATTCCCACAAAAACATGGCTCAGGGAGAGCTGGGAGAGCTGCTGGCACGGAATTCATGCACTTTTGATGAGCCCTCCTTGAGACAGCCTGGGAACGGCTCAGGGTTTGCTCTCCCCATTGTTTCCATCACTGAGGGATGTTTTTCCCTGGCTGTGGATGTGTTTGTCATTCCAGGATTTTATATCCACAGATTTCTGTATTTCTATGTATCTATATATATATTTTATATCTATATATAAGAAAGCATCACATAATTATTATCCTTTATCCTTCCAGACTTCTTTGGGAAGAAACTCCAGGAAATTACCAAATCCCACGGCTGGCAATTAGGAACCTTTCCATAAACGTAAAAATTTTGGAGAAAAGTTAAATATATAAAGTGAATAAAACCAGGGATTTCACATTTATTATGAAAAGGTAAAATCTGTATTTTGTAGAGTGGTTTGGGATGGAAAGAGTTTAAATCCCATCCCATCCCACCTCCTGCCATGGACAGGGACAGCTCCCACTATCCCAGGTTGCTCCAACCTTGAAAACCTCCCAAATATATTTATCACCTGAATAATTTATGGCAAAGCTCTTTTCCAAACTCATTCAAATCCTCTAAGAGAATAAAACATTAAATTTTAGCTCTTTTAGTGCTTATGGATCAGAAGCCTTAGAAATATAGGTCTGGAAGAGGATAAACAGATAAAAAGCACCACTGGAATTCTGTGGCAACACCACTGTGGTGTTCCCTGAGCTTGGAATGGATATTCCATGAATTCTTAAAACCTAAATTAAAATAAACTCTTCTGCATCATTCACATTTAATTAAAACTTTGGTTTCAAGGCTTTAAAGCAGCTCAGAAACTTCTGGGGGAAAGCCAGAAAAGGGAAGGAGAAACCTGGAAAATGTGAGGTGGAAAGCAGAGGAATCAGCTTTGCTGGCTGTGACCTCCCATCAAAAAGGAATTTTTTTTTTTTGAAGCCAGGGAAAAACTGCAAGTGGCAAATAAATATTCCCAATGGATCTCTTCTGCCTCCAAACCCCTCCCTGTAACTCCACCTCACTCCACTTGGATATGGAATAAAAATAGCTCAGTGTGAGTTTTGTAACTGGGCTGGAAGTCCCCAGTTGTTCCATCTCCCCCCACATTTATACAATCCTGTTACACTTAAAAATCCATCTGAGAAATTGCTGGGGATTTTATCCTAAATTGTTGATTGAAGAGGGAAGAATTCCTGCACAACTCCACTTCCCTGATGGAGAATCTGCCACGGGAAGCTATTTCAGTACTCCCTGTTTTACATTCACTTTGTCTTGCTCAGGTCCAATTAAAGAGTTGTTTCCTCTGCCTTTTCCCCAGGAATTATAATGCTTTCAGTCCCACTCTGAGAGCTCCAAACTATTAAAAAGCATCCATCAAATTCCCAAGTCCATATGTTTGTCTTCCCAAAGTTCTCCTTATCAAAGTGCATTTCTCTCCCTCCTCCTCAGGTAACAGATGGAGTAGTAAAAATCCCATTTCCACACAAAAAATCCAATCCCAAATCCCAGGGAAAGGATTTGAGTCCATCCAGCTCAGTTTTAAAGCTGCACACACCAGGAATATGGGATCAGGAGGATGTGGAGCTGCTGGAGAGATTCCAGAGGAGATCCTGGAGCTGCTGCAGGGCTGGAGCCAGGCTGGGAGAGCTGGGAATGTTCACCTGGAGAGGAGAAGATCCAGGGAGAGCTTCCAGCACATTCCAGGGCCTGAAGGAGCTCCAGGAGATCTGCAGAGGGACTGGGGACAAGGATGGAGGGACAGGACACAGGGAATGGCTTTAAGGTGGAAGTGGAGAGATTTAGATGGGATCTTGGGAAGGAATTCCTGACTGGGAGGGTGGGGAGGGATGGGATGGAATTCCCAGAGAAGCTGTGGCTGCCCCTGGATCCCTGGAATGTCCAAGGCCAGGCTGGACACTTGGAGCAGCCTGGGATGGTGGGAGGTGTCCCTGCCATGGCAGGGGTGGGATGGGATTGGATTTAAGATCCCTTCCAACCCAACCCATTCCAGGATTCCCTGGCTGAGCTGCACCAGGATGTTCCTCACTCCAATGCTGGAAGGAACCTCTGGACAATGACAATGACAATGACAATGACACTGAGCACAAATCCAGGGATGCATCCCCAGCAGGGAATTCCTGCAGCAGCCACTTCCTTTGCTCATCCCACCCATCCTCTCCTCCTGCTTCCTCCCCTGGCTCTCTCCAAACTCCACCCTCAGGGATTGCAGAGTGCGAAGGAATTGACAGAAAACTCATCAAGGATTTCCAGCCAGGATGAATTATGGAGAGAGGAAGCTTTGATCCCAGAACACCTTTGATGCAGATGATCCATGATTTCAGCACGGCTGGGAAGGGATTTACCTTTCTTCTCCTCCTGCTGGGATGTGTTTTGCCAAAGAAAACTTGGGATGCTTTGATGTCACCTCTTTGGGGTTGGATTTACTGACTCGAGTCTTTGTTGTGGGGGTTGCCAGGAGGGAAAAGTTGTCCAAGATCTCCTTCCTTGGAAGGAAGGTTCAATATCAGGGATGACTCAGCTGGAGATGAGTCAGACCCAGCACTCCACCAACTACTGAAGATGACCTGGAAGCCCTCAATCCACAGGGAAAAACTTCCTAAATGTTCCTTCCAGCTGGGAGAATCCCAACAGCAGCAGCCTCATGGAATATGGGATGGATTAGAGTTAATTTATGATTTATTGGATCTTTTTACTGGGGAAAAAAATACACTTTTTGCTTAAAAGAGACAGGAAAGTCACTGGAGCACAGGGATTTTCCTGAATGGGAAAGTAATATCCAGTTTTTATCCTGGAAAAGCCCACAGGAAAGAAATCTTAATTTCTCCAGGATTTCTGCTGAATTTATTCCCCAAAATAAATTTTCCCGTGGATCACTGACCCTTTGGACTCACCGAAACCTGGGAATCACCTGCAATGATTCCCATGGATCACTAACCCTTTGGAATCACCTGAAATGATTCCTGTGGATCACTAACCCTTTGGAATCACTTTCTTGGAAATCTGCAATGATTCCCGTGGATCACCAACCGTTTGGAATCACCTGCAATGATTCCCATGGGTCAATAACCCTTTGGAATCACCTCCAGTGGTTTCTGTGGATCAATAACCATTTGGAATCACCTGCAATGATTCCTGTGGATCAATAACCCTTGGGAATTACTGATGATTCCTGTGGATCATCTTCAGAATCACCTGCAATGATTCCTGTGGATCAATAACTCTTTGGGATCACGTGCAATGATTCCCGTGGATCACTAACCCTTTGGAATCACCTGAAATGATTCCCGTGGATCAATAACCCTTTGGAATCACCAAAACCCACAATGATTCCTGTGGACCAATAACTCTTTGGGATCACCTGCAATAATTCCCATGGATCACTAACCCTTTGGAATCACCTGAAATGATTCCCGTGGATCAATAACCCTTTGGAATCACCAAAACCCACAAAGATTCCCGCGGATCACTGACCCTTTGGAATCACCAAACCCCACAATGATCCCCGTGGATCTCTCTGGGGCTTCAGTGTCCATTTTCCCGTGTTTTTGCGAAGGCAGGGAGCAGCAGGCAGTCAATCTAAATGCAAATGAGCCCTGCACATGGCAGAGCTCCGCCAGGACCCTCAGCTTTGTTCCGCAAATGTTCCCGGCGCTGTTAGCCCGCGATGACGTCCGCGGAGTCATGGTTACAACAATGCCGCAGGAAGCATCCTCGCCTCTCCCGCTCGGAACAGCTGAGCCAGGCAGAAATCCTTCCCCAGCCCCAGCCCCACATCCAGCGGGCTTTGGGGTTGGAATAGCCCAAAGAATCCCAAAGGAAATTTGCTCCCATAGAGCAGGAAATAACGGGATTAGCCAGGACACAACCCTCTCTTCTCCTCGTTATGTTTTCGTGGGTTTGATTATTGCAAAAGTTACTCAGCACTTCCAAAGGCTCCTCCGAGCTCTCCTGATTATTCTGGCATTTGTTATTCCCTGTTCCCTGCCACAGGGAACAACTAGCAATGTTCCTGACTGCAGGAATACTCAGCAATTCTTGGAAACTCCAACAAGGCTTTTGAACCTTTTTCCTTGCGAGGTGTAATTCCAGCCTGCTCTCCATCCTATTTTCCCTCATTTCCAAACCCAAAGCTGCTCATTTTCCACCTTGCCAGGACATTCCTGGGATTAATAACAACACAACAGCTCAGGAGTGCAGATAGGAGATCCTTTTCCAGGTGGGAATCTTCACAGCTGGGCTTTCCAGTGGTTTTTCCCTCACAATATTTGCTCATAATTTGGAATTTCCTATGGAATTCCCAGACATTCCCTGGATTAAAACCCAAGGAACAGCTCAGGAGTGCAGCTAAGAGATCCTTTTCCAGGCAGGAATCTCCACAGTTGGGTTTTGCAGTGGTTTTCCTTGCACCTCAAGCTTGGTGTGATTTGAAATCTTCACTGGAATTTCAAAACATTCTCCCTTTTCTGTTCCCTGTTAGCCCTTCCTGAGAAGATTACTCTTGTCAACCTTCTCCTTCTTCTGCAATTTTCTCATTTCTGCATTCCCCTGTCATTTCCCCATTATCTGTTTTCCAAGAGGCTGCTTTGGGCTGTGCTGTTTTTTTGGGATTATTTTGGAATGAGTGACTCCCACCTGTGCCTTTCACGGCAGAAGGCAATAATTATAATTAAACTGCAGAATTTCACACGTTTTCCTCGACACAACCCTTGCTTTCCCCTTATTTCCCAGGTTTTTCCCCCTCCACCTCTGTTTTTGAAGTGATGAGCAAGTGACAGACACGAAATGTCACCAGGAGTTGGGAGTGACAGCCAAGGATTTGGGACTCAACCTGCTCCAGGCCACTCCCTGCCACAGCATCCTCCGAGTTCAAACCAATTACAACAACTCTGAAAAGGCCAAATGCCAAATCTTCCTGTTCTCAGCTGGTTTTTTGCCCTTTCCACCTTTGATTTGGGATTGAATCATCAGCTGAATGCCTGTGATGTGCCTGCAGTCAAAGATGCTCAGTCTCTGGCATGATTAAATTCAAAATTTTGATTAAATTCGACTCCAACAGCCCAATTTCTGGCGAAATCTGCTTGAATTCCCAAGTTCAGACACCAACAGAAGCTTGCTCAGTAAATCAGGGTATGCAGTGAGGAAGGCAAGACTTCCACTGCAATAAAAACAAGGAAAGATTCCCTGGAAAAACATCCCAATGCTGCTACAACATCCACATTCCTCACTTTAAACCTTTACAGTTCCACAAAAACAGGTTTGGAGATTCCTGCAGAATTTAGGTTGGGGAGACCAAGAGTGAGTCCAGCCAGGAGATCCTTTGGAAAATCCCTCACAAAGCTGAAAGCTGTCAGAATTTAAGGGAAAATCTATTGATAACTGATGATCAAAGAGGAGCAGCTCCTGCTTTTTTCAGTGTTGGAATATCTGGCTTTTCACAAAGTCACCTCCAAGTCAAGCTCAAGGACAGAATGGAAATTTCCACCCATGGAAATACTTTTTAAAAAAGGAATTATTTTGTTGGTAGGCATTTATTTCCTTTATTAGGCTCTGCTGATGCCATTCCCTAAAAAAGGATTTTTTTCCTGCATGCAAAGCCCTCTTTGGGGCAATCCCACCCCAAATCAGTATTTATTTCTTCTTTATTTACAACTGAACAGGACCTGGGTGCTGGCACCTCCTGCCATGCATGCCTAATACCCAACACAGAAAAAAAACCCCAAAACAGTTTGATTTAAATATCCAAAATAAAATAAACAATGTTTCTATTTAAAGGTCAAAACTCCCAGTGTTCCCTCTTTCAAACAGCCCAGAAAATCCCTTTTTTTGTGTCTGGTTTTAGGTGTCTGGAGCATTTTTCCCTATGAATTACTGCTTGATGGAGAAGGCGACCCTCGGAAATTGCTCTTAATAAAGAATCCACTTCAAACCCTAATTCAATCTCCCAAACTACCCTGAATTAGTTCCCATTATTGCTGACCCGGGGAATTATCCAATCATTTCCTCTTGTTCTGGGTTTGCTGGCACTGAACTTTGCTCCATGGCAGACAACAGAGTCCTGCCAGGCTGGGAATGAGGGAGTTGGGCTGAAAATGAGGATTTGCAGCCATGAGAAGCAGCCAGGGAAGGGCAGATTCCAGCTGAAGGGATTCCCACTGCTCAGGGAATTCTGGAGCAAAGCAGAAATTCACTCCATCCCGAAATTCATTCTCCCATCCCATCCTGAACATGGAATTCCAGACTGGTTTGGGTTGGAGGCCTTAAAGCTGATCCAGTTCTACCCCAAGGAAACTATTCCATGATTCCATAACATCCTTACAATATAAATGACATTTAGAGGGATTTAAGGAGAGAAACCAACAGAAAAAAAAACAAGTAATCTTTTAATTTAATTTTAAGCCCTGAAAGTGGTCAGTAATTTGCATGACAGAATTAATAAAAATTAGATTTCTATTTTTTTTTAGTGAGAATTTCATGATTTCACCTCACTGAATGAACTCCTGGCTGAAGGGACAAAGTGTCCCAGGAAGAAAAGGAACTTTTAACCCAAGGCAAAGTGATGTCCTAATAAATTAAAAATAAAGCAATCAAGGCATACACTCCTGAGGTGATAGCTGAGTGGGAACATTCATCTACTGCCACTCCAAAGCTTTAGAAACAAAATAAAAGCTTATTAAGGATGTGATGCTCAAATTCTGGGAAGGTCTATCCAATTGTGTCCAGAACAGAGTGAGGGCTTATCCATAAAATCCCAATTAACCTCGGATCCAGGTCCTGCCTAACATAAAGGGCTGCTTTGATTCTATTCTGTAAGACAGGAGACCAAGGAATTGGATTAACAACACCAAGATTTATACTTCAGTAAGAAACAACTCTGAAATTAAATCCTGCCCGGGAAAATCCTGCAGGGTTTTGGCATCAGAGAGTTGGAGATGCAGAATTTGGGGATGCAGGCAGGAGCTGGAACCATTTCCCAGCACTGAAACCAGGTGAAAATTCCTGGGGGAGAGCTGCACCGTTTGCCAGTTCCTCAATTTAATCATAAAAAAAAGGAATTAAGCAAGAATTTCCTGTATTACAAAGATCACTCATTTCAATAATTGGAATAAAGCAATCTCAATCTCACTCCAGTGTCCAACAAAATTCTGATGGATTTTTTTTTAAATTCCATCCCTGGCGTGTTTAACATCCCCCACCAGCCCTGCAGGGATGAGCAAAGGGATCTGGGAGTTTTGGACCTGCAGCCATCAGTTTTGCAGCAATTATTTCCCTCTCTGCCCTGCAGTTCAAACACCAGACACAGAAACAAGGGGAATTCAGTTCCCAGGGAGGCTGAGCTTTAATTACAGTGACTAATCAGCCTGTGCAGGGCAACTGTGACACCACAACTGCACCAAACCCAGCCAGTTTTAGGGGAAAAAAACCTCCAGGCAAAGCAAGGATGTTTTTGCTCCACTCCTCCCTTCACACTCCACTCTAACCTTCTCCAGCTTTTATATTTTTCAGAGCAGATCCAGCTTTTCTCCCTTTGGAGTCATGTGGGCAAACAGAGCCCAGAGAGGCACAAGTGGGAGGTGGAGTACAACTGACAGTGCAGAACATCCCAGCGCTGCTGCCAGAGCCTCCTTTTCCCTGGATTTATGGAGCACAATGAGATTTGTACTCACCTGCAGAAAAAAAGGGGCTTTAAATAGAGAAATGAGTAATGGTTTTGAAGAGAAATGTTCTTTTGTGCTCAGAGCTGCTGTTTTACTATTTGTACTCCCTTGTTTGAGGCAGCCTGGCAGGGCCTGAAGGGGCTGCAAAATGCTGGAGAGGGACTTGGGGACAAGGGATGGAGGGACAGGACACAGGGAATGACTTCCTGTGGCTAGCACAGGTCTTTCCCATGAGAACTTTCTCCTGTGTTTTATAAACAAAGATGAAGTTTGGATGTTATTAAAAACAGTTTCTCGGGATGTGGACAGTTCAGGCCTGGCCAGTCAGGCCTAGGGGGAGGTTTCTGGCTGACCAATCTGAGTGACCTCTGAAAAATCTATATAAGTTGGAATCAAAATAATAAAGGGTTCTTTTCATGCCACACTGAGAATCAGGGTCTTTTTCTCTGCTAGCAGCTCAACAGCGACATCTTCCCACTGGAAAAGGGGAGATTTGGATGGGATATTGGGAAGGAATGAGGGTGGGGAGGGCTGGGATGCAATTCCCAGAGAAGCTGTGGCATCCATGGATCCCTGGAATGTCCAAGGCCAGCCTGGAGTGACCTGGGACAGCAAAAGGTGTCCCTGCCATGTCACTGATGATCCCTGAGGTTCTTCCCAACCTAATCCATTCCATGAACTCCTTCAGCTCCCCACAGCAATTCCCTGGAATTCCCACTGGATCTCAGTGATGAACTGAAACCTCCTCCCTGAGGGGTTTTTAGAAATCATCTCAGCTCTTCCCACCACCCAAGGCTGCTCCTGATGAATCCAAACCTTTCCAGCAAAGGATTGAGGCTCCAGAGCTCCCAGGCTGCCCAGGGAGTGGAGCTCAGCTCCTCTCCACCCTCCCACCAGAGCTTTTCCAAATGCTTACATCCTGATTCTCTCCCTCGCTGCTGCTCTTGCTAATTATTCCTTGCCCTGTATGGAAAAAGTTTCCTTCTCCTGCTATTTCCATGGAACTAAGGGAAAGCAATCTCCTGGAGAGTAAATAATACCAATTTTTAAATCTCCCCCGCTGTTGTGCTATTTTTGCCTTTTTTTTCTTTGCTGATGAAAATCTGACTTTGCTTCCGCCACACTTTTTTCACAGCAAAATTCTGTACCAGCTCCTAAAATTAACCTGTGAAAACGGAATTATTCGCTCTGAGGGTGTTTCCTCAGGCTGCTCTGACGTTCCATTTTCCTTTCTGGACACAGAGGTTCCAACTGCAAACATTGCTCAGCCAGCCAAATGAAGAGATGTATAGCAAGAAGAAGAGAATTGTTGTTGTAACAGATTACAAAGCACAAAACAATTCTTTTCTAGCGCTGGAGGCAAAATTATCAATCCTCCCTGCTGGCCTAAAATCAAGATTTCACTAGGAAAACAGCTCAGCTTTCAGCACGAGGACAGTGTTGAAGTGTGATGAGCACACTCAGCCCCGACACGCAGATCATCCCCATGAAATTGGCTCCAAATCCCCTCAAATTAATTTAACAATTAGAGCTGGGAAGATGCAGGCAGATTAATGAATCCCAATTTGTGCTCTGGATGTTTTCTGCAGTAAACAAGGAGCGGGGTGGTTGTGATTCCTTGCTGGAATGCCTCCGAGAAAGCAGCCGTGAATCATCACAACAGTCATGCTCCTCAAAGGGAAAAATCAGCCATGAATATGCTGAAATCATGGGGGAAAAGCAATCTCTGGTGACTGCTGGCTTGCAGAATTCCCCACAGCTTCCACACAACACCAGCTTCACCTGGCAGGTGCTGCAAAGAGCCCAAAATCCCACAGGAAACAATGATGGGATGGTCAGCCCTTCGTGAAAAGGAAATTCTCTGCACTGGGTATCAGCAGCAGGCAAAATGAGGCAGAAAGCTCCAAATTCCGTATTTTCCCTCATTTTTCTCACTGTGATTTACACCAGAGTCTTACACCATTGTGCTCAGGTCCAAGAGAGCTTCCCCCAAACCTTTATCCATGGTTTTACTGAGAATCAACAAACCAAATCCACTCGAGGCCATAAATCCTGACCACACCACTCACTGAAGTCCCACAGATAATTCCTATCCAAAATATTATTAATTCCATTAGGGAAAAACTTCTTAAACCCAGAAGAGAATTTATGGGATGACAGCAAAGCTCTGCAATAAAAAAAAACTTCAAAATGAGACATTTCATGGAACTGCAGGTTTCCCTCATGCTGTGCTGAGTTCAAAGCTCACCCATAGGCACTGAAAAGAACTCTTGGCCAATTTGTGCTGGAAGCAGAACAAAAAACTGGGATTTAGGTTGGAAATTCCTGGGTTTCAGCCTCATTTTTATCACAGATCAGCTGCCCACAGCCCCACAACAATTCAAATTTCAGAGTGGCTGAGTTTCCAATCCTTATTTCACCAATAAAATAAAACTGGAACAACTCAAACAACTTTCCCTTGCACTCCATCAGGGCACTCCATAGACATTTTCAGCCATTAAAATTTACTGCATTAATTGAAGGAAACTGGAAATTGTTTTCCCAAACTCATAAAATCCAGCTCCCCAAAATCACAGGTTTTACTGTGGTGGTTCCACACAAACCCATTTTGAGAATGAAGAAATGAGGTGATCACACTGCACCTTTTCACAGAATTATCCACAGGGAGCTTATTAAGGGACCAAAACCCAATTAAAACCAGGAGATGAACCTAACTATTTTTTGGTGTAATTACTGGATTGGGTTTGCTATTGCTTCAAGCACAGCGTGGTGCCCTGGAATATTGGTCTGCCAGGGATAGAAAACCCCAAAAAACCCTACAAACAAAACCTGGGAGAAGTTCAACTTAAAAAAAAATATAATAAAAAAAGGAAATTTAATAGGAAATTTGCACTTTGGGATAATCCCTTGGTGACTCCAATGACACCTTCAGTGCAGGGAAGAGGATGGGATGGAAGGACCTCAAAGCCACCCAGTGCCACCACCTTGCACTGTCCCAGGCTGCTCCAGCCTGGCCTGGGACACTGCCAGGGATCCAGGGGCAGCCACAGCTTCTCTGGGAATTCCATCCCAGGGTCTTCCCACCTTCCCAGCCAGGAATTCCTTCCCAAAATCCCATCCATCCCTACCTTCTGGCAGTGGGAATCCATTCCCCCTTAACTTCAATCCCATTTAACTTGTGGCTCCTCCCCTCTGCCCTCACCTCCCTTTCCTGCTCCATGTCCCTCTGTCCCTCTGGACACAAACTCCTCCCCACCCCAGAGTGACCCCAGGTCAAAAATCATCCCATCAAGTGACCCTAGAGCCCCAAATCATCCCAACCCCACAAATATCAAACCCTGCAGGATAACTCAGCTCCTCTCCTCTCCCACGGTGTTCACTGATGCTCCTCAATCCGTGGGGTGAAATCCCATGGGAGAAAGAGCCTCTCCAGCCCTGCCCTGACCAGTGCTGACCAGTGCAGACAGTGCAGACCAGTGCTGACCAGTGCTGACCAGTACAGACCAGTGCCACCACCCCACTGGGACACCAGTTTTTTGCCCTTTCCACTTTTTATTTCGGATTGAATCATCAGCTGAATGCCTGCGATGTGCCTGCAAAGATGCTGAGTCTCCGGCATGATTAAATTAAAAATTTCAATTCAATTCAACTCAAACACCCCAATTTCGGGTGAAATCTGCTTGAATTCCCAAGTTCAGACACCAACAGAAGCTTTCTCAGTAAATCAGGGTATGCAGTGAGGAAGGCAAGACTTCCACTGCAATAAAAACAAGGAAAGATTCCCTGGAAAAATATCCCTGCTGTCCCTCAAAAGCAGCACTCACATCCTGATGTTTTCCCAGCTGAAATTCCACAAAAAAGGGGAACAGGCAGCACCTGGATGCTGCTGAAGCCCCAGCAACCCCCAAACATCCAGCACAGAAAATTCCTGTGGAAATCCACAAAAAAGGGGGAACAGGCAGCACCTGGATGCTGCTGAAGCCCCAGCCATTCTGAAACATCCAGCACAGGAAATTCCTGTGGAAATCCATGAAAAAGGGGGAACAGGCAGCGCCTGGATGCTGCTGAAGCCCCAGCGACCCCCAGACATCCAGCACAGCAAATTCCTCCTGCTCTGTCCTCAGGAGACTCCAACTTGATGGCCTGGAGATTAATCTTTGCTGGGAACATAAATCCAAGGCTAGCAGGAGCCCCACACATGTCACACCAATCAAAAGCAGTTCAGGCAGGGATTAGTGCAGAGCAACCAGGGGAAATGCTGTCAGAGCTCCAGCCAGCCCCTCAGAAATATTGAAAAATAACAAGATGCGCCACCCTGGTTCTGAAAACTAAGCACAAGATTAGAAATGTGGAATTTTTCACCTCAGCTCGGGTGTAAATTCATCCACTCCCTACGAGGCTTGGTGAAAGCAGGACCAAAAATAGATGTTACAGCTGATTAAACCCTCAGCTAAACAAGTTGTCTGCAGGAAAATGCATTAGAGGGAGATGCAAAAGCAGCAGGACACTCGGATGAAATTGGATTCTTCGGATCATGTGTCTGAAGCATTCAAAATTCCCTTGTTTATCAGGAAAAATTAGCACAGTGGGGATACTCCAGGCGTGGAAACTCGATGCTCACACCTGAAATGTGGGTGAGAAAGCAGATGGGCTTGGAAGGAAATGAAAAAGCAGCAGAAAAAGCCCGTGGGATTAGAATGGGGAAGGATTAAGATAAGAAAACAGCCCTCTTTTAGCTAAAATAGTTATGCTGATTGTCAACGTTTGTTTGCAGGTATTAATGCAAAGAGCAAAAAATCATATTAGAGTGGTAAAAGATAAAAGTATTACCAGGAATAATGGAATTGAAATGCAGAATAGAAGTGTGGATTATTAGAAAAAACTTCTAGACCACGATATTTACTAAATATGAATAGCCCTGATAATTTGGTGTATAAAAAATGCATTTAAACACAGGCTGGATATTAAAAAAACACAATAAATGAATATTATGATGATAAATCCTTCAGTATTTAGCCAGGAATCACAAAGAGGGGTGAGGGGAAGGAAAAGAAGAACAAGGAACTCTGAGTTCCTTCCAAAATGATCAATTCTTTGCTTGTATTCCATCCAAACATCCTATTTAACATAAATTTCAGGCTGTATGGCAATCTGATGGATGAGTTTCAAAAATCACTTTGCAGTGCTGGAAGGATGACTAAAAATGGTGACAAACAAAGCAGCCTGACAATGCAAACAGCATCTCGTTCCTATGAGACCTGGGACAATCTTTCCATCCCCAAATGATCTCCTGGAAAATAAATTTGTGACAATTCCAGAGCAGGAATGGCTGCATCAGCTACCTGTTATTCCTTATTCTGGTCTGCACTTACCAATTTCCAATTTTTTAATTGTGGCACTGAGCCAAAAACCCCAAAACCAAACAACTAACCCCCCCCCCAAAAAAAAATTATATTTTTCAGCTAGATAATTGAACCTTTCTAACACAAAACCCCATGAATTAATCAAGATCACGCTTATTAAGCACTAAGAAGCTTTGAATCTTGGTTATTTTTTTTAGTTGAGTCATTACTGGAGTATTTTCTTGCCTTCCTGCAATGATTAACAGTGGTGACCTTTTCAAAATTGGGCAGATCTTCCCTGCATGCAAAGCAAAGCAAAGCCACAAAAGCTTAATTTAAAGTAAAACCCCAAACCAATCTACCCGAAGGATCTCTGTCAACGATGAATTTAACATCAAGGAAGTCAAATAAAACCGTGGGGTTGGTGGTGGTTTTGTTTGGAATTCATTTGTCCTCTTTAATATCCCGCTCAGGGCAGGAATTATTGGTGACAGAAGCAGTCCCAGTTCTCACATCGATTGAATTCTGAGCGTGGAGCGGCTGAGATTGATTCTCCAGCACCAAAAAATCCTCCCCAGACCCAAAGGAAAGCCCCATGGAAGAGCAGATCCTAAAAAAAATCCAACAGATCCCACGAAAAAGCAGATCCTCATAAAAAACCCAAGAGATTCAAAGAAAAGCCCCAAGGGAAAGCTAATCCTCATGAAAAATCCCAACAGATCCTCATAAAAAACCCAACAGATCCTCATTAAAAACCCAGCAGATCCTCATAAAAACCCCAAAAGATCCTCATAGAAACCCAACAAATCCAAAGGAAAGCCCCATGGAAAAGCAGATTCTCATAAAAAAACCCCAGCAGATCCTCATAAAAAACCCAACAGATCCAAAGGAAAGCCTCATGGAAGTGCAAATCCTCATAAAATCCCAAACACATCCCTGCTGCCTCTTATAACAAAACAAATGAATAAAATTATACCTCAAACTCACCACTGGAGCAGCAAAAATCAAGGAAAAAGGGATTTGAAGGAGAAGTGTGTCCCCAAAAAATGCCACTGAAGGGACAGCTCTGAAACTCTGACTGATCATTGTTTTGGTTTGGTTTTTTTCTCATGTAAAATTCCCTGGGATTTTGGGAGTAGGAGCATCAATGTAACTCTTACAAGCTACAGGATTCCCAACCCAGGGCCTTGATGTCAAATGGGAACATCAGGAAATTCCCTATACTGGAATTGTACCAAAATGGGAAATAAATGGTTATTGGTCAATGGACATATCAGGCAATTCCCTATACTGGCATCACACCAAAATGGGAAATAAAAGGGTTATTGGTCAATGGGAATATCAGGAAATTCCCTACACTGGAATCACACCAGAGTGGGAAATAAAAGGGTTATTGGTCAATGGGAACATCAGGAAATTCCCTACTCTGGGATCACACAGAAATGGGAAATAAAGGGTTATTGGTCAATGGGAACATCAGGAAATTCCCTATATTGCAATTGCACCAAAATGAGAACTAAAGGCTTATTGGTCAATGGGAATATCAGATGATAAATTCCCTACACTGGGATCACACAGAAATGGGAAATAAAGGGTTATTTGTCCAATAGGAACATCAGGAAATTCCCTATATTGCAATTGCACCAAAATGGGAAATAAAGGGTTATTGGTCAATGGAAATATCAGGAAATTCCCTACTCTGGGATCACACAGAAATGGGAAATAAAGGGTTATTTGTCCAATAGGAACATCAGGAAATTCCCTATATTGCAATTGCACCAAAATGGGAAATAAAAGGGTTATTGGTCAATGGGAACATCAGGAAATTCCCTATACTTGGATCACACAGAAATGGGAAATAAAGGGTTATTTGTCCAATGGGAATATCAGTAAATTCCCTACTCTGGGATCACACAGAAATGGGAAATAAAGGGTTATTTCCAATTGCAATAAACATTCTCTGAAGATTTCTGCATTCCTGTAAATCCCAAATGCCTCCCAGAGGTGTCTGCCTGGAAAGGTGACATATGTTCCAATCCTCTGCTCTTGAAGTCTCAGGAATTCTCTTCCTTTCCCTTTGAAATGCAGCATTTCAGATTCTGCAAGTGCAGATCAAGAGCTCCAGGATGAAATTAGGGCACCTGGAGCTGGGAAAAGCATCTGGAGCCGTGTCAGGATTGAACAGGAACATCCCTGCCGGAATTCTTGTCCCTCTTTGAGATTTGCTTTTGTCTCTCCTATCTCTTTTGAACCTTTATCTGTGGTAATTGTGTTTGTTAAGGCTTGTTAATTAAGGCTGCAGCTCCCCAGGGACACATTGTCCCTTTGTTTTGCAGCTCTGTATCAGAGGGACAACATCCGAAATGCAGCAGAAATGTCTGATATTTCAGATATTTGGTTCAACAAAACCATTCCGTGGCACAGAAGCTCCTCAAGTCCCCCTGGATCCAAACTTTTCTCATCAGTCCCAGTGGTTTGGGAATATAATATTGTGGAATTAGAATTACAGCTTCTGGGGGGAGATTTTCATATTGACTACTAAAAAAATCGATGACAATTCAATTGTCCTTCTTTCAGCCAAGAGCTGGTGCCCTTCAAAGGCTCCCTTCCCTCCCCAGCAGCCCCTGAATTTGTTGTTTAGCTAAACGCTGGGTGTTTATTCTCTTTGTTTACAGCCAAAACCGCTGGGTTTTAATCCATATGACAGAGTTCCTAAATTAGTGACCCTGAATTATTCATTAGCTATTTAGCCAAACGCTCTCCCCAAGCCCCCAGTTGTTTCCAACCGAACAAAACCCCATTAAATATTCTACTTTTCTCTCTAAACACTGCATATTTTCCCTCCAAAGATTCCTTAAGGCATCCCAGCATTTGCCTGGAGTGCTCCCGGGCTAAAAGGCACATTTAATAATCTGTTTTGCTTTCTTCTCTTCCCTTTCCTTGAGCCACGAACGGGAGCGAAAGCACAACTGCAGCTCAGCTTGTTATCTCTGCAAAATCACATCCGTGCGACAGGGGCTGATGTGCCTCGGGCCATGCCACTGCCACTTTGTGTCACTTCTCCCGTGCCAGAGGAGGGGACTGGCATGTGACAATGGCTGCTGCCACTCATTCCCAAATTGCTCCTTCCCCAGGGAATCACTTCCCACTCTGGGATAACCTGAATGAACCAACCTGTGGTGTTGACTGCACAGGAAATGTTTGCCTTGAAGCCTTGAAACTATTCCAATTTCTTTCTCTTTGCCTTCATTAAGAGAAATCAGAAGTAAGACCTGGCTTAGGAGAGCACTTCGTCCTGAACTACTTGCAAATTTGATTTTTGACAATAAAATACAGTGGGAAACACTAAATTAATACAAAAACCCAACCAGCAGACAACAAAACGCCTGAGACTTGAATTTCAGCTTGATCCCTCCATTTGTCCCCAGTTTGGAGGCCCAGCTGACACCAGCTTTGACTGTCCAGTCACTGGTTTGGCAAATTTGGACTCATAAATTCCAACTCTTGAAGATCTGGGGATGTTTCCCTCCTGTTGTCACACACACAGCTCTAAATGAGTATTTCTAATGTCAACCCCAAATATTTCTGAGCTTCCTTCCATCCCTATTATTTACACCATTAATAAGGCAACTCTAATTATTGTGCTTGATGATTCCCTGCTCCTTAAAATCCCAGAACCATAAATGTTGGAAAAGACCTCAAAGATCAACCCCCACTGTCAATGTTCCTCTCCCACCCCTCCAGCACCGAAGCAAATTCTGGTTTTTCATTTAATTGCTCTTTTGGGATTTAAATAATAAGGGAAAATGAGTTAATTAACAGCAAAATGCGGAAAAAAGCTGATATTTGAGTGTGAATGATGTCCAGTGACAGAGGTGATGCTGAGTGAGTGATTCAGATCAGGATCGACAGAAATACTCAGAGAAATCCAATTGTCTCCCCACAGGGAGAATTCCTAATTTTTCCCATATCTATTATTACACAATGGATCCATGAGCTTAATTCACAGTATTTTTCAGATGTTGCTTAGTGATTAACACCAATTTAAGTCCTTGTAATGAATCTGAGCTCCTCTGAGCCCACCATTAAACCCAAACCCATTTCTCCAGCCCTGCTGGAGGCGATTCCTAGCGAATTCCCTACAAAGGCTGGCAGGGTCCTGCCAAAGGCTGTTAGTGGGGAATCTGTGAGTTCCCAACAACACAAACAAAGACCAGAAAACAACCTCTCCGTGGAGATTTCCATCCCACAGAGCCCTGATGTTTTTTCCCCAACCTGCCTTGGAGACCTGGTTGTTGTGGAGCAGAGTCCTCGAGGAGTCCCAGGGGTGAGGATTCCCCATGGAATTGTTCAAGGATAGGCTAGATGGGCAGCCTGGGATACTGGAAGGTGTTCCTGCCCATGGAATGGGATGAGCTTGAAGATCCCTCCTAACACAAACCATTCCAGCATCCTGGGATTTCGGGAATTCAAACCCACCAAATCCCAAACCAAAGCCTCCTGATGCATTCCAAGCACGGCTGAGGATTATTCCCATTCCGTTCACCCCGGGCTGACCAACTGAAGGCAGTTACAAGTTGCTACAACAGCTTTTTTCCCTGTAAAACAACAACTGACAAGTCCCAGACAAACAGGGATAATCGGCTCCGGCGGATCCCAATTGAGGATGCAGACGGCAAAGCCAGAGCTGCTTCCTGGGAAAGGCTGTAAAAATAGCAAAGGCTGACATTTCAGGATTTTTCTCCTTCCTTCTGGAGGCAGCTTTCAAGTGCAGCAGAGCAGATTTTCATCAATCTCTGCTCGGAAAAGCCGAGTGAAGCCTGAGCTCTGGGTGATTCAGGAAGGTGGTGTTGCTGGAGGCAGAGTGGGAGAAAACAACCTTGTGTTTGTTGGGAAGATAAAGCTGGAAAAAACGGCAGCAGCTGAGTCTGGATGTCAGCCTTGGAGCTTGCCAAGGCATTGTGCTCTGGAGATCAGGTTTGTACCAAGTGGGGCTGCTCATTGCTCCAGCTTCTCATTCCATGGGCATCTTCCAGTGTCTCCTCATCCATCCCATTATCCCATCCCATCCCATCCCATCCCATCCCATCCCATCCCATCCCATCCCATCCCATTATCCCATGCCATCCCTCTTGTTCTTTTTTCACCATTCTCCCACTGGGATCACCTGGATCTCAGAGCCACCAGGATGGTGAAGAGATCTCCTGACACAGCAGAACTGCTCCTCACATATTCCTCTCAATATTGATGGGTATTTCTCTTCCAAGTACCATTTACATGACAAGGGAGTTGTCTGAGGTTTTTGGGATTTTTTTTGCGGTGAGGACATAATTTCTCCTTTGTTCCCAGCTGTCTTTGAGAGGAAAACCAAATCCATAAATGCTGTCCCTGGCTCTGCCTCAGAAATCCATTTGCTGCTTTTATCAATCTCCCGTGGAGCTGAGGGAGGCTCTAGATGAAATTGATACCAAATGGTATCAAACCCGAAGTCATAATTTATGAGCACACTGTGACCTCTCCACAAGTGTTTTTACAAATGGATCCAGGGGTTTAATCCAGCAGGGAACTCCTGGAAAAGGGGAACAGCAAGGCCAGCAGCAGCTGGAAGCAGCTCAGTCCATAGTGGGGACAGCATTTGTCCTCCTGCAGCTCCACAGAACAGCTTGTCAGAGGAGCCAGGCTGACAATTCAGATTTAAAAGGACACATTCCCTAAGGACAGGAGAGAGCTTTGGAAAGCAGCCGGATACTCTGATCTCACCAGCATTAATTTATCGTGATCCCAGGCCTACAATCACCATTTGTGTTCAAAACTTTCCCCCTTAAGTCAAGCACTGGAAAAACACTCAAATACAAAACGCTGTCCAGCACTCCAATATTCACCAGCAGCTCCAGGATAAAACGCCAGGCTTTGAAGATAAAGCAGGATGAGCAACACAAGTTTCTCCTGCTGTGAATTTTGCTTGTTTTCCCAAAGTTTTAGGATGTATGAAGAGCATCAGGACCTGGATTAACTTGCCCTTCTCCCTTTCTTCCTTTGCCTTGTCCCGTGCTCCTTGTCAATCCCTTCCTAAATTCCCACATGTCGCATCTGAAACTTCTCCATTCTTTTTCCATTCTCCTTGGAAAAAATACAGAATAAAATAATCCCTAGATAAGCAAGAGGATTGTTTATCCAAGCAGGAGAAAATCACAGGATATCCTGAGCTGGAAGGAACCCACAAGGATCATCAGTCCAACTCCTGGTCCCCAAGAATTCCATGTCCTGGGAGTGCTGTCCATGTTCCCAAGGATTGGAGCATTAACTCTAATCAATAATGCAAAATTTGACTTTCTATGATGTTTTAAGAGACAGAAATCTGAAAACAGCCTTGAACCTACAAGGCCTGGATATCTGTGAGCGTTGCTGAGTTCCCTTAAACCTCATTTTTGTGGATTGAGCTCCAAAACACACGAGGTTCAGCACAGGTTCTCCAATTAGCTCAGGAATAATGAATCCAGTACCATGGAAAAGCTAATTTTCTGTTATTGCTATGGAAGGAAACTTTCACCTAATGAGTTTGTCCATCATTCTGCAGGTATTACCTGCAGGGCTCATTAAAGCTTTCTGGAGATGGAGCTGCAGCACAAAACACTTCAAGAGAATACAGAAAATCCTAGGAAAAGGAAGGAGGAGGAAAGGAGGATCAGGGGGACCTTGTGGCTCTGCTGACAGGAGGGGACAGCCAGAGGGGTCAGGCTGTGCTCCAGGGAACAGCAGCAGAGGGAATGGTCCCAAATTGCAGCAGGGGATGTCTACATTGGATTTCAGGGTGATTTTTTCATGGAAAGGGCTGTGATCCATGGGAACAGGCTGCTCATGGCTGTGGTGGAGACAGGGCTTGGAGCAGCCTGGGACGGTGGGAGGTGTCTGGGATGATTTTTAAGGTCACTCCCATCCCAAACCTTCCTGGTTTTATGACTCCACAATCCCTGTGGAACCCACGAGGCGACACCAAACAACCCAAGCAAAACACTGGGATCACTCAGAATCGAAAAGCTGAGAGAGACATAAAAATAAAACCAAAAAAGGATCAGGGAATGTCGAGCTCTGCAGTGAAGCCAACCCACAGTGCATAAATTATGATAAAGCAGCAGTGTGTCTGCCACAGTCTGTCCTGGCAAGCGAGCAGAGCCGGGAGAAGCCAAGTGTGCATCCCAAAAACACTCAGCCCAAACGTGTGGGTGCTGCCACCACGGCAGCTTCACACAGCAACACCTCCAGCAAAGCCAACTGCAACAGGAAAACCTCCCGAGAAACCATTGCTGCCACAGAAAATTCTGTCTCAGTTAAGGCCATGGGTGAGGGTTGGAGGGCATGGATTTTGCCTCAGCCATCTCAGATCCCCTGGGAATCACTGTTCCTCAGGGATCAGGACACTGCAAACATTTAAAGACTGATTTAAAGGTATTAAAACCTCCAGAAATAATTTCTCTGAGCAGGAATTTGCTCCCTTCCTGTCTCCCCTTCCCAGGAAATGCCTGAATCCATCAAACTCCAACCCTCATTAATGGCAGGATCTGTTGGGAACAGCTGGGCACTACTTGAACACCATCTTGTCCCACATATGCAGCCGGGGGACGAAGGAAGTTGCTCCTTTCTGTTTTCCATGGGTTCAGCCAGGGCTGGGAGCCAATTTCCCAGGAGAGAGCAGATGCAGGGATGGCACAGCTGGGGCTGTTAGTTGTGTGGGCTTTTTCTGTCTCCTCCTCACCTCCACGTCCTCTGCAACCCCTCCTGCAAGGAATTCTCCTCGGAGATGGAGACAGATGGGAGAACATACTCAGCTGAGAAAAAGAGAGGAACCTTCTGCTTTCCCCCCCATCTTTCTCCCTACTCCCTTCAGTTTGTTTCTCCTGGAACTTTCAGTGGAGAACTGAGCAACACACTGTGCCCAATCCCAGCCCCAGCCTGCGAGAGAAACTGTAGGAAGCAGGAGAAGCATCCTGGTTTTCTCCAAACTGGGAAAAGAAGCTTGAAATCACATCAACAGAGGGTGAGAAACACAAGCAGAGCAGCTCATGCAAGCACAGACAAGGGTGTTTCCAACACTGGGATATGGCAATGCATCCTGCTAAATATGGAAATGGCTCATCCTGAGGAATCCCAGGATCACTGAGGTCGGGAAAGACCTCTGAGATGGGTGGAGAAGCATCACCCAGCACCAGGGAGAGACACTCAAACCAGAAATCAGCTCCTCCAGGCCAAATCCTGGGGGAAGGTGGCCAGGGATTTCCAATTCCAATTCCAGTTTGGGATCTTGGGATGCCAGCACAGAGCAGGACACACATGTGGTGTCCCAAAACCCACCAGGAGCACCTGAGCTCCTCCACCACCACCAAACCACCAGAGAAATCCACAGATCTCAGCAAGTCCTGCTCTTCCTCAGCAATCCCAAGCAGATATTCTCCAAAATGCCATCTTCCTGAAGCGCCATTCCATTAAACTCCTCCATAGTTGGTTCCATAAAACCAAACCCGACAGGCTAATTTGAGAATTTCCATTTGCCGCCATTAAATTTTGCAGCTTCCAGGAATTCAGCAGCTCGGTCGTTACTCACCAGGCTTGGAAAAACCTCAACTGGATTGTTCCATTTTATTTAACTTCCTGAATTCCACCACGGGAGATTGTTGTGCCATGAAAACAGAGCATGTTTTCAACAAAATTATGGATATAAAATAAAACTATATTTGATACCGTATTTTAAAAAGCAAATTGCTGTCTGTGTTTTAGCTGCTTGGGGGATAACCAAGAGAAAAAGCAGAGCAAAATTTCCTATTATTTCATTTCTGTTCTGTCCTGTATTTTCTTCGTCAACAACGGAACAGGTAATTATTAAATTAATGAAGCGAAACGTGAATTAATTTGGGGAAAATCCCACAAAAGTCTTAATTAAGAGAAGACAATCAACATCATATTGTAGGAATCCCTTCTTTAAAAGCTCAGCATGGGCTGGCTGTAAATTAAAAACTGAAAAAATTATTTAGGTTGGAGGAATATTCCCAGAATTCCAGGATGGTTTGGGTTGAAAGAGATCCTTAAACTCATCCCATTCCCATGGCAGGGACACCTCCCACTATCCCAGGCTGCTCCAAGCCCTGTCCAGCCTGGCCTTGAGAAAATATTTATAATTTTGAGGATAATAAAGCAAAATGAAGAAACCTGTATAATAAACTGCAGAGAGCATTTGGAAAACACTGAATTTTGGGATCTTCCAAGACATTGCTGGGAAGGACATTGCTAGGGGTGTAATTCTAATATTAACAGTTATTCCTTGGCCAAAATAAGATGGAAGAGGTGTAAAAATAAAGATATTTTTTAAACTATTCCTTTAGAATCCTCAAGATGTGGATGGGGTGATGGAGAGGAGATTGTGGGATGGAGAATGGGAATATGCTGGGATTTGGCTGGGAGAGGAGATTGTGGGATGGAGAATGGGAATATCCTGGGATTTGGCTGGGAGAGGAAAAAGCTGAGGAGCATCTTCAGGAGATGCTGTTCCCTCTCCAGTCACTCCAAAGGAAACTCTCCATGGCCAGAATCTCCATGGCTTCTGCCTGTTCTTTTTCCCACAAAACTCCCCAAAATGCACTGAGGGATTTGAGGGGAATTATCAAAGGAAGGAGCATATGGAATTCCAGGATCTCTGAGGCAAAACTGACTCATTTCCATGGCTCCTGCCTGCTCTTTTCCCCACAAAACCCCACAAAACACACCGAGGGATATGAGGAGAATTGTCCAAGGAACATATGGAATTCCAGGATCTCTGAGAAATGAGAGATGAAAACTGACAGGAATGAGACTGGAGGATTGAGGTGGAGGAAAAATCCCCAAGATTTTTCTAAAACCTCCAGAGGTTTTGTGGTGTTGTTTTATGGGAATGAGGCATTTGGACCTGACTGAGGTTTGGTGGTGACAAGTGGATCGTGGCCAGTGGGAACTGCTTTTCCCAGAGGAAAAGAATCATTTGGAGGATGGGAGAACTTGAATCATGGCTTTAGGGGTTTAAAACCATCTCAGAATTTGCTTTATTTTATTTTTTTTTTCTGGAAAGATCTGCTGAGTGGATCTGGGAGCAGCCTGTGGTGACACAGATTCCGTCAGCCCCAGCAGGAGAGAGAAGCTGCCATAGATTCAGTCATAAAAACAGGGAAATGCCTGGGAAAGGCAAGTGGTTCAAAGGGAAAGAGGAATGAGGAAGGCAGAAAACTGAAAATAGGGAAAAGGAGAAGATTCCTCCAACAACAGCATTGGTGTGGTGAGAAATGCTGATTTACCACCCCAAAGCTCCCTGGTAAGGAGGCTGGGAAAGTTCTAGATTCCATAAAATCCAACGTGGATGAATTCCCTGGCCTGGCACCTGACATTAAAAACTTTCCAAAACTGAGTTGAAAACCTTCCCTTTTTCCATTTAGAGAGATCCCACCCCGTGTACAGGTTGAGTCCAATTCCATCTCCAGATAAACATTTTAATTCTTTTTTTTCACCAAACAATCCAGTGCTGAGTCTGGCCACATCCTGCTCCCCTAATTCCCAGCTGGACCATCCTTTCCTCATTTCCCTGGACAGGCTGGTGGGATCAGATGAGCTCCATGACAGATGTTCCAGGGAATTAATGTGAATAACCCTAAACACCAACGACTCCAAGCAATTAAAATCCTGAAGAACACTCTGGAGCTGCTGCAGCTCGTAACCAGCTTGAGGTTGTTGTTGTTGCTTGGATTTAAATTAAAAAAGAAAAGCAGGACATCTGCAGGATTCCCGAATTCTGAGGGAATGGGAAAGTAGATATATGGCTGGGAGATGAGGGTTTAAAAAAATTCACATTACTCAAAGTTTTCAGGTTCAGTTCCCACACTCAGCTGGTACATATTTAAGGAGACTTTTGGGATTTAAAAGGTGGATTGTGCAAGGCACATCCAGAGGAAATTTAGGAAATGAACTAGTGAGATGCTCAGGGATTTTCCTGGGTTTTATATTCTGATGGTGTTTGTGGTTTAAGCAGGATAAGTGACACTGACAGGCAGCCCCAGTCAGCTGGGATTGCTAACAAATGGACCATTTGGGGTTGGCAATTTGTAGGGAGGGAAAAGAAGAATCTCAGCCAGGATTCCCTTGGAAAAAAAGGCAGAAAGGAGGGAGATTTGTAAACAGCAAAAACTGCCTCAAAGCCCCTCACGGTGGAGTTAAAGCCTTTTCCAGGATTGAACTCCTGCTTGCATCGCCCTGTGGTGAGAGAATGAAGGAAAAAATGTGTCCTGAAGGCTCTGAGATGAATTCATGGGCTCTGAAATCAGTCCTGAAATCAATTCCTGGGTTCTGAAATGAATTCGTGGGCTCAGAAATGAAGAGCTCAGAAACAAATTCATGGGCTCAGAAACGAATTCATGGGCTCTGAAACGAGTCCTGAAATGAATTCATGGGTCCCAAAATAAATTCCTGGGCTCAGAAATTAATTAAAGAGCTCAGAAATGAATTCACGGGCTCTGAAATGAGTTTGTGGGTCCTGAAATGTGTTCCAAGATGAGTTCCTGGATTCTGAGACTAATTCCTGGGTTCTGAGATTAATTGATGGGCTCTCAAATGACCTGATGGGCTCTCAAATGAATTCATGAGTTCTGAAATGATTTCATCAGTTCTCAAATGATTTCATCAGTTCTCAAATGATTTCATCGGTTCTGAAACGAACCGATGGGCTCTGAGCTGAATTCCCAGGTCCTGGGATGAATTCCCGGGCTCTGAAAGGCACTGAGGGGCTGTGCAATGAATTCCCGAGCTCTCTCACAACACACCACAGCACACCACGCCTGGGAAAGTTGCCGGCTGCTGCCTTTGTTCCCATGCTCACCCAGCGCTCACCCGCGGCTCTCGGCAGTGAAGAGCTACATTTCTCATTTCTCATTTCTGGCTGTGTGGAACAACAACACTCAGGCCCTGCACTGAGCATCCCTCGGCCGCCTCTCTGCTCTGCTCACGGCCAGGAGAAAGCAAGAACAACCCTCGGCTCGTTCTCCCCAGTTCAACCCCAGTTGAAACCAGGCAACCCTTACCATGTGTGAGCCACCGTGAAGCGCCGGCGCTGCCGGATGCTTTTATTCACCAGCAACTTTCTGAAAAAGCAGGGAGAGTTCCTGGGCGAGCTGCGAGGAGAAATCTTTGGCGATGTGGGTCTGTTCCCGGGCAGCTTGGGCAGCTCCAGCTCCAGGTGCATCTGCTCTTTGAAAGTCCTGATGTAAACCTCGGCCTCGGCGGTGGCGACTTCCCGGGCAGCTTCCCTGGCTGTCATCGCTGCGGCTGGGCGAGCTGGCCGCGCTCAGCGGTGGCCACGGGAGCGCATGGCGGGGAGGGAATTCAGCAGGGAATGCTCGCCAGGCTGCTCCGAAGCCAAGCCCGCCTGGAGCAGCAGGGAGGATGAGCCTGGCTGTCACCAGGAGCAGGCAGCGCTGTCACCAAGCCGCGCTGCTCGGGGAAGATGCTGCTGTGCCGCGCCGGCCCCGTTCGGCCGCTCATGAAAGATTCATCCTCACCGATCGCTGCGCTCCGGCATTCCGAACGGAACACCGCCGGGCTGTGGGCAATCGGCTCCGGGAGCCGCTCCGCTCAGGCTTTCAGCCCAGGCTTTCATTGAGAATTAGTTTTGCCCCGCGCTAGCTCCACCCAAGGCGCGCTCATTGGCTCGGGGTTATTCTGCCAGTCGGACTCCGTCCTGCCCTGCGGGGAGCGGGGGCATTCCAGGCAATTCGGACATTCCCTGGGAATTCGGACATTCCCTGGGAATTCGGACAGCCCGGCACGGCCCGAGAGACCCCCGGCTCTGCAGGGGTGGCAGAGGGAGGGGAAAGGGGCTGACGGGGAATAAAAACAAAGGCGAGGAGTGCTATTCTGCAGAACAAAGCAGCAGGAATTGCTGCTCCACGGACAGGTTCTGTTCTCCTGGGATGCAGAGCAAAGGGTCAAACCACTGCCAAATCAAAGGATAGCAGAGCTGGGACACCTCCCTGCAGAGTTAATTCCAGTTGATTCAAAATTCCATGGATTTGGAACAGAAAAAACACAGGGATTTTATCTCTGGATGTAAACACCACGGAAACAACTTCCACACTTGCAAAGATAAAAAGCAACGTTCAGGTAGGGAAGTTAAAGACATGATGCTGAGTTTAAAAGCATATAAATCCCAAAAGAAATAATAAAAATAACAAAAAAAAATCCCAGAGGGAGTGGCAGAGCACCTTTTTAACTGGCCAAATAGAGGTGACCAAAAAAGCAAATATAAGAAATCTTTTTAAAAGAGGAGGAGACGGGGAGAGCATGTGGGAAAGTGCTCTGATTGCACAGTGCAGGCATCAATTACACACCAAATCCCTGTCCATTCCAGCAGTTTTTCCCTCAAATATCCCAAAACACTGGATAG
The DNA here is from genome assembly GCF_008360975.1 of Lichenostomus cassidix. NCBI lineage: Eukaryota > Metazoa > Chordata > Aves > Passeriformes > Meliphagidae > Lichenostomus > Lichenostomus cassidix. The sequence goes on from NC_139489.1 coordinate 1,283,790, forward strand.
AAACACCTACAGAGAACTTCCCTGCAGAGGAGCTCCCAGCCATCCCACCCAGCCTGCCCTTGTCACCATTCCCAGCTATTAAAAACCAAAATAAACCACAAGATCTGCCCAAGCCTCACTTGAGAGCAGTGGAAATGCAGTGGGATTGAATCAGAAGAGGTTCAGGCAGCAGCAGAACAGGAATATTGGATGCTTTAGGAATTCTGACGTGGCAGGCTGGGATCTGTGACTGTACAGCACTGACAGGCAGGGAGAGACAAAGGGAAGCTTGGGAGCTGAAATGGGAATCAAATCCACACCAATGCTTGGAAACTGGAATTCCTAACAGAAATAAAATCTGGAATTCCTAACAGAAATAAAATCTGGAATTCCTAACAGAAATAAAATCTGGAATTCCTAACAGAAATAAAAAATGGAATCCTTGACAGAAATAAAAATGAACTTTCTAACTCAAATGGGATATTGGGGAGGTTGTGAGAATGTATCTGGTGTTAGAGAAATTTCCACGCCTTTACCTAAAGCTCTCCAGAGGGCAGGGAGAGCAGAGGGAAATCTCCTTTTAAAAGCAATAGAACTGCTGTTCAACGTGTCCATTAAGGAAGAACTTCCTGTCATGTGGACATCCATAAATTAGTGATAAACCATCAGCTCCACAGCTGATGGCTGATGGCCAAGGTGCTGTGGTCAGATGGGCAAAGAAATGGCAGAAAATGGAGCTGATGAGAAGGGAGAAGGAGGGTGGGGGAGGAAGAATGCAGGTGAGAGCTCTTTTTCTGACACCTTCTTGCCCCTGGTGGCAATGGATCCACACTTCCCTGACACAATTCCCTGGAAAAGGCTCTAGCAGAACTCTGCTGGTGCTCCATCTCCCACCCCGACACTGCCAGCTCCTGGATTTCCACCCACAGGGGCTCCTGCAGCCAACATCTCCATGTTTTCCATGGATTTGCACCCTTGGAATTCTGGCCAGACGCTGCTTCACTGCAGGATGAGCCAGGAGGAGGTGAGAGGCAGACACTGGAGCTAACTGGCAGGAAAGCTTGGGATCTGAAAAAGCTGGCAGGAGTTCTGAGAAAGGAATTCTGCTGTGTTTGCTGAGGTTACCACCAGCAACACGAGAGATGGCAAAGAGAGCACCCAGGGCAGCAGAGCTGCTGGGGAGGTTCATGGAGTCATGGGATGGTTGGGATTGGAAGGGTTCAAAGGCCATCCAGTGCCACCCTGCCATGGCAGGGACACCTTCCACTGTCCCAGGGTGACCCACCCTGGCCTTGGACACTGCCAGGGATCCAGGGGCAGCCACAGCTTCTCTGGGAATTCCATCCCAGCTTCTCCTCACCCTCACAGTCAACAATTCCTTCCCAATATCCCATCTAAATCTAGCCCCCTGCACCTTAAAGCCATTCCCTGTGTCCTGTCCCTCCATCCCTTGTCCCCAGTCCCTCTCCAGCTCTCCTGGAGCTCCTTCAGGCCCTGGCAGGAGCTCTGAGCTCTCCCTGGATCCTTCTCCTCTCCAGATGAACACCCCCAGCTCTCCCAGCCTGGCTCCAGCCGTGCAGCAGCTCCATGGCCTCCTCTGGAATCTCTCCAGTAACTCCACATCCTCCTGCTGCTGTTCCCAGGGCTGGAGCTCTGCAGGTGAGGAATCACCTGAGTGGGGCAGAATCAGCCCAGCCTCACCCACCAGCACCCCAATCCTCCTCCCAGGGCTGTTTTCCATCTGCTCATCCCATGCCTGGATTGACACTGGCAGTAAACTGTAGACCTGCAGGGTGAGGTTTCCAAATGAAAATGGTCAAATCCCTCCTCCCTGAGCACCCCAGGAACACCTGGACTGCAATAACTTGTCCATCAGCACCGATTATTGCCTGCAGCCCATCAGCAGTCCTTGAGTGACAATTCCATCAGAAAAGGGATCAGAAATATGAAGGGATTGTTGAGGAGGCGGAAAAGATGATTAAAGGGAAGTGCCTGGCAGGAAAACGAGACCACTTGGAAGAAAAAAGACAATTAAGGAAACTTTCAGAAGTTTAAGTACACTTGGTGAAATTCCATCCACGCTTCCCAACTCCCTGCAGGCTCTGGAAGTGCTGGAAGTTGTAATATATTTGATTAAAATAACTGATAGGGTTGGAACCAACATCTCCAAGCCCGCAACGCCTCATCAAAACCTGATCTTGAGTGAGCTGAGAGCAATTGCTAAGCAACAAGAACACAGCTTTTTCCTTTGGCAGCACCATTATTTACCTGTTCCCAAGTCCTAATAGCCAGGATAGACTGAAACCCCAGGGGAAAGGGAACTGGGAAGTGTCCTGCATGCTCCAGTAGGAAAGGAAAAGCTTTGAGTTGACTTCTCACAGCACTTCCAGCCAGAGGCAGAGCAATTGGACAATTCTTCCTCAGAGCACATTTAGATAAAAACAGAAATTCCCATCTGTTACTCCAGGCATTGTTCCATCCATCCCAAAGGCATCCCAAAAAGATCCCACTGACCTGACAGCAAGTTAATTAGAGAAATTATTTCAAGGGATTGTGCTTTGCTGATTGTACTTGGACTTCTTTTTCCACGGAAGGAAACCCAGGGGAAAACACATTTTTAATCAAGAACAAAGTCTCCTTTCCAGAAATCCTGGCTGATATAGAATTCCCTCTGTCACAGGAAAAATAAAATCTTTATCAAACGTGCAAACAATCTGAAAATTAAGACTATTCATTATAAATTATAAACCACAGATCCCCTCTGAGTGTTTCAGCTGCTGTTCAACAATTTGTTATCTTAATCCATGGCATATCCATGTGCTCCTGGAGCAACAGGGGCTGTTCCTGTCTTAGTTCTGGGAGGACTGGAAGGTTCCTCACACACATCAGGGTTCCCTTGGCTTAAATCAGGCCCAGGATTGGAAAGGTCTGAGAGATGAACATTTCCAGACCATTTATTAAAGCTGAGGATGCACAAGGGAAGGTTCAAACCCTTCAAATCCCTTTTAGACTAGAATTAGACCACTTCTGATAGGGAAAAAACCCATTATTGTGCCAGGACATTATGGAATTTCACAGCATTGTCCCTTCTCAACGTGGACTTCTGCCAAATGGGTTGGGAAAGGATCCATGATGGACTTCCAGGAGAGAAACTCCAATTAGCTCCATTAGCTCTGGGAGAGAGGAACATGAGCCTGAAGAGAGGCAGGCAGATCAGCTGAAGCACATTCCCATTAGGAAATAAAAGGATTTGTGGGAGCAGGAGTGGCCATGCTGGAGAGATTGGAATTGGGTCGTGTGAGGAGTTTGAAGGAACAGAGGAGTTGGGAATGTCTGTGTTTGTGAAAGGGCAGAACGAGATTTTCAGGAAAAGGGGAAAAGCAAACCAAGCTCAGGCAGGAAAAAGCAACTTTCTCTTGGCCTAAACCAACACAGCGACTGGAGAGAAAAAAGAGGGACTGGGGAGAAATGACAGAGCAGAGAATATGGGAACAGTGATTTGTAGTGGAAAATAACTCAGTGACAAAGGCAGCAGCAGAGGACGGAATACATCTGCGGTGGAAATGTCACAGGACTGACAGGGATGTGATCCTCAGCTCAGCCCCCGAGGCAGGAGCTGCAACTGCCAGCATGAGCCAGCCTGGGAATAAATCAGAGCCAGCCAGGCAATGGGAGACAGGCAGAGATGTGAGGGGAGAAGAAAGAGAATCAAACAAAGGAGAAATGTCTGCAGCGAGACGAGAAAAACATCAAGGAGCTGCGAGCGGAGAAGGGAAGCAGCCAGGGAAAGAGATGCCAAGGAATGGGGCTGTAGTGTGGAACTAGGAGTGGATGAAAATGTCAGGGTGAGGAATGGCAGCCAAGGCTTTCTGTGCCAGCAGTGCCTGGGAAGGTGGCAGGGATGGGGAAAGAAGGAAGAGCTGGGGGCAGAGAAAAGCGGGAAAAGATTCCACAGAGATCCAAGGAAGCTGTAGGGAAGGATGAGTTTGTGGCACAGAACTGAAACCTTTGCTGGGATGGAGCAGCTCTGGAGACACAACAGGAGTGGAGAAAAAGGGAGAAGAAAGGTGAGGAGCAGTGAAAGGACTGAGAGGAAATGATAGAATTCCTTTTTTCCCTTATTTCCCTTCCATCACATCCAAGAGATGCCCTTTGCCCAGCCCACTGCTGAGAGCCACTAATTCCACTAATTCCATAGGGACAGATCAGTCTTCATTAATTCCCCTCCATCCTAGTCCCAGTTTTACTTCAGCTCCACCAGAGCAGCAGCAAACCTGCTGATAAGCTCAGCTTAAACCTCTGCTCAGCATTTTAACCATCCCACCAAACTCTGGGAGGTTAAACCAGGAATTTAGGCTGGAAAATAGGAATTCATCACTGGAATTTGAGCTGTGCTGGATCAGCCACATCTCCCTGCCAGGAGGGAAAGCAAAGCCTCTCCTTCCAGAACACACAAACCAAACCCAGGGGTTAACAGGGGTAAAAAGGGAACAGCACAGGAATATCTGGAAGTGTCATTCTTCATCTGTGAGGAGATGCTGGTGTTGTTTGCCAGAGATAATGGGAATTCCTGGATCCCTGGCTGTGTCCAAGGCCAGGCTGGGATACTGGAAGTTATCCCTGCCCATGGATGGGATTAAAAGATCCTTAAAATTCCATTCCAACTCAAACCAGTGTGGAATTCTGCACAATAAAACTCTTCAACTCTTCCCCATAATAATCTCTTACTAACAGACGGCTGAGCAAATCCCAGGAAAATCTTTCCAGCCCCAAAGCAGAAGGTTTCCTGGTGCTCAGCTGGTTAATTTTTAAGGAAAAAAAACCCCAAAACCACCTGCCTTTGCATCTGCTGTCTCCCAGGCTGAGCTGCTAAATGATGGCTCCATGACAGAAAACATGAAATGACTTTTTTAAGGATTTTCCTTCTCCCTCCCTGAAAGTCTCCTGCTGCATGGGAAGCAGAAATCCATCACTAATTACAGGTTTGCATGACAAATTCCCCACGTTTGAGAGGCAAAAAAATAAAAAAAATTAGCAACAATCCACTGTTATTCTGATTCCTGTTGGGAGATCAGGTTGTTCTATATTTAATAGTTGAAAATTATCGTTTGGATCTCCATTCCCACAGATTTAGGGTTCTCTGGAATTTTTGGGAAGGCAGCTTCTCTGTAGGATTCCACAAGTTTTCCATATTAAATCCCCCACGAAACACAATTTATCTGCCAAAAAATACAGTTACCAAGCATGCTACTAAATGCCTTTTTCTCTTACAGGTATTTATGCTGTTCCCTCCTAGTAACTGAGAATCAATTTGTATTTATAAATTCATTATAAATTTATATCATTTATACTTTTATTATAAAATTATATAAGCCACCAGGGCGTGATGTAAGAAGGGAATTTGCTTAGCAACTTGGATTGTGCCTGATTTATTCCCAGAGAGCACTGAAATGCCTTCTATATCATCCAGAGTGAGTAATCCCATATGTCAGAGCAACCTGTATTAATTGTGATTATTTCCTCATTTCAGAGCTATAGATTAATCCATCACAAAGCCATTGCAGGAGAAGATATTTGGGATGTATTACAAATAAATGCAATTTATTCCTCACAGGGAGAGACCTCCGGGGTGACTCCTGAGAAGGGAATTGCCAAAGGAAAAAAGGCTGAAAATCTCATATATTCTGATGAGAAAAGGCTTTGTGTTACTCCAGAGAGAGAGGAGGGAAAATTCCTTCATGGAGATTTTTCCAGCCCAGAGTTCTCTAGAGCACTATGGGTTGACTCAATGGGTTGAGTCCCCATTCCTAAAATCCCTGTGGATGTGGCACTTGGGGACATGAGGTAGTGGTGACCTTGGGTAAAGAGTGAATCTGGTGATCTCAGAAAGACTTTCCAACCTAAACAATTCCATTAGTTCATAATACAATGACAAATATGGAAAAAAATCCTAAATATTGCTCTGTCAATTCTTGGTGCTCCCAGATAATCCCATGGATTCAACTCAGGCACCAACTTTTCTGGGTTATTTTTGCATCATGCCGTGGATTCCCAAGGAAAACTGCCCCAAAATGGGGCAAAAAGGAATGTTTAGCCTTGGAGAACCCTCCTCTTCCTTCCCACAAAAGGATTAAAATCATCTTCATGAACGAACAAACTGCTCTTTTTGGTCTCACAATGGTTGAGAACAGAAAATTCCCCCATCAATCCAAGGTTTTGTATTTCCCTGCTGTTTTTCCAGCCTCTCAGTTGATGGACAGAACATCATTCCAGTTGCATTCCAGTTAGTTTGATTTCTTCCCCTTATCAGAATCCCCCTTAAAATTATCAGGTTTACCAGGTGATTTTTAGCTTTTTTTCCCTAAAGAATTCCAGGCAAAACTTACAATATTCCCTGTCCAATCACTCCAGCTTTGCCAGTGCCTCACGTCTGGGAGCTGGGGAAGAGCAGGATTTGCTCAGCTGTCAGAATTCCCAGCAAGCTTTGTCCATTATGGCTTAATTAAAGGAATAAATCCAGAGCCAAAATCCTCGAGAGCAGCTCGGTGCCACTGCCAATAAAAACAGGGTCAGGCTGTGCTCTGTCCCAGTCAAGAGCAAATTCCATGATTTTTTAATGGAAAAGGAGTCTCCAATGATGGGGAAAAACCTCTGGAGTTGGGGTGAGAATGTGGCTGAGGCAGCAGCACAGGATAATCCATTCCCAATCCTCTCCTTCTTCATTCCAGTGGCATTGCCAGGGTTATCCAGGTCTCTGTTCAAAACATTCCAGCAGGGAATTGCCACAGGAAGTGCATCTGGAAATATTCCAGGTGTAGGAACTGAGAATACAGCAGGGAAGCTCCAAAGGCATCTGTGCCAGGTGGAGTTTGGGAAACTGAGGGAGTAACTTGGCCACAAGTATTTAGAAATGGGATTTATCAGTGGGTTGTGGTGAATTTTGCTTGGGAAATCACAAAATCATGGAATCACAGAATCAATAAGGGTGGAAAAGACCTTGAGGATCAGCAAGTCCAACCCTGGAGCAGTGTCACCTCCGAGGTCACCACTGCCAACGTCCCTAAGTGCCACATCCATGTGGTTTGAACACCTCCAGGGACTCTGACTCCATCTATGCCAATGCTTTACACCACATTCCAGGCTTTTTTGTCCCTAATATCCAATCTAAACCTCCCCTGGCACAACTTCAGGATGTTTCCTCTCTTCCTATGCCTTGTTCCTGGGAGAAATGAGAGAATCTGTGTGGAATAAACTGCAGGAGTTTCATTTTTCCTGATGAGAGCAGCCAGGAGGGGCAGAGGGGCTGTTGGATGGACATGGAATGAGCTCAGTGTGATCCCTAATCCCTGGCCAAGCAATGCTGGACTCCATGGATTTGTCCTCTACGGCAGTGTGAGGGAGGAGAGGACAGCTGATGGTGGACAGGCCAAAAACTGAGCAAAACCAGCCAAAAACTGAAGAAAAATAACCAAAAGCTGAACAAAACCAGCCAAAAACCGAATAAAAATAACCAAAACCTGAACAAAACCAACCAAAAACTGAAACCAAGTACTGAACAACCCAATATTGAACAAAGCTAACCAAATACTGAACAAAACCAACCAGAAACTGAAAAAAACCAACCAAACACTGAACAAAACCAACCAAATCCTGGACAACCCAATATTGAACAAAGCCAACCAAATACTGAACAAAACCAACTAAATACTGGACAAAACCAACCAGAAACCGAACAAAACCAACCAAAAACTGAAAAAACCTCAACCAAATCCTGAAAAAAATGACCAAAACTGAGCAAAACCAACTAAATACTGAAACAACCAAGCACTGAACAACCCAATATTGAACAAAGCCAACCAGAAACTGAGAAAAGAACGAACCAAATCCTGAACAAATATAACCAAAAGCTGAATGAAACTAACCAAATCCTGAACAAAACCAACCAGAAACTGAACAAAGCCAACCAAATCCTGAACAAAGCCACCAAATCCTGAACAAAACCAATCCAACATTGAACAAAGCCACCAAAAACTGAGCAAAACCAATGTAATCTGGATTTATGGAACAGTCTGGGTTGGGAGGAAGCTCCAAGCTCAGCTCACTCCCCATCCCAGCCTCAGACACTCTCAGGGATGAAAAGTCCTGGATCAGCTGAGCTCCAGCAGGTTCTGCAGGTGAATACAAACAGCCTTTGCTCTTTCCTTGGAGATGAGTTATCATTAGTCAGAAAACTCTGTCAAACTCGTGTCTGATTCAGCTTTTCCATCAACTCTATTTCCATCGTTTTCATTTATTTTCTATTCTAGCGAGGGTGAAGTTTGGAGGAAAATATTTCAGAAGCTTCGTTGTGTTCTGCTGATGAGCAGTGAGTCATTTCTTCCCCTTCCACACACATCCCAAGCTGTCTTTTGGCACTCAGGATTGAGGTGTATCATTAAAATTGAATCATTAAAAGCCTTTTTTTTTTTTTTCTGTTTTCAACCGCTTTTATCTCCAGGCAGCTCTAAACTTCAGGATTATCCTTAATAAAATTATTGGGATCACCTTGCAATTCACACAGAAAGGGGTGTTGTGATTTGGAGCCTTTAGACTAAAATTCAACCAATTCAATAAATAGGAAGGAATTAAAAAGATGAGGTGGCAACAGCAAAACACAAGGTGTGGACAGAAAGAGGTTTGGAAATAACGATAATTTTAATTCATGACCTATGATTAATCCGTTTGAAAACACCTCTCTGCAACTACACCTCATATTAATCAGAGTGATTTTATTTAGGCCTCCGAGAAAACATGTAAATAAAGTTTTTTGAAGCTGCAAAAGCTTCAGAACCCGATGGCACCAGCCAAAATCTAAATATAGGCAGACAAAACACTTCTCTGGGTATTTTTAGCTGAGAAATAACTGTGGAGTCAAGTCGGAGAGAGCGAAATCACCTTTTTTTGCCAGGTTTTTTTGGGATAGGTTGGCATTTGGACTGACACAGCAGGGATATTTGGGTTTCTCTGGCTAGAAAGGATTTTTGGGGTTCATTTTGAGAAAAGATCTCCAGGATTTGGGGTGAGATGTGAACCCCAAACCCCTGAGTGCTGCCCCATTGCCATGGCTTGGTTTTATTGCTCCTTTATTCCTCATGGAATAATACAATGCAATCCAATCCAAGCAATAAAACCAAGATGGGAATATTACAGATAGGAATAATTCCCATCCCAACCCCACCAGGGATATGGAATTCCCTTAGGAACAGCATGAGGAAACTGCAACACTTCAGAACAGTTATTTCTCAAATTTCTCAAATTTCTCCATCACCATTTCCTCCTTCAGAGCTCCATGAGGTGTTAAAATGCCAACAAATCCAAGGGATTTCCTCTTCCCACACCCAACAGGACCTCTCCTTCCCACTTTGGGGATTTCTAATGGATTGAAGCTTCAGGGAGCAGCTGGAGTTTTTCTGCCCCAGGAGCTCTCATCTCCCAGCAGAACATTCCCAGATTTTCCCATTGTTTGGAGGATCCCAGTACTCCAAACTCCCCCCAAATCCGGAATTTATCCCCAGGAATGAGCCCTAGAAGGATCTAAAACCAAAATCCTAGAGCAGATAAAATCCTTCAGGGTTGTTCCCAGATTTCTCCAAGATATCGTTGGGAAACTTAGGAAAAATCGCAGCAATTCTGAATTTCAGGGTGAAGTTTTCCCAGACATTTTCTAGAAGCAGGCAGGAATAATGAAAACCTCCTTTCCCTGCAGAGGATGGGATGTTGTGAGGAACACCACTGACCTCCTTTTCCAACAAATTCAAGGAATTTCCTCTTCCCACACCCAACAGGACCTCTCCTTCCCACTTTGGGGATTTCTAATGGATTGAAGCTTCAGGGAGCAGCTGGAATTTTTCTGCCCCAGGAGCTCTCATCTCCCAACAGAACATTCCCAGATTTTCCCGTTGTTTTGGAGGATCCCAGCACTCCAAGCTCCCACCAAATCCTGAATTCATCCCCAGGAATGAGCCCTAGAAGGATCTAAAACCAAAATCCCAGAGCAGATAAAATCCTTCAGGGTTGTTCCCAGATTTCTCCAAGATATCGTTGGGAAACTTAGGAAAAATTGCAGCAATTCTGAGCTTCAGGGTGAAGTTTTCCCAAACATTTTCCAGAAGCAGGCAGGAATAATGAAAACCTCCTTTCCCTGCAGAGGATGGGATGTTGTGAGGAACACCACTGACCTCCTTTTCCAAGGGAAGGAAATGCCCCCCGGAAATGTGGAGAAGATTTTTGAAATCCAGGCAGGATGTTCAAGAGGAATAATTTGATCTTCCCTCATTACCACAGAAACTGATGGGATTTATGGGAATTATTCATATTTTGCACCAGGTGGTGTCCATTCTGTGCTTTCAATCATTTTAAGTATCAGCATAAAAATTAAAAACCCGTTTTTAAGTCGTTTTTTCCTTCAGGTTTTTTATTTTTCACACCACAGGGGAAGCCAGCTCATCTATTTTTCTTTTTCCTATTCCAAGCTTGCAGCACTTTCCTTCAGTTCTTATCTACTGGCATTTGAAATTATTTAAGAAATAAGATTCCAGTTTCTCAGGGTATTATCCCAAGGTCTGGAACAACATTTAAAAAACAAAATAAAATAAAATAAAAAACCCAGACTTCTCCAAAACATCGTCTCCCTCTGAATTTCTGGGATTCATCCTACAATTCCTGTTAAAGCTTCCTAAATATCTCCTTCCATCCCTGGGATTTACAGATCTGGAAGAAGCATCTGCCTGGTTTACCAGCCTGATTTCAGCTTTATTATCCTTAATTCTCCATGCAAATCTCATCCCCTTTATCATCCTAACTTTCCTTATCTCCCCCTCAATTAATCCCCACTTATCTAGCCCTCAATTAATTCCCATTTTATCAACCCCCCAATTAATTCCCAGCAGCTTCCCAGGGATGACAAAAAGCCAGAATTCCTGAGGAAGCTTTGGAGTCACTCAGTGCCCAAAATGATCCCGAATTTCAGATTTATTTCGGTTTTATTTCGGTTTTATTTCGGTTTTAACGCTGTTTTTAGTTCGCTGCCCACCACCACCATCTGGAGCACAACAGGAGTACTACAGGAGGAGAGACAGAGTAGATTTATCCCAGTTGCAGAAAGGTTTCTGGGTGGATGGAGAATAGGATCGATCCCTTCATGTTTTCCTTTTAGATTCTCATCCCCAGGCTCCAGAACCAAATTATTCCAGAAGAAGAAAGCCATAAATGAGGGGAAATAAGGCAGCAAATCCATATTTTCATAAAGTATTTAGCACCATATCCTAAATATTTACCAGCTCCCCTAATCCCTAAAAAAGTGCACTCCAGTATTTAATATTAAACCAGACCAACTCCTCAGGGAATTCTTAAAGCCTTGATTTCCTCACACTTTTGGGATTCACCATAAATCACATTTTTGTCTCAACATCAAGATTTGCTGCAAACCCTTCAAAATATCAAAATATCCTCACACACCTGAGGCAAACCTGGGGAAATGGTGGGAATGAGCAGCCAGCTCTCAAATCGAACCCAGGAGATGCTAAGGAGCAAAAAAAAAATTGGGAAAAGAACACTTTTGGATGCTCCAAGTGTAGCTACAAATTTATTCTTCACACCCTCGCTCTTCCCTCCTGCCTGGATTTCTTATCACAAAGCTGGAGTTATGAAATATGGAGCAGGATTGGGGAAACACTGGAATCGTTTGGATGAAAATATGGACAAGAATTGTGGAAAAGCAGCTTGCAAGACTTCTCCACTCAGATTGTCCCTGCAGATCTCTGTCCCACATCCCTCCTGCCTTGCATGCTCCAGAAAAGCTGTTTTGTGTGAGCATTCCCTTCCTTTTCCCCACAAAATATTGTTACATCACAGCTGGTTTGGAATTATTCCTTTGGGATCAGCCTCCCTTTTTCTGCTGGTTACCAGCACCTCTCTCCAGAAACATCTTCCACATTTTATCCACAATTTTTTTCCTTCAAATCTTCCATTTATTTGGTTTTTTTGACCATTAATAAGCACTGAACTTGCAGCTCTTTTGGATTTCTATCCCAGATCCAGGATCTTCTCCAAGCTCAACATTCCATCATTCCACTGTGTTCCCTGAGAGGGTGGGCAGGCCCTGAGTCACTGGGAATTCTGTAGGGAAAAACTGCCTGGAATGGGGTAGAGCTCATGGCTAACCTGGTCCAAAATCCTCAAGGCCTAAAACCTAAATAAAAATTGGGAATGTTCAGCGCAGCTTTTGCAGGATCAGCCAATGTCAGCGGTCAGGAAAGTGAGGATTAGGACTTAAATAAAAATTGTGAATGTTCAGCTCAGTTTTTGTAGGATCAGCCAATGTCAGTGGTCAGGAAAGTGAGGATTAGGACTAAAAATTGGGAATGTTCAGCCCAGTTTTTGTAGGATCAGCCAATGTCAGCAGTCAGGAAGGTGAGGATTAGGATTTAAATAAAACTTGGGAATGTTCAGCCCAGCTTTTGTAGGATCAGCCAATGTCAGTGGTCAGGAAGGTGAGGATTAGGATTTAAATAAAAATTGTGAATGTTCAGCTCAGTTTTTGTAGGATCAGCCAATTTCAGTGTTTTCAGGAAGGTGAGGATTGGGATTTAAATAAAAATTGGGAATGTTCAGCCCAGCTTTTTTAAGATCAGCCAGTGTAAGTGTTGTCAGGAAGGTGAGGTTTGGGACTTAAATAAAAATTGGAAATGCTCAGCTCAGTTTTTGCAGGATCAGCCAATTTAAGTGTTTTCAGGAAGGTGAGGATTGAGACTTCAATAAAAACTGGGAATGTTCAGCCCAGTTTTTGTAGGATCAGCCAATGTAAGTGGTCAGGAAGGTGAGGATTGGGACTTAAATAAAACTTGGGAATGTTCAGCCCAGTTTTTGTAGGATCAGCCAATGTCAGTGGTCAGGAAGTTGAGGATTAGGATTTAAATAAAAACTGGGAATGTTCAGCCCAGTTTTTGTAGGATCAGCCAATGTCAGTGGTCAGGAAAGTAAGAATTAGGATTTAAATAAAAATTAGGAATGTTCAGCCCAGTTTTTGTAGGATCAGCCAATGTCAGTGGTCAGGAAGGTGAGGAGGATGCAGAAACAGGAGCTGGACCAGAGCTCCATCCCAGTCACACCAGCAACTCCCAGTTCCAAGGGCAAACTGGGAATTCTACAGCACTAAAGGAACACCAACAACACACCGTTCCGGGAAAATCCACATCCACGGATTGTGCAGAACTGGGAAAGAGGAGCAGCGATGCCCTCTTGTGTTCCCAGGGATAAATCCATGGCAATTCCTTGGATTTCTCCCGGACCATGGACAGAGGCGCATTGCATTCCAGCTCCGAGCCAATCCATCCCTCCGAGCTCACCCTGTGGAAAGGTTCCCACTGCTCTGCCAGGCAGGAATGCAAATTCCTGCCCCACAAAGGTGAACCAACCCTTCTCTTGCCAAAATTCCCAACCCATCTCAAATGAGGGAACTCATTTTGTTGCATTTATCCCCAGCAATTAATCACAAAAGCTCCTGCAATTCCTCTGGCTCAGCTACTGCAGGGCAGTTTAGAAATCCTGTTTTCAGCAGGAATTTCAGTTGTCAGTCCTCTTTCCAAAGGACTCTAACAAATGGATTTGGGATGTCCTCTAGAGCTGTTCAAAAGCAAACTGCAAAGAGTGCTGAGTTTAACAGAAACCCAGATTCCAGCTTGGAATAATGGGAATGTGACCAGCAAATGGAGCAGAGTGGGAAGTTTAGAACCTAAACCCAAAGCTGAGAGCACAGGATTTAAGGTTACACTGATAACATCTCAATATTCCTAGGAAAAGCAGGACACACATCCTTGTTTTGCCATCAAATCCAATTCCAACACAGCAACACTCAAGACTTTGCTTTCCCATTCTCCCTCTGGATGAATTCCCTTGTTTTGGCACTTGTCACCAATGCTGGAACTCACCCTGGAGCAAACCCCTTGGAATCAGCTCTCCAATGGCTTCTTTGGGGCTTTTCTCCAGCTGAACTCTAGATTCCAATGGGCTTTTATCCAAGCCTTTTTTCTCACATATGGACAGAAAACATCCAGAGAGTTAAAAGCCTTTTCCTCAACCACTTGTGGAAAACTTCACCACCACCCTGAACTTGTGTGGGTGCAAAGTTAGGAACACAAATCCTTTGATTGAGATCACAATCAAAAGTTTCAGGAGAGCTTTTTAACAACGTAAAATCTCAAAAAAAAAAAAGATAAAAATAATCTGCTTTACAAACTTACATCCATGATACACCCTGAACTTGTGTGGCGCAAAGTTAGGAACACAAACCCTCCAGTTGCGATTGGAATCAAAAGTTTCAGGAGAGTTTTTCACAACGTAAAATTTCCAAAAAAAGATAAAAACAATCTGCTTTACAACTTACATCCACCATACATCCTGAGCTCATGTTTGTGTGAAGTTAGGAACACAAATCCTTTGATTGAGATTGGAATCAAAAGTTTCAGGAGAGTTTTTCACAATGTAAAATCTCAAAAAAAAGGTAAAAATAATCTGCTTTACAAACTTACATCCACAATACACCCTGAACTTGTGTGGCGCAAAGTTAGGAACACAAATCCTCTGGTTGAGATTGGAATCAAAAGTTTCAGGAGAGCTTTTTCACAATGTAAAACTTCCAAAAAAAGATAAAAACAATCTGCTTTAAAACTTACATCCACGATACACCCTGAACTCGTGTGGCGCCAAGTTAGGAACACAAATCCTCCGGTTGAGATCGGAATCAAAAGTTTCAGGAGAGCTTTTTCACAACGTAAAATTTCCAAAAGAAGATAAAAATAATCTGCTTTCCAAACTTACATCCACGATGTAAGTAGATCTTACATCCACCAAAAATCATCTGCTTTACAAACCTGCATCCACAACACACTGCTAGAGAGTGATCCATCAGGTTAATAACACGACAACACAACAAGACAATTATTTGCCCATTTAAAATAAAAACCAAGGAGGGAAAAGCCGATTTAAAACCAGAAAAAAACCCCAAATAAATGAAGAAATGCATAAAAGCACAGCTGAAGGACTCACCAGTCCTGGTAGGTGGTGATGGCGATGCTGGGCGGGGTGAGCAGGGGCAGGGTGGTTGGCCTGCAGACGATGTCCCTGTCGGGTGTCCTGGCTTTCTCGGGCTGCCGCTGGGACAGTGGAGGCAGCTGCAGGTTCCCCGAGCAGCACCGGCGGCCTCTCCACAGGTCAATGCCCAGGGTGTGGCTGGAAGTGCTGTAGGATTTGCTGAGCCCACATTCCAGGTAATCCAGGGAGTTCTGCAAACACAGAAAGGCCACTCAGGTTGCTAAGTTCTGCAGACAAATGTTTTGCTCCACGATGATAAAACACACTCGATTCTCCAGGCAGAACTATCACAGAACCCAACTTGGCACAGCCTGACTGCTCTGCTTGGGATTTTAGCATCAGCAATTCACTCCAAACTCATCCAAGCTGAATTCCAAGCTGATTCCAACCTCACTGAACATCACCTCTTGAGAGAGAAACCCCCAGCTCAGCTTCCCCGACACTGCTGGTAGAAATAACCCCCAAAACCTCATTTTGATCCTGCAGACAGCACAGGAACTCTCATCTCCCAGCAGAACATTCCCAGATTTTCCCACTGTTTGGAGGGTTCCTGCACTCCAAGCTCCCACCTAATCCAGAGTCCTAAACAGACCAGGAGATATCTCCATGGACTGAAAACAAAATCCCAGAGCACACAAAATCCTTCAGGGCTTTCCCAGATTTCTCCAATTCGATCTCCATTTTGATCAGTTGAAGCTTTTTTTCCCTTCTAATTCCTAGTGGTTTTTATTTGAAGCATCCCCACGATCCCAGAGCTGGCTGTCAGTGTCCCAAAAGCTCATCCAGGAGTTCTCCCACAGCAGAACAGCTCTAGATTTAGGATGAACCCCAAGGATTCAGCTATTCAAATGGAACTGTCCAAAACAAATGTTATTTTTGTGGTGCATGTGATGAGCTTTCAGAAGCTGGAGGGGTTTAATCAGCCAATATTTATATTTATGACCACATTGATCCTCTGCTTCTGCCTGCTGCTGAATTTGGATCTCTCCAAGCCCCAAATCCCTTGGTTCACTTTCCCTAGGAATCCCAACCCCATTCCCAGGCAGCACTGAGGGATTTCAGAGAAAATGAGTGAGCTTTAATTTCCATAATAATTTATTAAGTCCTTCATGAACAACTGGTTGGACTCCATGACCCTGGAGGTCTTTTCCAACCCAAATAATTCCATGGAATGCAAAGCACCAAATCTCCATCGTTTTCCAGGTTCTTTCACAGCCCAAAGTCAGGTGGAAAACACTCCTGGGAATGCCAGAAAGGAAAATCTGTCTCCTGCAGGAGGATCTGACTCAACCTGCCTTCATTAACAATCTTTGTGAGATTGTTTAATTATTTGTAGTTATTTCAGAAGTGTCCAGTAGGGTTTTGTGCTTTCCTAGTGGATTTGAGAGGTTTTTCCATTAAAATCAGTGAGGACTGAGCAGATCCAGCCTTGTGCTCAGGGAAATTGTGCAAAACTCAGGATAAGAGTGGGAAAACAACACTTATTAATTGGAGAAGTGCTCCAGGATACACCAAGCCTTATTTTCCACTCTTTTCCTATACATTCTGAGGGATTTCCCATTTTTTTTGGGAGCCCCAGCTGGGACAAACAGGTCAATGAAAGCTGTGGTTATCAGGCCATCATCCCAAATGGAGACATTTCCCCAGAGGATGGGAACTGGAGTTTAATTATTAGGGAATTACCACGGTGATTAGCAAGGGTAATAATGGAGTAACAAATGCATCACCACATCAGCTGCTGAGTGGTTAAATATTGATGTATTTATACAGCCAAAGGTGCATCCAGAGCAGATATTCCATAAATCCCACCAGCATTCCATAAATCCCACCAGCATTCCATAAATTCCACCAGCATTCCATAAATCCCATCACCATTTCATAAATCCCACCAATTTTCCATAAATCCCACCAGCATTCCCTGCTCTCTGGCCTACACTGATCAAAGCCCATCAGAGCACACAAAACCTGTATAAAACTCATCTAAATTTTTCACAGAGGTTGATTTGTTAATTTTTTTAATGTGCTGGGGTTATTTTCTGCTTGTAATATAAAAATCCTCCAGGATTATCCACCAGCAATCAAAGCAAAACCAGTTTATATTTACAAAAGAAGACAACATCAACTTTTCAGCTCGTTTTCACAATGTGAAAAAAGGAAAAGGAGAGGAGAAAAAGGAAAAATAAAACTTCAGCAGGATCTCACCTCATCTGCAGTCACTGTCATGACACTTCTGCTTTTCTTCATTATCGAGATTCAAGTGCAGCCCGAGATAAAAAACTTCTGGGAAATACAATTTCTTCAGATGGGCAAGCTGAAAGAAAAAAACCAAAACCTTTTTTTAAAACAATAAACTGGCTTTGATGACAAACTAGCAATTAAATTCACAGCTGATTTATTCCCAACTGCCTGTTTTGGTAAAATTATGGAATTGTTATGGTTGGAGAAGATTTTGAAGCTCATCAAGACCTGGGTAATGTTGGGAATCCTCTGCTTCCATAGGAAATTATTCCAAAGTTTCCCTATTCCCACTGGGAAAACTCCTCTTGCCTCCAAGATCCTTTGCCCCTTGAGCAACACAAAAGTCACACCACAGGAGCAGAATCAAACTGTAGATTGAGCTGAATGGTTTGATCAGTCCTCAACAATTAACAGGAATTAAAAGCCCTGTTATTAAAAGGATTAAATGATCCATCCCCAGATACCAAGGCTAAACACGAGCATGATATTCACAGATAGGGATAACATGGAATTAAGACTTGCTGCCAGAAAAAATATATGTATTTCCCTTTATATGCAGATAAAATCCATGGAAAAAGATCTATTTCCCTTTATATGGAGATAAAATCCATGGGAAAACCAAAAGGAAGCAGAAGGATGAAGCAGATTTGTGTTTAATAAAGTCCAGATTTGGGTTTAATAAAGTCCAGGTTTGGGTTTAACAAAGTCCAGTTTGAGGTGTTTGGGATCCCAAAACAAACTGGAGCTCCTTCCCCAATATGTGGAAATTCACAAACTGTATCAGGAAATGAGTAAATAAATAAGTATTTAAATAAGGCTAAACATGAGCATGACATGCACAGATAGAGATAACATGGAATTACTGCTTGCTGCCAGAAAAAATATATATATTTCCCTTTATATGGAGATAAAATCCAAGGAAAAACCAAAAGGAAGCAGCAAAATGAAGCAGATTTGTGTTTAATAAAGTCCAGATTTGGTTTTAATAAAGCCCAATTTGAGGGGTTTGGGATCCCAACAACTTTATAACTATTTATCAATTTGTCAGAGTAAATTGAGGCAGGGCATGGATAAAGATAAAACCCAGCTTTTGTTCTGTGGGAATTGCAGTTCTGGGGCTTGAAGAAAACCCAACACTTCCTTTAGTCATGACTGAATTACCATTAAAATCTGACTCACTCTTTCCTGTGCCTTCCCAGAAAAATCTGACACCTGGGAAGAACATTTAAGGGGAGAACAAACCAAAGGAAAACACTCCAAAGTGGCTTCCTGGGAATTTTTTCCTCATTTTTTCCTCTAGTTGATGCAGACTTTTATTACATGTGAAGAGTTTCTCTCCAGCAACCGAATCCTCCAAAAAATCCTGTATCCCAGAGGATTGGGTAAGTCTGGGAGCAGGGAATGCTTAACAGCAGCAAAGCTTTGCATTTGTTCATAAATAGTGAAGAAAAATCAGTGCTGCAGTTGGGTCTAATCCACTTCCCTGGAATATATCCCAAATGGAATATGAATTTTCTTTTTGCACCTGAAATATTTTTGTGTTCCATGCCCTTGTGTTTCAAAACTGATGGGAATTTCAGCAATTCCAGAGGGATAAAGGTATGAATAAATTAAAGGGTTCCCAACAGGCAGCTGAGAGTGGGGAGGATAAAATCCCATGGATTCACTGGATAAAGATGGTTTTTCCACACACTGGTTAAAAAATAGCTCTGCAGCTCATCCAGTGTGAAATCCACTATTTAAAGAAATCCCTGAAAGGCATCTTCACGTGAGTTTGGGGAGGTTTGGGATTCGAGGCACACATGTTCCAACTGTTTTCCAACACACATTCCAACACACTGCTGCTTTCCCACACGTTTGGATTCTCCCTGGGCAGGAGGAAAGCCAAAGAGGGATGGGAGGAGCAGATCCATCCCCTCACCCCTAAAAATCCTCATCCCTAAAAATTGTCTTCTCTAACCAAACGCAGGCAAAGCAGGGCAAGGATGACATTCCTGCTGCTCCTGTGGATATTCACTGGATAAACAGCAATTTTTTGGGAAGCAGAGCGGTTTATGCAGCTCTTTTCAGCCTCTAAATCCAGCTCCTCCCACTGTTCACAAATAGAGAGTGATAAACCAAAACAAACCCCAGTGAAATCCCAAAACCACAGCAAATCCTGCAGTCCCACATCTGCTTCTCCCTCACTTCCACCACATTCCCTGAACAGGATTTTTCCTCCCAACCAAATGCTGATCCTGAAAATGCTCTGAGATAAACACAGGCAGCTGAATGGTGAATTATTGGAGAAGCTTTTCTAAGGGAAGGGCTGGGATGAAGGAGAATTTCTAATCCCACTGGGAATTGCATCATTTCTGAGCTGGGATTCCAACTGGATTCTCCTTCAGACCCATGAACACTTCACTTCAGGAGAAGCACCTACTCAAACAGGGTGACAGCCACCAGAAAAAAAGTGACAATCTCAGGTCTGGCTCTCCCAGGAGGAACAGATGGGCTCCTAATTAACATAAAATCATGGAATGCTTCGGATTGGGAGGGAGTTTAAACTCATCCAGTGTCACCCTGCCATGAGCAGGGACAACTTCCACTGTCCCAAGGTGCTCCAAACCCTGTCCAGCCTGGCCTTGGACACTTCCAGGGATCCAGAAGGTTCTCCTGAGCCTCCTTTCCTCCAGGCTGAGCTCCTTTCCCAGCTCCAAACCCTTTCCCAGCTCCCTCATCTCAAGCCCTCCTGGGACAGAACCTCCCAAAACCACATCCAGGAGAATTTCCCAAACAGTCCCGTTTTATTCCTTATTTGGTGAGGGAAATGTTCTTTTCGGTGACCTTTTCCCATTTCTGGTGAGCAGCGACAACTCAACTGCTCTGCAGAGCTTCTGGCAGCTCGGAGAAATTCCCTCCTCCTCAGAAAACCCAATCTGTTCCCATTTGCATCAAGAGCTGGGAAGATTTCACAGCACAAAATAAAAGCAAGGGCATCTAATAGCACCAAGGGCTGGAGATTGGGAAAAGGGACCCAGAAGAGGGATTTTGTGGGATTGTGGGATGGTTTGGGTTGGAAAGGACCTGAAATTCCTCTAATTTCCTGTAATTTCCTCTAAAGGGATCTATAATTCCTGCCATGGGACACCTTTCACTATCCCAAGCTGCTCCAAGCTCCATCCAGCCTGGCCTTGGATATTCCAGAGATCCAGGAAAACCACAGCTTCTCTGGGAATTCTATTCCAGTGTCTCCCCACCCTCCCAGGAACAATTCCTTCCCAATATCCCATCTAACCCTCTGGCAGTGGGAAAACATTCACCCAACCAGTTCAGCCAATTTTCCTGCTAGAAAAAAAGATGTTAAAGGCAGGATAATCCTTGAGGATGCTTGAGAAAATTCCAAGCAAGTTGGGCATGGCTGAAAAAAAACCTTTTAAAGGAATTAATTATTATTAAAACTGTCTTAACTTTGATTAGGAGGTTCCTTCCCAAGATATCAGCAAGGTTAAGAGGATTGCAAAGACTCCTCTTTCTCTGGAGCCAAGCCAGTCATTAAAGCTGGAGTTTGGCCCAGAAATTCCAGTAATTCTTGGATTTCCAGCAGAGGGGACAACCAGGTTGTCATTTCTCTTCATTTGTTTCAGTTCCAATAAAAAAAATCAATATTTTGCTGTCCTTACGCCTGACATGCTCTGCAGAATTCCCAGGAAATCTAAGTAATTTTCACTGGAAAATATGACCCTGTTTTTAGAGAAAACTTCCAGGCAAATATTCACAGCTTGGGCAGGAAAAACCATTTTATTTTCCCGGCTATGCCAGGGATTTTTAAATCTTATCTCTTTCTAAAAAGCTCATCTCCTATTGTGCAGAAATGAACTGAAATTAAAAATCAGTTCTGGCAGCTCCAAAGGACTCCGTTTAAGTGTTCCCCACATCAGGATTTCCAAAGTAATTACTGGGGAAAATGAGACACACTATTAAAAGATGCAATTTATCTCCTTCTTGTTCCCTGAGCAAATGACTTGCAGAGCCTCCCACTCCTCAGAGCAGCTGAGCAGCTCTCAGAGAGCAAAGAAAATTTAGTATTATTATTGTTTTTGTTATTATGATGATTTAAAAGATCAGTTTAAAAATACACCAAACCCCAGAAAATTCACACCACGCTGGTTTTCCCCCCTGGAGATTTTTGGGCTGATTTTCTCAGTTCAGATTTGATGATCCCCCTGGGTTTTTCTCGGGAAAAGAGCAGCATCCCCAAGCCATGCTGGGATTCATGGATAAGGGGAATGCTGCAGATCCATCAGGATTAACCTCGGGATAACCAGGGGGGAGACAGAGCAGCCCTTGGCTCCTGAGTCACTTCTCCCTTCCCTAAACTCATCCACAGGTTGAGGAAAAGTTCTAAAATCCTCACATCTCCTTCCCCAGGAGTTTTTCTGGGAAGAGCCAAACAGCCTGAGGAGAAGGATTTTTTTCCCTTTTTTTTTAGATGTTATTTTAGACCCATAGCCACACAATGACCCCAAGCACAGAACAGATCCAAGGCTACAAACAGAGTTCATCCTCATCCTCCACAACTCTGGGAACAGAGGGATATTCCTGACCTTGCCTGTTTTTCCTGTTGGAAAACAGTGGGGGAAGATGAAATCCAAAATCAGAGCAGCAAGGGGAGAACCAAGGCAAAGAGGAGGCTTGGAGTGAGTGGAAGGGGTTGGGAAAAAATGAGCTTCAAGGTTTCTTCCAACCCAAATCATTCCAGAATTCCATGATTTATACCCAGAAATGGGAGGTGAGGATCTGACCAACCCAACAATGGGAAAAGAGCTCTCCAGGATGGAATATCCTGGTTTTCTGTCCTGATTTTTGCACTTCCCACCTTCCAAAACACAAGCCTGGAGGCCATGGAACATCACTTAAAAATCAATTCCAGTGCCTGAGGCAAAACATATTCCATGGCCAACTAGAACAACCACTTCCAGAGCAGGGAATCAGCTTGTCTCACCACAGGGACACCCAAAAATCAAATAAAAAGGCAAAATGAGGATCTGTGTCACAGCAAACCCCTGCTGCTGTTCAAATCCTGCCCTCCATGGCCTCCCTTTCTGAAGAGGATTCTGAAGCAGAGAAATTGCATTTTCCTAAATATTCACCCAAAACTGCAAAAGCTTGGCACTGGGAATATTACAGAAGACAAGACAGCAACTGTGGTCAACTCCAAAATCTGATTTATCGCTGGTTTTTTCCATGCCAGCAATTTCCAGACTGAAATCTCTGTCTGCTCATCCAATAAAAAAAGGGAAATTAAGACTAAAGGGAAAGCATTTGGCATGCTGGAAATGCTCCCATGTTTTCTACCACTAAGAGCACTTCCATATTTTATTTCATATATTTGAAGAGGCATCTTTGACAACACTAATTTATAACAGGAGATTTAGGGGGGAAAAAAATGATTTAGAAGGACATTTCAGCTTTCTTATTCCAGGATTTTTTTCTCAGAGCCAAAGCAGATGTTCCTGTTTCTTTATACTGTGGTTGTTTTCCTTCCTTCTGGATTTGATATTTTGCTTATTGGGAAAATATTTGCATTATTTTGGATGCCAGGCTGAATTATCAGCAATTTTTTTTTTTTTTAAATGAAAAAGTGATTTAGCTCACTTTGCAATTTGCTCCAAAATGGAGTGCTGTGAAGTGAGGTGAAAGTGGCAACTCCAGCATTTTCTCCCAACTTCTCCTGGTGGTAATTTCTTCCCCAGTTTTCAAAAACTCCTTTAATTACATGGAGTGATCCTTGCAGCACTCAGGGTTTGCCTCTTGCCGAACACTTGGGGAAGTTTTTATCCAATTCCATCACTTCAAAGGTTGCAATTAATGAGGAGAGCTCTGCTCAGTAACCCCTGATTCCAAAATTCCAGCATTCTCCCGCAAGGAATTGTCATTTCACAGGGATCAGCTCCCTGTCAGGATCCTTCTGTGGGTGACACCATTCAAAAAATGGTTCGTTTGTTCAAATTATTCAATTCTGAAGCCGCAGAGGGAATTGAAAAAGTGGAAATTCCAAAATATAGGGAGGCAGGAGTGTGCTGCATTCCACGAGGAATCCCAACCTGGATACATCCAACCCACCTCGCCAGGAAAATCACAATTCTGTGCAGTTTTGGGAAGTGACAGCAATTGAAAATGGAGGTTTGGTGTCCAAACCTGCCAGAGGATGGGACTGGATGGGATATTGGGAAGGAATTCTGGGCTGGGATGGAATTCCCAGAGAAGCTGTGGATCCCTGGAATGTCCAAGGCCAGCTTGGAGCAGCCTGGGTCGGTGGGAAGTTTCCCTGCCATGGCAGGGTGGGATTGGAGGATTTTTAATCCCAACCCAAACCATTCTGGGATTTTGGGATTTTAGGATTTTGGAGGCAGAGGTCTTGTGGCATAAAAAGATCATTTCATGTTGCGCTGTTGGGTTTTTTTGGAACAATCCAGGATATTCTTCCACCCTAAACGACTTGGAAAGAATAATGTCCCAACAACACCCAAATATTGTATCTCTAGACAATCAGTGCTACAAATATAAAAATACAACACAAAAATTCTCCAAGTCACAGGAGCCACCCAACCTCTCTGCAGGATTTCCCATTTTATTCTCAGGATGTGTTTTCCTTGAACAAAAAATGCCAATTAAGAGGATGTCCAACTCCCTCCCAAATCATTAAATCCCCACCCAGCTCCCTGAATCCCCAAGGAGCAACAGCAGAGGAGTTTTCCAGCCCTCATTTGTGGGATTACTTGGCTGGAAAGCTAAAGAGCACCTGTATTCCTGGAAAAAAAAGCAGCAGGATTTAATTACTACATGGATTTGCCAGCAGGGATTATCCTCCCTGCAAAATGTAAGGCAAAATGGCAACAACTTCATTACAGCTGGAGAATGTAATAGTTAAAATTTTGAAAAAGATCCGTTTTTCAACCTGTCCTCGTCACCACAGGAAAGAAGAGATCAAAAATTCCATGTTATTTTCCTTATTTTTCCAGAAATTCCATTATTTTCCTTATGTTATATAAGGAAAAGAGTATTTTCTTGGAATTTTTCTGACAATCAGAAACCCACCTGACATTTTTTTTGCAGTTAAATATATGAGCATTTATTTTGTATAAATACAGAATCACTGAATGTGTAAGGCTGGAAGGGACCTGAAAGATCATCCAGGGATCTCCTAATCAACATTTCTATTGATTAAATGGAGATTGATTAACCCTAACTGCTGATTGACAAAAGGTTCCATTGGGTTCAGAAATTCAATTTCTTGAACTTCCCCAGCTCATGAATTCCACATCAACCTGAAGCAACCAAAGCTGAGAGGCAAACACAGCGATATCTCCACAGGTTGAGTCTTAAATCTGTTTTTTCTTTTAATAAATCCAAATTCTTGCCCTTTTTAATACTCATTTACACTGAGCAGATGCAATAAATCATTGAATATTGCCTAAGGATTTTCAGATCACCGCAGACCATTAGAACAGCAAATTATTTGAGCTTCAGAACCTGCAAATAATTATCCAATTAATTCCTCACCAAAACCTCTGTTGTTCCCGAGGGGCTGCACACAGCCAGGAGAATTAGGGAATAACAAACCTTGGCTATGAAGGTTTCTTATTAATAATTCTGGATGCAGAATACTCAGAACAAAGCAGCAAAAATCCCAGCCTGGTTTGGATTGGGAAGTCCTTAAAGATCATTTCATTCCAAAGCCTTTCCATGGGCAGGGAAACTGAAACATCCCAGATTTCTGCTCTCCTTCACTCATCCATGAATCCCTGCCAAAAACACCTGGAGAGAGGCAGGAAAATGTTTGTGTTCTGTTGTGGCAGCAGCAAACACGGACTGCAGGAAAATACAGATTTTCCAATAAAACATTCCCGCATTACACAAATATTTGTCACGAGGACAACAAAATGAATGTACTTCTTTCTGCAGGAAAATCCCACAGAAATCCTGGTTTTCGAATGAAATAAATTCCTTTTTTTTTTGTAGATATCCTCCTTCCAAGGGACCTCCAGAAAGGAGTTAGTGTCACTCTGCAGCACACAGGAACCTGAATATTCCTCATTCCTTATTCCCCATCCTGGAACAGCCTCTTGGAAAGACCTGCCACTCAATTTTGGGAGAGTTTGCCCAACTTTGCCAGCATCACAGACATGCAGGGTGATGGGCTAAGTTGGTTTTCCTGCTGCAAGGAGCTCAGGGTTTGGAAGATCCCTGGCTGTGAATATTCCAGAGGTTCCCAAGCAGGGAAAGGGAAGCTCCAGCTCTCCCTCCCAGGGCTCCCAAATCCCTTCCCCCAGAGCTGAGTCACTCGGATCACACATTCCCAACCTCAGCTTCCCAGTTACTATAACAACTTCATGGATTTCTCCTCGTTATTAATTACATTCAGCCCTAATCTGCTCCTCCAGGATCAGGGGGAGGCACTCCAGGAGAGCTTCCCTGCTCCCATCTCCCTTCCAAAGGCTTTTCAGCCCACATTCAGGTGCTCCCCTCACCAATCTGCTGCCACTGAGATAAGGAAATGCTCATATTCCTCCCTTTGAAAACTCAGAATAGAGGGAAATGGGGTTTTTTTCCTCAAAACAAACGAGATGCCCAAAATAAATCTGCGAAATCTGGGCCCTCAGCTGTTTTCCCGCAGCAAACACAAAGCAGGGAACAGTTTGGAATATAATCCAGCCTAGCAGAGAGACAAGGAGCCCTTTGGAAGCAAAGCTGGGAGGTAGAGCAGAGGAGCAGATGGAATCTGATTTATTGGGTCTGAATTCCACATCCTCGGGGATGAATGGGAAACCTCCACTGCTGGAAAAGGCAACAAACTCCAGGCTCATCCCAAGGTGCTGAGGTGCTGGAGAAGGAGCCATTTTCCTTTTCTTTGGATCAGCTTTGGAGCTGGAGAGCTGAGGGCTGCCTCTGCCCAAGAGAGGAGAACACAGGGATTTCCTTTCCTTTCCTTTCCTTTCCTTTCCTTTCCTTTCCTTTCCTTTCCTTTCCTTTCCTTTCCTTTCCCTTTCCCTTTCCCTTTCCTTTTTCCTTTCCTTTTTCCTTTCCCTTTCCCCTTCCCCTTCCATTCCCCATGGGGTGGGGAGGATGGAGAATTTCCTCAGCCTGGAGGGCAGGGAAGGAAGGCAATTCCTGCTCAATTCCCAAAGGGATTAAACAGCTCCGACCTCATGGAATCCCAGAATTCCAGACAGATTTGGGTCGGGAGGAACCTTCAAATCCATCCCATCCCACCCCTGCCACGGCAGGGACAATTCCCACCATCCCAGGCTGCTCCAAGCTCCATCCTCAGACACTTCCAGGGATCCAGGGGCAGCCAGAGTTTCTCTGGAAAACCAACTTTACCCTCACAGCAAGGAATTTCTTCCCCCTCACCTCATCCCTCCCACCTGAATTCCCTTGGCTCGGGAACAGCCTGTGCCTCCTGACTAATGCCTGCAGGTCTCTGATGGAAGTTTTGGCAGATTCCCAGAGAATTTACACATGAAAATTCCAATTGCACTCGATAGATTTATTTTTGGAAACGTGTCTCCTGCTCATTGTAAGAAAAGGAAGAAATAACTGGGTGCAACAGAGAACCTGAACTCCACAGCTGGAATGGCTCAGGAATGAAGCATTCCTGGCTTTTTTTCTCCATTTAATTTCCCACTTCTAGCTGTGGATTGCAGAGCTGAACTCATCTGCAGAGCCATCAAAACACAGGATCATTTTAAGCCCCCAGCCAGATGGAGAACACTCCTTTCACCCTCCTCTGCAGGAAAAGGGAAGAGGATCTGAGCCCACAGAATTCCAGCAGGGAAAAGAGTCCTCTCCAGATATTTCATGTTTAAAAAATGATGGAAATGAGGATATGATTATATTTACAGTGTGAAAACATGCACTGCTTTAGTCACCAAGTCACAGAGAGATGGAGGGGGAACATTTTGCTGCTGCCTCCAATTTCTTTCCATCTCAAATGACAAATTTCCATGCATTTCATTACTCTGATTAAAGGGCAGTTGTCACACACCTACAAATACCCTTTAAAAAACCCATCAGTGCAACCACAGTTCCCAAAAAAATCATGGAAGTGTGGATGTGAAATCCAAACCAGCACAAAGCAGCTGCAGGACTTCCCAGCATTAATCCAAGCTCAACTTGCTCCCAAAGGCACAATATCAATAATAAACCCTAAAATAGGATTGTTTTCCTGGAAAGTTAAAGAAAATCTGGTTTATCCATGAATAAATGTAGGAATTTCTGTACTGGGAAGCAAATGTTGGCACCAAACTGGCCTTGGATCCATGAGACAAGGGATAAGATGGACCCAAAAAAAGATAATTAAACATCTCTGTGGAGTAAAATGGGAAAAGGAATAGCCAGGAATACTCCAGGGATTGCACTGCATTCCAGCCTAATCATGGAGGGAAATATGGGAAGGGAGGAGGGAATTTGGGGGGATTGGTTGCCATTCCATGGGAAGAGTTTGGGAGATTTCTCCTGCCTGTTCCTCATTTTATAAACAAACAACACCAAAAATGCTGCATCGATTCCTCCTGCAGTGAGAGCCACCAGCAAAATCCACTCCAGGAACACCTCAGGTCATGGAAGAAATCCAGTATTTCATCCAGAAAAACTCCCCAAAGCTTCCTCAAAGTCAGGAAAAGACTGTTCAGAGCTAAATCATTATTTTTTAAGCAGAAAGCCTCTCTGTTTTTACATAAATCGAAATAAATCCCTTAGCCTGTGCTTGGGAAATTCTTCCTAAATTTTCCTAGACAGAACTGACTTGAGGAATTAATTACAATTATTTTGCATGACAGGAGTCTTGCGCTAGAGGAGTATTAAATATTTTTACACTGAGAGTGGGTGATTGAAAAACAAGGAAAGATGGGAAAAAATATCTTTTTCTACTTCCTCTCAGTGCTTCTGACCGGATTATTTTTCCTTTTTTAAAAAATACGTGGTTTTCTGGGAATGCAGCTCCAGAAGGAAACTAAGAATTAGGTAAAATAAATGTTTATTTTTATACTTCTTATGCCTGACTTCATTTGAACACTGCCTTGTTCTTGCTTTTCTGGGAAAAAGGCATGGAAAATCTTCCATTTAGAATGGAACTGATTCATCAGGGACCCACGAGCAGCTGGAAAAAATCCACAATGTTCCCGTGGGACTAAGGGAATAAGGAAAATGGGGAAAACCACAGGCCAGGTCACCCACACAAATGTGTTATTTGGACACAAATAACACATCTAGCTAGGGAAGTACAGGCAGGGAATTCATGAATTCATTAGGAAAGTGCAAGGAAAGGCACTTGGAATAGGAATTTTGGGATGAATTCCAGAAAGGAAATGAAAACATCGAGGCAGAGGAAAGAAAGAAGAGAGACACAAAACTAACAGAAGAATATTCCCTTTTCCCAACTGAGCACACCCGAGAAGAACCAGTGGGAAAGGCATCCCAACAATTATTTTGGCTGAATAATAATAACTATGGCAGTGGGAGACACTTTTCCTGGAGTTTCCCATGAGGAGCCTCTTTTGGGATTGTCCCAAATCCCTGGAATCCTTGGGATCAGCAGGATGCTGCTCCAGCCCACAGAACCCCCAGCTGTGCCCTTCCTGCCCCAAACCACTCCTGGAGAGACCTCAAGCCAAGGATAACCTGGGGTAAGATCCCTGCTTTCCTCTGAGGATCCCAAAAGATCCACACAGAGTTTTCCAGAGGGAAGAGCAGCACTGCTGGAGGGAGCAGTGCTGGGAATCCAAGCTCCCCTAAGAACCTTCTCTGCTCCTGCCCAAGCTGGTGTTGTTCCTGTGAACTCAACCACCAGCAGCCATTCCCAGATGGACACGGGGAATCTTGGGCAGCTCCAGTGCCACTTTTCCAAGCTGCCCACATGTTAAATGGGGATGTTTTTCCTGCCAGTTCAACTCTGACTCCACAGGATTTGGAAGATTCCTGATCAGTATTCCTGAGCACACTGTGCATCCCGAGAATCTCATTTTCCTGGAGCAGAATCCCATCAAACACAGCAGCCTCGCCCTGAAGGTCTCCATGTGTCTTCCACTTCTTTTCTCCTCAAGAGCTCTTGTGCTGCTGGATCATTTTCTGCTTCTGATTTGAACTGCTGCCTTCAGAAACTGCGACTCCCGAGGATTCTGCTTTTTGGATTTTTCTCTTCCTGAAGTTCCTGCTTCCACTATTTATAAACACCCATGAAGGTGTCCCTGTTGCAAGGAGCTCCTCTCCAGATTGATCCTTCACATTCACCCAGTGCTCTGGCAATCTCCAGAGATTTTTTTGTGTTGTTTATTCCAGTGGGATGCAGCCCTGTGGCTTCCTCGAGCAATGACTGAATTACAAAAGCATGGATGGGACCAAAAATCAATGGCAAGAATTTATTTTTCCATCTGAGCCCGGTGCTAATCCTTCCCCAAAGCTCAGGAGGGATTTATCCCTCAGTGCCCACCCTGCAGGCAGCAAATATTCAACCCAGATCAATGGGAGTGACTCAGAAGCTGAGCTTTGTTTAGCAACAACAAGGTTAGAGAAGGTTCTCTTCCACCAAGGGAAATTTCTCCCTTTTTTTTTTTCTTTCCATTTCACATTTTAGGCACCAAAGCTGGTTCATGCACATCAGTGAGAAAACACCAAGGCTCCAACAACTCTCAGATTCCTTCTAAGCTCCAGGCAGTGCCTTTATTGGCTCCCAGGAGGAACACCTTGGATGTGCCAGAGGCACCTGAGCTCCCAGAGGACTCCAGGCAGAACCCAAACTGAAAATCTGCTGGTTATTTGCTCAAGCAAATAGTCAACTGCTTGTTTACAAGTTCAGGAGCACTGAAAGAGAAGCAGAGCATCCAAAAGGATCCTGAGGAGCGAATCCTCTCCCAGCTCTCACTCAGGCTGTGTCCAGCAGCCTCCCTGAAGCACCTTTGTCAAAACCACCCAGGGAATGTAAAAAAAGCCCAAAACCACTCCCTACAGCAGCTCGAGATTGCCTCTGGATTCAGGAGAGCTCAGGTGAATTCTCCTGCATTCCTGCCATCAGTTTATTCGCTGCTCCCACTCTGCCAGGCTCTCCAAGGCTGTATTGTTTCCTTGGATTTATTTTAGCTGACCTCCCTCTCCCCTCTTCTCTCTTCCTACGCCTTCTCCTGTAGCACAGCGAGCTCTGGCCGGCGTTTCACAAGATCTGCCTTGAAAAACTCATGAAAAAACATCCTTTTATTGCCAACACTCCCTGTCCTACTTCCTGCAGGCTGGCAAGGCTTGGCTAAGGAAGGTCCCAGCACCTCCAGCAGTGTCTCGTGTGTTAATTAATTAATTAACCAGGTCCTGAGCTGCTCCCCAGCACCTCCTGCACGGGAGGCAAAGGCTGTGCCAGGATCAGCAGCTGCTCCCACAAAACCTGCTGCCAAAAGCAGGTCAAACGTGGGGTATTATCCCCCAGCAAATTAATTAGAGAGCAAATGAGGCTGTGTTAACTCTTTGGCAGCTGGGGCAGCTCAGTGGAACGTTCTCAACAGCTGTCTGCGAATAAATATTCCAAATATTCCTCCAAAATGTCATCTCCGAGTGTGTAGCCTTTGGAACAGAGCCTGGATATCCACAGAACACAAAACCACTGAGGAGGTTTGCCATCCTCTTCCAGGACACCCCAGGAAACAAAGGGGACATCAGTCCCCTCAGCTGCTCTGCTGGGAAGGATGCTGGTGGCTTCTGCTGCTTTTCTGTCACCCGAAATTAATTTGATTTATCAAAGAGGGGATCACCCACTGGAACTGGCATTTCCTCCCATCTCCTGCAGCCCACAGGACAGCAGGAATGCTGTGACATTCCTGGGGCAACCAACAGAAAAAGTTGAGGGAAAAATCCCATCAGGGAATCACAGAACCACAGCAGGTTTGAACGGAAAACTGGATCTGAACTCCAGCTCATCTCCAACCCAAAGGGATTTTGCCCACTTGGCTCCATAGTTTAAAGACCATAACTCAGCATTTTTCTGGTGTTCAGCCCTAGAGGTACCAAGTTTGATAATTCTACCCCAAATAACCTTTTTTCTTTTCTTTTACTTTTTTTTTTAATTTTGCTCTATAAAATAACTCATTCTATGCAGTATCTTTGCTCTACACTGTCCCAATTCCCAACCTACATTTTCAGCACCACCAAGATTGTCCTTAATTTCTCCCAGGCCCTGGATGTGCCTTGGTTCCACTTCATTCCCATTGGTAAAAATATCCAAAACCATCTTTGCTTGGCTTCCAAAGAGGAGAAAAAACATTCAGAAAAGAAAATGAATGGAAGAGAGGGAAAAAATCCCACAAATTTCAGAAAATAAAATGGATGGAGGGGAGGAAAAAAATCCCACAATCCACACACACAAAACCCCACATGGGCAAAAAGAAAAGGGAGAAACAAAGACAAAACCAAGGGAAATTTCTGGATTTTCCACCCTTGGGTTATTTATAAACCAAGTGTATCCTTAAGTGCCCAAACATGAGGAAAAGCCAAACTCAGGGTGCGCAGAATGACATTTTTTAAGCACCTGAATAAGCCCAGATTTAATCCAGCCTCATCCTCTAATCTATTTTCTCATCACTGCCAGCAGTGCCAGATGCTGCACCAGAAAGTGCAGGGAATTCCACTGGAGGCAAACGTGGAATTATCTGCTCTCCCAGGAAGTTTCCTCTTATTTCTCAGGCTGCTTTAAAATACAAAAGATAAACGGTTTTATCGCCTTTTATTGTCCTCTCAAAATTGTCGTTTTCTATTTGCGAAGTTTCTCAGATTTCTGGAGGCTTCTGTGATTGACAGGAATTATTTCGGCGAGTTTTGTGCTTCAAGAACACTCTGGCAAATTGACCCTTGGTCTAATTAGACACCTAATGAAAAATTAAATTAGAAAATGAAATTCAAAGGCTCGAATCTTTCCATTTTGCCGCATAGCCAAGAAAAAAGTTCTTCATTTATTTTCTCTGGACCATTCATTAAACTCTGCCTGTAATATTTTAACCTGAATAATGGATCTCTCCTTAAATTATTTGGGCTATGATGGCATGATGGGCTCACAGATGAATGGAACACTCAGAGATGGAACAGGAAGCACAGCCTGCCTTTCCCTGCGTGTTTTCAGCAGCAACAGGATGGTATCAATTTGTTCTTTTTTTGTAAGAACAAGCTTGAAGCTGAGAGCTGTTTTCATAATTAAAGGAATTCCGCTCAAATTCACCTACCCCAGCTAAAGCATCCCCCTGCATTGCCTGAAACCAAAACACTGCAGCAGCAAGGAGCCCAAAGTGAAGCTGACAAATTATTTTCATTCTCCAAACTGAGGGAAAAGGGGAAAAAAAAAAAAAAACCAGAGCATGAGTAATAACATCAGGTTAAAATGATTTTCCTTCCAAGCAATATTTAATATAAATATTAACTCATCTGTTTGCAACAGTCATCAAGTTTAGGGGAGTTTTTTCACCACATTATTTGTCCTACAACTTCCCAAGGTTTCTTTTTTGCCATCTCTATTTATCCCACTGCCATAATTAGACAATCTTATTTGCTGAGGGAACCATATAAAGACTGTAAAATGGAAAGACAGGCACTTCATTTAAAGGAATAAAGGTGTTTCTAAGTGTTGTTTTGTCACTGTTTTCCCCAAATGTTTAAAACTTCCCACATCTCTCCATGTGGATCATTCCAAGGAAAGGCTGTTTGGGTAAAACAAACAATTCCAACTGAAAAACTGCCATTTTGGGCAGGATTCTCCAACTCTCTCCATGGCTATCCATTTCAAACATGGAAATTCCAGGGATTTGATTGGAATGACTTTTTAAAGGAGCCTTGTGCTCCCAGAGACGATTACTCAGCTAATCTGGGTTAAGCTTCCTGATGGATAAATCAGGATTTGAATGCTGAATAAGGAGAGGTTTCCATGTGACGTGGGAAGAGCTGGGAAGTAAATACAGAAGTGGTGGAGGAAAAACAGCCAACAGTATCACCCTTTACTTCTGCTCCACATTGAAGCATTGCATTAAAAATGATTTCCTGGAATCTAAAACGTCCAAAGGTTGGAATAAAGGAGGATACAGCTGTACCTGGAGCACCTGAGCAGGCACATGGAAACATTAAAATACATGAGATGACAAGAGGAACACAGAATCACAATGAATAATCTGCTAGCAAAAGCACTCGTACTAACAAGCTTTTATTGCAGATGATTTATGGATCAGAGATTTGTTTGTAACCTTTTTAACCATCAGCTCCCTCCCTGGAGCTGCTAACGAGGAGCACAACAAACGAGCATCTTCCTCAAAGTGGCCTAAACTAAAAAGTTCCCTGTTTCACTGCATTCACAACC
The DNA here is from genome assembly GCF_008360975.1 of Lichenostomus cassidix. NCBI lineage: Eukaryota > Metazoa > Chordata > Aves > Passeriformes > Meliphagidae > Lichenostomus > Lichenostomus cassidix. The sequence continues at coordinate 1,317,496 of NC_139489.1, forward strand.
TGCAAATATGCAATTATTCACCTTATTCCCTGCTGCTTCCTCCAGACACCTGAATTTCAGAGGGAAAAAAATAAAAGGTGTTGTATGGATTCTGCTGAAAATCTACCTGAATCTGCTGAAAATCTGCTGAAGATCTAGCAGGAATTTTCTCCTTGGTGGAGGTGATCTCTTGGGATGTTTTCTGTTGCAACAAACAGAAAACAACTCGGTGCCCTCGTGGTTCCATCCCAGCCCCAGAGAGCACAGCAAACACCTCATTCCTCATCAGAATTGATTCATAAGTCCTCAACCTGCACCTGAGGAGGGGAAAAGCTCCTTTCTCTGCTCCACAGGCAGCTGATGTGGAGCCACAGCAAGGGAACAAGTTCACCTCCTCTCTGAACTCCCAGCTCCCAGCAGGGCAAAGGAGGCTCGGGAAAAACAAACTGCCTCCGAGCACATGGCAGGGAAATGCTGCAGAGCTGGGGAGGAAATGTCTGCGGGAGAGGAGCACCGGCTGGGCTCGTCCTGCTCCGAGTTCCGAGGGGTTTGGGAGGGAATCCGGCAGGGATTCAGCCTAATCCCAGGGTGTGGGGAGGCACAGAGCCCGGGAATGCCGCTCCATGGAATACAGTGTGCCACACGGTAAAATGAGCCGTTCCCACAGAAATTCGAGGCAGAAAGGATATACGAAGAAACAGACGGGATATAAACATCCACATGGAATATCTACAAGATGCACAGGGCACAGAAATAAAGTAATTTTTTAAAAAACCAATTGAAGTACATACCCGCTCTCTCGCAAACCGCTACCCTTGCTTTTTTGGGGTTTTTCCCCTCACGAGGCCATGTGATTCCACCCGACCAAACTTACCGAGGCCACCCGAACGCCCCACAAGTGCCTCGGTGCTGGGGCTCCATGGGGCACGGGGCAGGGCAGGGCAGGCTGTGGGTCCGAGCAGGGCCGGGCAGGGCAGGGCCGGGCCGGGCAGGCTCCCCTCACAGCCCCGGCCCCTCAGCGCCAAGCCCCGGGCGGCGGCCGCGGCCCCTCAGCCGGCTAGCGCTTACCTCCGGCGGCGGCGGCGGCTCGGGGCTCCGCAGCTTCTCCTCAGCTCCCGCGGCTTCTCCTCACGATCCCCGCAGCTTCTCCTCAGCTCCCGCAGGCTCCCCTCAGGATCCCCGCAGGTTCCCCGCAGGTTCCGCTCACGCTCCCCTCACGATCCCCTCACGATCCCCTCACGCTCCCGCGGCCCCTCAGAGCTCCATGGCTCCGGCGCTGGCGGCGGAGCGGCGGCCGCGCTTCCCCAGCGCTGCGGAGCGAGCGGGGCCGGCACGGCGGGCAGCGCCGGCGGCTGCCTAGGCTCGGCTCCTTCCCTGCCTTCCCTTCGCTCTTCCTCCCTTCCTTTCCCTCTCCTTCCCTGCCTGCTGCTCTCCTTCCCTTCCCTCTCCGCTCGGCTCCTTCCTTTCCCTCCGCTCCGCTTCTCCCCTCTCTCCCGTTCCCCGCTCCCTGCCTCGGCTCCGCTCTCTCTCCGCTCTCTCCCCTCCCGGCTCCGTCCCGCCCCGCTCCGTCCGTCCCTCCCCCGCCGCAGCCCCGGCCCCGGGTCCCCCCGGCCGGCTGCGAGCCAGGGCGAGCTGCGAGAGCCGCTGTGCAGCAAACCCAGCCGAATTCCAGCCGAATTCCAGCCTGAACGGGGCTCGGAGCAGCCTGGGCTGGAGGGTGGCGCAGGGTGGGATGAGGGGAGCGCTGAGGTTGCTCCCAGCCCAAAGCAGTTGGGGATTGCATGGAGTCAAACACTGATTTATCGGTGCATCCATAGGGGCAGAGTGGGAGAGAGGATTGAGCTGGTGGTGCTTGGAGGATTCTCCCTAGGGAATGTTGCACTCCACTCCCGGGAGAGCCAGCAGGTACAAACCAGGACACTTTGGTGGCACAGCTGGGCCAGGTGGGATGGGATTTTGGGGAGGAATCCTTCCCCTTGAGGGAGGTGATCTGCTGGGATCCTGCTAGCCTTGGGAAAAGGGCACTTCCCAGAGAAGCTGTGCTGTCCCTGCATCCCTGGAATGTCCAAGGCCAGGCTGGACAGGGCTTGGAGCAGCCTGGGACAGTGGAAGGTGTCCCAGCAAACAGGAGCTGCTCACCCCAAAGATGTCCCATTCCCACCACCCCAAACTCCCAGCAGGGAAAGGAGAATTCTCTTTATATGGTTTGTCACAGTCAGAACTCCTGTTTGATCCTAAAGATGAGATCTTTGGGTGTTTGATGTCCTCATCAAAGGCCAAGTTTCTGGAGGAATGAGATGAAGAACTTGGCTCACATGGTGAAAGAGGAATTTTTTAGTCTTCTAGAAACTCCCAAAACCTCAGAGTCCGGCAGAGAAAAATAAAATCTATTCATTATAAAACCTTTTAAATGAAGAGTTCAACTGGTTATTTGTGGATGACATACAGCCACTTGATTTTTCCCGGGGATTCATGACTGCAGCCTCTGAAAAGTGAACAGAAGGCTGCTGTGTTGGAATTCCTGCTCAAGTACCATCCCATGGCCCAATATCCCACAGACCCACAGGCCAGACCACAGCAGATCTTGATAAACCAGCCCTTATGCAGGAAAAGAACAATATTGAATGGAAGTTTCATGCCATGGAAAGGAGAAAAGATTGTCTGTCCAGCTCAGTAAAACTGAGAGTTAATAATAATTACTTGGGAGATTTCTATAATAAACAGGAGTTTCTTTTAAAATATAAAACTAATTACCAACCAAATTTCAACATGCCAACAGCTTTTACAAAAGTTGGGCTGCAGTGAGGAGAACCAAGGTGAATTTTTCCCCCTCTCTGCTGCCTTAGACACAGAGTCAGGTGTGAGGAGTTTGGTCCAGAACCTGCTGTGGAAAGGTGTTAAACTCTGAAACACCACAGAGAAGTCAATTCAGCAATTCTGACTGACAAAAACTGTGGATTCTAGGTTTAAACCCTGTGGTTTAGCTCAGGAAAATCCTTGGAAAACACAGGATTTCTCTTATCTGTAAGCACTGAACAACAGAAGGTTCAGTGCAGGATACAGAATTCCCAAACGGCTGAAAGAAACTCTACTCTTCCAGCCTACAAGGCCAGGGAAATTCCAGTCTTGCTCTTGGTCATTCCCAGCCTTCAGACAACACATCCAAGCTTTTCAACTGCCTGAAAACGGGAAAGATCAGCAATCCTGATCCAGGCAGCGATTCAGTCACGGATTCAACTCCAGAGCCTGGGCAGAGGCAGCAGTGCTCCACCCTGCTGGGAAGGACGGGGCTGGTGCTGTTTGTAGCTCCCAGTGATCCTCCTCTCCTCCCGGGCTGGCTAACATCCCCCTGGAAGCCTGGATGCTGCTAGGGGAGGCTGAGAGCAGCAGGATGGAATTTAAGAACTCCTCAGAGCCCCTGCTGTGTTCCTATCAGGCTGGGCTATTCTTATCTCCCTCCTCTGAGGCTGCCAAGTCAACTCCAAGAAGTCATCGCTGGCACTGAGATATTCCAGAGGCCCTGAGCACTCCTAATCCACACCCTAGTGAATCCTCAGAGCTGCAGCACTCCCGGATCCTCATTATCAAGAAGCTCTAAACATCCTAAAGGACTTCATATCCATAAATTGCCTGGATCCTGCCAGCCCTGGGAAAAGGGCACTTCCCAGAGAATCTGTGGCTGCCCCTGGATCCCTGGAATGTCCAAGGCCAGGTTGGATATCCCAGGAGCTTGGAGTCACCTGGGATAGTGGAAGGTGTCCCATGGGAGGGTTTGGAATCAGATGGGCTTTAAGGTCCCTCCAAACCCAAACCATTCCAGGATTTTTTAAGTGCCAGCACCATAGAGATGATGCACCAGGGATCAGTTCAGGCAGTAACTCAGGAGGATTTTTGGGATCATTGTGGACACAGAGCTCTCACCAGTCCAGGCAATGCTTTTCATCATTCCCAGGTGACTTCTGACCATTTCTGCCCCACTGTGCTGCCTGGTGAGATGAAGAGCATTCCTGATATTCCTGACCCCTTGGTCAGTGGAGGGATGGTGCAGCTTTATTTCTGGAAAGCACAACTGTCTCAGGATCAAACCTGAGGATGTAGAACCTGTGAGGATTTGTTTTCTCCACTAGGAAAAAAAAAAATAAAGCAATGTTTGTGTGAAAGAGGCTGGGGGAAAAGTCCAGCTTCCTAAAATAGGAAAACTGTTGCCTTCATTTTATTTTTTTCTCCTGAGGAGACTGAGAGGGAAAAAAAAATAAGCTGGCAGATGTCTGTGGTTGTGCTGAATGCACTCAGATCCTTGGGTGATAAATGTGGTAGGAGAGCTGGCAGAGAACAGGATAAATGGATTTGCTGAGGTCCTGTCAAAGGATATATTTCCCATTAAAGCAGAAAGGGAGCAGAAGGAAATGTGTTTGGAATGAGAATGGCAGAAGGGGGTCCTGGTGGGTCATGTGCCCAAAGCAACCTCAGAACCTCCACTGAAACCATTCTGGGGTATTTTACACAATTTTCTGGATTTGCTCTTGATGTGGTGCCCTCCCTGCTCCAAAATCTCTCTTTTTGGAGAGAATCAGGACATTTCTGGGGACTGCCAACACCAAGCAAAGCCAGCCTGTCACTCCCCACAGGATTTTTTTCCACTCTTTGCCCTCAGCTCATCAAACCCAAATGTCTTTGTCATCTTCTCTCCTCTTCCATAAAGATCTTGGTGCCAGGAAAAGGGATTCAGGTAAAAACTGATGGGAGTTTGATAGGAAAGTATGGAAACAGGGAAAGGAAGCAAATACCCTGGATACTGTAAGAGATCCATGAATTGATCCACGGAATGGAACCACTGGAATTTCTCATCCTTAAACCAGCAGGCAGGGGCAGGGGATGGGAAGCAGGAAGGATTTGTCAAAGTCCCAAAACAACGAGGGCAATTCCATGGATGATTTCTCCTTCTGCAATAAGTTTGGAAACTAAACTATTTTGGTTAAAACAACAGCAAGGAACATTGCAGCACTTCCTAGGATGTGGGGCTGAGATCTCAATTTCCCATTTTCCTCTAGAGCCTGGGCTGGAATCCTTAGCCATGGGCATCATCCCAGACAGAGCCAGGAAGTGCTGGATGCTCTGGAAAAATCGTGGATCAGAGCAGAACACATATAAGCAGGAGGGGGATGATTTGGTGCCCTGCTTTGGAAAAGCTGGATGTTCCCATTGCCTCAGCTTTCAGGGCAGCCCCAAAGGTGCCACCAAGGGATCAGGGGTTGGTTTAGCAGGAAGGACAGGAAAAGGTGGATTTTCCAGGCATGGAGTTGAGGAAGGAAGCTTCTGTCACTTTTCTCCTGTGCTGCAGCTTCCCCAGAGCCTGGATGAGCTCCTCACTCCTTCCTCCCCCTCAGCCACACGGCTGGCAGACACGGAGCTGACTCATCCCCCAAGCTCTTTGGGAACATCCCAACCCCTGAGAGGGTCGAGGTGGAGCTGTGGGTCAGGCTGGGAGAGGTGCAGGGAATATTCTCCTCTCTGGCTGAACCCACAGCTGCTCCCAGCCCAGTTTATCCAACTGGAGGAGGATTTGTGTCTGGAAGTTGAGGAATTCTGGGACAAAATAGCCACTGAGGAGATTTTTCATCCTGCAAAACAGCCGAGGCTGGAAGGTCCTTGGATTGGATGAAGGAAGCAGCTAAAATTTTGTCTAATAAACACAAGTAACACATGGAACAGATACAAAAAGTCCTGATATTAAAGCCTGAATTCCTCATGGAATGGAATCCTGGAATGGGTTGGGTTGGGAGGCAGCTTAGAGCTCATCCAGTGCCACCCTGCCATGGCAGGGACACCTCCCACTGTCCCAGGCTGCTCCAGCCTGGCCTTGGACACTGCCAGGGATGGGAAACCTTTGGCAGGACCTCTCCACCCTCACAGGGAGAGTCTGGGAAATGCACAGATTTTGCACCATGGAAGGAGCTCAGCTGATCAACATCAGTTCCCTAAAACCACACCAAAGCAGTGCTATGTCAACTTGAGTCCCCAATCCTGGGATTGGTTTGTTTGGAGGGGGAAAAAGGACTTTAAACTGGCAAGAAAGGTTCCACTGTCTTTTTGCCTATGAAAAAAACAGAGCAGATTTTTGAAACAAGAAACCTTTCTGTGTTTTAGGCTGACAACCCTGGCTTGGGTTTCTGGGGACTGTCACCACGGAAAGGGTCTGGGGAGGTGACACAAAGCAGGACTTGCAGGGAAATGGATCCTCAGCTCTGCTGAATTTCCATCTCTGCAGTTTTAACCTTCCTAAAGCAATAATGGAGCAGCTGCATCAGCCAGAGAGGCCACAGAGCTCCGAGGGGTTCAGAGCAATCTCTCCAAACTGCGGACAGGGAACTGGATTGGAGTCCTCCCAGGGATGAGGGCAGAGCTCCTGCTTCAACAGCTATTTTCACATCCAGCTGATGGGAAAAAGAGCAACAAGGCTCCCACATTTATAAAACCATAGAATCATGGAATCATTGAGCTGGTAAAAGTCCTTGGAGACCACTGAATGCAATTGTTTCCCAGCACTGCCAAGGCCAGCACTGGCCCATGTCCCCAAGTGCCACATCCACAGGGATTTGAAATCCCTGCAGGGATGGACACTCGTCACTGCCCTGGGCAGCTGTGCCAGGGCTGCACTGCCCTTTCCAGGAAGGAATTTTCCCAACTATCCAATCTTGGCCCAGCCCATTCCCTCTCCTCCTGTCCCTGTTCCCTGGAGCACAGCCTGACCCCCTGGCTGTCCCCTCCTGTCAGGAGTTCTGCAGAGCCACAAGGTCCCCCTGAGCCTCCTTTGCTCCAGGCTCAGCTCCTTTCCCAGCTCCCTCAGCCTCTCCTGGCACTCCAGACCCTTCCCAGCTCTGTTAGAAGACAAACAGCAGCTGAAACAAGGTCTGTGCCTTCAGAGCACATTCTGAAAGACAAACAAACCCAACATCCTTCACTTCAGCTGGAGGTGTTGGAAGAAATCTCTCTGGAGCCATCCCTGCTCCAGGCTTCCAGTTGTTCCCAGGGATGGTTCATAAGGCAGAAATTGGGATCAAGGCTGAGTCCAGCACTGTCCCTCCTGCTCCCTGTGCTCAGGAGGGAGTTGTTCCCCTCCCAGCTGGAGTTTCCTGACCACCCAGCTGGAGCAGAGGGATGCCAAGCTGTTCCTGCCAACAGCAGCCGGTCTGCGACAAGCTTCTGACATTAGGCAGGCGCAAGATTCAATAATTCTTTCCCTGCCAAATCTTTAATCATCGTTGGAAGCTCCAAATGAGGCTCTGAGTGCTCCTTTCCAGCCTGCTCTGGGTCTCCTGCCCACCTGGCCTTGTGTGTCCCAGATGGAGTTGGGAGATCTAACAGAGCTGCTCCTTGGCTTTCCCATCCCATCCATTCACAGAATTAGAAAATCCCATTCACAGAACTCCCAGAGTTATCAAATCCCGCAACGGTTTGGGTTTGGATGGAGTTTAAAATCCATCTTGTTCCACCCAGGGCATGGGACACCTTCCACCAGGCCAGGTTGCTCCTTCTCCTTTGCCAAGCTGGATCCATATGGAAATGAGTTCCTTTGCTGGGGAAGCTCTGGGAAAGTCTCACGGGGCAGGTTTGTGTTTGTCCCCTGTCCCTAACTCTCCTCTTGGATTTGACGGCATAAATAGCTGCTTTTCAAGTGATTTTTAGGGATAGGAAATGAGCTCCTTTTGCATCCCAAAAGGGCATCCAGGATGGGAAAAGGGGAAGGCGGGGTTGATGTAAAAAAGGTGATACAAAAGGTGATACAAAAGGCCAGACCAGCCCGTGAACAGCTCCGAACCACAGAGGTGGCACTGCTGTGACCTTCACCTCCCACAGTCCCAGACCTCGGCTCTCCACCAGCATCCAGAGCTCCCCCGAGCTGTCCTTTCCTCCATCCCTCCCACCCCTTGTTTTCCATTCCCTCCCTCCCAGCAGGACTCTGCACTATTCCAGGAGCCATCAAGGCTGCTCTGCAGCTCTCCCAGGGAGGTTCACAGAGCTCAGCCCTGCTCTGCTGATGACAACTCTTGCATAAGCAGCTCCTCTCGGGGGGTCATTCATTAGAGACTCGAACAGACAATTCCCTTTTTTTTGTTTGGGATCGTTAGTGAGCAGAATGGCACCCCCCAAACCAGCCTGGTTTTCCAGTTTGGCTTTTTCTGAAAGGAATTTGGGGGTTTTGGGTCCTTTTGGTGTTTGTGCCAGCACTGCAGTGTCCTTGTCAACCGCAGGATCTGGGCACTGGGTCAGGCACTGAAATCCTAGTGTTTTATTCGAAAAAAAACCTGGATGCACTTCCCAAATAGATTTAATTCAAACCTTGATAAAAGTTTCTCACCCAGAAGGAAGATTGGAGGAATGGGATCCTTCCTCTTGCAGAAATTCTCACCAGAAACCTGCATGTTGATTCCCTTCAAACATCAATTCCAGATTTTTTTTTAAAAGGGGGGTAATTTAACTGTAGCTGCAAGTGAAATGGAAAAGGAATAATGACACATTTGATTAATTTTCTTACATAAATGAGCTGCTCTTCAAAACGAATCTGCAGGATCTTAATTTGTACTTCAGAAGCTGCACATGGCTCCTCAAATTGCTTGGCTCAGATTGAAAAGGCCTTTCCTGGTGAGTGTGAGGCCATGGCCAAAAAAAAATCCCATTTCTCTGCAAAAATGCCCAGCTTCAGTGGGAATTAGCTCAGGACTGTTTGTGGCACAGGAACATCTCTGGAGAAGCAGCAACATCTTCCCTGTGAAGGAAACACAAACTGTGCAGGGTCACTCTGTGGCTGCTCTTGGGATTCTCCCAAATGCAATCCCACAGGGGTTTTTTTCCCTGGAGCAAGTGAGACCCTGTGGATCAGCCAGGCACTGAGCCCAGGAGTGGCTGTGGCTGGAGGAGACCCCTCAGAGCAGGGCTGAAGGTGGACATCATCCCTTCAAAGCCATTTTCTCCCCAGCAGCTCCTCTCCCAGCACAGATCCCGGTGTGACCCTGTTCCCTACTTTCTCCCTGGTTCTTGGCAGGGCTTTCCCAGCTCTCCTGCCAAGATGCAGGCAGAGCCCAGAGAGCACAGACTCCCTGCTCCAGACATTTTCAAGGACAGCTCCGGGAACAAAGCTCCTTCCAGCCCTCCCTCCCCTGGGGCACACCTGTGTCCCTCGCAGGGACAGTTCTTCTGCAATGAGGGGGAGCTTCTCGTGGCTCCAGCAAAAATTCCCTTCATTTCCAATCTCCACATTCCCATCTCCAGCTCAGCCGGGAATAAGCCAAGGAGATTTTGCTCCTTGTGGCTGGAAAATCTCTCCCACAGCCTGGGAAGGGCTCAGCTGTGGGAAACAACCTGACCTGAAGATGAGGAGGAAAATAATGATGGAAAAGAAGCTGCCCCAGCTCCCAGCTTTCCCTCCCCGAGGCAGCTGCTGCCGGAGGGAGAGGCTGGAGCTGTAACCGGAGCTAGGGGCAGCAGATGGAGGGCTCAGGATATGCAGATTTTGGCTTTCTGAGGGAGCACAGAGAGGTGAGGAGCTGGATTGAATGTCCTTTCCATCGGGATGGAAAGGCCAGGCTGGCAGGCAGTTTTAGGAATTATTGATGGAGCTGTGGCTGCCCTGAGCTGTGGGTCAGCAGCCTCAGGAGCACTGGGATTGCAGGTGTGCAGTGCAGGTGCCCCAGGACATGAACACCCCCAGGAAGGGATTCAACCCCTTGGTTCTACACTGATCACACCAAAAATCTTCTTTTTTTCCTGAAGCAGCTTGGATTTGCTGTACTCCCTGTCCTTATGGAATTACTGGGGAAGGACTGGGCAGGCTAAAATCATCAGCAGCTTTTTATTCCTCGAGAAAGATGATCTTCAAACACAACCAAATGATTTTTCTGGACCCTTCCACTGCAGGATCATTCCATTCCCCAGAGAACTGGGCTCTCCTCTCCCTTCCCAACAGCAGGAAGGGAATCCTAAGTCCAGCATCCATCCCAGCTTTACCCTGGGATGCTACAGGAACCTGCAGGTTCATCCCCAATCACAGTGACAAGTTTTTGGTTCCTAACACAAAACAGATTTTAATTCCTCATCCCACACAATATTTTGGAAACCAGAATATTCAAACACATTCAGCATTAAAAACAAAGAGCCCCACAAGAGCCAGGTCAGCAGCTTGACAAAAGGCAGCAGTGGGGTTTGGGGTGTTAAGCTGAGCTTAAATTCACCCTGGCTTTGGTTTTTGCTATTGTTGCTTTCGCCCTTTTGGTTTTGCATCTCTGAAGTCTGACAGAAATTTATTCCTTGGAATGCACAATAAATTCATCCTTCTTAGCTCCTCAAAATAGAGCTCTGAAAAGGCAGGTGTAGAAAAATATTTATGGAGTAAAAAAAAAAAAAAAAATTGCTTTGGCTTGCAGATAGGTTTGGGTTTGTTTCCTGCTCATCCCAGAAAATACAGACCTGGTTTTCCTCCCACCTGAGGCTTCCTGGCAGGGTTGTGAAGGCAAAGTGACTTCTCCAAGGCCATACAGACAGGTTGGATCCCCCAAGATCAAAAATGCAGAGTCCTAGCATCCAATTCCTGTCCTTTTTTATCACAGAATCTTAGGAAAGAGGTCAGGAAGAGATGTCAGTCTTACAACAGTGCCATCTGTACTGGAGTCTTGTGCTCAACAATAAAATGTGGGTATTTAACTTTAAATACATGGTTTTATCCAATTAACAGAGACACAGGAGTTTGGATTCTCTTCCTCTTCCTGCAGCACCTTGAGCCTTTCACTACTCAATCCATTCCTCCCAAGCACATCCAGCTTGACTGAGTGTCACAAATCATTCCCAGGGAAATGACCCATTCCAGCTTTCCCCTCATCAATATTTCAGCCCACACATCAGCTCACTCCTCACTCTCTCACCCTTGGGGGCTCCAGGTGAAGCCTAAAGCCACAACAAGCTGGAGAAACCAGGAGAGGAGAAACAGAGGAATGTATCAACACCTGGAAAAACATCAGGAATCTGAAATTTTGGTGCTGTGAGGTCAGTTTTTCTCCGTGGCCTCCTGTCCCTTGGGTGGAGCCATCTGAAACTGTGGCACATAGGGAACAGTGGCTGTAGGCTGGAGGCTGCTCTGGATAAACTCCTTGATGTTGGTTGGGATGTGCTGGAGAATTCCCTTCTCAGGGAGCAGATCTGTTTGGAGCTGACACATCCCTCTGGAACTTTCTGTCAGGAAAACATCCCTTCCTCCTTTTTCCAGGGGTGTTATCCCCAGGTAATACAGACTCTGCTCGGGAAAAGCATCCTCCAGAGGCTCCTCAGAGAATCCCTCGGAGGAAACCAGGGACAGAGCCTTGCTGGGCTGCCAGCCAGGGGAGCCAGGGAACACCAGCAGTGCTCCATTCCCCACCTCCCAGGCACTGCTGGAAAAAGCCCCTAAAACTATGGAATCTTCCCCTAGCAAGCACCTCTCCAAACAGCTCCTTGGATTCGTTTTCCGTCGGCAAAGGCCACTGGATCTGGAATTGCTGATGACAGTGGCGTATTTCAGCTCACACTGTGCCATGGTTTCTCCATCCTGGGAGCTCCTGGAAAAGCTGCTGCTGTGGAAATGGCTGCTGGAGCATGCAGAGTCACGTTCTGAGTCCTGGAGGGTTGTAAACAGGGAATCCATTCCTAAAAAACCCCCTGGGTCTTCTTTTGCCAAGGTTTTGGTGACACTGATGTCTTCCAGCATGATCTCTGCTTCCAGGAGAAGAGGCTCAAATGACATGGGCTCGGGATGTTTGGCAAAGAGATGTTCCAGAGCTTCAGGCTGGAAGGAAAGAGAGATTTTAATGCTCATTTATTATGGAGCAGCTTTATTTCACTATGCAGCCCCTGGTTTTATGGATCACAGAACTCAACACCAGAGGTCATTCCCAGGGCACCCTCAGGAGCCTGGAATTTTGCCACATCAAGTTCACACATCGTTTTTCGAGAATTTATAGCTGAAAATCCTCTACAACAAAATTTTCTTGGCAGGTTTAATCGTTTCTACATCAGCTGAAGTAACTTTCCCTGCTAGGATTGGATTATCCAGATCAAATTCCACTTTTCCATAGGATTTTTGGAGCATTCCTGAGTAGCAGCTGCTTGTTTGAACCGAGAGAAACACCTTTATTTGGAAGAAATGCAAGATTTACTACTCCCTAATATATGCAGGTGTAAATTATCCACCAGGATGAACTGACAGCAACACAAGAGCTCCAAAGGAAAATTCCCTTGTATTTCCTAATGAATTCAGCACAAAACAGATCAAGCCCAATTATTTCACACATGAATGCACAATTACCTCCTGCATGAGTGCACACTTGCTGCATGTCTGAGCAGCCAAATACTTCCTGCATGAGCACAGAATGAATTTATGCATGAGTGCCCAATTACTCCATGCATAATTGCCCAATTACTTCATGCATTGTATAGTTTTTTTTTAAAATCCTGTAATCAGTGGGAAAACAGCTGCATGAGTGCAATTACTGCATGCAGGAGCATAGAATTAATTTATGCATGAATGCCCAATTAGTTCATGCATGATTGCCCAATTAATACATGCATGGATGAGCAATTAATTCATGAATGGATGCCCAATTATCTCATGCATGGATGCCCAATTATCTCATGCACAAGTGCACAATTATTTCATGCATGATTGCCCAATTAATTTATGCGTGAATGCGCAATTATCCCAATTAATGCACAAAATTAATTTAAGCACGAGTGCCCAATTACTCCATGCATTGTATCTTTTTTAAAAAAATCCTGTAATCGGTGGGAAAACAGCTGCATGAGTGCAATTACTGCATGCAGGAGCACAGAATTAATTTATGCATGAATGCCCAATTAATTCACGCATGGATGAGCAATTAATTCCCGCATGGATGAGCAATTAATTCACGCATGATTGAGCAATTATTCGCGCATGAGCGCCCAATTATCTCATGCATGAGTGCACAATCATTTAATGCATAATTGCACACTTGCTGCATGTCTGAGCAGCCAGTCAACTAATGCATGAGGAGCAAACCTTGCTGGGATGGTTGGTCAGTTCTCCAGGCATGAATTCCCAATTACTTCATGCATGGATGCCAAATTATCCCATGCATGATTGCCCAATTATCTCATGCATGAATGAGCAATTATTTCATGTTTGATTACCCAATTATTTCACGCATGACTACCCAATTAATTCACGCATGAATGCCCAATTATTTCATGCATGATTGCCCAATTATCTCATGCATGAGTGCACAATTATTTCATGCATGATTGCCCAATTATCCCATGCATGGGTGCACAATTACCCCATGCACAAGTGCCATGGGGGATGAACAGTGTGCAGGGAAATGAAGGAAAGCCACTTCTCTCAGCTTCTCATTCTCTGAGACACAAGGAAGAGCAGTGCTTTGTGTTGAAAGTTCTTTGTGTTGGAAACTTCACCTCCATTTTCCACTTTGATAAGAAATGTTTTGGGAAACTTTGGGCATTGATAGCATTAACTCTTCCTGTGCCTCATCTGTACAGGAGGGTTAATTATCTTCCATTCATCCAAACATTTGTTAAGTGCACCTTCCACAGGTGAAGGTGGAGGCTCTGGAAATCATCCAAATAAATGATAACTTGTTCTGTTATTGAGATACAGCTGCTGGTATAAAGTGTTATGGAACAAGAGTATTGCCAGCTATTTACACTTCTTGAATTCCAGTTGTGTCTGATAGCACTGGGACCTCTTTCAGATTTCTCCACAAACATTTCTCTCCACTCAGCCTCAGTCTCCTCTTCCAAACCAATGAATTATCACATGCAAAATGGATCAAAATGTTTTTTGTACATTTACAAACCAGGTTTTACAGCAGGGAAGCTGCCAAAATAATGAGGAAAACGTCAAAATACTTGGAGTAGTGGGAATTAGAGTAAAACTCTTGGGCTCTGCTCAGTCCAGACTCGCTGTTGGTGCCTCCTGGGCCTTGAATTTGGGATTTTCCCACACAAATCCACCACTTTCTCATACCAAAATTAACAGGGAGGTTTAAAACAACGAGGAAATGGCTCTGGTTGATCCCTAATGGGGATGTTTGTTTCCCTTCCCTCAGCTCCATGGACACTGTGAGATCAAACCCTTCCCACTCAGGGCAGGGCTGCTGCTGCCAAAGGCCACCATCTGTCACCTCTGCCACATCACCCATCACAGCTGCCTCATATTTCTCACATCCAATGCATAATCCAGAGGGCTGGGAAATGGGAACCTCTGGATGGAGTCAGAGGGGTGAATGGGGCTGGATTTCCACTGGGGACACAGAGCTGGGCACAACCTGCCCTGAACAGGCTGGGGGAAGCAGCAGCTCCAGGGGAATACAAACCTGCTGGAAATTAACTCCTTGTGCCCACGAGCAGTTCTTGGGGTTGGGAACATCCTCCCAGAACAGCTTCTTCACCCTGAAATGGCAGGGAAATGCTGCAGTTGGTGTTGTGCTCACAGGGGCTGCACTGTGCAGGGAAGGAATCGCTGCAATTTGATTTATCCCCAGCACTATGAGAATGAAATCATCATTGGAGGGATTATAAATGAGCCAAATTTAATTAAAAAAAAAAATAAAGAAGGGACATTCCAGGTGGCAGTTTGGGGAAATAGTACAGTCTGCTGGGTGACCCCAACCCACACAGTGTTCCAGGGGAGCTGGAGAGGGATTTGGGACAGGGATGGAGGGACAGGACACAGGGAATGGCTTTAAGTAGATTTAGTTGGGATACTGGGAAGGAATTGTTCCCTGGGAGGGTGGGAAGGGGCTGGGATGGAATTCCCAGAGAAGCTGTGCTGCCCCTGGATCCCTGGCAGTGTCCAAGGCCAGGTTGGAGCACCCTGGGATGGCAAAAGGTGTCCCTGGGGTGGCACTGGATGAGCTCTGAGGTTCCTCCCAGCCCAAACCAGTCTGGGATTCTGTGACACCAGTTCAGCAAAGTGGCTGCACCAGCCAGACTTTTGGAAAATGAGGACCAAAGTACCTTTGGTGTGAAACCAGCAATGCTCCCAGCAACAGAACTGAGGTGGAAAAAACGATTGGCAGAACCACTTGGAGGCTGCCATTGCTCCCAGCTTCAAATCCACCTGGAAATAAAGGCATTCAGGTATTAATGCAGCAAAATAATTTGTCTGTGAGCAAATGGTTTGCAACAGGGAAATAACAAACAGTAGAAACAACAGCTTAGATGGGGAAATAACTTTGATCAATGGTTTTATTGCACATGAACAAACCTTTCCCTTGGGAATAAACAGACAAAAAGGAATTGTTTTAAATAGGAATTTAATCCCTCAGTCAGCTCAGCCCACAGAGAGTTTTCATATTAAAGCTGAACTCTGTTCACTGTTTGTATAACCATTACAAATACTTTATTACTCCATTTTTTTTCTGGTAAGACAGAGACTTTTGCACTTAAAGGTCACTTTTACCTCATAAAAGACACAGAAAAAGATCATGTCAGTCACCTCTGGCAAACTGATCCGTGACTCTGGCTTTGCCAACTCCTCCAGCAAACACAGGGCTCAGGGTGAACTGGTACTTCTCAACCAGGATAAAGTGATCTGGAAAGAGGAAATCAGCCTTTGGAATCCACTGTTACCCAATTTTCAAAGAATTCCCTCCACAGAGGCTCTGCTCACACACCAGAGTTCAGAGCAGCCCAGAGAGGGAAATAATGGATCCATTTTTATAGATCCCTCCTTCAATATCCCAAGATTAAAACTATTAATCCAGCATTATTCTGTCATGGAATTAACACCTTATAGAGCTACCATGATAATTTCTAGGAGTAAAGTCCAAAAGCCAGGGAAACACATGTATTAATTTAAATAATTAGCTGGTGTGTTCAGCTTTCCAGAACTAATTTTATTGTATTGCCACAAAATGGACTCACTCCAGAGCTTCACTCTCTGTTCAGCTGATTATTAATGCAACAGCCAATCCTCTAATGAGCATCAAAATTTGGTTTATTGGTCCTTACAATGAAAGTCATTAGAAATAGAGAGGGGGGGAAAGGACTCAGAGCTCAGCAATGCTGCATTTTCTGTTCCACACCAATTACCATCATGAATTGTATTCTCAACCACACACTCACCATAAATAAAATATTTCCTGAGATATGGGGGAACTCGCACCCATTTCATGTCCTCCTCTTTGTTGAGGTTCCTCCACTCAATCACAAAGGATGTCATCCCATGGATTTGGGGGCAGAGAGTCCAAACCACAACCACACAGCTGCTGTTCACCAGGTAAGCACTGAAGGATTGCACAGCATCCACTGGGGAGGGAAGACAGGGAGAACACCTGGGAGCCACATCCTTCCAGCCACATGATGGTAAAATTCAATTTTATCACTTGTTCAATCACCTTCTGTATGATAAAGCCTCAGCTTTAGCTCACATTAGCAGAGAGATTTCTCTTTTAGTCAGCAAAGTTCAAATACCCCAATAGTCACGTGTGTTTCCAAAATTATCCATAACCAAAAAATTAAAAACTCCTGAATTCTCAAGAATGAATTAAGCAGAGGAGTGCAGCCAAGTCCAGGAATTGCTGCTCAGGAAATGGAGCAGGAATTGCTGCTCAGGAAGTCTGAGAACTTTGTACCCTGGCAGCCCAAAACATGAGCACTTTTCATTCTGGAAAAACAGAACATTCCCCAGCAGGAATGTTGGGTGTTCCAGAATCAAAGCAGATGAAAGATCAGTTCTCCAGCAGGATTTTATGCTTCTTTGATTAATTACTTTATATTTTATCAGTGGAGAGAAGACAGTCCAGTGACAACTCTTTCCCCAACCCAAAAATCATCAGGATTTTCATGCAATGGAAATTTCAGTTTTGTTGGTGCTGAATGTATCCCCATTAAACATTCCTTACTCTAGCAGAGGGAATTTTACCCCAAAGAAAGCTTTCCCCATGAACATCACAGAGATTCCCAGCATTTTCCACATCACTGTTCTTACCTGTGCTCATCTGCTGTGACAGAGTTAAATTGGAATTGTCTGCAGAAATCCCGATGGAATTCATGGCTAACATGGTGATGGTGTGAGTTGGCTCAGTCCATGGGAAGGACCAGCTGCTGCCATGATCCACATACTCCTCCCAGGAGGAGTTCCCTGGGGTCTGGTGCTTTATGATGTATCTGCTCACGCTGCACAAGGAGTGATTCTCCCTCAGGGGCTGCAGCAAACAGGGACATTAATTCCTGAATTCCTTCCCCACTCCCTGATTCCCAAAGGCTGCTTGGGCTGCTCCCATTTGAAGCAATCAGGACCCAATAAAGGCATTCTGGCTCCTGTGTTTTTAGCCAAGGAGTGGAGTCCTTGGAAAGACTCAATTTCCTGTGTCCCTCTCTGAGAGCTGGCACTTATTCCCTCTTCTCAGCAAAGGACCAGGAAAGCCAAACTTTCCACTTCCCACAGGAATTCCCTGTTTTCCATATTTTCCAGGGTTCAAAACCCAAAACAGCTGTTTGTACACTGAACATGAGCACACAGCACTGGGCAGGCACTGAGGGACTTTTTCCTGTCCTGCATTAACCTTCTAACACAAAGAAGGCAAAACCATCTCCCATTTCATCCCAGGGTTCCCATCAGGATTCACCTCTTGCCTCTGGGATGAGCCAAGCAATTGTCAGGAAGACAGAAAGCAGCAAATCCCAATTCCCACAGGCAGTGACTGCCTGAGTTTGCCTCATGTTTCCCTTTCTGGCAATTCCACCTGGTTTTAGGATCAAAGGGAAAGCCCAAAATGCAGCTGTTCCCACCTTCCACAGGAGAGTAACATTCCTCTGCTTCCTTGCTGGATCCTCGGAAATGATCCTCCAAAATTCCGGGCCTTGCAGGGGAGCTGCAAAACAACAATTTGGGAAGAACAACATCCACTTGAGTGTGGGAAATCCCAGCCCTCAGGATGTCCCTGCAAGCACAGACCTCTGATGTCCTGAACTAGGGTTTGGGCTGCTCTGCTCCAGTCACTCCAGAATCCAGATCCATCCAATTCCCTGCAGCGCACCTGCACCACGTACTGCACACAAAGCTGCTCCACCTCGATCACAGCTGAGCTGCCCAGGGAGTTTGGGACTTCATACAGCTGGGAGAGAAGGCAAAAAATTCAGACTGAGAACAAAGGCATGTTTAGACCCTTTGTCTAAACATCTTGTCTTAGCTCTTGGTCAAAATTCCTAAAAATTAATCCAACGAGGAAGTGGGATTGAGAGAAATATTCCCTTGCTAGACACTGCAAATGTTTGTGATTTCCTGCATGGATAAATCCCCCAAATCCCAGCTCCACCCTGCAGAGATGGAAACAGCCAGTACCTGCCATGGGGTGTGGTCCCTGTCCTGTGCATAGCGGATCTGGAATGTCAGATCCCTGCTGGCAAACACAGGCTCTGTCCAGCTCACGTTCAGCAGCCCAGAATTCCTGGTCAGCTCTGCTGCCACGCTGGAAGGGGGGAGAGGCTTTACTGGAAAAGGGAAAGATTAAACAAATGACTGTAATGTCTGCACTGACACTTCCCATTAAATCAAATTATGGATTATTTTTCCTTGTCCTGAGGGTGGCAGGTAACACATGGCCTCTGCTATTCCAAGGAAAGCAGGACTGTGCTGGAAACACATCATCCATGGGAAAGTTTCCATACATTGCATTCTCATTTAAAGCACAACAGATTCACTCGGTGTTGGAATTGGTTCCTGCCCATGGATAAAGAGCAAGAGACAGAGGCTGGCAATAAATTCAGAGGTTTAGGTTGGATATTATGGAAAATTTCTCCATGGAAAGGGTGGTCAGGCATTGGAAGTGCTGCCCAGGGCAGGGGTGGAGCTCCCATCCCTGGAGGGATTTCAAATCCCTGTGGATGTGGCACTTGGGGACATGGGGCAGTGGTGGCCTTGGCAGTGCTGGGCCTGAATGCCAATTACTTCATGCATGAGCACAGAATGAATTTATGCACAAGTGCCCAATTACTCCATGCATGATTGCCCAATTACTCCATGCATTGGATAGTTTCCTGTAATCAGTGGAAAAACAGCTGCATGAGTGCAATTACTGCATGCCCAATTATCTCATGCATGAGTGCACAATAATTTTATGCATGATTACCCAATTAATTCTAATTTATTTATTTATTGCATATTTCCAAAGCAGGTTTTACAGCAGGGAACCTGGGCATGGTTGGACTCCATGGTCTCCAAGGACTTTTCCACCTCAAGAATTCCATGCTGTCATTATTGTAAGGAGATCACCCCTGCAGAAAGCAGCAGCTCCTGTAAAGGCTGGTGACAGGCATGGTGCAGTGGTTAAAGGAAATGTTTTTATTTTATTAATTGGAAATTCCCCCCAAATGCAGCTTCTCCAGCAGAATGATCAGGAATCTCCCAAAGCTCTCGTTTGTTAATCAAGCCAAGTTGGAATAAACCTGTTTTGGATAATCAGATGTGAATGAGGAGAAAACAACAACAAAAAAGAAATAAATGTTTCAGCTTGGGTGCTGCTAGAACAGGTTTGTTTTGGTTTATTATGACACAGAGCACACTGTACCCAGGATAAATAACTCTATTCATTGTCATTCATTCTATTCATTCTATTCATTGTTTAGAATGTATTTTATATCATTCTAATTTATTTCATGGAGCACCTCTGGGGTGCAGCTGCCTTGTTTGCTCTCACCTACATTCACATTTGTGTTCAAACAATGCCCAGTGAATGCTCTGTCACAGAGCAGATAAGAAGAGGTGATTTGCACATTTTGGAGTTTTGGAAAACACTCAAATACTGCTCTTGCCTCTTTTTTTTTTTTTTTTAAATAAAACTATAAGTGCTCTGTGTGTCACAAAACTTTGCACCAGCATGAAAAGGCATGGACAGTCCACATGAATTTAAATGAATATATAACTCTGGAAATAATACATATAATGCTCCACTGTGCTGGAGTATAAATTTAATTAATCGAAGACAAGTTAGTCCGAAAAATTAAATAACTAAAACCTTTAAAATGAGCTTCATTTTTCAATACAACACTTGCATTTCTGTAGGGGGAATAAACATGCAAAAGTGGGTATTTCATTTACAATCTACTCCGCTACCAAGGAAAATGTATGGAAACAACATTTAATCCAATTTTTTAAGGTAATGTCAAAACTCTCATGTTTTTATTTAAAACCTGTGGAAAAATACTTTACCCACACCATTTAAAATCCAGAGGCACAAGAGAGATTCACGTATCTAAACTCACCCACATCAGCTGGAATGACACAAACTGGGGAGGATTCCAGAGTTCCCAGGAAATGCCTGAACTCTATCCACATGGTGTATCCAGATAGAAGGAAAATGGGCTGGAATGTGCACTCGTAGGAATGATTCCCCTGCAAACTGCATTCCTTCACCTCTGAGGCTGCAGATGGGCTTGGAAAGTCAGCACAGTAAATCTGGTTCCTTAAAAGAGGGGAAAAACCACATCCAGTTGAGACATTGCAAGTGTAAGTCTGGAGGGAATTGAAAGGAATGGTGGCACTGGAAGCAGCCTGGGATTTTGAGGATGATTTGGATCTTGAACCTGAATGGATCATTAATAGTCCAGTGTTACTCCTCAAAGCTTTAGCTTTGGAAAAAGCACAACATGAGAGGTTTTCCCAAAAAGTTTTGGTAAGAGACAAATGACAAAAAGAAACAGGTACAGCAAGAAGAGGAAGCTCCAAATCCTCATCAGTTGTGGGATTTTAGATATTGGCAATAAATACAGCAAGGCAAATCCGCCAGGAATTTACTCCAGTCAGGAATGACTTCCAAAATCCCAGCTGGCAGCCCAGGAAGCTGCCATGCAGACCAGGGAGGTCTCCAGGAGATGGAAATCCCATCAAAACATCAACCCTGGACTGAAAACCCCATGCCCAGTGATCACACCTGGCCACAGAAGAGAGAAACCCTGGATTCTGGATGGAATGGAATTGGAGAAGCTTTTGGAAATGGAAAGTTTTCAGATTTCTCCTCAGACTGGTGAGGAGAGAGGCCAGAGAGGGTGTGATTTCCTCAGCTGAACCACCAGAGTCCCACTTGGTTGGAGCCTCCTCCTCCTCCTGTGCTCAGGATGAAAGCAAAGCATCCAAACCCTTGTGCTGTGGAGGTTTGGGTTGGCATTCCCTGCTCCCTGTGCATGATCCCTGCTGTTGGCAGCCCTGAGTGCACAGAGGAACAGCCCAACCCAAACACACACAGCCCAGCAGAGCTGCATTCCAGCTCTGAGATGGAACAGCAGCAGCAATTTTACTGCAGTTTCTCCTTTCAGGTCTCACTCTGAACAAACAGCCAAAAAAAAGGACAAAAAGAAGGATCAGCAGCATCTGGGAAGGATTTGCAGGCAGTGCTAATGTCACTGTTTGATCTAGCAGGAACGCTAACAAATCTGCACATTATCACCTCCTACTAGAAAATTACATTTTTAGCTAAACCTGAGCTGTGAAAAAGTGGGAATAAAAACCATGACAAGCAGCAGGGGTTTTATTCCCAGCTCCCTGCCCAGCAGGGCACTCATTATGTTCATATTTGGGCAGGCAGTTTAAACAAAACCTACCTTAGCACTCAGCCAGGCATTAATCCTGCCCCAAAAGCCTCCACTTGAAATTTCCAGCATTCCAGTTATTCCTTCAGTCCACAAAACCTTGAGAAATATTCACCTGGCCAGCAGGGTAATTCTTCACCTCCAGCAGAGAAGACAGGCTGGCTTTCCAAAGGATTAGGCCCTCAGAACTGATAGAAATTGTTTGCCAACATTTCTGCACCTCCAGTCCAGCAGAGCAGGAAAATTATGGATTTTTTTGCCTCAGGAAAGGTTGTCTGTCTGTCTGTCTGAGTGGTTCTAGGAAACTCTCAAGCTCCATATATATCAGGGGTGGAATGGGATGAGCTTTGAGGTCTCTTCCAACCCAAACCAGTCTGGGATTCTGGGATTTTGGGATTCTGGGAATCGCTGCCTCCAGAAAGCAATATTCCCTTCATGAGCTAAGGTTTGTTTCTCTAAGCAGGATTCTTTTCCATCTTGGAATGAATTTATTTCATCCTCTGTTTTTATCTGTCTGGATATAGGAAAGAAATATAGAATTATAGAAAAATCAAAGACTGGATGGAGACCTCGAAAGGTCTGGAGCTCTACCTGAGACTCAGAGCAGCGTTCAATCCAAATCAGATGGAGCTGCCCAGACTCCCATCCAGCTGGGATCTGAGAGTCTCCAAGGACAGGGATTCTACAGCTCCTCCAGGCTGTAGAATTCCACTGGGAATGGGCTTTTCCCTTATTTCCTCACAACTTGTAGACAGAAGCAACTGGAATAATTTTTATAACTGACCCAAGGAAACCTCTTGAAGAGAACTGGCTCCCTAATTGCATTTACAGCTTTAAAAATCCTAAAACACTTTATCAATAGATACTGTTCCATACTCAGGTATCTCTGGTTCCCTTCCTGCACGCAGAATAAATCTCCCTCCAAGAAACTGCACATTTTATAATTCTATTTACCCAGAATTCTTGGACACAACAGCATTTTGAGCAATGCTTTCCAAACAGAAAAGAGAATTCAAATCCATCCATACCTGTAGTATCTGAACTGCAAACTCCCCAGGAGCAAGGTGGTTGGGTTTGCAGACCATCTGCAAGTCATTTTCGTTAAGTATCCATCAGTCTCACAGGAGATATTAAAATCCATGTCTAATTAAAAGACATCGAAAGCTGATTAATTAAGACACAACGGTTGGTACCAAAAAAAAACCCAAAGCGTTCCAAGGCAATAAATGGAGTTTAAATGGAAATATTCCATCCTTACTAGGAAAATGCCCCAAAAGGAGAATGGAAAATCCTCTGGAATCTTACCTACTACATATAATTCAGCGTATCTATGGTGACATTCCCTACTTTGGTGACAACAGTACAAAGCGTTATAGAAGAAACTTCCTCTAGGTTGGGTTGCTGTCAAGTTGAAAAGAGTAACTTTGCTTACACGATTGTTCACAAGAGAATATTGGCTGGCTGGGATTTCTTCTGCTAAATTCAGCCACCAAACCACCTCCTGGGCCTCTACAGGCTTGCTTTTGTTTTTGTACATGCAGAGAAATGAAATGTTGGAGCCAGCACTGCTCAGGGTCTTGGGAGGGAAGTACAGGACTTGAGCTGCAGAAAAAAGGGGAAAAATCCACTGAGATTTGAAACTGAACTGAGAAAACATAATAGCATTTGTCAATAGAAAAATATAATTATTATTATTATTACTATTATTATTATCATCCAGTTGAATTTCTAACTTTCCTACTTGTTAATCACTATGAACAGGAGCAGAAAAGAGCTTTGGACTGTCTCACTCCATACCTGAAATGTCTAAATTCTGATTCAAATAATCTTTAATATCTCCAGGCTACACAAAAGGAAAAAAGGAGGGGAAAATCCATTGAGATTTGAAATTGAACAAAAAAACATAAAAGCATTTGTTAATAGAAAAATATTAGTATTAGTATTATTAGTATCATCATCATCCAATTGGATTTCTAACTTTCCTACTTTTCAATCACTGTGAACAAGAACAGAAATGAGCCCTGGACTGTCTCCCTCCATACCTGAACTTTCTAAACTGTGATTCAAATAATCTTTAATATCCCCAGGCAAATAGGAATCAAATGAGCAGAAAATCACTGGAGGGTGCAGTGCAGCAACACAGCAGCACGAGGGGAACATCATCAAATTCATCAGTCTTTCCAGGAACTACTATTCCTCCTCCTCCTGAAGTCAGCAGGAGATTAAAGTCTCAAAAAGTGGTTTTACACTGCAATTAACACCAAATTGTAGCAGTGGTGAAATCCAGACTAAAACTCCCTGAATTTTCCAAGGATTTCAGCATGTGTGAGCTCAGCCCCCATCACTCAGGGATTCAGGGATGCTCCAGGTGGAGCTGGAATGGAGCTGTTTGCAAAGAACACCCCAAAACCAGCATGAAAATCCTTTAAAGGTCAGGTTTGCTTCCCATACTGAGGAACCAGGCAGAGATTTGTAGGATTTCTCCCAAAGTTTCCCTTTCTCAGGCAGCAAATCAGACTTAGGATCTGTTGTTGAAGATTTTCTTGAAAACAAAGCTCTTTTTCCAAGGTTTATTTCTTTCCTTGGTGCAGATGCCCATGTAAAGGCCCAGGAAAAACACTAATATTGGTATGGGATGGTTCAGAGAATCCCTGTGACAGCACTGACCAAAATATTCCCAGTTAATTCCAAGCAGAGCATGGAAAAATACAACAAAAATCCAGAGACAGTTTTTGCTCAGCATTACAAACCAAGCTGAACTATATAAAAAGTACATTTCATTTTGCTCTGGGCCTTAAATTCAGCTACAAAGGCAAAACCAGAAGTCAGAGAAAGCTTTGGGAGGAAAATCTCGAATTGAGGAGAGGTTCAGTGCTGCCAACTGCAAATGGAAATGGGAAAGCTCTGAGGAAAAGAGCTTTTTCTGGGTCTGAGCAGGTGCTGGGTGAGGGAGTGACAGCCTCAGAGGTGTGTTCTCCAGAATTCCTAATGCCAGCCTTGGATGGGGAAAGAGCTGGAGGGGAAAAACTTCCATGGGATTTTTCATCCCAACTCATGTTCTCCAATACTAAATCCACAAAGCCAGCTGGGAAATCAGCTTTATCCCACAAGGCTGCAGGTGTCCTACCTGCCAAAGTGAGGTTGTAGGGTATGCTCCACTCACTCCAGAACCCTGGACCATGGGGATTCCTGCACCTCACCTGCACTGAGGATGGAGAGTCAAGCAGGGCATTGTCTATGGCCACTGAGGTTTCCAGAGCAACTTGAAGCATCTGTTGGATTATCAACATCCATTATTGTTGGATAATGAAACAGGAAAAGAGACAGAGGGAAGTAAAATAAATAGTAGAGAGTCAGAATTCCCTGAATTCCCTTCTCTTTAAACTCAGTTTTTAAGAGGGATGGGAGTGCTAAGTAAATCAATTTACCCCTTAAGAGAGAGGAGATCATATCCCCATATTCTGCACAAGGATTTTCTAAATTTTCAGGTAGCAAGTTGGGTAAAAAAAGCTTTCTTCTTTAAATCTGCTGTAAATGTGAGAGTGGTACAAGTTACATAACTCTGTGGAAAACAAGTTGTTCCATTATGGATTGCTAATTAACAGCTGCTTGTTATTCCAGAGCCAGTTGCGTGGCAGAGAACAGAAAATAACCCTATTTATACTAAAACCTTATAAATATTAAACACAGATGTGTTATAGAATATATAGAATGCTGCAAGAAAATGGTTCGAGACATTTCAAGGAGAAAAATGGGAGTTTGTTTGTCAGACCCAGCAGGGGATGGGGCTTTTCTCCATGTTGACAGCTGTCAAATGCAGCTTTTCCAGCTGAGGAGAAAGCAGGGTGCTAAGCCCAGCTCCACCAGAGCCAAGATTCTCCTCAAGGAGAGTGTGGGGATGCTGGGATGTGGGGAAGCTGAGCCCACAGATGTGCCTCACCTGCCATTCTGTGTGTCCTGAAGGAGCAGAGATCTTCAGCTGGCACTGCAGAGGGAAGGGCAGCAGCACAGGGTGGGACCAGCAGAGCTTCAGCTCACCCCGCTCAGCCAGCTCCACGTGCAGCTTCACAGGAGCCTCAGGCTTCACTGCAGACAAATTCATGGACAATTCAGGCCCAGCTTCAGCAGGGTTTTACTGCTGTGTTTTACTGAGTCACAATTCCCTGCCAGGCTTTCTCCTAATCTCCATTTCCGAGAGCTGCTCTGCTGTATGGCAGTGATGGTGTGGAATATCCCTGGAAAGGTCACCCTGGCACTCTAACTCCAGTGTTACTCAAGAAATGCTGTCTGCCCTCCCATTTCCCTTAAATCTACAGGATTTTTTTCCCAGGAACAAAGCCCTGGCTTACCCACCTTGCTGAAAAGAGGGAATGAGGGAGAGAGGGATGGGAGTGATGAGTAAATTAGCTCCTTAAAATTCCCTCAGATTGTACACAAGGTTTTTTTATATATTCCCATCCTTCCAAAGGGATTATGGCTCTGAAATGGCTCTGGGAGAGTTACACTAGGGCAAAGCAAAAATGGAGAGTTTGGATATTGCCACAAGGATGAAGGCAGCTCTGGAGTGGGAAATGGATGGGAAATTGGGAATGATCCTTAGGATTACATTCCTTGGACATAGACAAGGAATCAATGCCCTACTTTTACCTGTTACTGAGACCTTGGCTGGCCTTGTCCTCATTCACAGCCAAGTTTTTCCCATGGAAGAGTAAAATCCTGTTCCAAAGCACTGCTGGAATTTTTGCACCAGGTGCAAAAGCTGAAGGGAAAACATTCCCAAAATCTCAGGCAGAATGTTCCCTTCAAATTCCATCTGCACTGGTGTCCAGCTCTCCAAGTGGTATTACTGGAAGCTCACTCAGTTATACCCAAAATCTCTGATTATTTTCAGCATAAATTCACCACACTGAGTCAGATTTTATTTAATTTCTACTTATACACTGTCTCAAAGCAATTAACTTAATGAAGGCCAGCAGGGAATGATTTGGGGGAGAGGCAAACAAAAGTCAGTGGTTTTTCCATCACAATTCCCTGAATCAGATCCCACTTTCTGAACATAGATAATGATGGTTGTGATGCCACCTGCTCCACTATGAGCAAATAAAATCCACGTGACACAAGCATTCAGAGTTTTACATTCAAAGCCATTTTAATTGAGCTAAATCTTGGCAGAACATATATTAATATTATGCATTTTTAAAACATACTTCACTAAGCAGAACTAACTCATTATGTCATTTTTAAATACTGGCAGACTCCAGCCTGAATTTTTAATTTCTTCCTGTAGCATCATTTCAAACCAGCAGGATGAAAAATGCCACCTCCCATCTTCCAAACAAGCCCACCCAGAGATTTTTAACTGGTTGTGGCTGCAGAGCACATCACTTAGGAGGAAGTTCATAAAATGCCGAAGTTTTTAAGTTAATAATGTTCATAAAACTTTAATTTTTTCTTCCCTGCAGCTGACAGTTCCTGCCTTTATGAAATCTGCCCCAATCTGCACTAACTGGCCATGCTGGATAGCAACACATATCAAATTCATCATGTCAGGAGAGTTTAGCTTGATCAAACACAGGAATGTTTTCCAACTTGGAAAAGGCTGGGGTTGCTTGGGTAAGGAAGAAACCATCAGGATCAGAGAGCTGCTAGGGAAAATGGGTGAGATGATTTGCTAAGCAGCTTCTGGAACAGCTTTTTTCTCCCCTCAGGTTTTAATTTGAACTGAAGTCCTGATGAGCTCCACCACTGGCCCAGAGAGGCACAGAGAGGTCCTGATTGGAAAGAATCAGCAATCACAAGCTCCTGGCTGCAAAATGCAGATCCTGCCTGCCTGGGCTCTGCTCGGTGTGGTTTGCACTGAAGCCCAGACGGGATTAGGGAGCTTTTCCTGTCCTGTCTGTGCTCTGCTCGCCCAGGAGAGCCAAACCCAGAGGGTTAAACCACACTTACCTAGGGCAGAGGGCTGCAGGGACATGGGAGGTGACGCCAGGGCTGTGGCACCAGCCACCACCTCCAGCCACAGCAGGTAGGTGTGGCTGAGGCTCGGCGAGGCCACCAGGCACTCCCAGGTGTCCTGGGACCGGCAGTGACACCGAGCAGCTCTCACTGTCCCCCGCAGGGAGCTCGTGGATGTAGATCCTAGGGATGGCTCTGATCTGCAGGGGGAAAACAAAGCAGGAAACTAAACATTCCAGCGTTTTCTTCTCTGTCTCAATAGGTTTGAGATAGAGAATATCCATATGGGTAAATTTTAGTGATAAAAATTAAAATTAATTAATAAAAAATGTAATAATTGTAACCAATTGCTTTAACTTTGCTGCTTCTCCATTTTCAAATGGTTTCCAGCTAATGAACACAGTTCCATTAAAGCATTCCTAGATCCTTTTTAGGCACACCATTATTAGTTTAGGTTATTATATTAGCAAGGTTATTTTACCTTCCCATGGACTGACTGGCAGCTCCCTGCCACCCCAAAAGAGGTGAATTTCTAATTCCTATTCATGAGGCACTGAAATAATATCAAAACAATTAAATGCTCCTTCCAGCTCCTGCTACAATGAAGCACTGCAGGTAATATTTAATCATGGAATGGTCTGGGTTGGGAAAGACCTTAAATCTCATCCCATTCCCATCCCCTGCCATGGACAGGGACATTTTCCACCATCCCAGGCTGCTCCAAGCTCCATCCTTGGACACTGCCAGGGATCCAGGGACAGCCACAGCTTCTCTGGGCACTCTGTGCCAGAGCCTCCCCACTCTCCCAGCCAGGAATTCCTTCCCAAAATCCCACTGAAATCTTTGGAACCAGCAGTTCCCAAAGGATTCTTCATTCTCATCTCTACTCTTCAGACTCTTCCAGAGATCCAGAGATTCATGGAGTTCTGCAGGTATCCAGTGACAAAGGCCTCCCTATGGCTGGGAATTTGATAATGCAAATAAATTGCGGCCAAATTTCTCACAGCAGCAAAGCCAAGACAAATCCTGACAGTTCAATCACCTTGGATTCTTTCCTGCTTTGGACTTTTCATCCTTACCCAGAAAAAAACAGCTCCTGTTCTGAATTGCTCTGAAGGGTTTTGTTTGACTAATTCAGAGAAAGGAATGGAAATTCATAGAATAAGAGCCTTTCTGTACATTTTTAGAATAGTTTTATAGCTGGCATGACTCATTGCAACACTCAGATTCGGGCAGGACAGAGATCTCTGCATTGGAGGAGAGGGAAGGAGAGGATTTGGTGCTTTATTTCTTGGGTTTAGTCCATTTGTTATCTGCTACATTTATCTGAGTGCAGAGCACAGGGGAACTGGGCATGATTCACCAGTTCCATTTCCATATCCTGCCCTACTTCGGGAGGAAAAGGTCAGAAGCTGAGGAAGAATTGGGGATGATGGGAAGAACTCCTGCAAAGCACAGGGAAACTGCAGGGAAACCACTCCTCCATCCCTCACTGATCCTTGTGCAACCACCTTGGGGTTGGAAAAACATGGAATTTCAGCAGCATTTCCCTGTGCTCTGCACTAACAACCCCAAGCAGCTCCATCCCAAGGTATGGTTTACATTTATTAATGCTCCAGACAGTCAATCCTGGCGTTCCTAAAAGAATTTTCACCAGGACTAGCAGACTTCAGGACACAGGAATTATGCTGATGGTGTCTGGCAGACACGGAGATTTTAAGTTACTTGGAATAATTTTGTTTTTCTAGATGTGGCTCCACTGTTTTCTCCTGAATTTCCTTTCAAAGACTTCGCAGAATTTTCTTTGAAGTTTCCCTGCCTTCTCCTGTTGCTCACAGATTTTACTGGTCTCCAAAAAGCCACAATCAATCCATAAAAATGTAGCTTTTGCTTCAAACCTTGTCTTTGATCTGATTAACTGGAAAGTGATTACCAACACCCAACTCGTTAATCATTCCTAACAATTATTCCAATTTTTAACCATCAAAATGAATTTATTTGCACCCAAAAGAACAGGGGGAAAAATGCTAGAGAACTCCTCTCCTGACTTATTAACTCTCACAAGCTGAGGAGAGATCAGTGGTTCCTCCAGTATAAAATCCTGTCACAGAGTTCTTTTAGCCAACACTTTGGAAAACCTTGGAAAAACCATTTAGGAATTCCTGAATGTTTTACATTTTGGTGCATTCAACCCTCTTCAGAAGGTGATGCTCCTCCTGCTAAATTCATCTGTGGCCCCATGCTGAAGTCGGAGACTTTAAACTGCAAAGTGTCTGGACAGAATTTCAATCCTGTTCTTTCAACTGAAAATAAAAAGTAAAACTTATTTTGGGAAGAAACCCATGGATTTCTGCATTTTCTCTCATTTCAGGAAGGGTCCATCCCAACCAGGTAGCTCTGAAATAGAGCCACCATTGAAACTCTGCTGTCATTATTTCTATATATTGTGCAAGCACTGCCTTTGTTAGGAATGAATGGAGCAAAGCTGTTTGGTGTTCAAGGATTTTCCATAAATATTTCCCAATGTTTTGATAAAGGGTAGCTCCAGAAAAATACTTATTTGAACAAGCTGCCCCATTAAACTGCAGAAAAGCTGATCTCATAAATTTCTAACGAAAGGCTGATTTTCTCTGGCTGGAGAGGCTCAATGTACCACTGATGCACTGGAGGCAAATTGCATGATTTAGCCTTAAAAAACATGGGAATTTAGTCCTAGAACTAGAGGAGAGCCTCACAGGTACTGCAAATAAGTCCAAATATGAGTGCAGCCTCATAAGCTGAAAGGGCAAATGATAATCAGGGCTTAAAATTAAACTGGGAGAGCTCTCCAAAGAGATCCCTAAGGCTCTCCAGCTCATGGAATTAACCATGGGCTTTCCAGCATTCCTGGAATCATACAGCTGCAAAGATGTATGCCAGACAATTAACCTCACTTGTCTAATTAAGCTTTGGAATAACCTTTTCTCCTCCAAAGCTCCATCATCCCCCTTAGCTGAGCCTCTCACACAACACTGTCATGGGCAGAGCACAACATTCCTATTCCTGACATCATTTCCAAGCAGGAAAACTGTGGATGTGTTAAACAAGAGGATATTTCTCTAATGCTGAAAAAAAGAAAAGCTGTGAGAGACTCAGGCTTTTCTGTTGTAGATTCCTCTGTGCCATTATTTTTGTGCATTGCCCTGTATGTGAGAATCCTGGCTGCATCTCCAGACTCCCAGGGAGAAACACATGCCAGGAATGCATATTTTTAAAACTGGGAATGTTTTCAAGGTATTTTGGCTCAGGAATGAAATGTTAAGGTATCAGAGAGCCAACAGGGAAAGCTGTCACCTTCCCAAATTCTGAAATGCTCGTGCTTGCTGTTCCCCCAGAACACAGGGACCCTAAAAGGAAAATATTAATACGGGATGTGGGGAGGGAAAGCAGTTCTCCAAGGCTTTGCTTTGCTTTGCTTCTCATCTCTGCAGCAAGGAGGAAGCAAACAGAGGCTCTGGTGAGTCCACAGGGCCTGCTCTCCTAAATTGCATGGCACTTATTGAATTCCCTTCCCGACACTAAGAACCTCTTCATCCCAGCTGGGCCTCCAATCTGTTGGCATCCCAAACAATTTCAATATAGAGATTATTGCACTGGGATCACTGGCAAAGCTTCTCCTATTGCAGCTGAGCCTGGATGGAGCAGAGGCAAAGCCAGATCTACTTCACTCACAAAAACCCAAATGATATTCCAGGAATCAAAGTCATGAGGAACACTGGAAATGGGAACCCACTTCATCAAAATGGGATTGAAATATTTTGTCAGCTACACACCCATATTTATTCCTAGATAATACACTTGATTTCTACTATGGTGATGATTTGTGCCAAATGATATCTGGCTGGTTAGGACATCTTCCCCTATAAATTCAGTTAATTCCACTATTTCAGTTGATCCTGTTTCCTAAGGAAATGAAGTCTGGGTGTTTATGCAATTCCTTCCAATCGATCAGAAAATCAGAAATCAATTCAGAAAAAACCAGGGTGGTTTCATGGAATCAAACAGATCTTTTCATAATCAATGTACACAAGACCTGCCCACCCCACAGCCAGGGTGATTCCATCTCTCAGCATTCCAGGGAATATTTAGCACAGTCACAATGAGATGAGAGCAACATTTGCCATTGTATTCCATTAAAGTACCACAATTACTTCAAGAGAGGAAATATCATGGTGAAAAGCAAATAAAAGGGCAGAACCAAGAGTATAAAATTAAGAAATTCGAACAAAAAAGATACTTTAAGAAGTCAATGCTGATTTCATGGGAACATTTTAAGAATCATGGGAAGGACAGAGAAAGGGGACTCTCCATTCCAACCATTTCTCATTCAAAAAACCCCACAAACTTTCCTTATTATCCAGGATCACTTTTAGACACAACAAAGGCACAAAATGCAAAGCTAAAGCTCCCATCATGCTGGAAGCTGGAATGTTGATGTTTTAGGAAATGCTTCCAGATTTCCAGATGAATTTAGCAGAGCTGTACTTACCCAGAGTATAAAAGATTCACCTTCAGGTCATCTCTCAAGTCCAGCTTTAAGAGCTGCAGGTTACAAACTAACAGGTCCAGCTTGCCTCTAATCCAGCATTCCACATTCCAGCTCCAATCTGGACAAAAGAAGGGGATTACACACTTGGAACTACACTAAAACAAAACAACTGGCTAGAACTCACAAAGAGAGGACAAGGAACAGATTCATGAAGGTGAGGCTGCACAAGAGTGAAAATATTTATGAATAATCTGAGTTGGGCACCTTAAACACTTCCAAGGCACACAATCCATGTGGTTCTGCTGCACTGTCATTACTACAGAAGGAATAGTTTGACCTGGCTTTAGGGACAAGGCTGCACGGTGGAGAAAAATGAACTTGTTGCTGGTTGTTCCTGGGAAGTGGCTCAACCTCTGTGTGGCTGTACTGGGGATTTGTGAAATGAAATTCTGTCTGCTGAGGTCAATGAGATTCCTGGCAGCAGGGTGCCAGCAGGCCACTGTGCTCCTCAGAGACAGCAGCAGAAAAAGAGCCTTGCAAAACAAAATCCTAATCCATGTACAGATATTTACTGCATATTTATTATTTAAAGCATCATAATTCATGTAGAAATGATGCCATTTGCTCTCCATCTCCCCTGCCTGCTGATGGAGTTTAAAGCCCATATCCACAAAAAAATATTTAAAATGTTTCTCACAGTGTCTAAACTCCTTTGAAGATCTGGGTTTATGTCCTCATATGCAGTGCTCCATATTTTATTCACAATTCCCCTGGAAAGACAGCCATCTTTTTTTTTCCCTTTTGAAACTGTGCTGTACATTTTCCTTCATCTTCCACTCCAGACTGAGGAAGGATTTTACCACACTGAGGAAGGATTTTACCACTCTGTGTTGCCTGCCCAGGATAAAAGTGAATCCCCATTAATCCAACCCACCCCTCTCCTCCCAAACAACCAAATAAACCCACTTTTTTAAAAGAATTAACTTTTTGTGCCCTTGAGTGCTAAACCCACCTATTTGCTGAGGAGCAGAGATATTTATTTCTGAAGGAATAAACTCCCTTGCCTGCATGCTTGCTCTGTACAGAGAACAATCAATGCTGCTGGCACTCCAAAGGCAACACAGAAAACTTTCTTCATTCATTAAAGGCTGGATTTTGGATGCTCCAAGTTCTCTCCCCAAGCCAGACCAGCTCCCAGCTCCAGCTGGGAAAGAGCTCAGCAATGTCTCATTCAGCAGCACACAAGGTAATGTGAAATTCCTGGCAGGAACTGGATGGACCATGCAGTGGGCAGCTGCCATCTGAAGGAAGTCTGCAAATATAAAGGCAAAGGGATTGGAAATAAAAGGAAAACTTCCTATGATTAAACAATAAAAAGGGAGTGGTTGATGTTGTGGAGAAATGCATTCATCAGGTAAAAATCAGGCTGTTTTCAGGGGTTATTACCTGTTAACAGGGGTAATTCCCTGAGGTAAAAACAAAATTACTAAAAACATCCCCTGTGAATGGTAAAACAGCTGGCAGATTCCAGCCTTGTCCTCCAAACTCACTGCACCCCGCTTTTTGTTTTATCTTGAAATAAGTCAAGGCTGAGTGATTATCCAAAGGGTAAGTGAAGCACCTTTTGGGTAAGTTGGTTTATATGAACCCAAAATACAGTGAATCCTACACTGAAGTGAATCCTAAACTGGGGATGAGTCTCATCTGCCCATGCAGTGCTGGAACAGATTCACTCCAGCTCTTTTAAAACAGCTCCATTTCTGTGAAAAATAATCCTGTTGTAAATATAAACCATAGTCCCACGTAATTCTTAAATAAAAAAGGACAACATTTCTGTGGGTGCAACTGCACAACCCCAGGGCATTATCTGGGAAGTGAGAGGCAGGAAAAGGATAAGTTTTTCCATCAGACTTAGATCTTTCCAAATAAAACCCCTCTGAGCATATTTGTTGATAAGTCATAGCTTGACCTGTGCTCTCAATGGTTCAGAGAAGGGTGAGCATGTGGGGTTTGGAAACAAATTCCTGTAAAACACTGTGAATTCCAAGATTAAACCCCACTTCCAGCAAGGGTCATTGGTGCACTTTGCATTCAGCGCTTTGCTCAGGAAGGGCAGACATTTTAAGCAATTCATTAAATAGAAATGAATTGATGCTCTATGCCTTGCAACAGCCAAAATAAGGAAAACCAGAGGATCTCTAGCACTGTTTGATTAACAGCACAGAGCATGAGCTAAATAACATCAAAATAAGAAACGAGAGCTTTCAAAAAGCTGTCACAAACAGGGGCTGCAGTGTGATATTGAGCAGAGGGTTCTGCTTTCTCTCCACACAGATTTTGTGCTGCCAGCCTCCTGCAGAGCTCTGCCCTTCCCTCCTCTCCCAGCTGACAGTCTGTGCCCCTGCAAATCCCAGCTTCATTAGGCCTCCTGCAGGAGGTTTGTGAGCAAACAAACTCTCAGGCCAGAAGCCCTGATTGAAAAGGGACAAACAAGTGCCATGGAGGAGGACAGAGCACCAACATTGTCCCCAGCTCATTGCTTTTGCTGAGGAACTTCCTCCTCAAGTGGCACAGATCATCTTAAGGGAGTAATTAAAACTCAGAAAGTCAGAGTGTGTGCAGCTCCTTTCTTCAGAAATGGAAAAAAATGCGGTGGAAATGACCCAGAGGAAGCTCTGAGTTGGATTCTGTCCCCAGAGCAGCAGCGTGGCTGGGTGGACAGGGACATCAGATGGTGACAAACTGCTCTGAAATCCCAGGAAGCCTCCCTGGAGCATCCAGGTTTTCCAGTCAAAGCTACTCAATATGCTCAGATCACATAAGGTATTTAAAAGAAGGTCAACAATGCAATATTTGACACTGAGCAGATAAAAGTAGATAGATAGCAAGTTTAAGATATGTATATTTATATTAAAAATATGGATATAAAAAGATACCTAAATCTAATGAGTTATTCATCTTTTCAATTCATATTTTGTAAAGATGACACAAATTATCAAAATAACTTCACTGGATTACAGGGTCTGCTTTCTCCCTTAGCATCATCATCAAAACTCTTTAAATAGTTATTTTAACAAAAAAAAATTAAAAGGAAGGCAAATACCAGCTGTCCCTGCACAGCAGATGCCAATATTGTCAGAGGCACTTCCCAATGAGGAGAGCAGTTTATTACTGCAGCATTTGGAGTGAGCTGAGCACCCTTTGGCAGCCCTGGGCTCATCAAAGCAGGAATGTCAGCATCCTCCAGCAGCAGAGCTCAGACCTGGCTGCACTGAGCTAAATAACTGCACTTCTGATGGAAATGGGGAGTTTTCTTACATTTTAGGGAACAAAACAACTCCCCACAAATTTCTATCTGATCAAATTCTGTCTGCGGCATTGATTTGAATGTTTTGCCTCATCACACACTTTTTACTGATGTTTCCTGATCTGAAAAGTTACCCCAAATTGGTTTTTGGGATGTTTTTTTAGTGACTTACCCATCAGCACAAACACGGTTGGGATGATTTGCCAACACATCTTGTTTTGTAGAGCTGACCTGAAAAACACACAGAAAGTCAATGGAGAGCTTTTAATTATCAGTCTGTGATTTCATTTTGGTGCATTTCTGTTCATTTGATGCTCACACCTTGGTAAGCAGAATCATGGGATCCCAGGATGGTTTGGGATGGAAAGGAACTTAAAGATCCTCTAATTCCAACACCCTGAGATAGAGAGAGAACTTCTGTCTACACCAGGAAAGGAAGAAGAGGCCAGAAAGGAAAAAAACCCCAGAATTTTCCAAGTGCAGCATACACAGAAGCACTCAGGCCCCCATTCCAACAGTAGAGACTTCACTGAATTTTACAGCAACATTTCATGATTGTTCTTTCATGTCAGATACTTTGTTCTTTTTTATTTTCATCCAATGGTTATATAAATTCTGTTACCATCTAAATATAAGCATCTTTATACTTAAAGCTCAATAGAGGATATCAGAATAAAACATTGAGAGTTTGGCTGCTGTTGCAGTCAGGCAGAAGCGAGTGATGAGCAAAATCCACAGCTCAAGTCAGACAGCAAATGCCAGGGCAAGCAATTGGATTGAGGGAATCCCTCCAAAGTGCTCCATTCCTTAAATTTTTCTGAGCACAGTTTCCTTGAGAACATCCATGGAGCCAAAAGAGGCAGTGCCAAGGTTATGTAATGCAATGGCCTTGCGGTTTGGGGCTGCCTGTCCTGTAAAATAGATAGATTTATATATTCAATACCTACCTGAAGCAGCAGCGATTTTGTGAATTCCCAGATCCTTGTCTCCCTGCCTGCTCTCCCACAAATCCAGCTGGAGATGAATTTCTCCAGCACTGTTTTCTGCAGGATGTGTCAGTCCCATGCACTTTTCTCCCCATTCACCAGGTTACCATCCAGGTCCTTTTTAAGCTCCATTTTCAGCAATTAAAGAGGAAACTCAGCTTTTCCCAGCCCCTATTAGCACAGCTCTTAGGTGGCCCACCTTACCTGTCCTTCTTCCATTAGTTTATTCCTAACAGGAGAGCCAGAGGAATTATGGAGCTATCAGGTCTGTCACTTCACAAACATACAGGCAGGAATTATTTCCAAGAGCCTATAATTGAGGTTATTTAGATTTCCCCAGATTTCTGACAGAAGTGGAAAAAAACCAACAAAACAACCTTTTAAAAGAGTTTGTTTGACATAAATGTACATTTATTCACGCTATTAAATGGTTTAATGAGAAACAGCCCATGTTGCTCTTTTACAGGTGCAACAAAAATTTCCTGTTCATGCTTCAACCACTTCCCAGCAGGAAACTGGCAGAGATCATTTCCAAGAAAACTGGACATACATCTCCAAACCTTGTAAAGTTATCCACAGGTCATGGGTGGTAGAGTTTCCCCCATGAAATACCTACTGACACTGAAACCAACCACAGAGCCCCAGAACCATGAACAGAAGGAAAATTATAATTATATGGAGTCTACTGAAGATTAAAAAAAAAAAATTAAGGGAGAATTTCTTCCTGGAAAAGGTGGTCAGGATGGGAAGGGACTGTCCAGGGAGGTTTGGAGTTCCCATCCCTGGAGGTGTCCAAGGAATTCCTGGATGTGGCACTCAGTGCTCTGGGTTGGGGACAAGGTTGGACTTGATGGTCCTGGAGGGCTTTTCCAACCTTAATGATTCTGGGATTCTGCCATAAAAATGGCCATAAAGAGCAATCAAAGGTTCTGCTGTCAGCACTCATTTCACCATAATGAACAATATCTGGAACAAAAGGTAAAAGCACAGTTCAGACCAGCCTGGAATCTCCTCTTGCAGAGGTGTTTTTCCAATGCTGGCTCCAACAACATTCCTGAACAGAACCCAGTGCTGTACATGACCAAAAAAGCCCTGTAAGCTGCATGTCCCCAGAATCAGCCCCTTTTCTGTTCAAAGTTCAGCCTTCCTTGGGTAAACTTTGCAGAATTGGGTAAAGAGAGATACCTACAGAAAAATCCCAGGGCAGGATAAATGTACTGCTGGAGCAGACAGAACTCCCTAAAACCTTTCCCAGTGAGAACAGTGAACTTGCCAGAATTTTGTACTCCAGTGTAAGAAAAAATACAAGTTTTACAAGAACATTTACAGGGAACAGGAAGTTCAATAAGGAGAGTTATTAAAACTTGTAAGCTCTAATCTGGAGAGAGTAAATTAACACAGCCAGGACAAATTGGTTTATGTGTGGCTGAGGAAGTGTCCATACACAAGGATGGAATTGGGACCCTTTTTAACAAATATATCTTAAATTATGCTGGAACCACTGACTTTGCTGCTGCTGTGTACAATAAATTTTCTGCCTTCTTATGTAAATACTATATTTCTCTCCATATCTACAGAGTTGCAGAATAGCTCAGCAAGTAGAGTTGGGATTAAAACCAAAACACAGCAGACACAACAGGCAAGGAGGAGAGCAAATGAAATAAGTTCATTTTTATTTACAGGACAGGTGAGAAATCACAGAATCCCCTGCCTTATCAGCATGGGAAACATGTTCAGCACAACCTAAAGTGAGCAGAACCCAAAACCACCTGCCCTGGGCATGGAAAATCATATAAACCATCCCTGACTTTTGCAAGCACTGCACTACAGCTGGTTTTAAATATTAAAAATCCCTAGAAAGCATAAAAATATTTTAGTAATGATGTCTATGCACAACATCTTCTGACCTGCTCTTTAAGGGATCTGAGAACTTTCCAGTCCTGTTGGTCTGAGCATGGAATTCCACTGCATTTGTTTGCCACTGACTATAGTAGCAATCAATATTAATAAAGAGTTTAGAGCAAGAGGAAAACACAAAATAAAAACGAGGAGCTGAATTTCTCCAGCACTGTTTTCTGCAGGATGTGTCAGTCCCATGCACTTTTCTCCCCATTCATCAGGTTACCATCCAGGTCCTTTTTAAGCTCCATTTTCAGCAATTAAAGAGGAAACTCAGCTTTTCCCAGCCCCTATTAGCACAGCTCTTAGGTGGCCCACCTTACCTGTTCCTCTTCCATTAGTTTATTCCTAACAGGAGAGCCAGAGGAATTACGGAGCTATCAGGTCTGTCACTTCACAAATATACAGGCAGGAACTATTTCCAAGAGCCTATAATTGAGGTTATTTAGATTCTCCCAAATTTCTGACAGAAGTGAAAAAAACAACCCAAATGAATATGACCTGCATGGAATAATTTTACTTTCTAGTATCAAAGCTTTAACAAAGGCAAGCCAAGTTGGGCAGAACTACAAATCCAGCTCTAAAGCTGCTGCTGGAGCCTCTCCACCGACACTCGACACAAAACCGTCCCGAACTCTTCAGAGTTCCTCCAGATCGTGCAATTTCTCTCGTTTGTACTGAAACTACTCCCTCGCCCACAGACACCCACTCTGTGGAACTGTTTTTCCTCATACACAGAGCTCCTTGGCACTAAAAGGTTATACCCACGTTGCAGCCACGCTTGGAAGTTAAGAACTCTCAGCGTGTTAATTATAAACTCCATTTATAAATGCTGTCCCATTCATTAACTTAGCAAAGTGCTCTTTTCTCACAGCTCCCGCAGCATCAGGGACTCACAGCCCACACTCACCGAGATTTATTTTTTTTTTCCTTCTGCCACCGAACCTCAGGGAATATAAAGAGGGAAAGGCTGGTTTGGGCACACCGTGCTGCCTCTAAACCGCCTGATCTGCGAGCGGGATGAGGAGCCGGCTGAGGCTGTGCTGGGGGGATGTTCCGGGAAATCAGACAGGAAAAAAGCAGTGACAAAAAGTAAATTCACCCACCTGCTTGGCTTCGCTCTCGGGGTCCCGACTTGAAGTGACGGCGGCTTGAAGTGACGCTGCCGCGGTGCTGCTCCGATGGCGAGACCCGGGCGGGCTCTGCCCTCAGCCTCCCCTCAGTCCGGCTCTGCCCTCAACTCAGCCCGGCTCCCCTCGGGCTCTGCCCTCAACTCAGCCCGGCTCCCCTCGGGCTCTGCCCTCAGCCCCGATCTCTCAGCCCGGCTCCCCTCGGGCTCTGCCCTCCACTCAGCCCGGCTCCCCTCAAGCCCTGCCCTCAGCCTCCCCTCAGCGCGGCTCCCGTCGGGCTCTGCCCTCAACCGTCAGCGCGGCTCCCCTCAGGTTCTGCCCTCAGCCCGGCTCCCCTCAGCCTCCCCCTGCTCCCCTCAGCCCCGATCCCTCCGTCCTCTGCCCGGTTCCCCTCCGGTTCCCCCGCTTCCCCTCAGCCCCGACCCTTCCTCCGCCCCGCCCCGCCCCGGCCGAGCGCCCCGCCCGCCCGGCCCCTCACACGGGATAGCGGGGAAAGAGCGGGGAAAGGGCTGGGAAGGGGCTGGAGCAGCGGGATCCTCTCACGGGATAGTGGAGAAAGGGCTGGGAAGGGGCAGGGAAAAGGCTGGGAATGGGCTGGAGCAGCGGGAGCCTCACACGGGATAGCGGGGAAGGAGATTCCGAGCTGGGAAGTGTCTGGAGCTCCAGGAGAGGCTGAGGGAGCTGGAAAGGAGCTCAGCCTGGAGCAAAGGAGGCTCAGGAGGACCTTGTGGCTCTGCACAGCTCCTGACAGGAGGGGACAGCGAGATCGGCTCTGGCTCTGCTCGCCACGTTAGATCAGAATCTCCTCGGTTTGGGATAAAAACACCGATAGACCAGGAGCTGGAATGATCACAAGGGAGCAGGGAAACTATAATTCCTAGAGACGCAGTGGGGAGAACCTTGGAAGAGTTCAATCCCATCTCATTCCACTCTCCACTTTCTATGTTGTATAAGGCTCATCCAGCCGGGCCTGGAACCTCTCAATGAGGTTAATTCATTCAAATATCTCAAGACCTGGCTGTGCTGTAATTGCTATGTCCACATTCTGCTGGCGGTAATTTTCTTAATATAAATCACCTTTTACTGCACAAACAGTGGACTAAATCACATATTTGACCCTTTTGCACTTCAGCGTTCAGATGTAAAGCAATACCATGTATTTAACAGGAACTTGCAATTAAAAAACAACACCCAAAAATTATTTCAAGGAATTTCAAGCGAGGACTGAGCCCTGCTAGCAAAGATGAACCTTTATTCTTGCTTGTGCTCATCCTTTTGTAAAAGGCAGCAAAATTCAGAACCAGTGAACCAGTGAACCAGCCAGGCCCAATGCAGGGATTTATGCAATGTTTTTTCTTTTCAGCAGTATTATTTTAAAAGAAATGCAAACACACTATCTCTGCTTCATGAGGGATGAAGACAAACGTTTTTGTTTTCCTATTGCGAGCTCTTCTCAATCAACCAGACTGGAACTATCTTTCGGTGGTGTAAACACTTCTCCCATGAGCAAAGCCACTGATTGGCTTCAATTTATTTATTGACTTTCTGTAACTCACTATCCATTTCCTCAAAGCAGCATCAGCCAATTTCGCTCCTTATTAAAATAAGCGCCACCTCTTAATTGATAAATTCTATTTTTAAAATATTTCCGGATTGTAATGTGGCAGTTTGGGAAATCTGACTGAATATGACTCCTGGCTGAGGTTAGGAAGCCACTGATGGTTTTGCATCCCAGACTTTCACAGCATAAGCAAAAGCTGTCAAAAGCTGCCACTAGAAAATGTTTTTATTTAGAATATCTTGAGACAAACATTTGACAGAGTTTCCTTTCACTTCCCCATGTGCCACTGCTATTCAGCAAACCAGAAAAAAAATCCCCTTCAAAACCTCAACTAGCGCATATTTATTTATTTTAAAAGTTTTTTTCCCTCCCATAATACCTAAAATAAATCTTCCTTGAGTTTAATCCTCTTACCTTTTGATAGGCTTGAGGAAGACAGAAGACAGGTAATTCCCCCTTTCAGAGTTCCTTTATGTGCTTTACGTTGTGATTCTATTAATCTACAGCTGAGTTCATTGACATCTTCTTCCTTAAATATTTGCATACCTTTTCTGTTGTTTCCCTTCATGTCTGAATTACCTCACCAAGTTTCTATTTTGCCAGTGCTGTTACCATTTCTGACTCCAGGATTTTCAGTTTCTCCACGCTTTATTCACAGGATGTGAACATCTAGGATCCACGATGTTCTCCAGCCTCAGCACAGCATCCCCTCTGCTCAGGGCCTCTCTCTTTGTGGAATTAGAACGACTTTGGAGAGTCTTTTTTTTATAAATACAAACAAGGAAATGGTTGGTTTTTTTCCTCTCAGCCTCCACATTTCACCTCAGACTCTCTCTCTCAAAGCATTATAAAAACAACAAAGGTCCAGAAGCCTTTCAACGAGTTTCATGTTGAAGAACAACAAAATACCATAAAATAGCAAACCCAGAGAGTTTTTGCAAAGTACATGAGAAGATTTCAGTGACCTCTGTGCATGTTTTGAATCCAAGTGTGAGCAAGAAACACAGAACTGTTCTCTGACAGAACAAAACTTCGGCCTTGAAGGTTTATTTATTTTTAAAATGTGACATTAAAGCAATTCCTTCCACCAATTATGCTGGACACAGTCACAGAGCCTCTGTGTGGCAGATAATAATAATAATACCCTGACCTCTTACAGATCAAAATTCCTAATCCCCTGCTCAGCTTTCCAGTCGATAATCTCCTGCCCAGTTTTACATCCATATGGATTATCTAGGAAGGATCAGAGGATGCCAGGCTGGTTTGGGTTGGGAGGACCTTAAAGCTCACCCAGTGCCACCATGGCAGGGACAACTTCCACTGTCCCAGGGTGTTCCAAGTGTCCAGCCTGGCCTTGGACACTGCCAGGGATGGGAAAGTTTGGGGGAAAGTTTGTGCCAGGGCCTCCCCACCCTCCCAGGGAGAAATTCCTTCCCAACATCCAACTCAAAGCTACTTTCTTTTCGTGTGAAGCCATTCCCCCTTTTCCTGTCATTCTAAGCCCTTGTCCAAACTATTTATCTTCCAGGCAAAGAACACGAGTTTTTTACAGCACAGCAAGCACAGGGAAGTTTCCAAACAGAAAACATGAGCACAAACCCCATAGACCCTTGATATCCGTAAGATTTGACTCTTCATTTATGCAAATCTGTAATTACTTTATAATCAAAGTGTCATTTGAGAGGCAGAAGTGACACCCTGGGGAGCAGCCCAACACCAGGAGGGGCACAGAGCCACAGCAGCTGCTCATGGAGAGGGAAGGAGGGAAAAAGGGAGGAAAACCAAGCAGCACTAAACACCCTTAACTTCCCAAGGGAAGTTCAGCTCAATCCATGGAATAGGAAGGATGAATAGATAATATTTCCTAACATATTCTTTTTTTTTTTTTATGGTTAAGATCTGTTAGGAATAAGCTTTTGATGGAGGCAGAAGGGAATGATGTACAGCAAATTCCCCAGAAGGAATTTCCATCCCTTTTACAGCTTTCCCATGGCTGCAGGAGAGGTCCCAGGTAATTAGTGCTGTCACCATTAGTGCCGCTTATTTCCCCAGTGCCACAGTGTCATTTGGCAAGAAGATGATCCTGAGTGCATTCAAGGGGGAAATTGCAGTAAAAACTACAAGTTTGGCAGGGAAAAAAGTGGTCCTTGAAGCAGCAGGCTGTGCAGTTTAACTTCCATTTTGACAGGCTGTATGGGTTTGAGATGTCTATTTAATGGGCTTTTAAATAAAACCACTGTTACTATAGTAACATTTACATCAGAGGTGGTGCTCATGCTGCCTCTGAGGTACAGGAAACCAATCTGCTCTGCTCACCTTTGTACTTCCCTCCAATATTTTACATGACAAACCTGGCTTCTGATAAATAATTTCCTTTTTCTCCGTGTTTTCCCTCTCAGCTTGTAAATGAGAATAGATCTGCTGTGGTTGGCTTTGCCATGACTAAGCCCTGTGTGTGGGAACAGGACTGCTGGTGCCAGGGGAGAACGGGGAGGATGTGCAGAGAAAGGAAACTGTGGTGTAGGGAAATCCATCCTGGGTCCCTGGCAGTGTCCAAGGCCAGGCTGGGCACTTGGAAAAACCTGGGATAGTGGAAGGTGTCCCTGCCATGGGAATGAGATGGCTTTAAAGTCCTTTCCAAGCCAAACCATTCCAGGACTCTACAATTTCATGAAATAAGACAAATTTTACTTCTCTAGTCCTCCAGGAGGTTTTCATGGTCCAACTCCGCTTTCACTCCACAGAATTAAAATATTTACACAGCAAAACATGACCCTCTGTGGTAGGTGAGGAAACAAAACCATCCAGGGCTCCCAAATCCACTGAAAAGAATCTTAGTTTGCCTGTCTTTACCAGGAATTAGCAGCTGGAAAATCAAGAGGATAATGGGAAGAGCGAAGAAAACTTAGAGCATCAGACACCTCTCCAGTGGCTCAATGTGATTTTTCTTCTATTTTTCCTCCTGAGGTGCATCATTTAAAATCAGAATTTAGTGCAAAGCTGCCTGGATGGGCTTGTGGAACAACCCAACCACTGCTGGCCATGTAAAACTCCTCTCTGCTGATATCACAACCATGAAAAAATAGGATTTACTTTAGATTCCAAAGCATTGTTGGGTCTGTTATCCCCAGGATGACAGCACCACTCAGCTCTGTCTCAGGGAGGAGAAAGTAAACACCACGACTTTTTCCCTGAGGGGGTGGTGGGAATCTATTTCCAGAAGCACTTTAGAAAACCTGGCAGCAACATGGGTTTTTTTCCAGGGTGATCTCACCCAGAGGCCGGGAATTCACAGCACAGGGCGGGCAAAGAGAGAGAAATGCTGCAGAAAATG
This sequence comes from Lichenostomus cassidix, assembly GCF_008360975.1. Classification (NCBI taxonomy): domain Eukaryota; kingdom Metazoa; phylum Chordata; class Aves; order Passeriformes; family Meliphagidae; genus Lichenostomus; species Lichenostomus cassidix. The sequence continues at coordinate 1,361,787 of NC_139489.1, forward strand.
AGAAGGTATAAATTGAATTGGAATCAATGGCTTCATATTGAAAAAAAAATTAAAATTCTAGGTGTTTTATCCATTTAAACGTTTCTAAATCAAAAAATCAGCTTGTGAGATTCAGAGGCTCAGAAAAAAATATCAAATGAGTGGTTTAATCCAAATCGAGGCCACTTTTGTGGGTTTGGCTATGGGAAGAGAATTTTACTTAAATGTTTACATCTCAGTGATGAGTTTCATCCAACATGAAATAGAAACCCCATCTACTCATTCCATCAATAAATGAAAATCACAGAATGGTTAGGATTGGATGGGGACTTAAAAATTCTAAAAAATGCCACCATTTTTTCATTAGAGCAGGGGAAGTTAGAAAATGAGTACAAGAAGTTTCCCCCACCATCCCAAAAGGGAAAAAAACCTTCCTAAATAAGAGACAACATCTGTCAGGGTTATTTTCAGCTGCATTATTCTTCTCCAAAATCAGATTATTTTACCTAAACATCAAGGGAAGTCCTGGCATAGTGTCCAGTGTTTGGCTACTACTAAGCACAGCTTTGGGCACTAATTTTAGGGTAAATCCCTGGAAGATTTGGGTTTCAGTCTCCAAAATATGGCAGCATTTCATCCTTGTTAAGGTGGAGTGGGGAATAAAGCATGGAATGGCTGGACCCACATGCTGAGATGTTGATATTCTGCTGGATTTATTTTCTAGACAAATAATGATGGCTGAGAAGGAGCTGCATGGGGGGAGAAATACAGGGATATGTGGTGGGAAAACAGGAAAAGCTGGGCTGGGAAGGGAAGATGTGGGAAGAGGCAAGAACAAGAAGCAGCTGGGGTTGGAAATTACGTGTCCAGATAGTGCTGGAAGTGTGGCTGAAGGGATGAGCCTGGAATTCTGATAGGAGGGAAAGGATCAAGGACACAGAGTCCCAGCAAAGGGGGATGAAGTCCCTGTGAAAGGGACAGGCAGGGATGCAGTGCCCTCAGATCTGTGGGATGCTGGATTTTGAAATGGTTCCCTCTTGACTTGGCAGGGAAATGGGAGCAGAGAGGCAGCAAGCACTGCCTGGGACAGCCATTCCCAGTTTTTGGTGCCTCTGGAGCAGGCTGGGAGCACATGGAATTCCTGGTGGGAATGTTCACCAGCCCTGCAGGAGGAGGGAGAGGCCCTGTGGGGCTGGAGGAGATGGGAATTCAGGGATTCTTTGGGGTCTTTGGGAAGCAGCTCCCCAAAGAGCAGGGTGTGCATCCCAAGGAGATTCCCCAGGCAGGAATTCCAGCCTTTCCACAAACACAAACTCACTGCTGTTTGCACACAGAGCTGTTCACACCACGCCAGGCACGAGCAGAGCATTCAAACACTCATCACATTCCAGCCTCCCCTCATATCCAAGCCCTGCACCACTGAAAATGGCATTTTTGGGCATTTCCAGACACTCTGCATCTCCAAACATCCAAGTTTTCCCTTATTCATCAGGTATTGGAGGCGAAAGGTCTCACTTGGAGGCTGTCAAACACAAATCTAATTTGATTATTCAGTGCAGCCAGGTTTTCCCTTCAGAAAGGTCACATTTAATGCAGAGTTCTTCATTCCACCCTGGATGTGGCTGCAGGAGATCTGAGCATCCCTGAATCATCCCAGTTAAGCAGCAGCTCTTCCCCTCCAAATCACCAATTTTCATTGCCACCACTCCTGTTCCTTTGGAGAGAGAAAATTGACTATTAAACAAGATTAATAAAACTCATTTTGGTTTCATTTTGGGTCAGGCGCTTGGAGGTTTAAATGGGACCAACCCAGCCTAAATCTTGCTGCCATACTCAGTCCCCAAATAAAAATACTGCCCTAAGGAATGACCTATTACTGCCATTTAAAAGTTAGCTGCTATTCACTTAATGAGATTACTAAAAGGGCCACAGGAAACCAAGAATTGAGTGACCCTCAAAACGAGTTTACCTCATTACCTGCCCATTACAGAGCAGAAAATACAATTATTTCAGGAGCTTACACAAAACTGGAGGGCAGTAAGAACACTTCAGTGTCAGAAAAACACGTGGAAGAACAATGGTTTTACCCTTGCAATTCTGCAAAGAATCCAAAAGTTTGGGGTCTATTTGGGAATGATCCCCCTCAAATTGACTTTATTTCTGTCATAATTATTCTCATCACTAAAGGAAAAGGGAGCAGTGCTGTCATCAACTGTGACTTCCATCACTTGTCAGAAGCATCACTGCATGAACGAGATGAATTCAAATTAATTGGGCCATTTTTCACACCAAGTCAAAAGCCTGTGTTTCAAAAATACCTCACAGCCCACAAAGTTTGACAAACCATTTGTGAACAAACTTCACACAGTAAAACCAAACACATGGATTTTCAAAAATTAGTAACACTGATTAGGGATTTCGCATTTAATACAAATGGTTCTAACATTAAAACCCATCCAAAAATGCCAAATCAAAGCTAGGGGGAAAGTTTAACTTTTAAAACTATTTTTAAAATTATTAACAGAGCCTTAAAGGTTTAGCAAAAGGAACTCACTGTTTTAGGATTATATAGGATTGACTGACTTATTGATTGCTGTTATTAATCAGTGATTAATCTACCACCAACATTTAGTTCAATTCAACTCACTGACTTGCAAGAGCAAAAATATTCTGGTTTTTAGGGATTTTTTGGTTGGTTTTTGTTGTTGTTGTAGCTGGTTTTGTTGGGGTTTTTTGGTTTTTTTGTTTGGGTTTTTTGTTTTTTTTTGGTCTTTCAGGTGATTTGCTGCAGGAAAACAGATTTTTCTTTTCACCCTGTAATTTTATTTTCACTCAGATATTTTGTTCCCTGCCCACATCTGACGAGGCTCTCAAGCAGAATTCACCAAAACCACCAGGATTCCTGCTGACTTTTAGGGGATTTGGAATTAAGCTTTTAAGGGAGGTTAAATGGTGAATTTTGAACATTTAGCCTATACAGGAGGAAATCAGGGATATAATCCAGAGGCTTCTGCAGTGCCAATGTCAGTGGGAGTTAATGAGATGCATCCTGGAATGATCCCTGGCCTTATCCAGCAATGCTGATTTGTATCCTGGATTAATTCCGGATGCTCCAAGAGCACATTCCGAAGGAGCACGTGCCAATTTCCCTGAAAATCAGGACTCATTCTCCAGCCTGCCCATGCATCTGTTCTGCTTAGTCCTTCCACAGCAGAGAAAAACCTCTGGATAATCCTCACTGGCATTTCTGGGGAATGAATTTCTCCTTCCCCCCCAAGCCTTCTGGTTCATTCATGCATTGACAGAGAAGGGAGAGTAGTTTGTCTCCAGCAGCTCCCAAATTCCAGGCTGAGCATCCTCCTTGGATGAGACAACGTTTTAAGAGTTTGGCAGTGTTGTAGCTCAAATTTAGCCTTAAACCAGGTAATAAGTGCTTTTTTTAATATAAATATATATGTTGCTATAGGCTGTGGCTGCCCCTGGATCCCTGGCAGTGTCCAAGGCCAGGTTGGAGCAGCCTGGGATAGGGGAAGGTGTCCCTGCCATGGCAGGGCTGGGATGGAATGGATTTTAGGATCTCTTCCAACTCAAACCTGGGATTCTAGGACACAACAAATCCTGGTTTTACCAGCAAAGGCACCAAAAGCAAAATGAGGGTGAGACAATGACAACAGCACCCGAAAGGAGGAACTTGAATTGCCCAAACTCTCTGATTAAAGATTTCTCATCTCAGAAGTGTTTCTGGTCAGTCCTTACAGAAGAGCACAGAGTATTTTTACCTTTCTGTTAAACACTGAAGTAATTAGAAGCTGGGAGTCTTCAATTCCCAGCCAGAACTAATGAGTATTTTCTGACAGAGTTCTCTCTAAATTGCCCCTTGCCTGCCCCTCATTAACCCTGTCCAAAATCAGTGTTTGGGAGCTGCTCTGGGTGCAGGATTTGCTTTGGCTTTGCCAACAGCTCAGTCCATCAGGGCAGGGATGGCTGGAATTACTGACTGGGGGATTTAAACCCTCTCTTATTGCAGAGGACCTGGGAAGTGCCAGCCAGTTGCTTTGGGCTGGTTTTTCATGGGAGCAGCTCCAGTGGAGCAGGAAGAGCTCCAAGGGTGATCCCAGGAGTAAAGGTGAGGGCTGGAATCACAGCAGAGCTCAACACTTGGAGCTGAGACCTCCTGAGCTCCCCTGGCAGAGCTGAAGGACCAAAGGGAGATGAGGAGAACCAAGCAGGGATGGGGAACAACCCCTGGGAAACAGGAGAGGGACAGAGATACCTGGGATGAGCCTTAGGTGTCCAAAGGAAGGGAGTAATCCCAACCCAAACTGTGGGTATTGGCTGAACCCTAATTAACTTCACACATTCCTCACTTCTGAGACTCCCAGGCAAGGGCTGAGCATTTTGAAATTGTTTCTAATGACTAGCTGGCTGCTTATTAAGGGAGCCATGAAAACTGATAGGTTTTCTGCTGTAGATTGTAATTAAGCAGCAAAATATTTGTTAGGAATGCAGTTTTTAAGAGAATGAGGGAAAAAGCATGCTCTGGACTAGCTAAATTATATTATTTTGTATAATCTGATTTAAAGATAAATTTTACTTTCAGCATGCATGAGAAATAGTCTGCATTTCTTAATATGTTAGAAGAGCTTTCTTTTGAGACTTTTGATGTGGGAAATTGTTTCATCATCCTGGAGTTTTTTAAAACATCTGAATGTCTCCCTGCAATCACTGCCATTTATTGGGTGACAACAAACCTGGCCACCCAAGGTGACATTAACTGTGCTCCTGGAAACAAGGACAAGCTGCTACATCCTCTCCCTGCGTTTAAAACAGGGATTTGTGGATCCAACATCCCATTGCTGTGAGGCACAGCTGGAATCCCAACCCCTCAGCCAAGGGACAGCTGTCCCCCAGCAGTAACTCACACTCAGATTAAAGAGGTCACCACCCAACGGGATTAGGGCTTTTCATCCCTCCTTGATCCCAAATTCCCACCAGCTTCCCAAAGGGAGAACTTGACCAGCAGCCAGAAAGCAACAACTAGCACAGCTTTTGTTTCTGGGTGGTGTAAAGGGGTTTTTTTTTCCCCTTTAAAGATGGAAAACTGGGAACAAAGGCTGCTGTTATACTGGGAAAGAGCAGAGCAGCAAAATCAAAGTCCCAACAAAGGGTAAGCAAAACATACAAATGTCACCAGCAATCCTCTTATGCCAAGCAGTGCTTTGAGAGGCACTTGAAATACCCTTTGACTTGTCCCCAAATCCTCAAGCAAACAAAACCATCCAGGCAGCAATTTATTCATGTGGGCCAAGAAAAGGAAAGCAGCACAGTCAGAGTATAGGGAAATGAAGCTCCAAGCAGGTGATAAATCAAAATTCAAAGGTACTGATAACATGAAATGACCTACCAGAGACACCAATATCCCTCTCTGTGCCTCAGAATTATTCTCCATTTAAGGAATTCAAATATTATAAAACTTGGGCTTGGACATGATTTCTGCTTTGGTTTAACTCTGCAACAGTGAGCAGTTAATTTGATCAGCATTCCCCAAGAAAATGTGCAATTAAAAATATATAACAATGTGACACAGGCAATTTCCAGCAGGGAATTCCCACCAGTTTGGCTGTGGGAAGGAAAAGAGCTAAGAAAATATCAGGGTTCAGATCCCAACACCTGGGCTGCTGCAACTGCAGATTTGAAATTCCTCTTTTCAATAGCCAGCAATATAAGGATTTCACAGAAGTCTTCCCTAAATGTAAAAATCCAAAAGCAAGGCTTATTATTATGCAAAACGTGGACTTATCATTAATATTATGTCTAATTTTGCACAATTACATTCACTACATCTGAATTAATCCATTAAACAAAGCCATGGTTTGTCTTGCTTGGAAAACAATATTCCCACTCCTCTAGGGATTTTCTGAGGGAAGAGAGGGATGTTTTTATAATCCTTGCTCTCCAGGTGAGGAATCTCCTGCACAGGCAGACAAAGATGGGAGAAGAAGCAGGGAACAACCAGTCCATCAGAAAAATTAATATCCAAAAATATTTTTTATAACATAGAACTAGTCCACAGGAAGCAAAAATTCCATTAAAAAAGTGAAGTACTGGTCATGGTGAAAAACACCTGCAACTCATTTTTTAATATAACCCAGAAGCAGCTAAAACAAACCTCAAAATAAAGGGCAAAAGCAAACCAACAAAACAAGATAAATACAAGAACAGCCCTTTGGAGGAAATGTCTCCAAAGCTGATCTTTAAAATTTGATCACAATTCAGCAGCCAAGGCTTCCTTACCCATTTTAGGAGGAGATTTTCCCTGTCAAGCCCTCCAGTACAACCTGGCCATGTGTTTGCAGGGCTCACTTCAACAAATCAGTGCTCATTAGTACCTGGGGAGCATCCAGCTTAATGAAACAGTCTGTCCATCCTTCCCCAGAGCCCAGAAACAATCCCTGCAGAGCAAATGACACATCTGAAACGTCCTGCTGTGGTAAGAATTGAGATCAAGGTTCTAAAGCTCGTTTCAGAGCTTTCCAGCATTTTCAGTTTAACACCACAATTTAAATTTGTCTTCCCAGGACAGTTTGTTTGGGTATCACCCTGGTGTTAACCAGCTTAAGTTCATTTTATGGGATTAAAGGCTGTGTAAAGGTTTTAGGAAGTTACCCAAGGTTGCAACAACTGCTCAGGAAGGTTACCAGCTTCTTAGAGGACTGAAAAACCCACAAAAGCAGGGCCAGACTGTGACCAGCACCCCCTGTGCTGGTGTTTTTTTAACCCAGCTAAGTGTAGGTGACAGAGAGTAACTCTGTACAGAAACAAGGGTGGGAGGGACAGGAAATCCAAGTCACCCCACATAGAGAACTCCCAAATCCAGCAGCAGGTTCAGTTAGGGAGCTCAGGAGCAAACCTAGAGCCTGAGGTGACTCTGCCAAACAGCATTCCCAACCATTCCCTGTGCACAGCTCTCTGATCCAAATTTCCTCACCTCCTCCAGAGCCTCATGCTCGAGGCACTGCTGGGAACAGAAAGCTCCAGCTATTCCAGACACCACCAATTTCTCCCCACGGTGAGAGCTTTCAGAAATGGATTCCAGAACTCCATTTTCTATCTTTACCACCTTGATAACAGGAGAAGTGAGCTGGAAAAGAGAGAGAGCTCTGGTGCCTCTGCATCCCTGCCCTGCTGCCAGAGCAATGGATTTCACTCCAGACTCCCTGGAAGCAAGGGAAGAGCTCAAGCACTACCTTACATCTTATCTTTTTGATGGATTGCTTTTAAAAAGCTCCCAGCTTCACCATGGACACCAGAGATAAGTGATGATCCTTTACCTCCACAATACATTCTACAGTAATTCCACTTCCATGGCTTTTGGAATTTTCCATTTTAACGTCAGGAAAACACCACTGGACGTGTTTTGCCTTCCCCCTCACACCAGCCTGTTGTCACCTCTTGAAATTAAAGACAGACAAATATTTAAGCATCAGATATGTTTATTAGACAATTCCAAAAGTCAGTTGTATTAGGCAACTTGGAAAGAAAAGTCGAATATATCTGAATGTCCATGTTTTAATACTTCATGAACTCTAGGAGTTGAAATGGCAATCACAGAAGATAAAAACCAGCATTTACAAAAGTTACAAGAGCTGCACTGCATTCCCAATTCCAGGAAACAGGATTAGTTGACAAGGAAGCTTTGGAAAATGCAGCCACAGATTTCCAGCTGCTGATGGAACACAGTGATATTGCCATGGAGGTGCATTCACAAAAATCAGCATCATGTGGAAATTAAGGCACTTTGGATACACAGTATTCACTTCCACATAGGAAAACCATTTCAGAGAAACCACAGTAAACTGCCACTGGAGGGATGGGACAGAATTCCCAGCACAGACCATCAGAGCTTTGTGGGAGTGAAGCTCTGGAGGAAAAAAACCACTGAAACATTATTTTTTACAATATTTGAAAACAAAGTAAATTTACTTTGACAGAGGTCAAGGGAGATTTCTATGATTTCAACATTGTTAAGGACGATTTTAAACATTAAATGTAAAGTCCATGTGAAAACTGCATGAAGTTCACATTACGGATTAGTGCATGTAGATGCTTTTAAGGAATAACAATAATAATAATAAAAAAAGCATTAACCTTCTCCACTCAACATCCATCAGGTACCCACCAACCACAGCCCAAAGGGGATACAGTACAATGCAAGAATTTGGCAAAAAGCAATTTCAATCAGCACTTTCTGCTCCTCCTGGTCACTTTAGATTGTCCATGGTCACTGTCCCACTGTGCCACCAGCACACTGAGAACCCACTCACTGCAACAGAGCCCACAGAGGGGTCATTCTCAGGAAAAATTCAATCTCAGCTGCTTTTCCTCCCCAAAACTCCACCAGTAATTGAGTAGTGTTGCAGATTTCTGTTGCAGCCTTTGGTACACAAATGGAGTGAAAGCACTCCAGAATCCAACCCCAGTCTGACAGGAGTTAGATGGAATTGTTAGCAATGGCATTAGGGATTTGTCAGCAGGCACTGACTGGGGTTTCTGGTATTCTTTTACTTCATGGATTTGAGTGAAAAATGTCACTGTATAGGGGAAAAGGGTGACTTCTTGAAAAGTCAAAGCAGGATTTAAACATGGAAATTATGTTCAGGAGACAGCCTGGACATCCTTCAGTGTAAAACACTCAGCACTCAACTGTTCCCTCACAAAATTCCACTGAAAACATGGAATTAACCTTCCTGAAACCTGATTTTCCATCCCTGCTTGAGCCATATTCCCATATGATTTGGCCCAAAGAATGATTTCTGTCTCCATTTCAGAGTGTTCATGTAATTAATTACTGAACCTTCACTGTATTCCTTCAAAACTAAAGTAATAACATTTCTTAAGTGTGATTATGTGAATGTTGACCAGAATAATGCTATTTAAAAATATAGTGTTTTAATAACAATCTTTTCTTACAGCCAAAAAGTAGGAGTTGAATGAGTGTGTTTTAAAAGCAAGGAGGAGATAAGAAATCCTACCCAGAACACTCCATTTTGGCAATTCAAACCCATAAAAAATAGAGAGTTGAGCACTAAATTGTGATTTTAAGTGTCCCAGGGGTAATTTCACCTTTTGTGAAGCTTCATAGAAGTCATGTCAGCTTTGAGATGCATTTAAATACATTATTGCCCAATATGTCCACAATTGTTGAGCTGAAAGGGACACAGAGAATCTTTGTGGGGAGAAAATTACCTTTAAATAAACACAAGTGGCAGGATTTTTAACCAGGGGTATTTTCCTTTGCTTTCATTAGGGAGTAAGAGTTGGTATAACCTATATTTGGCTTTTTGTCATAAAGAAAAACCACTCTAATTGCAATTGATGAGATGTCAAGGAAATACTAACTCATCCCTAATTAAAGCAGAAAGATTGATCGAGTTGAACAATTCCAATTAGGATAATCTTTATATTGTTCTTTGATTATATGGTTATAAACCCAACAGGAATAGTGGCTAATATCACATGGATCAATGACACTGCAATTAAGCCAGAAATTAATGCAAATACAGTGAAAAAAAATGGGTAAAACCATTTATGTTTTGTAAACTTCAAGGACAAATCCCTAATAACTGCAGCTTTTATTGACTACTTTCAGCCAACTGTCAGCACTGTCCCTTTGGCTGGAGTGCATTTTAAAAAAAGCAAGTCATGAATATTAATGTCAAGCCACATGAATATGCACCACACACATTAGAATATCTATACATACACCCAGAGGGGTGGGAGAAAGGCTGTAAAATATTCAATATTACCAGCACCACAGCGAGCTCCTACCACTGCTCCCAGCTAAAGTCATCTCCTCTGCCAAACACAAGGAAAAAGCCTAAAATAGTAAGGAAAATGACTGCATTGCCAGCCAGCACCAGGCCACAGGCTCCCCATTTGATCTGAAATGCAAGAAATGGAACAATCAAAGCAGGTCTTGCAAATGATGCTCAGGGCAGTTATTTCTAAGCATTAGATCAGCTAAAATACTAAAAAAAACAAACCCAAAATACTACAGGAAAGATGCTAAAAGCAGAGAGACAAACAATCAATAATTCAATTGGTGTGACTAATTATTCAATTAGCAGCCACTCAGATCACTAATAAACACCTCAGCCAAGCTACTGCTAGGATTTAGAAGAAAATAATGACTTGCCTTACAAATCATTAAAACACACCTAAATCAGAGAGAAATCTGGTGAAATTAGTGCTCTCCTTTCATTGCCATGCAACAAAATAAAAATATCTCCTTTTAAATAAGTAACAGGCATGAAAAACATGGATTTAAAAGTAAACAGGTTTTTCTTATGAGCTGCACAACTAAATTTAATCAGATAAGCATCATTTACTCTGAAAATACAGCTATGAATGAGAGTTCCCTCTTGTGGTCATTCTGCTGCTGCCAGGGCCACAGCCCCAAAATAAAAATATCAGGGAATTTGGGCGTTACAAATCAATTCTGACCAAGTACACAAATTTGAAAGGACTGAAAGTGAAGGGGAAAACCAAGAGGAGACATGAAAATGTCACTGGGTGGTTAGGATATGGGACAAGGTGAGTTCTTTGCCTTTCAAACCAGTGTGACCAAAACCTCACCACCAGAGAGCAGTTCAGAAGGCAAAGAGAAAAGAACTCAGGCAGAGTTTCCTCAGGCTTTGAGGGCACAAAGCTTGGGGAATGCTTTGAAAGGCAGAAAGAAGCTCTGGAAGCTTTTAACTCCTAACCACCACGTTTGCAGCATCCTGAGTGCAGAAAGCAGACATTCCAAGATATAAAAAAAAAAAAAAGGAAGCTGGAGCAAGAAGTGGTGCAAAAGGTCATGAGACAGAGAGGCATGAGGTGGAGGAGGAGATATTATCTTGTGTTGGAGCAGAACAAGGCTGGGGAGGGGAGAAAAAACCAGCTAAAAACTTTTCACTCATGTGAGTCCTTTGTTCAGGGCAAAAAGGAAAATGTCAGTGGATTCTCACAGCACCATATGAAAATAAAGCAGGATTTACAGTCCACTTAGAGATCATATCCAGTAAGTGGTGTTGAGAGTGAAAATGAACAAGGACTTACTGCTTCCACCCGTGCAAGGATGATGGGGAATCCAAAGGCAGAGACAACAATTCCTGTGGTGAAGAAATAGGCCAGCTCCCTGCAGGCACTGCTGGCTGCATCGCTGTCATCACCCACCCTCTTGGCAATGAAGTGGGGAATGGGGCAGATGAAGTAAAAGATCAACACAAACAGAGGCCAGTACACTCTGGGAGGGGGAAAAAATAAATGCATCATCAGTTAAAACAGGTACTTCGATCAGAAAGTTGCTGCAGAACTTCTAATCTGACTTTGTGGCTTGAAAGTGGATTAACCACAATTTCACATAAAATTGGGCAACTCCTCCTTGTTTTCCCTCTGTTGATGGAGCAGGATCCAACCTCTCACACGACCAAGAGGTAATTTATTTTACTTTTGATCATTTTGCTGATTCAGCTCTCACCACAGAGGGAGCAGGAAATGCACTGGAGCAGGACAGGAGCAGCTTTCCCAAATTACAGGGATAAAGCAGCCAGCTGCAGACACACCCTTGCACTCTCATATCTGTGTCAGAGCTCTCAGGAGCCTCCTCGGAATTTTTAAAGGGTTACAGACACAGAAGAGTGGAATTATAGAGCAGTTTGGGCTGGAAGGAAACCCAAAGCTCATTCAGTTCCAGCCCTGCCATGGGTGGGGACATCCCAAACGGAATCTTGTGGGAAGAGGGCTGTTCAAAGCAACAGGAAATGAAGGAAAATATTTGTGTGAGATTAAAAACGCCTCTTTAGCAAGGCGGCTCCGCTTTTCCTGAGGCAGCACAGAGCTGTCTGCCGTCTTTTTTTTTAAAACAGAAATGCAAATATCGGCTAAGGAAGTGATGTTTAATCACAACAAACCGCCACGTGCCAAGAGCCTGGAAGGGGAGCTCTGCCGGAGGAGCCAACCAGCTCCATGAAATCAGAGAAACACCTCAATGAATGGATTTGAAGCAGGAGAAGCTGTGCGAAGGGCACCGGCCCGCTCACCCGTAGTACTCCAAGGCGCAGCCCAGCATGAGGAACGTCAGCCCGATGGCTCCGCTGAACGACAGGGCCACGAGAGCTGCAACGGCACGGGGCGGGGTGAGCAAGGGGCACCGGGGAGAGCCTCACGGGCAGCCTCCGGGCACCGGGGAGAGCCTCACGGGCATCCTCCGGGAATAACCTCATGGGCATCCCCCCGAGCACCGGGAATAGCCTCATGGGCATCCTCCGGACACCGGGAATAGCCTCACGGGCATCCTCCCGGAATAACCTCATGGGCATCCCTGCCGGGGCACAGAATCGCCTCACGGGCATCCCTGCCGGGAACCGCCTCATGGGCATCCCTGCCGGGCGCCGGGAACCGCCTCACCGGGAGCCGGGCATCCCTCAGCGAGGGTCGGTACCGCCTCCCCGGGTGCCGGGCACCCCTCCCCGCCACTCCCGGCCCGCTCCGAGGCGCCGCCCGTGTCTCTCTCCCTCACACGGCGCCCCGCTACCTTTCACGCCCGCCATGTCCGGGCTGCGTTGGCACCGCGCGACTTCCGCCCTCTGGCCCCGCCCTTTTCCCCGCGTCACGTGACCGAGGCTTTAAAAGGGCGGGCTGTGGGCGGGAACGCTTTTTCCCGCCCCGCCCGCGCTCGCGACATGGGGCGGAGCGTCCTGAGGGGCGTCCTGAGGGGAGGCTCTGGGTGGGGCTGAACGCACGGAAACCTCGCCAAAAAATGGGTTTATTTGATGTGCGGCACATATATCTGTGTAATAAATGGCTATGTGTGTGCAAGAAATAGATATATACAGAATAAACGTATATTTGTGCACCTGAGGGGCATCCTGAGGGGAGGCCCTGCGGTGGGGCTGAACGCACGGCAACCTCACCCAAAAATGGGTTTATTTGATATGCAGCCCCTGTATCTGTGTAATAAATGGATATATATGTGCGATAAATGGATATATGTGCGTGATAAACGTATATTTGTGCACGGCTGCGGTTGGAATGCATAAACCGCTTTAAAGAGCTCCCGCCCCTCAGGCATTGCCGTTTTGTGGGTAATCCTGAAAACCTCTGTTTTCATCCCAAAAAATGGACCCGGGCACCTGTTTGTCTCATGCAGGGCTACCTCAGGGTCTGCAACATTACCCCTTCTGCTAACCCACACTGAGAAAAGCAGATCTTTTTTAATAGCAGTGTTTTTCAAGCCTTGGATTTTCGAGATGGCATATTTGAGACCCTCTTTTTGACCACCGAGTAGCCTTTTTGCCTCAACGATGGCCTTTTAAACCCAAGAACAGCCTGTTTGACTCAGTTATGGCCTTTTTGCTGCAAGAACAGTCTTTTTCTCCCAAGAAGAAGATGGGAAAGCCCAAGAGCAGCCTTTTGCCCCAAACCCAACCATTCTGACCCAAAAACTGCATTTTTGTCCCAAGAATGGCTTTTTTGAGGGAGATTTTGTGCTTTCACTCCCCCTCCCCAGGGAGCTTTTCTTCACATACCTCCCTTCTCAGCTCTTCTCATTTCATATCTTCCCTGATTTGTATTTTCCCCCATTTTTCATTATTAATTTTAAATCATTTTGAATCAAGAAAACCAATTAAAACAGGCTTAAGCAGCTAAGTGCTTCAAGTGAAAATTTCAGGTCTGGCTGAGGACTCTGAAGTGCAGTAGCCTGAGAACAGCAATATCAAAATTTGTTTCCAATTAATTTGGGAAAAATACCTGGAATGCCAACCTGTGGATAATGATCACCCCTCACACAGGAGCAGATGCAGGACTTGAACCTTGTGGTCACGAGCACAGAACATACCTGGATATGTTAATTTGAGCTTTTTAATGTATATACAAATGTTTTAGACCAGTCACAATTTCATTGAGTATATACCGTATTTACAAAAATTACAATAATTTAGTCAAACAGTAAACCTGAACATTGATAACCTCTGTCACTACCAGATATGACAAGAATGGGTTGGGTTTTTTTTTAGTTAACTATTTGGATATACATATGTCCTAATACTTTCATGCATCCATAAAAACATTAGGGATGGAAATAATCAAAGCTGAAGTGGGGTAAGGGTTTCTTTTTGGTAAAGTTTAATGGTGGATTTGTATTTTGTGTATGGATGAGTATCCAGAGTTATGTGCCATGACAAACTCGATACAAAGCTAATGAGGTTTTTCATCATTAAAAAAAGTACGTTATAGTAATGAGATCCTTTTTTATTATATAGGCATAGGTCACAATATCTACAAATGTGAATGAGAAACAATAAACCAACAAATCACAGGAACATGATTCACATTCCAGTTATCTCTTTAAATAAGACAAGCACATACTGGATCAAAACATTAATAAATAACATCCAGTTTGTTACTATTATCTTAAGGTCTTTTATATAAAAGGAGACCTAGGTGTTGGTTTCACATTTTTCAGTTAATGGCAGTAAATAATGGACCAATACAACAAAAGGATGAGTTTTATACAGAAAGCCATGTACTTTGACACACTGTCTTTGCAGTAATAGCTTTGCCACTTGGAAATGTAAGTGCAACAAGTAGTGGATTGTCTTGGAAAACCACCAGCCCTAAAGACTCACATCAGATGGCAACCTGTTCCTGAGGCAGTAAATACAAATTATTTCCTGCCCATCTTCTGAGAATCCCTCAAATACAGATACATGTGGTAAATAAACTGCTAGCTATAGTTACTCTACGAAAGAACGCCAGAATTTGGGGTGAAGTTTGAATTTGAACTCACTTTTGAACTAGGAAAGCTGCTTCAGCTTTAGGATCAGAGAGATTTCCTCGTGATGTTATTGCTTTGGTCCAATATAAACTTCTCAGATAATCAATTTGCACTGTATTGACCTCAAAAATCAGACCTGGTCTGATGGTTGTCTGCGTGACAGCTTGTACACCATGATCTGAAAAATGAAGCTGCAACAGGTTTCAGCCTGCCAAGAGCCTTGGCCAAGTGCTCTGGAGCTGATAAAGGCATAAAGGTGATACAAGTGGGCTGGAAAAATTCTGAATCCTCAGGAGGGGAAGTGTTACCTAGAGACTGGGAAGCTTCTAAAACTTCGCAGCAGAATTTGAAGTTGTTGGTATTACTCTGATGGTTTCAAGCTGCTGATGAGAACACCATGGGAAATGCAGGATGTGCTCATTCCTCACTTTGACAAGCATGGATTCACCCTTCCCCTGAAACTGCTCTTTAACAAACCAACGAGGTGCTGTTTAATCAAGGACTTGTTGCTCGCTTTCCAAAGCACTTACTGAGGAATTTCGCCTGCACAATTCACTGCAGGACTGGGAGGTGCAGCACAGGATTAATGCAAAATGCCACGCTGACCTAACCCAGGATTCAGCTTTGGCTCAATTCAGGCAGACTACACTACATGAGCAATTAAGCAGCAAATGGTGACTGTTAGGAGTGTGCCTAAACCACAGCTGAGCACTTCAACTGGATAATTTGATCCAAACCCAGGAAAAAGAAAAGGTACATCGAAGTTTGGGCCTCACCACCAGCTGCTGAACTCAACTGAAGTGTTGCCGTATCACATCTCACAAAAAAAAAAGGTAGGAAATTCACCAGCTACACTGTGTTGGAGACAGACCAATTCCACCTTTTCCCAGTATGTGTTCTCTCTCATCCCACTGCAGTCCAAAATAAAATAGAAAAGTTACCAGAAACTGTAACCCCATGGCTCTGGTAGGGTGAGCCAGGTGGCCAGAGTTCCTCTGAGCTCAGGATTCTGGAGACAAGTGTTAGGACACCTTTCTCTTGTTCTTCATGATAAGTATTAGGCTCTTAGTTTTCTGAAACTTCTGAATTTCCAGCCAGAGTTTGGTTGATCTGTGACATTTGTGACAAGAGACTATATAAGCACTAGCACGGGTCTGTAGTGGAGACTGAGAAAGTACCTAATACAAGGGTTTTTGGCCTTGGTTTTCAAATTCTGACCAGGCATCGTTTAGCTCCATAAATATCATCTTTGCATATTGTTCATATGGCTGCCCAGTAGCCTGGAATAAAAACAGAGAGAAAAGAGGGATATCAGAGCTCCCAAACCCAACCACACGTGAGCAGATTCCCTAGCAGTTCCATGAAGTTTCACTTATTCCTTGACAAAAATAAGCTGCTCTGGAGGGCTGCCTTCCTTAAGAAGTTCTTGGCTTTGCTGCTCCTCAGAGCTGACAACCCCAGAGTGGGATAAAGCACTGTCCCATGGGCATAACAAATGTAACCTTGTAAATAATAAATGTACCTTGGCGTTGGGAGAGGAATTTTACCTGCACTGAAAGGGCAGAGCAGCCACTTGGCACAGCTCCTGGATAAAATCAGTATTCCTGCAAACCTGAGGCAGCCCCATCCTCCCACACCTTGAAACTCTCAGGGTTTCCATTCCCCTCCAAGGGGAAACCTCCTCCTCCCCATGGGGTGTCCCAGATGGAGTCACTGCTCTCTGGTCAGCCTGGAGCAGCAGCCAGACCATGAGCCACAAGCTGGGCAATCAAACAACCTGATTGTTCCATTTTAGGAGTTTGATTTCCATCTCCTCTAGCAGCAACAAAACTGGGGCTGTTGTCCACCAGCAGAATGGCTGAGAACCAAAGTGAGAGTGATAAAAGCTCTGAATTTCTGCTGCTTGAAGCAGCAGGTTGTGAGCACAGTCTTAGGGCTGGGAGGGGTTACAGACCCCCTGACTGGTCTGGGTTGGGAGGGACCTTAAAGACATCCCATTCCATGGGCAAGGACACTGTCCACTAGACCAGGTTGCTCCAACTTGGCCTTGAACACTTCCAGGGATGAGTTTAGAGTCCTCAGCTTCCAGAAACCAGCAAAAATCTTCAGCTCCCCCTTTATAATGAACACCAACAGTTTCCACCCAGGGCAGAAGCAGCCCAGCCTTACCTTGTCAGGGTGAACGACGAGCACAGCCCGCCTGTACACCTTCTTCACCTGCTCTGGAGTCACCAGATCTGCCATGCTCACTGGCTTCCACTTGGTCTCCCCTTCCCACAGCACCGTGTGCATCGTGGACAGCAGGGCTCTGATATTCCTCTCCTTCCCTTCAATCCATTCCAGCACCTGCAGAAAGGAATGGGAGGCTCAATTTATGCCTCACGTTAAATATTCCACTAGGACAAAGTTTCTTCATTTGAATAGCCATGACCCCAAGGAGCATCTTAAATTTCTTTCCATGCTTTAGAAAACCTTTGTTTAATTGTCATTAATTTTTATATCACTGCTTGAAAGTTAAGACACAGCTTAAGAGACATGCTTGCTAAAAAACTGACTTGGTAACACTTCATGGAATAGTCAAAAGATAAAGAAAATGTTTAACTCTCTGGTTCTTTAGCAAGGTTAATTGTACACCTAAACTAAGCTCAGTTACAGCTAAAATGTAAATGTGAAAACCAAAGCATAAATAGATTTCATAGTTCCAGGCTGAGAATTATATTGGGAAGGTGAAGTCAGCTGGGAGCTTCAGTGACTCAACAGCTTTTGTGAGGATAAAAATGGGAACTGGGAAAACTCCTGCCCACTCTATGGCCTGACATCTGTCCAGCTGTTGTGGCTGATGTTTGTGTTCAGCCTGGTTGCTGGCACACCCTTCCCAAAGATTAAAACCTTCCCACAAAGTTAAAAAAAAAAGGAAATTTTTAGAGGATCATTCTGTTTTCTAGAACTTTGCTTGGCTTTTGCTGCGGCTCTTCCTCTGAGTTCTCTCTCCTTCTGTAATCCCAATTTGTGGTTTCATATTTCACATACAGAGCAGGGCAGACTGAATTCCCTTCCCTTTCATAAGAGATCTGCAGTTTGGCCATTTATTGAGGAGAGATGAGAGAATTCCAAAGCAGGCAGGATTAATGAGGCAGAGGATTAGTTCAATTAGCTGCGCCCTGCTAATCAGGGCTGGAGTGATGTGGAAGAGCAGCAGCCCAGACAGTGCCACTGAGCAAACCACTGTTGATGTGGTCTGGCTGAGGACAGAAATGTAACCTTGGAGTTTTAAATCTATTGAGGACATGGAATGACAGTGAGAACATCACCAAAAGCTTTGCTTACTTTGAGTTTTTCAGGGTCCATCTCCTTTGCCATTTCTTCTTTTCTCATCTCAGCTATTGTTTTGGGGCCCTTCTTGTCCTTATGAGCATTAAACCCTTGACCAGATAATAAATCTTCGAAATCTGCAGACACTTTTGGCTTGGAATCTTGAAAAACAAGATTTGAAGTTATTATCATCATAACATGGGTGTATTTAACATGGTTTTCTACCTAAACTCAATCACATTAACAACCTCTCAGTGCAGGTTCTCATAAAAGATGTTACTTAATGTTACTTTTAAATTATTATTATTATTATTATTATTATTATTATTATTATAGAATCACAGAGTGGTTTGGGTGGGAAGGGACCTTAAAGTTTATCCAGCTCCAACCCCATGCCATGGGCAGGGACACTTTCACTGTCCCAGGTTGCTCCAAGCCCCATCCAACCTGGCCTTGGACACTTCCAGGATTATTTTGGAAGCTCGTTAGGAACACAGGACTTCTAAACAGCACGAATTGGAGTCTAGGACAGCTTATCTCGCCAAATGATCAACACGACTGACTTGCTTAGCCCTAACTCGCAAAAAACCCGAATTTTAGAAGCCAACCCATGGCTGGTGCGCCGCAAAGCTCTTACCAACATTAGCAGCTCCCTTGCCGCGCTCTCCCTGCGCGCCGGGCATGGCCGAGAAGCTGACATTGTAGTTGGGTTTGTTCTGCGGGGAGGCGTGCGGCGCTCCGGGCTGCGCTTTGGGCTGCGCGCCCTGCCAGCCGTAGCTCGCTCCCTGCTGCCACCCGCTGCCACCCATGGGCTGCGGCGGTGGCTTCTGCGGCGACGGCGGGAACCCCCCGCCCATGCCCGTCGGCGTGGTGGGCTTGCTGGCGAACGAGGGGCCACCTGCGGGGACAGGGGGAGAGGAGACAGGGTGCGAGTTACGACAGGGAGCTCGTTCGCCTTCCCTAAAGGGATTGTCAGTGACATTTCCCGGTTTTCAGCTCTGCCACAAACTTTTGCAGCGTCGGTTTTGCCCTGTCATTGCTCTGTGAGCAGCTGGCTTGGAGGATTTGAGGAATTGGTTGGGGGAACAGGGAAAGCTGGGTGGAGCTAACAGGGAGCCACAGCTCTGTGTGCACGGTGGCAACACAGAATGACAGAATGATTTAAGGTCGGGAAGGATCTTGCAGCTCATCCAGTTCCACCTCCTGCCATGAGCAGAGACATCTTCCACCAGGCCAGGTTGTTCAGAGCCCCATCCATCCTGGCCTTGAGCACTTGCAGGGGTGAGGAACCTCTCTGGGCAGCCTGTGCCAACATCAAGCTGCTGGTGGTGAAATCCTATCTCCTCACGCTGTGCTGCTTAATGCCATGCACAGAGATGTGTTCCAGCACCTCGTTGCTGCAGGGAATGCTCCTCTGGCTCTGTTTGTGTTTGTGGGAGGTACCCAGTGTCAATGGTTTATTATTTCAGACTGACATCCACACTCAACTCCCAGCTCGGCAATGTGTCATGGAAACTGGATGAGGTGCTTTCGACTTAGTCACGACCAACAAAAATGTGCTTAAATATCCCAGGGATGCCAAGTCATTTGTTTTTAAACCCCACCACTCTCCTCCAGAATGCATGTTTTAAAAGGACCTCGGTGGCTCTGTCGTGGGCCTTGGCAGCCTTTTTATTTTGCTCCTGCAGAGCAGCCTGCAATCCAGCAGAGGGAACTGGGAAACCTAATTCTAGACCCATGCTGCTACTGACGCAAAGGGGAAAACAAACATCTCACCAAACCACAAGGGCTCCCAAAGCGCTGAGGGCAGCAACAAAGGCAAGAAAAATCTATTTACCACAGGCAGACAATGCTGGGGTTTAAGGAAAGCTTCAATCATTTCTCAGAAATGCCTTTTAAATGCTGAAATTGAGGGTTTGCTGATTGTTTTATGACATAAAACAATGGGAAAAGCCTTTTCTAAGCAGTCAGGCTTTGTAGCCAGGTGCAGATACCCCACCTTTAGATAATACTGCAAATGAGAGGCAGATTAATTCCACAGGTTTCCTCACCAAGCAGAAAAATGAGTCAAGTCTAGAAGGAAACAATTCCTCAAGAACTCCAGCAGCTTTGCAGAGCCCAATTCCCCTCCCAGGCCTGTAGCAGCAGCTCTCCAGCCAGAGCTGAACACAGAGCATCCTCAGCCAGAGCATGTTGAGACTTAGCAGAGGTTAGGCTTTGAACCCATGCAGCCTGCTGAGCTCCCTGCACGTTGCCAGCATATTTTTTGACAAGGGATCAGGAAACACATGGATTTGTGAGAGTTTACAGGGAATCAGGCAGAAGGGAAAGCTTGGCAGCAGCACTGGCATGCAGGTAGATGAGAAACACCCCCCATACCAGGCTGTTCAGCCTATTTCTCTAAAAGAATGCTGCTAATTTATTCTTTTCTTTCTTTAATAAGGGATGCAAACCTGCTAAACTCGCTCCAAGGCTTCCCAGATCAGCAAATGGATCCAGTGTTTGGGGTTTAGCCTGATGAGTGGGAGTGCTGTGGAGGGATCCTGTAGGACTGGTGGCAGCAGACTTACTTCCCATTCCTAGACCACCTTAAAAATAAAAATAAAATAAAAAAAATATGTATAAAAGAACATTTTTCCTCCTGTTTGACATGAGTGCAGCTCTTCCCCAGCTCTCAGCCACATATTAGAAGACTGCTATTAAAATTGGGTGTACCATTGTCAGGTTCCTCAGCAGCCTCAGACTTGTTGCACACCCACTCCCAATTAGGAACAGCAGCAGGAATGTTCCCCAGACTGTCTGCACTGACAGAGGAATTATGATAGATAGATGGATGTATTTTAAGAACTAGAAGCCTTCAGGAAGCAACTTTGCTAGGCCATACACACTCTCCCAAAATTAGAAAGTATCATACCATTTAGTGGCATCCCAGGAATCACAGCACTTCCCAGGTCCTTCCTGAGGCTCTACATGGAATGAAACACTCCTGTGGATATCCTCAGTGATACCTGTCCTGCTCTGGGCTCTTGAGGAAACAAATCCAGATTTTTTTGAATTTGGAAATCTTTAGAGGGAACCTCTGCAGTCGCTGGCAGCATTTTCCCACTGCCTCTCCCCTCTCAGAGCTCCTTAAAGGTTTGGTTTTGTCCACCACCCTGAATTTTTATGTCACATACCTGCTTTGTTGGGCCAGTCCCAACCACTGGAAACATCTGGTTGGATAGAAACTGTTGGAGTGCTAGAAGCTAAACAGAATGGTTGACATCAATATCTCAAAGTAGACCCAAGGAACACATGTTAGATGATCAGGCACAAACAAATCCATAACTGAATGTGTTTCAGACAAGGTTACACATTTAATTTTTGGATGAGAAGGAGGAAATTAGGGAACATTTTAAGCAAAGTGAAGAAAATTCCCTCTCTTCAGTCAAATTCAGCTGTGAATTTGGTCAGGGTTAGGACTGGATCTAAAGAAAGTCGATGCCTGCAACTAAAATCACCAAAGGATGTGTGTTTTCTCTTAATATGCCAGGCTGTGCTTAGTGCAATTAATGGTAGTTTGGCTCAAAGGAGACCTCATAACCACAGGAATATGTGGGCAGACATTCTTCATGGCCTCTTTTTTTATTTATATAAATAGCCTATTAATTAAGTCTAAGACCTGAGCAAAACTCAGCTCATCCTACCACACTTCAAATACTGAATATATTTTAAGTCTGGAGACCAAAAGCTCTTTCCTGTTTCGTGGGGTTTCTGTGGTTTAGACTCGTTTTTATGGGAAGCATCAGTTTGTCCTTAATGGTTCCATTTCTATTTCAAAGCAACATTTTGCATTTATTTAAACCCACTGGAAGAGCCTCTCCTTTCTTACCCATGTGAAAGGGATCACTGTGCACAGTTGGTGAAGGGCTTCTTGTGGCCTGGAGGAAAGGATCTCCAGGGCCAGCTGATGAGCCAAGGAAGGAACCCAGGAGGTCTGGACCCGTTTGCTTGGGGCTACTTCCAAATGGATCAAAGGCAGTGGCTGGGAAAACATATTTGAGAAAACGAAATCATTCACTTGGACCAGGAATGTGCTTTGGGGGAAAGGCACTGCTGTGGGGAGAAGGGAATCTGATATTGCAGGTAGCAAATAGAGAGGGTGAGACTGTGGGGGAGAGCATCAATACCCTAAATTCTGGGCACCTGAGGAGTTCCATGACTTGGTCATGGCAACAAACTGACCCCATTTCTCATTTCCAAAGAGAGAGGCTGAATTTAGAGGCAGGAAAAGTGATTATTTAAGGACTCAGGCGCTTCAGGTGCAGTTTGAACTTGCACACACTGTCAGTAGATGGTGGAGGACAGTCTGGAGTTACTGCCCTGGTGCAACTCCTGCCATTCCTGCTTCCTCTCAAGATGATTTCAGGCTGGCAAAAGTTATCCAGGTTGGGGATAAAAGGACTTTTAGAAAAAGCTTTAGAAAATAACTGATACCTTTCCTACAGAGCTTCCCTTGTTACAAAAATCCGGTTCTTCTTACACTCCATTTTTGATCCATTTGTTGAGTGCTCTCTCTTTGGAGAGAGCTTCTTGGGCTTCTTGTAAAAACCCCAAGAAGCCCAGCCAAAAGAAACTCCTCTGAAGTCACTCAGATTCTTGTCAACAAATTTAAGATAAAAAGCATCCTGAAAGGTGCAATCCCTAGAAGCTCTGCATTGTGGTAATGATGCTACTCATTACTTATGTCACATAGTCACTACTCACTCATCCTTGCTTTCATGAGTTGGGGCAATTTAGCTGTGTGATGCTGGCTCAGCAAAGCTCATAAATCCATAAATCTTTTCCTGATCTGTTGCTGCACCCCTGCCTTGTGTGATGTGTCTGCACAACCTTCCCACCCTGGGGGAGAGCTCTCACACTGAGCCTGCAACAGCCACAGCAAGAGGAACCTTCTCCAGCTACAAGTGACCAATTTCTTCCACTGAAACTTGGATTCTTCTTCTCTCTCTCTGCACTTGCTCTCCTTCAAAAGATCCCTCTCCACTCCTTCTGCTGGCCTGGTCTCGGAAGATACAGAAGTTCTCTATTTCCTACTCCAGGGTCACTATCACAGCTCCAAGTTAAAAGAGTTAAAAGAGGAATTAAACTCAGAGTGCTGTGGCTCTACCCAAAACCCAAGAGAATATTTTTTTAACTCATCATCTCCTCATATGCACTACTGGACACATGAAAAGAGCAAAACTGAGGATCTCCAGTGGCTGTTGGTGTGAGGAGCCCCCAGAGCCCTGGGTGTGCTCCAGTTTGGTTTGGTGAGGATGCACCAGCTGTGGGGTGGAGGAGCTGCTTGGCCTCCATTTCCTGGCGTGGGGCTATCCAAGAGCAATCCAGCACCCCAGAGCAGATCCCCCAGTGGGATCCTCCAAGCCCAAGGCACCATTACCTTCTCCCACCCTCGGCGACGGCGACGGCGACGCCGAAGCTGCCGAGCGCCGCGGAGTCGACTGCACGGATCCAGCGCCCCCCCCATGGAACACCTCCTCAGCCGCTGCCCCGGGGCTCTGCGAGCTCGGCCCGGCCCCAAACAAATCATTCAGCAGCTCGGAGTTAGAGGGGGCAGCGCTGGGCTGCGAGGGAAAGCTCTTGCTCATGGGGCTGCCATCCAGGCCCAGCAGGTCCACGTCTTCAGGGGGAGGTGGTGCTGGAGGCTCTTGCTGCTTTTTGCTGTGTTTTGGGGTCCCGTGGGGTTTTTCACCGCTGGCATTACTGTGCTGACTGGAAAGGGACAAGAGTTCGTCATCTGACTGTTCGCTTTCCTCATGCACCAACGCTGCTCGATCCTCTGAGGTGGGGTGAGAGCTACTTTTGTCAGATTTCTGATCTAAATGATGATTGGAAATAAAATTAGGCAGCTGTTAGTTTGGTCATCACAAAGGTCCCGTAAAAATCAGCTTACAAGCAGAACAGAAAGCTACTGAGAATAGCACAGCAGCATTTTGCTAAAATAATTTTGCTTTTTGAAATAAAAGTCGGCTAATTTCTTCCCCATAAGGGTTCTCCAGCCCTGGCACAGCTGCCCAGGGCAGTGGTGGAGTCCCCATCCCTGGAGGATGTGGCACTTGGGGACATGGGTGAGTGGTGGCCTTGGCAGTGCTGGGGAATGGTTGGACTCAATGACCTTAAAGGTCTTTTCCAACCTAAATGATCTCATGATTCCTTTGCAAAGATTAACCTAGATTTTATCATCAAGGCTTCTTTCTTACAACTTTTAGCATGAAGGAGGCCTTGGGTGAAGGTTCACCCCAGAACTGTGTCAATAATGGTCCCACAGAGCACAGTTGGAAGGGGATGTTGTAGGAAATGAATTCCCACTCCACTGCAACATCAGGGTGTGCCCAGCAACACCTCTGTGATCTAACGGGAAAGCCGTGCTACAGTGGGATCCTCCAGCCTCTCTGTGCTCCCAGCAGGGGCAAAAGGAGTTGTTTCTGTTCCCTGAAGCAGATTTGACTCTGAAAACCAAGCCTTGCCTACCTTGCCAGCTGAGAGAGGAGAAGAAGGCGCTCTGCCCAACGTTCCTGATGTTATCCTGGGCGGAATCCGTGGCACCTCTGCCTGCAGCACAGAGCACCAGAGAGGTAGAATCAACCAAACCCAGCTCAGCATGAAATCATGCAAAGGGAATAAATCCATGCAGCCCTTACCTGCCAAAGCAAGAGTGTCCTGGTGCTCCTGGTGGGAGGAGAAGAGAATGGAGGGATTGATGTCCTTTGTGGTGAAGTTCTCCCATGGGGGAGTTAATTCAGTTTGTCTGTCTGCAGACTGTATTTCTATGTCCAGTATAACATGAAAGAGCTGAGGGTATTTGTCTGGAGAGTCACAGGCATCCAGCTCAGGCCTAAAGGGGACAAGAGTGGTCCAGTTTAAAAGGGAAGAATATTTCTGGAAAGCTATAAAAAGGCTTTCAGTATATTCAGGCTTTTCATATTTCATCGGTGACTGTTCTCCCTCAGCCTTCATCAGGCTTTTATGCATCAGGTTTGATTTATGTTCAGCTTCAAACACTCACTTGGTGAATTTGAGAGTGGTTGTTCCCAGGGCTATGAATCCAGTGTGAAATTGGATTTGGAATATTTGTGTGTTGGTCATCTGAAAAGAAAAAAAAAACAACACAGAGAGCACCAGACTGAACAAGGGCTTCAATACATGAGTTATTTAAATCTACCCTGATCTTAACTACTGCACAACTTAATTCATTCTGCTTGTTCTACAGGCAATATTTCCTTCTCAATATTCCCAAATATTCCCAATATTTCCATCTGTCTTAAACCCTGCTGCTGCAGGCTCTGTACATCAGAAAGCCTTCAGGAATACACCTTCTTTCCCTGCTTCTCTTTATTTCTGGGATCTACTCATCAGTTTTGCAACAAAATGCAAAATCAATCAATTTTGCAATGAAGCTGTTCCCACTGAATACATTGGAGCAACAGGTTTGTTTCCCAAAAAACATAAACCATTTCACTTGGAGTAGAGGCTTCAGAGAAATATCATCAACACAGCAAATGGCACCAGTCATGAACGGAGAGGAGGAAAACATTCACGGCCGCTCTGCAACTTGAATATTTAGGTTTCAAATCTATCCTCAGGGAAACGATGGAGACTCCAGAGTTTAACCAGCTCTCCAGAGTTTAGCCAGCTCTCAGTTCCCCACACTGACTCCACAAGAGAATCCAAAAGAAGCTCCTACTTTGGCTTGGAGACGTCCCCCGATGGTCGATCTCATGTGGTAGACGGAGACAACGACATCTCCATGGACAGTGGCTCCCAGTGGGATCAGCACTTTCCCTTCCTGCACACGGTATTCCCTTCGAGGGGAACAGGAGGAAAGCCATGGTTAAGCTCTTTTCTCCCACAAAAAATCTCTCACCTCATTCAGGCCAAGCAGGAAGGTGCATTCAATGCTCTGCTTGGTTAAAACAAAAATATTCCACAGGGGGAACTAGCACAGCACTGAGCAATCTCTATGCAGTTATCCCACCTCCTGACAACCTCAAATCCTGATGTCTGTGCAGTTATCCCACCTCCTGACAACCTCAAATCCTGATGTCTGTGCACTTATCCCACCTCCTGACAACCTCAGACCCCCTCTGGCCATTTATTTCAACCTTAGGCACTAACTTCCCATGAAAATGTTCATTTATCAGGCAGCCTGGCAGTGACTGCAGCACAGCTCTTGCACAGCCCAGTGAAAGCCTGGCTGCCTGCAGGGGGTCTCAGGGACTCACTTCATTCTCTCGTACTCCTGGGAGGTGGTGAGGATCCTGGTCTCCCCGCTGAGGATGTCGCAGAAGGGCCGGCAGCCGTTGCGTTGCTTGTTGAAGCAGGGCACGGGGCTCAGGGTGACTGACTTGATGGTCAGGGGTTTGCAGTGGGGGATGACAGGTTTGTCTGCTATTAGGTCACAGATGTATCCTATGTACCTGCAGGCACAGAAAGCAGGGCTGAAAGCTGCAGTTCTTTCATTTCAAAGTCCAGGGAAAGGCGATTCTTTCATAGGCCCAGGACTGGAGTTTGCATGGGCTCCAACATCCCTGCAGCTGGCACAAAATGTGCATTTTGACTGCTGTGTCTGTAAGCTGACAGGAGAGGAACCTGTGAGCACAGGTTCAGCAAGGGATGGTTGCGTTGGAAGGGACCTTTAGCAGTCATCTGATCCAGGGACTTCTAAAATAACAGAATCATTCGGGTTGGAAGATCTGAAGATCACCTGCTCTCTGCTCAGAGCAGAAGCAGCACCACAGCTCTGTCTCAGAACTGGAGTTTGTGCTGGGGATCATCCCCAACCAAGATCTCCAAGGAAAGAAACCTCACAGCTGCTCTGGACAAGCTCTTCCAGCATCTGATCCCCACTTTTCCATTATTTCTGGACCCCTGCCTCAGCCTAGGGGCCAAAGCACACCTGACAGGGATTTGGGCAGCTGGAGCACGAGGAATAGAGCTCCCAGTGCTGAGCCAGGATACTGTACCTCCTGTGAGATGGCCACAGTACAATCCCAGGTCTCTTTGTGTTCAGCAGCTGCACAGCAGGGCCAGGATGAGAGAAGAGGTGACAGAAACAGAACATTGCACTGACCAGAACTGCTGAGGCTGCACGGCCGTCCTGGGAAGGAGAGGGGCAGGGGGGAGAAAAACATTTTAGTATCAGCTTTCTGCTCTTCCTGAAATCACAAAAAACTTATCCAGAAA
Source organism: Lichenostomus cassidix (assembly GCF_008360975.1). Lineage (NCBI taxonomy): Eukaryota > Metazoa > Chordata > Aves > Passeriformes > Meliphagidae > Lichenostomus > Lichenostomus cassidix. The sequence goes on from NC_139489.1 coordinate 1,389,124, forward strand.
GACTGGGATTGAGAGCACAAGATGATGAGGAATTTTTAATTCTGTGTCATTTGTTCAACACTCAGTGAATAGCACTGGTCTGGATCAAAGATAAATAATATCCAGGGAGAGCCAAAGCTGAGGGTGGTTTGCACTTGTTTGGAAAGCCCACAAGTACATTTTGGCTGCAAATGTTGCTGTTTCATGGCTGCTCCCAAGCTGTAATTTTAGAATTATGTCAAACATAGGCCTGGAAGTGACCACAGGGGTCAGAGTGCACCCAGCCTACAGCTGCAGGCAGTCATCTAATAGAAATTTATCCTGGAAAAGGATAAAGAAACAAAAAATCCAGCCCCAGGCTCCCTCACCCAAACACCTCCACAGCCCTGAGCTTACAGGTTGCTGCCAGTGGGGTTTTTTTTAAGGTCATTATGGGGGAAAGTTTGCTGAGTCACACTGATAGATCAAAAATATAGGAACAGCAGGAGAGAATCAACATATTCCCAGTGGCCTGGATCTCTGCTGTACCTGGAATGAGGTGATGAGTTTTGTGGATGGGGAATCCACAACTCCTCAGGGTCTCACCACTCTTGTTTCAGATAAATTTTAGGCATTCCAGCTATTTTCTGTAGGATTTTCCCTACTGGAGCTGCTCCAGGCCCCAGGAACCTGCCTGACATGAACAGGCCCTTTGCTTTTTTCAAGTTCAGCCCCTGCCAATTGTTTCTGACAGGATCTCTCAGGTTCATATAAACTAAGTGGGTTTCTGCAGCCTCATTAGGAAGTGTTGGAAAGGACTCCCTGCCCTTTATCACATTATCCTGATATCCATTGCTCAAGGGACAGTAAAGGAATTGGATTTTTGAGTTAGATTTCCAGGACTGGAGGCATCAAGAGCATCTTCCTCTCTGTTTGAAGGGAATTTACGTCCTGGAGCCTCTGGCTGTGCAAGGCAGAAATGCCAGGCTCATATGGGAGCTCTGTGCAATTTGGGATCAGTCATTTCCTCCTTTCCTCCCAGGTTCTGCTGATCAGAGCTGACAGCCTCCTGCTCTAATTTAGGCTCCAGGAGCAACGAGAACTCTCCTTTGGGGCATTGCTGTCAATATGAAAGGTTGGATGGAGTGAATTAGGAGTGATCCAGGATCACACCACTCTCACCCAGCCCAGCATTGCCCAGTGCTCAGTAATCCCTGTGGGGAGTTCTCAGTTCAGCTGGGCTGGAGAGAGGAGCAGAGGCAGCTGGGCTCCTTCAGCCAGGCCTGGCAACTCCTGATGGCAAGAGACTTCCACAATCTCCATTTCACAGTTCGACAGAATTCCCAAGTCTGTGTTTTGTGCCCAATTCCCATCACCCTTCAGTCTAAAGGCTGTTTGCTGCTGTGACTAGCTAGGGTAAAATGCAAATCACAGAATCCCAGGATGGTTTGGGTTGGGAGGAACCTCAAAGCCCATCCTGCCATGGAAGAGACACCTTCCACTGTCCCAGGCTGCTCCAGGCACTGTCCAGCCTGGCCTTGGACACTTCCAGGGGATCCAGGGGCAGCCACAGCTTCTCTGGGAAGCCTGTTCAACTGGGCGAGTCACAGCAGGCTGACAACTTTTACAGTCAGTTCTTGGGTGAAATTCAAACCTTTTGGCTACCCATCACCTCTCCTATAGGATGATTTTGACCTCTCCTGTGTTGCATTCCTGCTTCTCATTCGGTGTCAGCTCTTCCAGCTCAGCTCTGGGGGATGATGTCCCTTCTCCAGGTCCCTTTCACTCCATCCCTCCTCTCTCAGAACTGTCCCCAGCCTCACCCCAGGCTCCAGCCACGCCCTGTGCAGTGTCACCCGGCACTCCTGGTCCCCAGGCTGGCTGCTGGGGGTTCACTCACCATGCAGTGGATGACACAGACGTTTTTGGGGTTCTGCTGCAGCCAGTTGTGCATGTTCTTGCAGACAGCATAGAGGTTGTGCAGGCTGGGCGCCTGCCGGACGGGCCAGCTGCACTCGGACACCTGCAGGGACAGGGGGACATTCAGCAAGGCTGCAAGTCCTCTACAAACTCTATACAGATCCTCTACAAATTCTCTACAAGTTCTCTACAAATTCTCTACAAATCTTCTATAAATTCTCTACAAATTCTCTGCAAATTCTCTACAAATTCTCTACAAGTTCTCTACAAGTTCTCTGCAAATTCTCTACAAGTTCTCTACAAGTTCTCTACAAGTTCTCTAAAAATTCTCTACAAATTCTCTGCAAATTCTCTACAAATTCTCTACAAGTTCTCTACAAGTTCTCTAAAAATTCTCTACAAATTCTCTGCAAATTCTCTACAAATTCTCTACAAGTTCTCTACAAGTTCTCTGCAAATTCTCTACAAATTCTCTACAAGTTCTCTACAAGTTCTCTACAAGTTCTCTAAAAATTCTCTACAAATTCTCTGCAAATTCTCTACAAATTCTCTACAAATTCTCTACAAATCATCTATAAATTCTCTACAAATTCTCTGCAAATTCTCTACAAATTCTCTACAAGCTCTCTACAAATTCTCTACAAATCCTCTACAAACTCTCTACAAATTCTCTACAAGTTCTCTACAAATTCTCTACAAATCCTCTACAAATTCTCTACAAATTCTCTACAAGTTCTCTACAAATCCTCTACAAATTCTCTACAAGTTCTCTACAAATCCTCTACAAATTGTCTAGAAATTCTCCCTGCCCAGAAACCTACTCAGCTTTTACAACCCGGAGTTCTGTGCTCAAACCCTACTCCTCCTCTCCTCGTGCATAACTCCGTGCCGTGACTGCCATGAGTTAGGAGGAGGCAGACAAAGAAGCTTTCTCAATGAAATAACGTCAGGCTGATGTGTTGGCCCTGACTGCACGGCTTTAAAAATTTACATTTCACGTCAGATTATCTGGAGTGGCTCTTTTATAACGCTGCAGTCTTGCATTGATTTCAAAAGGTTTTGTACAATGTGTCCCTAAAAACTGCTCTGATTTGCACAGGGCACTGAGCATCTGTTGTTCTGAATCCTTCTGTGGCACAGCATTTCCAAGCCCTATGTGACAGATATTAAACTGATGAAAGGGAAGTTCTGTTCAAAAAAAAAAAAAAAATCCTAGCTGAGTAAGTATAGTTAATATATGAGCCAGAAGAAAAATGAATGGCTCCTTGGAGCTGAAACCCCACAAATCTTAAAGTAGGCCTGGTTCCTATTCATCAGAGTGCTGGTTCTGAGTCATCTCCCTTCTCTCCAGCACAGTCCTTGCAGTCCTGAGCAACACATCAAATAGCCCTCGACAGACATCTCCCTTTCATCTGGTTTTAATTGAAATATATCTTTTTTTTTTAAGGCATTTCTGGCCAGAAGAAATTTAAAGGAGAAATGTCCTGAGGCTTATCCTCAGCTGAAGAATTGGTTCTCTCTCTCTCTCTCAGCTGACATTTGGCTCCTGCTTAATGAGAATGGGGAAGGAAGGAGCTGATTTGCCCAGATATTCTGAAATAGCCACATGATCCCCATATGTGTTTTATCTGTCAGAGGAAGGAAATGCTGCAGGTTTTATAAAACTTGCACTGAAGGTTCTGTGTGACACCTGCCCAAGATCTCAGAGCAGAAAGAGGTGCTCAGGTCCCAACCAGGCTGTGTCATGTCAAACAAGAATTCCAGAGGCTCCCATGGGATGCAGGGCCAGGCTGGCAGCTCTGCCTGCCCCAGGCATTCATCCTCTGCTCATTGTTGGGGAGACTCCTGCTAACCTCACAGCAAATTAGCTATTTCTCTCATTGCTTTTTAAATCTGAAGGTTCTGCTCTCCACAATATCCTGATTTTCCACTGTGCCCTTGGTGAGCAAATGTGTTGTAGAAGCCACTCAACAAATCCAACAGTGCTCCAAGTTTGGAAAGCGGGGAATGACCACTCCCTGTTTATCCTCTCCACTTTCTCCTGTCCCCAGAGATGTAGTTTGTTTAACTCCTTCTGCTGTACCTTTGATTTTCCCTGTTAGAATTCATACAACCAGTGACCCTTGCACTGCCAATCTTCTGAGCAGACCTCCCTGTCAAGCATCTGGCAAAGCCATTATCACTTCCCTAGTAAATAATATACTTTTCCCAACAGTCCGTAATTACAGATTTACATTGCCTCTAATTACACATCTGCCTGATGGTTTGCAATTAGGAAATTAAATATGTGCTTGGTGTTTATATCCAACAGAACCTCACCAGCACTCGGCACAGCAAACCTTAGGGAAAAGCAACTGGAATTCTCCAGCTCTGGGAATGAGCAGCCAGTGCTTGTTTTATTTTAGCAGCAGGGCAGCAACTGCCAGGAATGTAACCCAGGAGGGGCTTTGAAGTTGGGGTTTGTTTAATGTTATATTTGAGTTCTGTGTTTTGAAACTGCTCTCACTTCCTGGGGCAGATGGGAGCTCTGCTCTCCTCTCCTGTTGGGGACATGGAGGGGACAGCAGAGCAGAGCCAGGTCTCTGTTCAGAGTCACACACAGGGAAGGGACCTTAGAGATCACCTTGTTCACATCCTGCCACCTCCCACTATTCCAGCTTCCTCCAAGCTCCATCCTTGGACACTTCCAGAAATCCAGGGGCAGCCACAGCTTCTCTGGACAGCCTTTCCCAGTGCCTCTCCCCCCTCCCAGTCCCCTGTCCTGGGCAGGCTGGGCACAGGCTGGGCTTTGTGACCCACTCAGCCACATCTGGGCAGGAAAACAGCCCAGCAGGACATCAGTGCACCTCCCTCCTGTGCCACCACGCAGCAGAGTGACCCACTTTGATCTCAGGAGCAACAAGTTTTCAGGAAAGTAGGAATTCAAAAGCTTTTTCTGTCGAAGAACAAGTGTGGATCTCAGTCCAGCTCAGCTGACATCCTCATCCCCAGCAGAAATCTCTCACTGAGATTTCACCTCCTTGAGAACTCTTTAGTATTTTTTCCAAGATATATAAAGCTCAACCTTGCAATTCTTTCATGTATTGTGGTGTGCACTCTCCAGTCTCATGAAAAATACTTGCAATCAGGACTTCCCAGCCCATAACCTGAAAATACAATATTTTATGAAAAGATAATTTTATTTCCTTCCTGTTCGAGTCAAGGCAATGATTCCAAAGCACCAAGTTGTGCTTTGAGAGTGACATTCAAAGTCATCTGCTGAGGTGTTGGGTGGGAGATAATTGCAGGGATTCAGGAGTTATGTGCAGCTCATGCAGCCATAGATCTTTCATGCTGGGCTTTCAGAAGTAGATAAATCTTTCTCCACCCACAAACAGCACCACAACCAATCAAGACTGAAGGCTCAGAGCTCTTAATATCTCTTAATTAGTCTTCCCTGTTCATTTACTCATGTTTGAAGTCTGGTTACTGATGGCCACTGAGAAATTTGCCTCAGGTGTCAGTGAGTGGTTTCTGGTGATCAGAATCGCTGAAGATAAATTCAGCTACACCTCAAATTAGAATTAAGTTAGGCTTGTGGATTAGATTAATTTACCCTAACTGAGGGTTAAGCCTGGTAACTGCTGCTGCCTTTTGGATTGAAGGCACTAAAAAGTTAGAAATTTTAAAAAAACCAAAAAACAAAACACCAAACATATCACTCCCTTGTGGCAGAGGGAAAGAACAGGAAGTTTTCAGAAAGATTAAATCTAATCTTGCATTTCAGCAGCAGCATTTCACAGAGATTTCCTCTAAAAGCCATTAGTGAAGCAGAGCCTCGCAGTGCTCCTGATGCTGCTCTGGTTTTAGAGAGGGAAACTGGGGCAGGCAGTGGAGGTGACTTTTTAAAGTCACAAGAGCCCAACTGCCCCTCAGATCCCATTCCCATCCCGAGCTTTGCCTGCTGAGGGCTCCTGCTTGATTAAAGCACAACTGCAAGAAAATCATCTCCCTTCTTCTATTGGTAATTTCTTCCAAAGGCCTTTTCTTTTATTATTTCTCTGCAGGAGCAGCTCTAGCTCTGTTTTATTCTTTATTTGCCTGCAGCCCAGGCTGCACTCAGTGCAATGCCTTTTACTCTCCCACGCTCTTCACAGGAACATCATTCCTGACTCTTTTAATCTCTGTGGCCCCAGCTAAAACCCCAAACCCACCCCAGCAGCTTAAAAACACCTCTACCTCCTTAATCCCCCTAAATCCTGGACCCAACAGGATTTCAGGTGCCCCTTTCCCAAGGAATTCCCCTGTTAACTCACCCTGTTGTGGAACTTGGCACTGCGATAGTATTTGGGTGACAAGTTGAAGACGGTGTAGTGGTCGGGGTGCCTGGAGTCCAGGAACGTCCTGACATCCTCAATGTGGTTCCTGAATCCCAACTCCACGCCTTCAGCAGGGAAAGACATCACTGGGGAAGCAAGGAGAGCCAGCAGGGTGTGTTTATGGCATTATGGACCTTGGGATACTGCAGGTTGTGTTTCTCCAGTGCTTACCTATGATCCTTGAGGTAATGTAGGAAATGTCCAGCTCTCCCTTGGTGTAACTGCAAGGAGACAAAGCAGGAGGCAGAATTTAGGCACTTTGGCAGCACATTGAGAGTGTTTTCCTAGAAAATTCTACTTATCCCACAGGGCAAAATGATCTTAAAATTAATTCTTAAGATGCAGACAGTGGCCCAGTCTCCCCTCTCTCCACATGCAATTAACTGGATGCAAAACCTGCAAGAAAGGTCCCTTTTCCCTTTTGTCATTAATTTGCAGATCCATTAATTTGCAGATTCCTCAAACCCTCTGGGCTCTTGAATGCATTAAAGTCCCTGAATTTCCTGTAGCCCCCTATCCCTCAGAGGTGGGCACAGGGGACAAGGCCAGGAGAGTCCCAAGGCAAAGTCACCTCAGCCTTTCTCCATTCCAAGGTGGATTTAGGGATGGGAACATCAGCAGCCAGAGCTCCTTGCACAGTGGGGAGAGGCAGCAACACCAGGGACAAGATATCCAAGTGGTGGTTAACTAGAAGGATCCCACAGGGAATCCTCCAGGAACTGGAGACTGAGTGCTCCACTTTCCCAGGCATTTGCCAGATTTCAGGATGCTGATGCTCACTTACAATGAAGCTTTGATTGTTTTACTTTGGATTTCCCACTTCCTTGAGGCCAAACACCAATTCAGTGACAGAACCAAGGAAATAACTGGTGATTTTCCCCTCCTTCCTCAGTCCCTGGGAGCTGTGCTGTGCTGGTTCAGTGGCACCAGCTCTGTGCAGCTCCTGCTTTTCCCTGCTTCAGGTGCACTGTACCTGGCAACAGACTGCATAACCTTGGAGGAGGTGTCTTTCAGGGTATCCTTCAGGTTGTCCTTCAGGTTGCTGAAGAGCCTCCCTGCTCCTCCCTTCACCATATCCAGCAGGCCTCCCCCATAGCTGGACTCCATGTCTGGTGACGAGGCACCTTCAGGCACAACAAAAACAAAGTCACTGTCACTTGTTGGGGACAAATCCCCGACAATCCCTCTGCTCTGGCCACACCAAACACATTCCCACACACTGCTGCGTGGCAGGAATGGGGAGAAGTTGTTTTCCTCCCCAAAAGCCATGATTTTCCAGGGATGAGGGATGGCTCACTGCTGCCAGCTGGGCTCAGAACTCCCAGCATTGTGTGTAGGTTGAATGTTCAGTTTCAGCACAGCGAGGACAACGTGGTACAAAATCCAAACTGGGGGTTGGAACTGGGTGACCTGGACAGGAGCCAGGTGTGCCCAGGTGGCCAAGAGGCCAATGGCCCCTGGGCTGTGGCAGCACTGGGGTGGCAGCAGGAGCAGGGAGGGGATTCTCCCCCTGTGCTGGGCTCTGGTGAGGCCTCACCCCAAGGGCTGTGTCCACTTCTGGGTCCCCAGATTTAGGAATGACACTGGGGGGCTGTAGAGTGTCCAGGGAAGGGAATGGAGCTGGGAAGGGTCTGGAGTATCCCTGAGGGAGCTGGAAAGGAGCTCAGCCTGGAGCAAAGGGGATCAGGGGGACCTTGTGGCTCTGCACAGCTGCTGACAGGAGGGGACAGCCAGGGGGTCAGGCTGTGCTCCAGGGAACAGGGACAGCAGGAGAGGGAACAGCCTCAGGCTGGCCAGGGGAGGCTCAGGGTGGACAGCAGCAGGAATTTCTCCATGGAAAGGTGGTCAGGATTGGAACTGCCCAGGGAGGTTTGCAGTCCCCATCCCTGGAGGTGTTCAAGGATGTGACACTCAGAGCTCTGGGCTGGGGACAAGGTGGGCATCAGGCACAGCTTGGACTCCATGGGCTGGGAGAGACTTTCCAACCTAGTGGAAAATTCTGTGATTCCATGATCTTTAAGGTCTCTTCCATCCAAAGCCTTTCCATGGTTCTAAGCTCCCTCAACTCCAACCCAATCTAAAGTGGCTGATTTATCACAACCAACAAGCACCTCGTCAGGGCTGAGACAAGACACTCCCTGCTCCATGGGACATCCACTTGACTGAAGGTTGTCCAACCCAAACTGCTCTACAATCCCATGATAAAATGATAATTTAACTGCAGATGCACCCCCATGCTCAGGTACAGGAACATTTCTTTTGCCAAACTTCCTGTGAGTATGATTTTTAAAAGAAAGAGAAAGGAAAAAAGCAAAGCAGCTTTTTGGCTTCCAAGCATGGAATCGGTGTTTGATCTCCCCTCAAAAAGTTTGTTTTCATGTTACTCTGTGCTGGAAGAGCCAGGGGTGGAAGGAGGAGATGTTCAAAAGGGACTTGCAGTTCTGCAGGTCAACTTTTAAAAGCAAGGAAGGCAGAAAAGTGGGAGCTTGGAACAGGCAAAAGGGGACAAAGGATCAGAGGTCCAACAGCACTGGGCAGATTCTTCCAGCTGCAAATGCTGTGGGAGAGCAACAGAAGGGCTCTGAGGGAATGGAAAACTGAAAATTTTAAAAAATCAATCTGAAAATTCAAGAAGCAGAGAGAGGAGGAGAAACAGAGAAAATAAGACTTTCACTGTGTTTCTACAAGAAGCAGCAGGAATCAATTCCAAGTTTCCTGTGTCCACTAAAGCAGAGAATCAGAAAGGATGGCTGATGAAGAAATGGCTTCCCACTGTCAGAGGGCAGGGATGGATGGGATTTTGGGAAGGAATTGTTCCCTGGGAGGGTGGGGAGAGGCTGGGATGGAATTCCCAGAGAAGCTGTGGCTGCCCCTGGATCCCTGGCAGTGTCCAAGGCCAGGCTGGACTGTTGAGAACACAGAATAAATTTGTTCTGTGTTCAGAATAAACCTCCAGCAGTCACCAAACACAGCAACAACCTGCAGCACCTCCTTACAAAACTGAAATGTGTCAGCTAGGAGCATTCCTGTCATGATCCATTCCCAGCAGTGGGATTTCACCTGAAGGATTTCAACTGGTGTTGAACAGGATGGGAGCTGGAGAGAGTGGAAATCTTCATTAATGCCCTTAAGTGCTAATTGTACAGAGTATCAGGAGAAGGATGTGCAGGAGAAGAACTTCCCCCCAGGCAGAGAGATCTTTGGAAGGAGCACTGGGGAGCTCAGAGGGATGTGCTGCTGTCCAGGAGCAGCTGAGGATGGCAAAGCCATCCCTGCCTGCATTAGCCAGGCCTGGAAACTCATTCCTGCACAGGGAAAGAAACCACATATCCAGTGTGGAAACACCACATCCTCCTGTCCCTGCAGTGCCACCAGAAGTGTTTGTGCTTATTCTCGAAACCAAACACATCCAGAGCAATCCTGCTTCCAATGTGGTGGTTTGGAGGCAGATAGGGACGAGTGGAACAGGTGTGCCCTCGAGTGATGGGGACATTTCAGCCCCAGAGTGACCAGCAGCACAGGGTCACACGCTGCCACCAGCTGAGGGAGGTGCTGGCTGCTGGAACCAGCGAGAAATTCCACATTTGGAAGCTTTCCCTGCAAAATCTGCACAGTGGAAGCCTCGTCTGCCTGGGGAGTTCCCTGAGCAGCCCCCCCAGGCAAGCCACAAAGCCCACCAACCACAGGGCCTGAATTCCAGCTCTCCAGAGAGCCCAGGGGGAAGCCAGCCGACATTTAAAAGGCATTTAAGACTCTTGTCAGTCTGAATATTTATGCTGAGGAAGCAACTCTGAGCCTGAGAGAGGGGAGGTGAAAGGAAGACGTCTGAAAATTGAGGATCAGCAGAGTGGAGCTGCCTTTCCCAGGTTACTTAGCAAGAGGGAACAGACCCTTTTTGCATGGAAAGGGCAGACAAAAAGCAGACATGAAACCAGAGGAAAGGAAGCAGGTTTCCCCCAGTCTGCCCAGATTATGTGTAACAGTATCTTCAATGTCAAATGAGATTTTTTTTTTTGCTCCAGGAGCTGCTGCCTGTGGTTTCATTAGGGATGGAGTGAGGAAAGAGCTAAATATTCCCTGTTCCTCCTCATGGAATCACAGAATGGTTTGGGATCTTAAAGATCATCTCATTCCAGCTCTCCATTCCACACAGAAAAGCAGTAAAGCCTTCCTCTCCCACCTTCCCAAAAAAGAGGTTTGGGAGCATTAAATACCCCTCTGACAGGTACTTAATACCAATGGTACCACAAGACCCTGGCTCTACAATGAGAAAAAACCTTGTTTGTTCCAGTGTTTGTGTCCCAAATCCCACATTTCTAGATGGCTTTATCTACTTGTTGCAGCCACAAAATATTTTTGGGGAGCAAAGAAAGCTTTTTTTGCTTGTTTTATCCCCTGAGATAGAGGTGGAGGCTGCCCTGTGCCTGGGCAGAAACAGCCCTTTCAAAGTTCCCTGCCCTGCAAGGAGTGGAGCCGCTGTTGTTGTGGCTTCAGCAACAAAGCCTGGATTGTTTTGAAGGAACACTCAGCAAAAAAAAAAGCTCCTGTTTGTGCCTCTCCCCCCCAGCAGCCAGCGGAGGAGCAGCACAGCTCACGTTCCTCCCCCAGGCAGCTCTCCCGGCAGAGCCAGGCTCAGTGGGACGTGCTTTCCCGCCAGGGCTTGGGGAGCAGAGCCAGCCTGCTACAACTCCAGGATGGCAGTGATGGGCTTTCCCTGGGCATGCAAGTGTCTGCAGGGGAGGAGGAGCAGCTCTGCCCTGCAGCAGGAATTCCTGGAGCATCCTGGAGAAGGTGCACCATGGATGGTGTTGGGTGCAGAATTACCAGGCAGAGCAGAGAAGCACATCCCTGGGTACTCTCAGCGTTCCCAGCTCCTGCTGTTCCCCACATTCTGTCCTTCAGAGGATTGCAAAGTGGGGTTCAAGCTCCCCTCTCCAGGGGAAGGGTGGCAGGAGCTTCTAAATGCAAATCTGTGGGCAGTGGCTGCTTTGCATCCAGTGCCAACCAACAGTGGAGAGATCTGAGGGTTCCTCTGCCAGCTGGGCTTGGAAAAGCCTGGGATAGAGGAATGTTCTCTGCCTGTGGCAGGGCTGGATTGGGATGGGCTTTTAAGTCCCTCCCAACCCCAATTAGCTGTCATTCTCTGGTTCTAATTATGTTTTAAGAGCACAGTCCCAGCACCCTGCAGCCCAAACCTTCCTTCCTTCCAGCACATGTTTTTTTTCTGGAGAGCTGAGCTTTCCCACATTTAAGCCAAGACTAAACCATTGATGCTGTTACAGGTATTTGCATCCTGTCTTAGATCAGATGTAGCCCAAGAGACAGAATTAAATCCACTTTTTAACAGTCATTGGGTGATGGTTTGCAAAGGGGTTGGGAAGAAATCACCAGCAGCAGAGGCAACTAAAACAGTGATTAAGGGGCATTTACAGGGAAAGAACCTGCAGAAATCTCTTGGGATGTTCCTCAGGCTCACACAGACCCTAAACACTGATATTTTTTTCCTTACTTTTTGCTACCAGTCCCATCTGTCCCCTCCTCCACCACTGTCCCAGATTCCTGGTAGAGTTAGGTTCCCTACAAGGCTCAGCACAGATATCTTAAAGTGTTATTCCATAAAAATAAGCGGCAAAACACATGCAGAGCAGAACTGCAGGCCCACAGCAGCACAAAAGGCTGTGATCATTTGATAAAAGCATCAGTGAGACCCCCAAGCCCAGGTTTCACTCATCCTGACACTTCCACCATCCCAGGCTGCTCCAAATCCTGTCCAACCTGGCCTTGGACATTCCCAGGGATCCAGGGGCAGCCACAGCTTCTCTGGGAAATTCATTCCAGGGCCACACCCTCCTGACAGGGAGGAATTCCTTCCCAAAATCCCATCCATCCCTGCCCTCTGGCAGTGGGAAGCCATTCCCTGACATTCCAGGCCTTTATCCAAAGGGTAAAGCCAGAATATTTCTCTCCTGAGCAGACAATCATGAGGCACAGAAGCATCCCCAGCATCGAGATGTCTTCAATAATTTATTCAGCTGAGCAAGGAGTTGTTGCATTTGAGGTTGTCGTTTGGGATTTTTTACTGCACTTTCCAGCAATTAACTGGTTGTGCTCCATCCAGGCCTTTAGCCTGGAAGAGATGGAAACTGCCTCAAAACAGGGGAGGTTTAGGTTGGATATTGGGAAAATTTCTTCCCCAAAAGTGTTGTCCAGCCCTGGCAGTGGTGGAGATCCCATCCCTGGAGGGATTTAGAGGCTGTGTGGATGTGGCACTTGGGGACATGGGGCAGGGGTGGGGAATGGTTGGACTGGATAGTCTCAGAGGGCTTGTCCAACCTGAGCAATTCCATTATTCTGTGCTGCTGTTGGCCAAGAGGATCCCTGGGAAGCACTTGGAGCCTCTGGCAGCAAACTTTAGGGCAGAGAAACTCAAGAACCTCTTTTTGTGCTTTGCTGTGATAAAATTCCAGAACCAACATTGCATGAGCCCAAGGCTTTTCATCCAAAGGTTCATTTGAGACTGCTTAAAAGTAAACTTCACCAAAAGTTGAAGAATTCAGGTATTTCTACTTTTGCCTTAGAAATCATAACTCAGAAATGCTGCTTGCACCAACAATGTGGAGGATTCCCACAAAGAGAAGGTTTTACTGTTTTTTACCAAAATAGTAATGTTGAGAGGGGAAGGAGGGAATTACCAGCCAGTACCTGCCAGATTGGCTTGATTTGTTAAAACTTTCCCCTCCTGAAACTTGTTTTAGAGTGAGCAGAACGCAGGCGAGGCCACCGGCACAGAGCATGAAATCTGCCTTTGAATTTGACTGACATTCTCCCTGCTTCTCCTCCCTGTCAAAACAACTAAAAAAAGCCAAGACTCCTGCCAACACCAAATCATCCAAGTGTCCAAAACACACCAAGCAAACAAAAGAGTCATTAAACCCAACCTCCCCGTTTGACAACGCAGCGAGGAGGGAACACAAGACAACATTGTCAGCCGAGCCCTTTGTCCCTGTGCCAGTGACATGGAGATGTCTCTCTTCTGACTCAGTGAAAAGGAATCACCAGAGCACAAGACATTATGGCTGCAAGTGTAAAACAGTTCAAGAAATCTCCATTTCGCCACTTGCCAGTTCTTTCAGATGCTTTTCCTTCGTGGTTGCTCTGCCTGAGGAAGCACAGAGCATGATCAAATCTATGCCCCAACTGTTTAAAAGCTCTTTTCTATATTATCTAGATTATAAACACCACAGAATAGCACAGAAAGGGTGTTTCCCTTTCATAACATTGCTGTTACTTTTATATCTTATTTCCTAGAACCTCTTCTTTCAATGCTCAGCCAGCTGCTAAGAAAGCAGAATTGAATGCCACAGCAAAAAACCAAATAAATTGGCTTCTTCACTGCCTGGTTCTCATCTTGTTAGCACTTGCAGCAACTTAAAAAGAAAGAGACAAAAGCAGCTCTGCATAGATGCTCCTCTTGGCATCTGGTTTTTGAACTCGCAGTGTTTTGTGTCCTGTGAGGTTCAGCTCAGGTCTCTCTTTGAACCTCCCTTCCCTCCATCCTCAAACCTCCATCCCAAGTCCAGAGTTTTACTGGAGGAACAGGCAGTGAACAGGAACAGAGATCCTACTGGAGCCCCTATGGAGCCAGGCTGGGAGAGCTGGGAATGTTCACCTGGAGAAGGATCCAGGGAGAGCTCAGAGCTCCTGCCAGGGCCTGAAGGAGCTCCAGGAGAGCTGGAGAGGGACTGGGGACAAGGATGGAGGGACAGGACACAGGGAATGGCTTCCCAGTGCCAGAGGGCAGGGATGGATGGGAGATTGGGAAGGAATTCCTGGCTGGGATGGAATTCCCAGAGAAGCTGTGGCTGCCCCTGGATCCCTGGCAGTGTCCAAGGCCAGGCTGGACAGGGAACACCCTGGGACAGTGGAAGGTGTCCCTACCATGGCAGGGGTGGGTTGGGATGACCTTTAAGTTCCTTCCCAACCCCAACCATTCCCAGATTCCATGGCAGGGTCAAGAGCCCCTTGGAACTCCTGCCTTCCAGCACCAGCCCTGTGCTTTTGCTCCCTGCCTTTTTACTTCTTTTCTCTTTTCACTCCGAGCAACACCAGCCCAAAAACCAAAATATATTAAGCCAATAATCAGAAGCACTTGGGAGTTAGAGCAAAGCTGCAACCACTGATTATTTCCCTTGCAAGAAGGTGTTTATGAGGCTGCAAATCTGCATTAGGAGAGGATGCTCCAAGATCTAGTACTTTGTATTAGTTGAAGGAAATTAATAGAAAAACCAACCAGGAGCCCAGTTCCTCAGCTCCTGGGAGTTGGTGACAGCAAACACAGCCCCGTTAGTGAAACCAGCAGCAATTTGCCCCAGAATTGCCAGTACTTTGCCTTCAGCACAAATCCTCACCCACCTAGAATTGCTCACTGGTAACCCACACACAAATATTCCACTGAGCAAAGGGCATTTTCCCATGCCCAGGTGCAGAGGCAATTTGGTATGTGGGGAAAGAAGAGAAAGGGTTGATTGTTCAAATTTTTAACTTCATCCAAAATGGTCTTTACCTGCACCCTGAGATGTGGCAGCAGGAGCAGGGCAGTGCCTGTCCCCTGTGCTGGCACTGCTGGAACATATCGGCTGCAAAGAGCATTTAAACCAGCTTTTAAAATCAGGGAAAAAGGGAAAAATAAACATAGAGGCAGGCAGGCATCTGGGAAGGACATAAGGAGCTTGGATATGGCCAGAGCACCTCAAGGATTTCACCTTCAAAACTGGCAGCACATTCCCTTCCCTGAGATGGATTTTATCCCACCCTTCTCCTTCCTGAGGAATTCAGATCTCTTTTTCCAACTGAAATATGTTCTAACACTGCTCACCTTGGGAGTTTCAACTTTGGCATCAGTGGGAGGAGTCTCAAATATTTAAAATATTAATATTTTCTCCATTAAAAAAAAAAACAACAAACCACACACAGAAGGCATGTGGTGGCTATTTTCTTGCTCCTATTAAGCCAAAATCCCAACCACCTTATTTTGTTGTGTGTGTCTTACACTGCTCCTTAATCCTTGTCCCAAATTATCCATCCACAGAAAGATAAATCACATCCCCCAATGCAGGAGCAACTCCAATTACCAAATCACTCAGAATCACCAGCACACCTGAGGGGTGGATGTGGTTCTTTAAGCTGTTGTAATTTCATAGCTGGCAAAGAAAAATGGCTTTGCAGTGAGCTGGGAGAAATTAGGAATTTATCAGCCTGAAGTGCTCAGATGAACAAGGCAGATACAAGTGTGGAGTTCAGGTTTGGAACAGAGCATCACACTCAGCACAGATTTTGTTTGATTTCGTGTGAAGATTTGGAACAACCAGAAAAAAAGTCCTTATTAAATAAGTTATTAAATATATATATATCCTATAAATAGAATTCTAGGGCCACAGTAGGGCCTGAGGTTTGTTGCTGCTCAAGTGCCATGTGTGCCGTGCAGAGCATCTGTGAAATTCAGGCAGTGAGAGTGAACTGAAGGAGGCAAACTCTGGCTAGCACAGATCCCTTCAAAATCAGCTCCCAAATCCCAGAGCCAGCCCTTGATCCAGCCCATGTGTTTGGGAAGAACATCCTGGAATCTGGTCGAGGCCATTAATACAATTTAATGCTCTGGGATAGAATCAGAGTAGCTGGAGAGTGGAAATGGCTGAATATTGCAGAAAACCTGTGAATAAAAGTCCTGTCTGGCTGTCCAGGAGCACTTCCTTTTTGCTCAGCAAAACCAGAAAAGCAAATTGAGCTGCACTCAAATGATACCCCAAGATGATGCTGGAGAGGAGCCCCAACCCCTGCCCACAGCTGCCACCAGCACCTCCCACCACCCTGAGGCCTCTGCTCCCTGCATTCCCAGCAAATTCATCCAGATAATGGCCTTGATGATAGATATTAACCTGCCTGCAGCATCTCACCATCCCAGCAGCTGGAAGAACCCAAATCACTCTAACACAGCAGCCTACTGTGAGTAAGGAGCTGCTGGCACAGCCTATGATTACAGGCAATTGCAGCAGAGATGTTGTAGCAGCAAATTCAGAGATGCTTCTGAAGTCTGGGAGTAAGAAAGAAAAGTTCTGAAAAACCAAACACAACCCTAAAAGAAGCAAATTGAGATGGGGAAGAAGGAAACATGACTGAAAGTGTTCAAGGCCAGGTTGGATAGGGCTGGAGAAAGTTGGGATAGTGGAAGGAATTGGATGAGCTTTAAGGTCCCTTCCAACCCAAACCATTCCAGGATTTTGTGACTCTTACTACATCAGAGAAAATGGGGAGAAAAAAATCAAGGATAAGGCTCTCCCTGCCCAAGCCCAGCCATGGCTCATTAGGAATTTTTTCCCCCCAAGAAGAGGTTCCCAGGTTAAAAAAAGATGCTGTGCCTGAAGAGTTTGTGGAGTGCCTGTGGCCCAGCCTTGTCTTTCATGGAACAGTGCAGGTGTTTTCATTGGGAATTGCAGGGATAGGACAAGGAGTGAAGGGTTCAAACTGAAAAAGGGAAATTTAGGTCAGATTTACAGAAGGAATTCCTTCCTGTGAGGGTTTGAGGCCCTGGCACAGGGTGCCCAGAGAAGCTGTGCTGTCCCTGGATCCCTAGCAGTGCCCAAGGCCAGGTTGGATGGAGCTTGGAGCATCCTGGGGTAGTGGAAGGTGTCCCTGCCATGGCAGGGTTGTCACAAAGTGATCTTTAAGGTCCCTCCCAACCCAACCCAACCCAACCCAACCCAACCCAACCCATTCCAGGATTCTGTGCTTCCATGCTGCAAGATCACCCTGCTGTAATGGGGGGACATAAATGGGGTCTCCCACAAACACCCTGCACGGGTCTGAGCTTTAGGAGCTCCCTGCAAAGGCTGGGGATGTTCATGAAATGGGCACAGGTGAGGAACCAGAGCCAGAGCCAGTCCCTTCAGAGCCACCACATGGACACTCTCCCTTCCTGGTTATCCAGGCAAATTTGAACCTTTCGAGGTGAAGAGCTCTCTATCCCATTACCAGCCATAAAGACCATCTGCTCCCTTACTCCCTGATTAAAAAAAATGGTGCATGCAGCGCATCATCCATCCGAATTAATCCAACTCACTTTGATAAGTGCCTTTTAAAGGAGCGGGGGGGGGAAAAAAACACAAAGTCAGGACAGATCAGGGAATGAAGTCAGGTGGGGGGAAAGATCCCAAAGCGCTCCATCCATTTTATCTCCCCGTTTCATCCCGAGGAGGGGGGGCATCGGGAGCCAAGCACCGAGCGGTCTGCGGCGCTGGCTGCCGGACAAAGGGCCTCTATTGTCGCCGGCCACCCCCCTGCGGTGCCGCCGAGCCCCCCGTGCGCGCCGCCAGCCCCCTGCCCGCCGTACCTGAGCTGTCCATGGTGCTGCCGCCCTCGGCGCGGGGCTGCGGCTGCTGCTGCTGCCGCCCGGGGCTCCTGGCCGGCCCGGCCGCGGCCCCGCCGCGCTCAGCGCCGCTGTCCACCAGCTGCAAGGATTCATAGCCGTCACCGCCCGGCTTTTTCCGGTAGCTCCCCAGCAGGCTCATGGGCGAGCCGGGCGCACCGGCGGCTCCGGCGGCGCGGGAGGGAGCGGGGAGGGAGGAGGGAGGGCTGGAGGAGGGCTGGAGGGACGGAGGGAGGGCAGGGCAGCGCTCCGGCCGCCCCGAGGGGAGGGGAAGGGCGGGCCGGCAGCGTGGCTCCCCCTGTCTCCGCCGGAAGCGGGCGGGGAGAGCGCGGAGCCCGGCTGGAGCATCCTGCCATGAGCGGCTCGGCGCTTCCAGCTGCTCCGAGCTCCCCCCGGCTGCTGCGAGCCTTGGCGAGAGAAAACTGCTGCGTGACCAGCCTTTCCCTCCCCGGGCTGCTGTCCCTGAGCTCACAGCCCTCCCATCCCTCTCATTCCAGGGCCGGGCTGTGCGGGCATGGAAAGGTTCTGAGAGCACTGACACACCGAGATCTTTCTGTCACACCGGGGGAAGGTGTGTTCCTCCCAAGGTCACCGCCACAGGGCTGGCACAGCCCTCTCTGCAGCCTGGAGGAGGAGGAGGGGTGGCACAGCAATCCTACACTGAGCCCCCAAAATCCTGAGGAGCATCCCTGGTCCTTAGGGTGACACCCGGCTGGCTGTGGGCGGGGAACCGGCAGGATCCCAGGAGCTGCATCCTGATGGCATGATGCATCAGCATCCCAAACCCTGGCTTGTGCCACTGCTGGCTTTAAACTGGTGGCTCCCAGCAGTGCCACCGACTGCTAAAGCCGTGTTTGTTGTCACCCATCTATTTTTAGCTGTTCACATGCAAACAGGCTCTGGAGCAGCCCAGAGTGTGGCCTTGAACAACTGGTGAGCTGTGCCTTGCTCACATGCAGTTTTCAGCCTGGGCCTGTACATCATCGTTTCACTTTGCATGAAACAGGAGCTGAGGGATGCTCCAAAGGAAATGAGCACTGTTAAACTCTCCTACGTGGATTTCTTTGTAATTTAAGGAAAACTAAAGGTAGAAGGAAGCCTTAGCAAACAGACATGAGCATGCCTTCGATCTCATGCAGAAAGAAAAGTTCTCTGCTCAAAAAATAGCCCAGCTTTGTTCTAAAGCAATGACATCAATAAGCAAGGCCAGGTTGGACAGGGCTTGGAGCATCCTGGGACAGTGGAAGGTGTCCCTGCCATGGCAGGGGTGGCACTGGATGGGCTTTAAGGTCCCTTCCAACCCAACCCAGTTTGGGATTCTCTGATTGGAAGCACTTTTGTAGCAACACCCAAACCTTGAAATATCCGAGGCACTTGGCTGAAATTTCCTGCTGAACACTCCAGGGCAGGCAGCAGACATCTGCTGCAGCCATACCTTGTCATGTGCTATTGTTTATGTAACCCCTGAGATTTTATGTTACCGAGCAGACAAGGTACATCTGTGACCCAGAACTTCCCCAGAAAAACCCCGGCAGATTTACAAGCAGCAAACCAAAAATGAACTGACCTGACGTGAGCAGCTCCCTGTCAGCAGCAGGAACAGCTTGAACTCAGGGTTGGGGTTGTGTTTTCTACCCCACCATGCTTGGGTCTGTGTGGAGCAATTCATGGATTGCAACACTGGCCCAGGAATGGGCCACTCCCTCTTGGCACCCACGAGCAGCCAGTTAATAAAATTGAAATAAACACAATTTCTGAGCCATTTTGTGTGTTCTGAGCAACCTGGCCTAGTGGGAGGTGTCCCTGCCCATGGAAGGGAATTGGAAAAGGTGGTTTTTGAGGTCCTTTCCAAGCCAAACCATTCCAGGAGTCCATGACCTTTCCTAGGGATCACATCTGTTACTCTCTCCTAGTCAGTCTAGGATGCAGCAATCCCTGTGCTCTGAGATAAAATGGGGAATTTGGGGGATGGAGGCGATTTTCATTTCTTTTGTTTGCTCAAACCCACCAGAGCAGGGTCTCAGGTGGAGGAGGCACAGGGAGGCTGTGTGGCATTTCCAGGAGAGCTCAAACCCTCCTGCTCTGGAGGAAGCTGGCACCACACAAACCCTGCACAGCCCAAAGCCATCCCCTGTGGTGTCCAGCCTGCTCTGCTGCCTGCATCCATCAGCTCAAGAGGCTCAGCTTGGACAAAATTCCATCTCCTCCATCAAGCAGCCACTCCCTCACTGCTGAGCAGCCAAGCTCTGTCTGCCTCAGCCTTTTTTCTGGGAAAAAAACCAATTGCTCCTCCTTGTTGATTCCATGATTGATTCCTTTCTTTCCATATCTGTCCCAGCTTTGGGGGGATCAGAGCTGTCCCTCCACAGAGGAATCACTGCCACAGCCTGAAGCTCCAGCCTGGAAAAAGGGAGTTCTGCACAGCACAAAGGGACAGAGCAGCCACTCCAGGGGACCTTGGGGCAGAGGAGGGAGGAGGAAAGAGGCCTCAAATCCCACCCTTGCTTGTTACAAACACAAGGAGATGGAATTAGGGAGTTCTGTGGGATTCAGGTGAAGCTGCACTTATCCAATGGGAAGTTTAGCTGGAAAGAACATATAAAATAATATTTTCCTCTCACTTGCTTCTCCCTGTAAGTTGGGCCAAAGCAGTGCCATGTGGTTTCTCTGTTTTGGAGATCTACAGTATAAAAATACAAAATGTACAAAAAATGTACAAAATGTGCAAAAAAACCCAACCAAAATCAAATCACTTTGAATTGCACATGACTTATAGGAGTGAAAAGGAAGAGGTGGGGAATGAGCTCCTCAGAAATATTAATGTATAGAGCAGTGGCTGGTGACAGATCTGAGGTGCCCTGACTGAGTGGCAATGCTGGCAGGGACCACGAGGGCTGGGCAGGTGTTAAGGACATGCTAAGGAGGATTTTGTGTTGCTCAGGCCTCAAGAGATACAAACTCTCCCCGTTCCTGACCTTGGAAAAAATTGATTTGCCAACCTCTGGCTGTTTTTCTCTGTCTGGGTTGCAGCCTCTCCTGGGTAAAGTCTCTCCTTGCAGCTGTAATCAAGCCCCAACTGTACTGAGGTGCAATTCCATTTTCTGCACCTCTCCTCCCATCAGCTGAGCAGCTCAGGTGAAATATTACACCCTTAATTCTTCAGGAGCACAAATAAACCGAGGAGTGTTGGTAGAATTGCAAATAGAGCTTGAAAATTAATTTAATACCTGGAGCAATACCTTTCAAACTCCCCATATTAAACATTTATTCCAGAATTACTCCTCTGGGAATGCTGAACTCTCTCTGTTTGTGCAAAAAGGCCAAGCCCAGGTGTGGAGCCACAGAATCCCAGAATGGTTTGGGTTGAAAAGGACCTCAGAGTTCATCTCCCAGGGCAAGTACACTTTCCACGTGTGCTGTGACCTGCAAGAGGGAGATCCCATTTCCTGCCCTCTCCTCTGGAGCTCCCTTCATTCATTCCCTGGGTGTGCCAGGAGCATCGATCTCCCTGCACTGCTCCGGGAATGTGGCAGCAAAACAGGCCCAGGATAGCAGCTCAGAGCCAGAAATTCCATTTCAAAGCAGTGTCCAGGCTTAAATCAGGGATAAATCAGTGGCATTTGGCCTGGAGTCAGGGATGGCCGTGTGGTTCCCTCCTCTGGATGTGGGAATTAGAGTGTCACAGCCTGGCAGGAGGAGCTGTCACAGCCTGCCCCAGAGTGGTGATTCCTCAGGGCAGCTAAACCTCTTCCTGCTGAGGAAGGAAACCATCCCAAAACAGGGATGGTTTGTGGGGATCCAGGTGGACACAGGGGGATCCAATGATCCAATTCCAGGTGGAGACAGGGGGATCCAATGATCCAATCCCAAATTAACCCCCCTGGCATTCAGGAACATCCAAACTGGCTCTGCCTGTCTCATTCACCTCTAACAGAAAACACAGGGGATTCTGAGCTGCTCTGAGCTGGGTTTGAGTGTTAAACTCAGTTTAACCTTCAGCAGAAGGAGCCTGGAGCCTTTGCTGCAGCAAAACCCAGCCCAATTCCCAAGGCCTGGCTGGCAGCTGGAGTGTCCCACTGAGGATGGACACTCAGCATGGCTGAGGATGTGACAAATGTCCAACTCCCCCAGGATGTTTTTCCCCATTCTCTCCTCCCTGTGAGAGCACACCCGTTAACTCCAGTGCTGTGTCAGCATATTTTTGATTTCTCGCCTTTCAGTCTTGCTAAAATACTGTCAGGGATGATCCACAACTTACTCATCCCAGCTCAGGACTTTATTTTGGAGGATTCAAGGACTTGCCTGGCTCCTCAGCAGCGCTGAGCTGCAGAGCTGCTTGCCAAGGGCTGTTGTAGCTGCTAAAAATGTACATGGTTCACAAAGGAAGAGGAGAAAGGCATGGGAAGTGCATCTATAAGAGGCCATTAAATAGGAAATGCTGGCTCAGGAATGTTGGGATGTTGGAAAACCAGAGGCTGCACAGCCATTCACAATCAGGTATTCTGGTAAAAATCCGATATTTTGCGGCCTAACTGCTGTTTGTTCGTCACTTCCCATTCACTGTGAGGCAAGTGGTTAAATCCTGAGGAAGATCTGGGTTCTGGGTGTTGTTTGCACTGGGAAATGGCTGGTGGGGAAAGCAGGGAGGGAAATTACACAACCAAGTGTCATGGTGGGGTTGCATCACTGCGGCTGCCGAGCTCGGGGTCAGGCTGAGACCTCGATGGCAACGGGCAGGCTGTGGCTCTCAGGTAGCTCTGACCAAGGAAAATCAGCTTTTCCATGAAAACAGAGGGAAATGGCTGTTCCCACTGCCATCCCTTCACTTCAGGATGGATGGGATGAGGGTTTCCCATGGGGGAATGGCCCAGGGGAGGTGTTCTTACTCCTCACCATGATGGATTATCCTGGGTGGATATTTAATATTTAAGAGAGGCCAGAGGGCTCAGATGGGGCTGAGAGCACAGCAAGGTTGCTCAGAAGCCCAACACGACCCCACTGAGGTGGTTCTGCCTACTGCCAGCACTTGGTAGTGCAGATTTTACCTAAAACTAAAAGGAAAAACTATATTATGGGAGCTTTGTTGTTCTGGCTGATATAAAACAGTAAAACCTGACTTCCATCTCCTGCATCACCCCTGACTGAGGCAGTTTGGGTTCAGGTTTGTGTGATCATTGTTCCCAAAGGGATCCTCCAGCAGACTCCACAGGGCTGCTCATGTTCTCTCCGACATCCTGGTTTAATCCAAGCAGTGCTCTGAGGTTTGGGATGTTCATGGGAGAGACACCCAGTTTGGGGTGGGAATAGATTTCAACTGGGATGGATTGCCCAGAGAAGCTGTGCTGCCCCTGCATCCCTGGAAATGTCCAAGACCAGGCTGGACAGGGTTTGGAGCAGCCTGGGACAGTGCAAGGTGTGGCAGGGATGGCACTGGATGAGCTTTAAGCCCTTCCAACCCAAACCATTCCACAATTCCATGGCTTTGGCTGAAAATCCAGTAGCACAGGAGGCAGAATGCTGTTCCTTGGGAAGGCAGGCAGGGATCAGGCTGGGATGATCCCTCACCCCTCTCCTGGTGACAACTCCCACCAGGACAGGTGACAAACCCCAGAGCACTGCCTGGATCAGTGTGGCCCTCAGGACCAAGCTGGGAATGCTGTCCTGGGATCCTCCAAGGCTCCATGGAAGAGCCCTGTGGACAGGCAGATGGAGAGTGCTGACTCAGCAGGCAGTGCCGGTGCAGGGACTGCCCTGAACCACTGGGCTTCCCAAAAATTCCGTGTGTGCTCCCAGCTGGGAGCTGTGTGTGGGTTAAACACCTTCCCAAGGCTGACAGGGTGGGAAAGGAATGCCAGGGGTGCATCCCACCCCTCACAGGCATTGCACCTCAGAGAAACCTCTGCTGGCCAAGAAAAAATTGCTCTTCCTGCAAAGTTTTCCGTGAAAACTCTTAACTTGGAAAAGGAATTCAAATGTTTGTTGGGTCATTTCTTTTTTGCTTCCAATCATGGTCTGGGGAAGGGAATAAATTTAAATTTTCCTGCATGGCAAAAGCCCCATTTCAGAAGATTTGGAGCAAATCCTGCCCTTGCTCTCAGTCTCCCTGTGTGTTTTTTTCCTGCACCCCCAATTTCTCAATATCTCCCTTTTCCAGCCATAATTCAGTGATCTAAATTATACCATTTCCAATCCTTATTATTTCTGGCTGCAGACAAGGAGTTATTCAAGAGAAAGAAATCCATATGTTGTTTGTGTTCATCAAACAAGGCCTCATCCACTTTTGGGCCTGTAAGAGCTCATAAAATATTGTTTCTAGTTCAGTATAGTAATATTAAAAAATGATAATAAAATACTAAACCTATTGTAAAAAACTAACGTCATAGAAATATTAGTGGGAAACATGAATTATTTATAATTCCACATAAATAACAAACTCCTATTTATAGCCTTTTAATCGGAGAGGTTCCCATGGCTGCTTTATGCACCCCTGACGAAGCATCTATAATCCAATTTTTATGGGAATTACAGCATCTCTGTCTGCTACAGCCACAGAATTCTGGGATTTCCAGAACGTGTTCCCAAACATCTGAGAGCTATGGGATCCCATGAGCAGCTCTAGTGGTTTCCAGCATCTCCTGATCTCTGGCAGAGCTGGATTAGTGGTTAACCTCGATGAGCTCAGAGGGCTTTTCCCACCTGGAAGATTCTGGGATTCTGGGAGAGCAGCAGCCACCCCTTTGGGCCCAGATGTTCTCTATGGATCGATTGCATCCTTTGCCACATCCCTCTTGTGCTGATGGTGCCAATTCCCTTCCCGAGGTGAATTCCTTGGGAATTCAGCAGAGCCGGGGATGTGCTAAACCACCAACATCCCAATTTCCACCCCAAAACCTGGACGACACCTCTAGATCCCAGCCTCTCCACCCTCCAATCCATCACCTCCCTTTCCCACGCACCCCAGAAGGCTCCCACCATCTTTTCCCAGCGGAGCAGGATGGATTGGAGCAAATCCTGCCCAAAAGCCCGGCTCGGAGGGTGCAGCAGAGGCGCCGGGATTAGGCTGCAGCAGGGATTAGTTGGGTCAGCAATTCAACATTGGCGCTCTGGCTGGCGGCAAGAAGCCGGCTCAAGGACAAACCCCGCGCCTCCTTAAGGGCTGCGGCCACCCCAAAATGCTGCTTGCCTCGGCCGGCAGCGATCCTGGCATCACAAACATCACAGCGGCGGCTGTAGCACGGCTGGCTAAATTTAGAGGCACCGGGGTTGCCGTCACGCCGCCTGTGCCGCCGGGATCGCTCCGTACGCTGCTTTCCTTGGGTTTATTTTTATTTTTTCCCTCTGTCAGGGAAGGCTATGACTAAGAGAAATCCACAGTTGGAGGGATAGCAGAAGATGGAGGCCCTGGTCCAACTGCAGAGGGAGAATAAAGTCGGGACTTTGCAGACCTGAGGGTCTGCCCAGAATATTCTTCACCCTCCTCCTCCTCCTCCTCCTCTTCCTCCCTGTCCTCCTCCTCCTCCTCTCCTTGGCAGTACCCAAAACAAAACTACGGTAATCCTGGGCACAAATAGAGCAGCCAGACGGTAAATACGGGCTGGTTTGGGGATGCCGGGGGGGATGAACACCTACCTGGAGCCCTGGCGAGCAGGAAGCTCCGCCGGCCGCCCCGCACTGCTGTCCCTCCCGGAGCTGCCTCAGCAGCGCCCGAGCCAAGGCGGTGATGTCTGCATTACCTACGGATCTGAGCTCTTTGCTTGGCCCGAAATAGGATTTTTACAGGGAATGCAGCTCCGTGTTTGCCTCGGCAGAGCAGGGGGGGTGGCTGAAGGTCAGCTTCCCGGTGGATTGGCAGGGGAAGGCTGGGATCAGTATTGGATGGCAGCATTTCTGTGCTGCCATCTCCTCCAATCCCCCTCCTGCGGGAGCTCCAGCTCCGGCCACAGAGAAGCTACACTTATTATTTTAAGCCTGAAAATCTCCTTCTTTCCATTCGATATGCCCGGATAGCTCCCAGCCAGCCCTAAAAGCCCTTATTTTGGGGTGCGGGATATCCGCGTTCCTATCGGGGAGCGCGGAGCCGGCGCAGCCCGGGGTTATCCAGCACTCCATGGCCAGGTGTACATCCCCAAATCCCAGCACCCGGCATCCTTCCCTGCCCGGCCAGCCAGTTTGGGGTGCGATCCCTTCCCTCAGCCCTATTACATAACGGGCAATTCGCTTCACCCCGGCACGGAGCGCGCCTCGCCGCTCATTACTCAGCACAAACGGGCCGTAAACAACATCCCCAATTCCCTCCCGCCGCCTTTCCCTGGGCTCCGGGGAGCTTCTCCTTACCTTGCTGCTCGGCCCCGCGCATCGTGCGGCTGCCGGGGGCTGCGGGGAGCGCTGGCGAGCGCGGCCGTGTCCCGCACGCCGCTGCTCCGCTCGGCATCCGGCGGCACTGCCGGGTCACGCCGCGGGCTGGGACGCTGCTGCCGCCGCTGCCTGGGAACTGCGTGCCGCTCCCGGGTTATTTTTGGGATTACAGAGACTCAGGGAAGGATGGGGATGGAGGCAGACATATCACATCGTCGAAAATGTGGCCTGGAGTGGGATCGGGAGTCTGCAGGGCTGAGCAGCGCAGACCTCAGACAGGGTTTTTTTTTTTTCTTTCCTTGATTTTTTTCCCTTTTCCTTAATTTTTTTTTTTTTTTAATTTTTCCTGGACAATGTCAAATGCTGGATGGACTCAGCAGGACTATGATGTATCCAAGCCTTATGATCCAGGCGCACCTGAGGCACTTCCCTGGGTACCAGGCAGGCAGGCACTAAGTGATGCTGTAAACATAGGGTTGGCAACATGGAATCATGGAATTATATGGGTTAGAAAAGCCCTCTAAGAACATCGAGTTCAGCTGTTCCCCAGCTCTGCCAAGGCCACCACCGGCCCATGTCACCAGGTGTCACATCCACACAGTTTTTGAATCCCCCCAGGGACGGGACTCCAGCACTGCCCTGGGCGGCTGTGCCAGGGATGCACAGCCCTTTCCAGGGAGGAATTTTCCCAATATCCAATCTAAACCTCTCCTGGTGCATCCTGAGGCCGTTTCGTGTCTCTTGCCATTGCAGCGTGCGCTGAGGTCAGGCTGTAGGATGGGGTTGTGTCCCCAGTGCCCTCCCAGCTCCCCCGGTGGCACCCGGGGGAAGTCAGCCTTTGATCCCAGCTGGATTTTGGCTCACATTCCTCCCCTTTCTGACCTCCTAACTTTTGTTTTCACACTGACTTCATTTTCCAGCTTGCATGGATGTTTTTCCTCCTTGGATTTCTCTGCCCCTGCCCCCGGAGCTGCCCGCAGGCAACACATCCCTCCTCCGCCTCTGGATTGTCGCGACCCTGAACTGCGACATCGCCCACGTCCCTCCGCCAGCCGCGGCTCTCCCACCTCCCAGGCAGCAGCTTCCCTTCTTATCACCCTGTTTTCCCACTCTCCTGATCGTTCCTGAGGCTGTGCTCTCTCCAAACAGGGAGTGCCCCGAGCTGTTATTCCGGAATGAAAGCAAATAGCAAAAAGCAAAAAGCAAACTGGTGGCACTGGGCGGAGGCACGACAGCTCCAGGAGTTTAATTCCCAATTCCAGCCGCACGTGGTGGATTACCCGGGGCAGGCACAGGACACAGCCAGAGCCTCGCTGTCCTAATGCTCCCCGGGAGTTTTATCGAGGAGAAGTTGAAAAGGAAATAAAAATTATTTTATGGGCAACAAGGTGGCCCTGCCTGTGGCAGGGGGATGGAATGAGGTGGGTTTTAAGGACCTTCCCAACCCAAACCAGTCTGGGATTCTGAGATTCTGGGATTCTGGAGTTCTGGTATTCTGGGATAAGGATGGGAGGGCAGGAGCAAATGGCTGTGTCCAAACTGGCTTTTTAACCAGTATTTTGGATTATATCAAATAAAGAGCCCAAGCATCTGATTTGTGTCCAAACTCAAAACTTGAGGGATTTTCTGTGTTCAAGCAGGGATGCTCTAATTCCTCTTCTTCCCCTCTCCTCCTCCTCAGATCCTACAAAGAAACTCCAGGTCAATACTGCCCTTCTGCCTTGGCAAGATGTAACCCACAGGGACACTGCCAGCACAGCGATCAGCAGGAGAAAATCTTTATTTACATCTGGAGAGCAGAAACACAGCTGCAGTGATTCACCGGGAAGAAACTCCGGGAAAAAACTCCGGGAAGAAAACTCGGCGTGATACTCCAGGGGGAGAGCCTCCTCCCTCCCTCCTTCCCTCCCTCCACACAGTATCTCAGGTCAGTACAAAATCGCTGTTGCTTTACAAAGGTTTGGAATTCACAGTAAAATACCAAAGGGGAGCACGGCAGGGGGACAGCGAGGGACAGGACTCCATCCCTGCTGGAATTTGGTCTCGGAAAATGCAACAAGTGTGGTAGAAAAATCCATCCCGAGGGCCGGATGCATGCACAGCCGTGGGATTTCTACATCTCACACAGGGCTCAAAGCCTGGAAAAGGCATCTGCACGGCCTGTCCTGTGCTGGGCTGCATGGAATTCTCTCTTCAGGAGGAATTTTGCAGGAGGGAAGCATGAGACACAAGGGCAGGGCAAGGCAAAGCAGGGAGCAGCCCCTCTGCCCGGCACTCAGCTGTTTTTATAGCCTAAAAAAACCCCAAAACCTCCTCCCCTCCTGCCCAAAGCTGTTCCAAAGAAAGCAGCACACAAGTTTTGGCTCCTTCTGGATTTGTGTCTAAAACCAGCCCAGACCTTCATCCCAGGGTCATGGGAAAATCCCAAATCTTGCTGAAATAGGATTTCATTGCTGGCTGGAAGATTTGCAGCCTCCCAGCACAGGGACACAGAAAGGTCCCTGGGGCAGCAGTGAGCCTGACAATCCCTTTGCTCCCACCGGGAAAATTCCCACCTGGAGCAGGGTGGGAGCGCTCTGGCTTCTCCCCAGGCAGGGGAGGAGCAGGTGGGGTGTGGGCAGTGATCCTGCTCTGGCTCCATTTGGGAGAGCACCAGGGTGAAGCTGCCAGGATAAAGCAAAATGTCAGGGATCCCTGGTCAGCAGGAGGATGCTCAGCTGCGATAAATCAACCCAAAGAAGTGCCGAAGTTTCACACACGGAAAAAATCCCTAAAAATTCCAGTCATTCCCCTTTCCCTGCTGTGGGCCACTCTCCAAGAAAAATAAATCTGGTGACATCCAGCAGCAGAAAGGTGCTCAGACTGCTTGGATTAATCCAAGAGGTGCCAGGCAGTGCCAGGCAGTGCCCTCCTCTGAGCCCCCTGGCAGAATCAGCATTCCCTGCAGATCCAGCAGCTCCATGCACAATTCCCAAAATACTAAAACTCAGAGGGGTTTTTTTGTTTGTTTGTTTTTAACCCTTTACAAATACCCATCTCGCTTTTTTTATATATTTTTTTCCCCCTTAAATACATAGTCTATAAAATAAGGCAACTCGAGGGGACGAGGAGGGTGTCCCCATTGCTCGGGTACTGCATCCTGCAAAAAGAGGGTGACAGTACTTCCAGTTGAGCAAATCCCAACCCCAACACGCTCCAAGGGTGCTGTAAATCATGGCAAAACACCTGGATGCACCCCAAGGGAGGAAAGATCTCTGGGATTTGGTGGGGAGGGAGTCATTTGCTGGGGAACACAGCAGGAACAGCTGAAGGGACCCCATGGCTGGGAGGCCTTGCGGACAAAGGCAGTGCAGAAGGTGCAATGAGCTGATTTCTCCCCAAAACTGAAGCACACGTGGAGATAAATCTTTGGGGGAAACTCCTAGAGCATCACTATCTTGTAGAATTAAAAGCTATAAACAAGGAAAGCACGAAGGAGTGCAACTCATCCCCAGCCCAGGTCCTGCTCAGTCTCACAGCATTCCATAAAAACCTGTACAGCAGCTTTTGAAACCAGGGAATTCACCTCTCCCTATGGAAGGAGAGTTTTACCTCCAATGGTTTCCCTCTTTATGTGTATTAATGCTGGAAATGTGATCCTCACATCTCCCAGCCTTGTAGTACACACATTTCCCACGTTGCTCCTAAAATTCCCACTGGGCTAAGTGTTGCTTTCTGGAGCTTTATTTCTCTGAGAAATACATTTAATAGAAAATAATTTATAGAAAAGAAAAAAAAAAACCTCAGCCTAGAGAGTCCTCAGCAGTAAACGGTCCTGTGGAGCAACAGGATGGCACATTGTAGGCTCAGACAGGGATTGGGGGCTGGAAAGGGATGGCAAGGACACCATGGCAAAGCTGTGTAAACCTGGAATGATCATTGCCCTGGTCAGCATCACCAATCCATGATGAACCACAGGCAGGAAAACTCCATAGCCCCAAAAGAGGGAAAAACCCCTTATTCCAGCAGACTTGACCTCATAAACAAAGTTCTGATCCTGGCTAGAACTGGTAACCACCAATGTCCCCCAGTTTGGGATCACCTAACCCCAGCACAGCCCTGGCACTGCGCTGGGAACCAAATCCACCATGGAATTCACTCCTGGTCCTTGGCACGAGCTCTTTAGTGCTCCTCATCCGAGAGAACGGGTGGGATCTTGCTGGACAGCAGGGTGTACACATAGGGCCAGATCTTGTTGGTCTCTGTGCCAGAGAAGGAGTGCAGGATGCCCCTGCTCCTGGAAAAAAGGTGGGAGAAGGAGTCAGCACCAGGCATCCACAGGCAGTTGGACAGGGCTTGGAGCAGCCTGGGATAGTGGAGGTGTCCCTGCCCATGGCAGGGGGTTGGAATGGGATCTGCTTTAAGGTCCCTGTCACCCCAAACCACTCCAGGAGTCTGTGATTCTCCCCTTTCCCTGCAAGGGCAATTTTACCCCATGGTGTGCCATAAAAACCGTCTGGGATTTTACTCCCTTTGAGAAGTGCATTTGCCACCCTACAGCAATCCAGCTATTCCCAAACTGTCCAGGGGACAACAGTCCCACAGCAAAGGGGACAAATGTCCCACAGCACAGGGGACAACTGCTCCACAAGGGGAACTAGCCCTGAAACCCCCTGCTGCTCCCAGCAGATCCAGCCGAGCCAGCACTGGCTCTCTCCCTTCTCCTGCCTCTTGCCAATGTCCTTGTGCTTCACCCAAATCTCTCATGGCCCTGAATGGATTTTGGATGGAATGGACCACCCTGGATCTGTGCCAAAGTCTCCAGCACTGGAAAAGCCCTTTGTGGAGCCCAGCAAGACAAACAGGAGTTTGGGAATTTCTTTAGTTCAGCCTCTTGAATCTAAGCGAGGCTCCCTTCAGGGCCAGGTCTTGACCCCAAAAATCTGCCAGGGGCTGTGCCAGGGCTCTTTGGGACTTTGGGATGTGGGCAGGGGACAAGCAGGCCTGCAGTGGTTGATCCTGTGTTTCTCCACTCACTTGTAGAGCTCTATCACGGGTTTGGCAGCATCCTTGTACTTCCTGAGGCGCGCGGCCACCGCCTCGGGTCTGTCGTCCTCGCGCTGCACCAGGGGCTCTCCCGTCAGGTCATCGACACCCTGAGGGGACACAGAGCCATAGCAGAGTTCGGGTGACCCCATGAGCCACCCCACAGTTGCCAAATGTCTCGTTCTGGCTGCAGAAATCCCATTTTCCTCCCAAACATTTAGCACAATTCCTTACGGCGCTCGGTGCATCTAGCCGGGATTGCTTCCCCGATGCTTCCTCAGGATCCCAGCTCTTGCAGGGAATGGCTTCTCCCAACTTTTCCTCCCTCTGGGGGTCCCAGGGGCTCTCACCTGGGTGTGGGGAGGGTTGAAGTCCATGTTGTAGACCCTGCCGCTGGCCGGGTGCACCCAGCGCGCGCTCAGGCGGTCCTTGAGCGTCTCGAAGGGAATGTTCAGGCTGATCACCAAATCCAGCTCACAGATCCCATCCAGAGCCTTGGCTTGGCCCAGCGTCCGAGGGAAGCCTGGCAGCAGGACAGAAAAGTACTAGAATGAGAGGAGGGGAAGCAGCGAAGATGGAGGCAAACTCATCCATCAGGAGCTGCAGACGCAGCCCCGCTGCGGCACAAGCGGTGTGAAAGGCAGACACCACCATATGGCTCCCAGAAAAAATAGCTCCCACAGCGCCAGCTCCCGAAATGTGACACCCAGGGCTCAGGTTTGCCTGCAAAAACGTGGCTGCTGGCCCTGCACGGGGGCTGGGGGCAGGCAGGAGGACACAGGCTACGGCAGAGCAGGGATAAATGCTGGAATGACAAGGGAAAATGGAAAGGAACAGAGTGCTGTGCACGGATTGGGGACAAGCTGCTGGTGTGCTTGGAGAGCATCAAGGATACTGCAGGAAAATAGTCCTGTCCTCCTTGGAATAGCCTGTGAGCAGCTGGAGCAGAGAATCCCAGAATCAGAGATTGGTTTGGGTTGGAAGGGATCTTAAACACCTGAAGGGAGCCAGAAAGGAAAATGGAGAGTTTTTACAAGGACCTGGAGTGACAGGGCACAGGGAATGGCTTCTCACTGCCAGAGGGCAGAGAGAGATGGGATCTTGGGAAGGAATTGTTCCCTGGGAGGGTGGGGAGGGCTGGGATGGAATTCCCAGAGAAGCTGTGGCTGTCCCTGGATCCCTGGCAGTGTCCAAGGCCAGGCTGGAGCACCCTGGGACAGTGGAAGGTGTCCCTGCCATGGCAGGGCTGGCACTGGATGAGCTTTAGGATCCCTCCCAACCCAAACCACTCTGCCATTATTCAGTTCCCATTCCAGCCCTGCACCATGGCCAGGGACACCAGGCTGTGCCTGTTTGCTCTCAGCATCTCCTGCCCCTCCATCTCAGGTGCCTTTCTGGCTGGGATGGAGGAGCTGATCACACAGCTGGAGGTGGGAAGAGCTTTTCCTTTCTATGGAACACCCAGATATCCTCTCCCTGCCTTTCCCTCTCCCTGCCGAGTGCCAGGGCTCAGCTGGACACACACATGAGGGCAGCAGGATGTCCCTGCCTCTCCTCCACCTCCAGCAAACGCCTCTCCTGGCTTTTCCCTCTCCTGGCACTGCCAAACCATCGGGAGCAAAGGAATGTTCCAAAGGGGGTTGGGATTTCCCCTCTGGAATGGACTCACCATCCAGCAGCCAGTGCTGCTCCCGCCGCTTCTCCAGCTCTGCCATCATCACACGGGTGATGACATGGTCAGGCACCAGGAGACCTCTCTCCAGGTACTGCTTGGCCAGGACTCCAGCTTCTGTCCAAGACAAGAAATAAAACCACAAAAATGATAGATGGAAAAAAAAATCATGACATTTCCACTTAAAAAACAACTTGAAAAACAAAACTCCCCCTCAAATCCTGCCTGGCCTCCCAAAAGGCTCAGCAGGGAGATTTTCAGCAGCGTGATGGAAGTGCCACACGGTCCTTTTGAGGCTGGAGAAATGGGAATTCCTGAGATAGCTGAGAGCAGGAATGCTGGGCTTCAGCCAGGCCCTCAGCTGATGGACTGAGGAGCACTGAATGTGCACCTTTGGCTCAGGAGGTGACCTCGATGTGGTCACAGGTGACACCAGCGCAGGAATGGACCATCCTGAACACACTGAGCCTGCCTCCCACCCCCAGGGCTTAAAGATCTCAGCCTCCACTGAAGATCAGATTAGAAAACTATTCACAATATCAAATCCTTAAGAATGTAATTGTGGTAATTGCAAGGTGAGGTAACATCCTGGTTTTAATCCAAGCAGTGCTCTGAGGTTTGGGATGTTCATGGGAGAGACACCCAGTTTGGGGTGGAAGTAGATTGCAACTGGGCTAGATTGTCCAGAGAAGCTGTGGCTGCCCCTGGATCCCTGGCAGTGTCCAAGGCCAGGTTGGACAGGGTTTGGAGCAGCCTGGGACAGTGGAAGGTGTCCCTGGGGTGGCACTGGATGGGATATAAGGTCCTTCCCAATCCAAACCATTGCAGTTTGCTGTGATTTTATTTTAGCCTCTCAGCAGCACAAAGAAACTGTTTGGAAAATGCAACCATTCTTTGCCCCTGTGTGTGACAAATCCTGCTATGACCCAAGGAGAGCTCCAGCCTTTTCCCTCTTGGACCAGGACCCCATGGACACCTCTTGTGCTGCCTTCCCCCAGCAGCTGAAATAGCACTTGTCACCAGAAATGAACAATTCTGTGATCTATTTTTTGCACCGTTTCTGATGAGGACAGCACATTTCACCCTCTCCAAATGTGAGTCCTCTCTAAAAATAAGCCCAGGATCCTGCCTTTGGAGGAGCTCTGCTTTCCCAGGCAGATGTCAAAGAGGGCAGCACGTGCACCTGGCTGGGGGATGAATTCCTCAGCTGCAGGAGGGGCTTTTTGGCAAGATACACAATTCTTGGAGAGAATTCATCTGATCTGAGAGGAAAACCAGCCTGGGCACATCTCCCTGGGAGCGTGGGGATGGAGCCTGCCTGGGGAGCAGGGCAGGTGGGGCTCCCAGCCCAGCCTGCTCCCCGAATCCAAAATCCATTAATCCAGAATCCAACGAATGCGCTCGGAAAACGCACACATTTTCCCTGCTGTGCGTGACAAGTCCTTCTCCTGACACCAGCAGAGAGGTCCAGCCTCCTTCTCCTTGGGCCGGGGCCAGGAGTACAGAATGCTGGAGCGCAGCATCCAACCTGCCTGGGAGCAGAGCCGGCGCTGACTCACGGCCCGCGGGGCTGAGTCACCGCGGGGACAGCGATTGCATCCCACTGCCTGCGCTCCGGGCAGGAATTCCAGCTGGCCCCGCGGGGAGCAGAGCAGAAAACACCTTTTCTCAATGACAAGTTCCTTGGCACTGCCCAGACGTCACAGCCGGCAGCATTCCCGCCTGGGAAAGGGAAGGACGCGGGGATGGAAAAAACACCCTGTGGATTATGCAACCGGCACGGAGCCCTGCGAGGGCAGCGATATTATAAAAACATCTTTTTGGTGGTGTTTTTTGATATTTATTCACGTGGTGTGCACAGGGCCAGAGGCTCCCAGGGAATGAGCTCCCTGGCAGGGCTGGGCTGCTCCGGGGGAGAGCTGAGAGCTGCTGGGCAAGGTCTGGATGTCACCTGAGGAGGGATGGACATCCCAGGAGCCTGGAGAGGTCACACAAAGTCCAGCTGTCACCCTGA
The DNA here is from genome assembly GCF_008360975.1 of Lichenostomus cassidix. Classification (NCBI taxonomy): domain Eukaryota; kingdom Metazoa; phylum Chordata; class Aves; order Passeriformes; family Meliphagidae; genus Lichenostomus; species Lichenostomus cassidix. The sequence goes on from NC_139489.1 coordinate 1,423,848, forward strand.
GGAGCTCATCCCAGAAGATGCCACACAAAGTCTGGATGTCACCCCGAAGGGATGGACATCCCAGGGGCTGGGAGCTGTCACCTGGGGATGGATGGCCATTCCAGGGACCAGCTGTGGCTCAGCAGGGCTGCTGGAGCCAGGCCTGGAGCTGCAAGCCAGAAATACCCTGAGGCCCAGCTGGAGCTGGGAATACAGTCTGGGAACACAGCAGAGCCCCCAGCCCTGCATCCCAGAGGCTGCAGCTTTCCCACAGCCCCAGGACAGCTGGACAGCTCTGCACGGCTCCACCACGGACAATTCCTGCTGCTCGTCTGTCCCCTCTGTGTGTGGGGGACACGGCAGCTTGGGGACATGGAATGCAGCTCCACGGGGAGGCACGCAGCAGCACGGAGCTCTGACTGCTCCCAGACAGCTCCTGGAGCTTCTCCCCCCTGCAAGGCACAGGCAGCACCACCACATCTCCTCTCCTCATGGATTTGCAGGAAGGACCTGCAGAGTTTTCGGGACCCCCAGCAGCCAGGATGTGCTGGAGGGCATCACCCCAACATCCCAATCTTTGGGGCTTCTTCCAGACAGTTTGAACTCCAAATTTAACATCTCCTATTCCTTTCCCAGTCCCCAGCCTTCAGCCCAAGCTGCCCCATATAAAAGCCTCCTGGTGCAGCCCTCCCTGGCTGTGATCCAAAGGGGAGCAGGGTTTGGGGAGTCCTTCCCCAGCAGGGAGGGAGATCCTGGTCACCCCACGAGTCGCTGGGCTCACTCTATAGCACCAAACCCCACTGCTGTGGCTGGGCCAGAGAGAAGGTGCAGGCTTTACTCTGCAGTTACTCCAGGAGAGAAGGTGTAGGCTTTACTCTGCAGTTACTCCAGGTAGCAAAGGTTCTTTGGTGTGCTGAACTCAAACCCAGCCTTTTGACTCCTGCTTTTAATCCCATTAATCCGATGACCGTGGGTTTAATCTGCCCCGGAACTCACGGGACTTGCAGCTCTCCGTGGCTTCCCCGACGCGACCCTGATCTGTCCCTCGTTATCACAGCAGCACAGATCCAGCCCCAGGGACTGTCCCTGCCCTGAGGCCACACAGCGGCCACCAGGGCCAGGCGGGACAGGCTGGAGGAGAGGCTGTTCCCAAGCACAGCCTCCAGAGCCTGCACCTGGATTTTCTGCCCTATGGTGAAACCTTTGCCATGATCTTTTCTCCTATTATTTAGGCTACAGCAACACGATGTGGAGCTAATGGAGAGGAGAAGCCCTGGGGGTGAATAGAGCACCAGTGCACCACCAGAGTTAAGCCACAGCAGATGTCACCCCAGTTTGGGGACCTTTTTCCTGACATGGATGCTGCATCCAGGGCCTCGATCCCACCCCACCCTCAGCATCAGGATGTCATTTGGGGGGGCTGGAGGCTGGCGTGGCCCCAAATTCAGGCTCGCTGTGGGGACAGTGGGGTAGCAGGCAGTGCTGGGGCAGATCCCTGTGCTCAGAGCACAGCTCCCACAGCCAGGGACGACCTATGGAAAAGCAGAGGGCTGGCAGGCTGCACCCCTGGGCTTGGTTTGGACCACCAACCAGGCCAGGGTGGCCAGCAAAGACCAGAACCTGTGGGAAAAGTGGGGAGAAGGACTGTGGGGCTGCACAGCCCACATCCCCCCAGGAGTTTTGTGCACACTCTGGTGGATGCTCACAAAGAAAGACATCACGAGGAGGGGACAGGAGCCACTTCTGGCTCCTGCAGAGTGCCTGAAAGGGCACAGTGGGGCAAACACAAGACCCACAGACCTTCAGCCAAAGCCCAGACAAGGAATTGGGTTGTTTTGCAGATGAACTGCAGAGTCCTGGTAAGACCCAGGATTGCCAACACCAGAGACACCACCTGGGCTCCAGGGCAAGCACTGGCCAAGGAAATGGCTCACCACCCTCCAGCAGCCCTGCTCGGCACCAAATCCACAGTCTGTAAGTTTTCCAAGATGTTCCAAAGGCCTTTTCCTCCAGCAGAGCAGCCACTTGCTGAGAGACACTCATTAGGAGACACGGGTGGGAGCAGATGGACTTCAGGGTTGCTGGAGCACAACTCCAGCAGCAGCCATGCATTCAGCTGCTTCACCTGCCTCCAAAGGGAGCCTTTGTTCCCTGGGACTGCTGGCAGCACCCTCCAGCAGCAGCTGGAATATATCCTGGAATATATATCCTGGAATGATCTCCATGCTGGGAGCTCAGCCTTGCTCCAGCAGCAGGGACCCTCTGTGCCCCCAAGCCTGAGCCCTCAGCCACAGCCACTCCATGCCAGCAGGGAAATCCCTGCTGCACTGACACCTCAGGCCGAGATCCCTGTAAAAACAGGGGATTCAGAGTTGCCTTTGGGATGATGAGCCTGTAATGACTCTGTTGGTACTGCAGAGCCCCAGCTCCCCCAAAACGCAGAGCCTGACGCAGCTGATCAACTTGGGAGGAGAAGCTTCTTCCACCTCGTTTCCCCTGGAGCTGGCAAATGGCAGCAGTCATGTAACAGCTTGTCCAAAGCAAGTAGCAAAAAAAACAACAAAAACCCCAAATAGCTGCAGCTCACTGAGAGCTGTAAGCAGAGGTTGAGTCAAAGGTGGGACCTGAATGTCATGCCAGATGAACCAAACTACAGCTGGTTTCCTTCTGAGTAATTTTCCCTGCATTTCTCCCTGTCGTTTCCATCTGAATGTACCCAAGACACCTTCAGCTAACACTTCTTGCTTCTCCGGTGTCCCCAGAGGAGCTCTATGGCAAGAGCATGAACCGAAATGTGAAATTCGGGACAGTCAGTGATTCAGAGCTTGGCCTGAGTGGGCACAGTCTCACAGTGCTGCCTCTCTCCTCACTCTGCACCTCTGCTGCTTTTCATCCCAGTTTTCTGTCCTTCAGCCAAAGCCCTTGCATCAGGATTTTCCAAATTTTGAGCCTCCCTCCAAAGGAAATATTATTGTCCTTTTTATTTATAAAAGGAAATCTGGATATTTTTACAGAGTGACCAGAGCAGGGTTGTGTGCAACGCCCTAGTCAGACCATGCACCTCTCCAAAACTTTACCCTCCCTGTTTTTCCGCCCTGTTTTCGTCACCCTTCTAGAAAAAGAAATCACTTGTGAACGCTCTCGGCTCGTTTTGCACGGACGCAGTTTCACCGTTCCCCTGCCCGGTGAGTCAGCCTCCCCCCGGGTCGGTGTTTCACACATTAGCAGAAGAGAGAAGGAAGTGTTGGGAAGAGAAATACGCTGGGATTGCCCAATCCTGCAGAGCTGGGGCTCAACTCCCGAACCTCTCCTGGACCAGCAGCACCTCAGCAGCCGAGGGACACAGGCACGGCACATCCCAGCTCCCACGGGCTTGGTTTGGATGGAGGCACGGGATAGCAGCGCTGCCCTGTCCGGGGGCTGCCAGTCCTAAAAGCCTGGTCCTTAGCCCTAAAACTCCCCTAAAAGCAGGCTGTGCAGGGGTGACCCGGCGGGGTGGGTGCTGCCACCCAACTCCCCGCTGCTGGCACCGAGCGCCGGTGACACGCGGCGATATTCCCGGCGGGCTTTCCCCATGGATGGACAAATGCTCGTTCCCCATCCATCCATCCCTCCCTCCCGCCGTGGGTGTCCGCGGGCACAGCGTGCACCAGCATCGCAGCCATCTGCCATCCGCCGCCTCGGGCTGTCCCCATCCCCGGACAGCCTCCCGAGGCAGGATGAAGTTATTAATAACACACCGCCCGAGTCGCCGGGCAGCGCCGGCCGTTCGCCATCGGTGCGCGGCCAGGTGGGCTTTTCACACGATCCCTCTGGAGCCGAATTCAGCCGGCACTGCGATACAACTATCGCCCACCCACGGCACCCCACGGCAGCAGAACCCGCTTTTCCCGGGCGGCTCGGTGAGCTCCGGCTGGAGGGAGCAGCCGATGAATGAGCTGTGCCAAATCCACGGCAAGAAAACAACCTGTGGTGTCCCCGCGGTGGAGATGGATCCCCATCCGTGCCCATCTCCGTCCCATCTCCATCCCCATCCCCATCCCATCCCACCCCATCGCGGCGCTGCCCCGCCGGAGATGCGGGCAGGGACCCCCTGCTCCCGCTCCCGCTCCCGGTGCCGACGGGGCGGCCCCGCGGGCACTCACCGCCGCCGCCGCCGAGGCTCTCCCGCAGGAATTGCCCGCTGGAGAGGTGCTGGAGCCCGAAGCTGCGGGCGATCCTCTCGCACACCGTGCCCTTGCCCGAGCCGGGGGGGCCGAGCACCACGGCCCGCAGCAGCTTGGAGGCCATAGCCGGCTGCCGGCGCCGGAGCGCTGCGGGGCAGGACACGCGTCAGCCGCCCCGGCCGCGCTCCCCCCGCACCGCCCGGACACATCAGCAGGGCGGGGGGACCCCGCGGCCGCTCCCCCCGCTCCGCCCGCCCGCCCCCTCGGGCCGCGGCACCCTGGGATTTGTAGTCCCGGAGCCGCCCGCGCATCCCCCGGCCCGACGGGGCTCCCCCGGGTCCGCGCATCCCGGCCCGGCGCATCCCGGCCCGGCGCCTCCCGGTTCGGCGCATCCGGGCTCGATGCATCCCGGCCCGGCTCATCCCGGCTCGCCGCGAGCTCCCGGAGCCGCGCTGCCCACGGAAGCGACTCCCGGGGCACGTCCCGCACGCCCGTCACGGCCGTGCCCGCCGGGAGCCGGGGGGACCCACGGGAGACCGCGAGCGCCGGTGCGGACACGGCGGCTGCAGCCCGCCGGCACAACCTGTGGATGCGCAGCCTGCGAGCGGCCGGAAAACAGCTCTGGGCGTGCAACCTGTGGATGCACGGCTGGAAAACTACAGCCCGGGAAGGGACAGCCTGTGGGTGCACAGGCGGCGCGCACACACAGATACACACTCACACAGATACACACACACACACACACACACACACACAGATACACACACACACAGATACACACAGCCTGGAGATGGTAAACAGGCTGTAAATGTAAAGAGGCTGCGAGAGCAGAGTGCAGCCCAGCCTGGCACCGCACAGCCCGCAGAGCACAGCCTGGCACCGCGCAGCCCGCAGAGCCCAGGGGCTGCTCGGCGCTGGTGACACCGCGGGAGGTGTCTGTGTCACTCCCTCCGTGTGCGTGACTCCGTGCGTGTCGTTCCTTGCGTGTTTGGCTGTGTCACTCCCTCTGAGGGTCTGTAGCTGTGTCACCGTGTGTGTTCGTGTCGCTCTCTGCGTGTCTGTGAGTGACTCCATGTGTGTGACTCCATGTGTGTGTGTGTCATTCCGTGTGTGTGTGTGTGACCCTCCCTCGGTGCATGTGTCACTGTGTGTGTGTGTCACTCCCCGTGTGTGTCACTGTGTGCGTGTGTGACTGTCTGTGTATCTCAGGGTGTGTGTGTGTCACTGTGTGCGTGTGTCGCTCCCCGTGTGTGTCACCCCGCGCTGTCCCGGCGGGCGCTGCCCTGTGTCCGTGCACACGCATGTCACACGCGTGTCACACGCGTGGCCGCCGCTGCCGCGGACACCGCTGGGGCCGTACCGCAGCTGTACCGTGCCCGTACCGTGTCCGTACCGTGTCCGTACCGTGCCCGTGCGGTGCGCGCCCCCGCGGCTCTGCCGTGCCCGCGCTCGGTGCCGCGCGCCCCTCCCGCCCCCCGCCCGCGCGCGCCCCCGCGCCGCCCCCGGAAGCGGGCGCGGGTCACGTGGGCGCGCGGCGCTGCCATAAACACGGCAAGATGGCGGCGCTCACGCCGCCCGCCCGCCCGTGCTGCGTCATGTCGCGCCCCGGCCCCGCCGCGCCCGCAGGTGGGTCCGGCCCGGCGCGGCCCCGGGCACCGCGGGGTGGGCGGCCGGCGGCGGGGGGCGCGGGGCCGGCGGCGCCGGGCGCGGCTCTGCCCCGTGGCGCACTCGCATTTTCGGGGGCTGCGCGGGCGGGGCCGCCGCCCCCCCTGCCCCGGGCGGCTCCCGGCGCTGCTGAGGGGCGAGCGGGGCGGGCAGGGGGCGCGGGGCGGGCAGGGGGCGCGGGGCGGGCTCCTGCAGGATGGGGGGACCCTGTCCCGTCCCGTCCCGTCCCGCGGCTGCCGCCCGGCTCTCCGCCGCCCCGCTCCAGGTAACCCGGGCAGCGCCTCGCAGCAAACTTGGGCGGCAGCGCGGTGGCAGTCGGGCCCTTGCCGCCCCTCAGAGCCGCCCGTCCCCGCGGCCGTGTCACCGCCCGGCGCGCCGCTGTATCCCCGTAACGAGCCGCTTGTTTTCTTCCCTCCTCAGGCTCGCCGAGACTGGTGTTCACACCGCGCCGAGGAAGGTGGAAATGAGGTTTGTTCCCCGCACAGCTCCTGAGCCCCAGCGGGGTGAGAGCAGCTCGCAGCGCCGGGAGATCCTCGGCCCCGGGAGATCCTCGGCCCCGGGAGATCCTCGGCCCGTGCGTAGGGTGGGGAGGGACGAGCCCTGGGGCTGTGGGCAGGGAACATCCCCGATCCCATCGCTGCCGTGCTGAAGGAATTTTGGTTCCTACGAAACGAGTGCAAAAATAACCCGTCCCAAAGGGGCAGGAGGTGGAACTGGAGTTTCAAAACCAGCCAGGCCGACTGAAGTGGGTTTCAAAGGTGAGAACTGGCAGCAAACACTGGAAAGCAGAGGGTTTTTTAAAAAGTGTAGGGAAATATGCAAGGCCTTAGCAATAACAAGAATAAAAATGTGTGCTGGACTCCAAAACTAATGTAGGTTCTGCTAAAAAAAAAAAAAGGTGGTTTTTTCCAGATAAATGGAGAACCTGCTTAAGCTTTCTGCATCAGGTCTGTGTAGCTTTAATCTGGCTGAAGCAAAGCAAAAATCAGTGTGTGTGTGAGAGATGCAAGACAACAAACTGTACTGGGGGAAGAGCTGAATCCTTCAGAGAAAATGGCATCAGCCCTTGAATTATGGGTGTAACTCCAGCAGTTGCTGTGCCAGAGGGTGCTGGGAAGGAATTGTTCACCTTCCTCCTTTAATACCATGATAAGTAACTGCTGGAGCACAGAGTAAAATCCTGATGGAGTGATCAAAGCATGCTTGAATTGTAAAATAGTGATTCTTTTCTCATCATCTCGGCCTATGCAATGTAGAATTCCCAATCCTCCACTTAAGCTATTGCACTGAAATCAGTGGAATTCCTCACCTGGAATACCAATGGTGCTCTAAAAACACCTCGAAGTGAGAGCAAAGGGCTCATTGCTCATGCAGCTCCTTTCCCCTTTCAAAACCCACCGTTGCACGGGCAGAATCCATTAATATTTTTAGCAAGTTTTGTTGTGTTTTCCTAGCAACAGCCGATGCCTTAATGATTAATCCACAAACTGTGGCAAATCTGCAAGTTTGGGGATGCATGCTGAAGTCATCTGTGCTGCCTTACGTCAGCATTGCATAATCTGTTGACTGTCCCTTTTTTATGTAATGTATGTTTGGAGTTTGTTTGAAAATGTACAAATATTTTTTTCCCCTGCGTGCTGCTGCTCCGATATTCCATGTTTGCCTCTCCGTTGCCCTCTGGAGTTGCAAACTTGCAAGGCACCGTTTAAATGGCTGAGTCCAGCCGAGTGTTACATGTTTCTCTCTTAAAACAGCCTCTGGAACTTCTCAGCACCTTCTCTTTGCCAGGTAAGTTATTTAAAGTGTGGAAAAAAAAAACCCACTTAAGGAGTTTCCGCTTCCTCCTGGTGGAAACAGGAAAGCTTCTGGTGCTGCTCAAGTCCATCAACATCATAAATGGATTTTATTGGAAACTTAGTAACACATTAACTTTGGCAACATAAAACCGTTGCGTTTTTTTGAACTCGTTTCAGAGCTCGATGTATCCGATTCCCTCAGGCAACGGGAGGGGTGTGGAAATAGTTTTGTGATGTTTTCAGGAGTGTCTGGTTTTAAGGAAGAAAAAAAACGAAGGGAGGGTAAAGTTGTAAAAATACACGACAAAGTGGGGGGTGTAGGAATAGTTCCACAATCTTTTCAGCAGTGCTTGTTTTTAAGGGGGAAGAGAAAGGGGAGTAAATAATTTAACCAGTTAGTGGGTGGGATTGTGTATTTCCACTGTTTTTATGTGGATTTGATGACCTAAAAATGGCACCTCAGACACCCCGAGGCCTCTCTTTGCTTTGTGCAGCTGCACTCCCTGTGAGCACAGCTGGCTCTGGGAGCTGCTCCCCTCAGAGGGCATGGCACTGATCTGCCGTGCTGGCTCTGGAAACACGTGTGCCAAACTGCAGATGAGCCCAGGGGAGGTGTGGGATGGGCTGGAAAATCCCAGCTGCTGGCAGCAGGAGCCTGGCGGGCTCAGGGCACGGTGCCAGTGCCACCCTCGGGGCTGTGCCCGTGGTGATCCCGCTGTCCCAAACAGAGTGGCTCCAGCAGCTTTCCTGGCTGCCTGCCACCGTCCCCACGGACTGGCTGCTCCCTGACACCCAATCCCACAGCAGCACAAGCCAAGTGCTGCTAGCTGGTTGGATTTAAGGGGGAGAAAGAGCTGCCCCTGTCTAGAAAGGTTGGTTGCTCTTTCTCCATTAAATCCAGCGTGGGTGGGTTTGCCCAGAAGAAGCTGCTGCTTAAAACCACGTCGAGCTGTGCAGCAGAAGCCACTGGGGTCGTTAAAATAACGCTAATTATGTGGATAATTTTCTGGAGCTAACCTCAGCTGCAGAGCCACTTGTGTTAAGGCTCCTGAGGCTTTCACCTGTGGGGTGACACGGGGTTTTTGGGATGCTGAGGGAGGAGGACAGCGAGGAGTCGGCAGTGCCACGGAGGGGCCAATGACTGCCAGGCTGCCCTGGCTCAGTTATCACAGTGCTGATGCTGTCTCTTGTAAAGGTACAGTACTGTGATAACTGAAGGATGGCAGCCATCTGAGCTTCACGGCGTCCTGGGGCCACCAGAGCCACCACCTGCAGCATCCTGCTCCGCTGGAGTGTGCTCCTGTCACCTGTAACCCTTGGCATCGAAGTCACGTTTATTGAAATAAAATGTTACACAATTTGCCTCTTTATTGACTGTTTCGTCTTGGGAGGGCTTGCAGAAAGGCTGTGCTTTGGAAGTGTTCAGAAATGGTTCCCAAAGCAGGGTCCTGTGCAGCCTGGTGAATATTAAAGAGCAGTGAGGCAACTCAGTGGGGGATACTTAGTGACAGAAGAAATTACTCTGTAGCAATACAGAAAATAAAGAGCTTTTAAAATTCTGTTTAATATTGCTTGTTAAAGTTACCACAGTCTTGGCTGGCTACTGTAGCTCCCCTGTCTCCACATGGAAATAAGTGGTGGAACACGGATTCCTTCAGGCAGTGAGTTAGTGATGAAGGTTGGACAGTCCCTTGCAGGGTTTCCTCGGGGCTTTTCAGCTCTGCGGCGAGTGGGAGACTGAATTTCCTGGGTCATTTCTGCAGCGATGTCATCAAAATCCCTGGAAATGAGGCTATTTTCAGGGAGACTGCTGATTTTTGTGCCGTGAGTTAACTCTGCAGTGCTGGGACACGACAGCAGAGGGGCCCCGCGGGCTGGCTTGTGGTGGGAGTGCGAAACGCCAAGATTTTTGCATAAAGTAACCCGAACCCTGCAGAAATGTTCGTGCAGTGCCTGTTGCCCAGATTTCCTGCCCTTCCCCGAGGAACTGATGGCATCCAGGCTGCCGAGGCTGGTGCAGCGCTTTCCAGAGGTCACTATTGACTCTGATCCTGACTTTCAGCGTGGTCATTGACCCGCTGGACTTTAGAAACTCTTCTTTCTGGGCTGGATGATTCATGTCCAGCCAGGGCTTTGTTCTATTCTTCCCTGCTCCTCGCTGGAAGTTTTTGGGGCCAACCCGAGCTGGTGGTGCCTGTGGGCCTGGTGGGGTCAGGGCTGTGCAGCCGTGATGGAACATTTTGCCAGCCTGCGTTACTTAAAGAGGGGAAATTATTACTGATGTTGTGACAGACACTCGAGGCTGGGTCTGGAGGAGGGCTCTGTCAGACCAGAAACTGCAGATATAAAAAAAAGACATCCTGCTACTAAGAGTTTAGGTTCTAGATTAAAATCTGAGCAGTGCCAACACTCAGCTTCCTCTTTCTGAAGGCCACAGGCACCCCTTGAGCAGGCAGGAATGTGCTTATCCCAAGAAGGAGCAGTGGTCATCCCTACCTTGGCTGTCCCCCAGCAACACTCCTGTGCTCCTCCTTCCCACTGCAGAATGAACAGGAGAGAGGAGGAGCTGTGGGATCCTGGAGATGGGAGCATTTATAAACTCTCAGGCTGCCCAGGGCTGGGCTTCATCTCTTTTCACCTATTTCTGCTCTGGATCCAGCAGGTGCTCAGGGAATCCTCTTTCCTGGGAGAAAGGCAGGTGCATCCAGCCAGGTCCTTGTGGTGCTGCCCCAGTTCAGCTCCAGGTGCTCCCTGATGGATGCAGTCACACTGCTGACTCATTGGAGAAACCAGAAAGTTCTTTTCCTCCCCATGGGAAGCAAGATAAGTGCTCAGAGGCAGATCCAGGCTTTGTCATGGATCAGATCCAAGGAATACAGTTGCTCACCTGCCAGGCTGTGTGGCTCAGGTTTGAGATTAATGTCCAACCCGTGCTGTTTTTAGGGACCTGCAGCAGAGCTGTGCATGGGACACACATCTGGGGCTGCTGAGCAGGGCACAGAGCCTGCCCAGGGACTTGTGCCTCTCATTTCCTGTCACGAGCAGCACAGCCACAAGCTCTGCCATGGGACAGGAACTGAAGCACTGGCTGTGCCTCAAAACAGCACCTCTCCAGTCACATTTACTGGAGTTTATCTCCCTCTCCAGCACAGTGGACATGGAGTTCATCTCTTTTCCTGTAGCTTCCTACTGATATGGGAATGGGACAGACTGATGGAATTGCTGTCCAAATATTGCTGCACACGAACTGTGCAGCTCTCAACGTCTCTTTTGGCAGTGGAGCACTTCCTCCACCAGTGTGTTAAAGCAAGACATCAACAACCTGCATCCAGTGATCCAGCCTCAAAACCAAGGTCCCTGAGGACCATCCTCTCTCTGATCAACCTTTCTGTGATTTCTGGGACTGATCCCAAGGCAAGGCAGTTTCTCACCCACATCTCAGCTGCTGTTCCAGCTGGCTTTGTTGGGACCCAGCGGTTCCCAGGCTTTTGCATCAGGAAAGTCCCTTTTCCCATCTGGCTGCTGCCTTCCCACCCACGTTGGGCGTGAGGAGAGGAGCAGTTGTGCTCCTGTGCTGTCTGCTGGGGCTGGAGGCTGCAGGCAGGAACGGCTGCTCTGCTCCTGGCTCCCAGCCACAGCTCAGCCTTTTGAGGGTCAGAATTGCTGCTGGGAGCAGCCTGGCCCTTCTGACAGCAGCAGGATAAAAGGCATCCATTGTCTGCAGGCACTCAGCCTTGAGAGCAGGTGAAGATGTTGTCTTTCCCCAAAATTCAATTTTTTTCCCCAGCTGTACCTTCTGTTGCTATTAGACTGAAATAAAAAGAATCCTTCCCAACAGAGCTTCAAGCACACAGTCATTTCAAAGTCCAGCAGTGCCCTGTATGAGTCAGACTTCTAATTGCTGCTTGTTCAGATCTTCTCCAGCTTAGTGCAGACACTTGAACATGAACTTTAACCCAGGCCTTCATGATTAAACATCTTTACAAACCAAGCAGCCGATTTGCAATGTCCCCTTGCAAATATTAGCTGTACAAGGAAGTAACTTGAGTTTATGTCTGGTTAAGCAATTGTGAGCCTGGAGATGTTGGACAATGTGGAATGAGCTCTGCTGAATTCTGTCTGTGCTGTCCTGTTTATCCCCTGCAATGGGAAAAGCAGTGCCCAGGAGCAGTGTGTGAACAGAGGGTGACACAATCCTTTCTCCATAAGAGACTTCTGCCTGTATCTCACATTTTGGAAACAGCAGCTTGCTGAGTTGTTGGATTCTGTGTAAACCCTGCGTTGTGTCATTAGCTTGATTCACCAAGGGAAACTGTGACTTTTATTTGATGGCTGATCAGGGACAAAAGCACCCAGCAGGAGCTGAGTGTTCCAGTGTGGTGCAGTGTCAAAGTTACTGCTGTAGTTTCTGTATTGAGGCAGATGAGAAAGCCAAGATTGCTCAACTTGGTGCATAATTTACTCTTCATAACATTTCAGAGAGGAGCAGGAGAGGTGCACTCATCCACGTGTGGATTAATATATGAGGTCTTTAACTGATGTTGTGCAAATGTTACAATATTTTTGGGACTGGTGCAGCCAGAGGAGAGACCTCTGGACTCCAAAGGGCTTTGGCTCACAGCTGAGCTTCAGTTCACAGGCGAAATTCTGATCCAAATCTCAAGCTCCCCCTTGACTTCTAGAAGCTGAGAGCTGCACTTTGGGGTTTTTGATGCACAGGGATATGCATCTGCCAGTGGAAAAGACTCTTTCAACCAGAGCAGAAAACAGGGGGAAAAGCCATGAGGCTGCTCAGGTTGTTTGTTGGATCTTAAGTCAGGCACTGCAGCCTCAGCCATACCTCAGGACATGGCTGCCCCAGTGCTGTGCACCACAGAGTCATCTTAAATTAAGGTGGATTTGCTCAGCTCTGGTGCTGGACAGCAGTGCCAGGGGAGCCCAGAGTTGGAGCCCCTGGGGCAGGAGGGCTGCAGAGGGCAGGGGGATGTTGATGCTCCTTCTGCTCCTCCCAACAGCGAATATCAGAGCTCTATCAACTGCCCTCCCTCTGAATTCACTCCAGGAGCAGGCAAAGTACACTGAATAATTCAGGAGAGACATGGGTTTAAACATTTGCACAAGCTTCAGATTCCTCCTGCCTAAAAATAAGTCTGGGAGAGAGCAAACGATTCCTAGCTGAGGTGTTGGGGGATGGACAGCAGAGCTGTGGACCCCATTGATGTGCACCCCACCCCAGCACCCAGGAATATCCCATCCATGGGTCTCCTCCCTGCTGCTGGGACCAGCCTGGGGTGGAAAATTCAAGGCCATGAGCTGAGGGCTGCACACACACGGGCAGCACTGGCACAGGCAGATTTGGTGTGATGGTGGCAAAGAGCCCTGGAGAAAGGGCTGGGGGAGGAGCAGGGGAGGTCAGTGAGCAGTGAGGTTTAGTTGGTACAGGGAGAGCTGTTTTCCCGATGGGAGTCTCACCTCCTGCATTTTTAATGACTTTAAGGACAACACACAAGAAAAAGGTGTCAGTGTTTGAGCAGAAGTGATTCTTCCAGAGGGAAGTGGATGAGGAGTCAATCCCTTTCCCATGGAAGCACAGGCTGAGATGGACACAGATCAGAGACACCTTGAGAGGCTCCATGAGGATATTCCTGATTTGGTGTATTTCCTATGCAAACAGTTTACCTAAACACATTGGCTCACATTCCCAGAATGATGAAAAAGCTGCTCAGGTTGGTTGAGCAAAATCTCCTCCCTGTGCACAACAACCACATCTCCAGCATCCAAAGCCTTGGTGCACTGGTTTGAAATGTAACCAGGAGACTCTGGAAATGAAAATTGCCAGAGGTTTATTGCTAATGAAGACTAATTAATTTTGGAGGTAAATGTGCCAAGCTTCTGCAGTTGTGTTTGCAGCCCCATTAAAAGAAAACTCACGGGTGTTTTATCTGAAAATTATTAGAGGAACACAGTGTCTGTTTAGTTCCTTCTTAGTCTGTGGACTTCTCACTTCTTCACCACTTGAACTCAGCTAAGTTAAAGGAAATGTCACAGCCTTTTAAAACTTGCCTGAAATGCAAAAGGAAATGAGGAAAACAGAGATGGGAGAAAATTCCTACACTTGTCTTCACCTCCACAGGACTGGAATGGTAACATCAGCTATTTCTACCAGATTTTGTGTTGCAATCTGGATGTTCTCAGTACGTTTGAAAGCCATATCCAAGTGACACTGTGACAATTCTCTTAGTGTGAACTCTGCCATTTAATCACAAGCCAGGGTGACAGAGACCAGCCAGAACATCACATTTCTCTATCTCCAAGATCTCTGACACTTTCTTTTTTCCTTTCCCACAGCAGCTGCTTGGTTCTGCTGACCCCACAATACATGTTCAACCAGCACAGCAGGACTGGGGCACTCAGCTCATCCTTAATGGGAGAAAACTCCACTTTCCTCCAGATCTGGAGTTTGTTTGCCATCCTGCCTGTATTCCTGAACCCTCTGTGCCATTTTGAACAACACCCTTCCTGGGAACATAACCTCAATTCCCAATTTCCTTATGGCAGAGGGAGGGGGAATATGGCAAACCCCACCTCAAAATGCTGTTTTGTAACCCAGACTGAGGAACTGCTCCAAAAGAGCAGCAGCAGAGTGAGCTTTGGAAGTTGTGCAGGCATTAAAGATTTTAGAAATGCTACGTGCTCTGTGTCACATGTGTCCCCTGAGTGGGACAGGTCTGCAATGCTGGGCATGACCTGAGAAATGCCCCAGCCATGTACACAAGCTCTGGAGTGTGTGGACAGAGAGGGACATGATCAATATTGGATCATTTTGGCGACAAATGTGGTATTTCCAATCCTGAAATATTTAATTATTGCTCTGGTTGGGGTCACTGCTCTGCTTTGTCCCCTCCTCTGCTTTGTCCCTCCCCACCAGCACACCCCAGTTCCAGTTAGTGCTCAACTTACCCTTACAAAAGCCAGCATATACAACTTTTTCTGCAATATATATATATATATATCTCAGAAAAAAGAAAACTATCCATATATATCCATAAATATCCCTGGATGTGCAGTCAGTCTATAAGCACTGTCTAGCTGCAGTGGTGTGGCTGGCAGGCAGCCAGGCAGCAAGTGGGTACCTGTGAGCTGTGCCAGCTCCAAGCTCATCCTTCTGGAAAGGGCTGTGCTGGGAAGTGGATGAGCTCAAGGAAATGCATTTGAGCTTCTGGGCACTATTGATTTGTCTCTGCGTGTTTTATTGGTCTGCTTGAAGCACAAGAAAAATGTGCTCATGGAATGAGTCAAAATTCAGGGGAGGGGGAGCCAGAAGTGGGGTTTAGAGCATCTTCATGCTTTGCAGCTGCTCTAGAGCTCTACACAAACCCAGTTTCTGCTTCCCAACAAGGCAGCAGAAGGGATATATTTCAGCAGAGAAAGCTGTGGAAAAAATGAAAACAAAGCTGTTGATTTGGTTTGTAATAAGAGCAGTGAAGAAATAGAAAGATGGCAATGGAAAAAACCAGACAATGAAGGCAAGCAGCAACATGAGCACGGAGTTGAGACACAGCAGCAGCATCTTCACACTCCCCAGCTGGAACAAAGTGAACTCCATCCCCCCGGCCAGGAAAGTCGGGAATGGAGCTCCGTGTTGCACCTCCCACCCACGGCTCTGGCAGCCTGCTCCAGCCCTGCTCAGGAAATCCCCTCAGCCCGCCTTTGGCACCCTCGGAACAAGGGCTGCTTTGGGTGGACAAAATCTAATCTTTTTGTTTTGTTGCAAAGTACCCTTGGACTGCCGGCATGAAGTACCTCTCCTTCCCCAAACTGAGATTATTAGCTTTAAAAAAACAGGCTTGAGCACCATCTTCAGAAGCAGTTAATTACTCAGAAGCAATTCACACCTTCCTGGTGTCTCAAAATAAATTTTCGCACTGGCTTTTCCAAGCAGAGCCCTCTGAAAACAGTGTCACCAGCGGCGTTTCACGCACGTTTTGTGAGCACAGGAAGCTGCAGATAAATTCAGCAACAGATCAGATGAGAGAACTTGAGCACTTGGGTGTCTATTTATACAGCTCTCACGAGCAGCCCTGCATTCTGGCTGCTTCCCATCCTCCAGCACGGGGAGAACCAAAATTATAATTAATAAAGTGATTTCTCATTTCAACACCACTCTGCAGAAGCGTGCAAGGGCACAGAGTTAATCTGAGAATTCTTTTAAATACCACTACAGGTTAGGGAATTTTACATCCCCTTTTACTCATCACACAGCGCCTCTGACTTCATTGCATGCTCCTGAATTTTGCTGATATGAGTGAGGAGAACCAGAGTCACTGCCAGGAACAAATCAATGGCAAACTGGAACCACTTAGATTGTGTTAAATCACCTTTATATAAAAGTCCTGTCAATCCCAAGATGATGCCATCAGTGATTTAAAGCACTTTACTCTATGCTCTTCACTGTATCTTGAAATACAATAAAAAAAAACTTTAAAAACATTTATTCTGTTTAAAGTAAGGTAGAAACATCCCATTCTAGAGGCAAAGGTGAAGCTTGAAATCAACCTGCAGGGTGGACAAGTAAGGGATAATCTGTGCATGCATCCCTACCCCTTCTTTAAAGAAGGCTGCAAGAGAGAATTTGTTTGAATTTAGTTTGGTTTTTAAATCACAAACACCTAGACAGTCAGATCTAGTCTTCCGTATTTTCCTTTTTTTTTTTTTTTTCAGAGAATATTAGCACATCCTGGAATTTACAAAACGAAGGGTATAAGACACAAAATAATTCTTCAGATCTGTCAGTGCACCCCAGTAAAGTACACAGAGGGCGGAAAATATTTATTTTGCATTTTCTGTCCTTTTCTGCAGCCCTTTGCAAGCCTATTCTCTTTTTAAGCAAGAAACAAAAGTCAGCCACAAATACATATGATTAATTCCTCGGAGAAAACTACTTAAAGGGTTTTAATCCAAAATTACATCCTTCCCATAGGCTGGAATGCTGTGGTAAACATTTGGGGTATATGTTGGAGATCTCCCCCTGTTATTAACATAGTTCCTGGAGGAATTTTTAGAAGCACATTGATTTCATCCCAGTTTCAGTCACAGAACAACGAGTAGAAATCAGCAGTGTCCCAAAACCCAGGGAAAGAAGGCAAAAGCTCCCAGGCAGCAGACAGGACTGGGAGACTGAACACACAATGTCACTGAGATCCAAATGCCAGAGGAGCTCAGCCCCTGGTTTTCCAAGTGAGGTGTGTGAGAATTGAATTCTCACTGAAGGACGTGGCCTTTGGGAACCTGGGTCATTGCTGGTGTGGGCTCTGGGCATGGATTTAGCTGGAGCAGAGGTAAAGCTGCTCCTGCACGAGCAGCCCCAAGCTAAGCCACTTACGCAATATTTCGTCACAACCTCAGCTGGGCTGGGCTGGGCTTGGCAGGCCTGAGCTCCGGGATTTAAGGACCTTTGCAGCATCAGTTGCTGTGCTGAGAAACGAGTCCTGCCTGTAAGGCATAAACAGTAAAGATCTGGTGTGGTTTTCAGCATGAAAACCCACCGAGAAAACTGATTTTATCCTTGTCAAGGCAAAACCGTGGAAAGGGCTGGCGGGGATGAAATACAATCATGGGAAGCAGCCCTTGTAGGTAAAATGTGGGGAACAGGGAACAAGAAAAGGTCAGGCCTGGGAGCTGTGGCATGGCCACATGTGTCTTTGTTAGGAAAAAATTGTTCCCTGGGAGGGTGGGGAGGGGCTGGGGTGGAATTCCCAGAGAAGCTGTGGCTGTCCCTGGATCCCTGGTAGTGTCCAAGGCCAGGTTGGACACTGGGGCTTGGAGCAGCCTGGGATAGTGGAAAGTGGCAGGGTATGAAATGAGATGATTTTTAATGTCCCTTCCAATCCAGACCCTTCTGTTATGATTCTGTGAATTGCAGGGTTTGACCTTTCTCCTTCCAACCTCAGGCTTTTTTCTAATCTTGAGATAACCAAAGTGATGGAAACAGGGTGACATTCCAGAGCTTTCCCACAGCGCATGGTTAATCCAGGGCCGGTGGCAGGTAGCTGAGGAAAAAGCTTAACATGGTGCAAAATCATCCAAATTACACTTTGCTGGTTCCCTGACAGCTGTGGAAACAGGTGGGGAAGGGCTGGCTTGATTCCTCTTGGGAAAGGGGAAAAATAGAACCAATTATTATCTATCTCTGGTTGTAAACTACAACCACCTGCACATGTGCACTCCCAGGCTGCAACAGTTGACTCCCAGCTGCTTTGGGTCGATTTCCCGGAGAAAAGGGTTAAAATTTGAGATTGCTGAGGCACAAGGCAGATGAGCTGGGGAAGAGCTAACCTGGTGGAGTTTAAATACTTCAGAACAGCAAGGGGCCTTTCACACCTGCTGCTGCCACACACAAGAAAACCTTGCTGAAGTGATGTCAGTGTGTTCACGCTGAATAACATGAAGGGGACACATTTATCAGGATGGGTTTTTTAATGACCTAATTCATCTTTTAGAACAATTCCCCCAAAAGGCAGCGGAAGCTTGACTCTGCTGTCAGAAGAAAATGCCAGATACGTGTGGTGTGTGGGAAGCAGGGGCGAATGGTTTCATCGAACTGAATCATTTTCTTACTCGTTTGACTTCCACTTGTGCCATTTCCTGTGACTTTGACAAGAGCTTGAAACCGCAGTGAAGAAACTGGTTCCTTTTCTGTGCAGACGGGAGGATTGTGAGTGTCTCCTCCTTTCAGCGTAAACACCGAGTTGTTTACACCAGCTCGTCCACATCGGTGGGAGAATGGAAACGAGGTGGTGGGTTTGTAAAAGAGGATCCAAACACACCTGGAAGGAGGTTGTAGCCAGGTGGGGACGGGCTGGGGACTGATACCAACAAATTCACAAGGCAGCATTTTTAGGAATGTAATATTGAACATTTATTAGGAGAACAAAGACTTACAGCCAGGGAGGAGTGGCTGGTTTGCCTTATTCTCAGTCCCACGCCCTATTCATTTTAATGTGTGCTTAAGTACTTTCTGTAACTGTTACATATTCATTAAGTCCAAAGAAAACTATTTACACTCCAATCATTCCTTCTTCACTCTTAGCCCCTTTCTGCCAGACCAGCGACATCTTGGTCTTCTGGTTTGTCTCAGGGCTGAAGGCTGAAGTCTTCTATCCCCTAATTCAAGTTTAGCTGACACTCTTCCTAGGGAGGTGTGACTGTAGATCACAGATTTCCTGGGATACATGAGGTCTGTTTCTTTTTATTCCTTCAGGGCGTCTTGATCTCTGGCTTTGTGGCTGATCAGTTTAAAAGACATCTATTCCCATGTATTTCTTACCACATTTCTAGCATACTACAACTATTACATAGTTTATAATTCACTCTAACTTTGTTTCTACTTAACTATATTTTATCTAAGTGCTACTTTGCACAGTACCTTATCACTTATAAATGCTAAATTCATATGTGTGAAAGCCAACATTCACTATCCATTTATTACAGGACATAGTCTTGAACCGTGCCAGGACTGTTAGGTTGGACACGAGGAGGAATTTCTCCATGGAAAGGGTGGTCAGGATTGCTGCCCAGGGAGGTGTGCAGTCCCCTGGAAGTGCCCAGGGATCAGCTGGCTGTGGCAATCAGTGCTCTGCGCTGGGGACAAGGAGCGGCTCGGGCTCTGCTGGGGCTCGATGGGCTGCGAGGGCTTGTCCGAGCTCAGCCATTCTGGGATTCCCTAATTCTGTCGCACCGTGACAAACGCTGGGCACCTGTGGAGGTGACAGCCACAGCCTGGGAGGGGAAACCCCCAAGTCTGGCAGTGTCCGGGCGAGGACAGAGCAGGTACCACTGCACAGTGCGGGTTGGAAGGCGCTGTCCCCTCACGCTGTCCCCACCCGAGCCGTTCCGCTCCCTCCTCGCTCCTCCCGCGCGGTGCCTCAGCCGGGCCCAGGCGCCTCCCCCGGGCGGTGCAGCCCCGCGCATGCTCCGCTGCGCCCCAGCCCGGCCGGGACCGCCGCCCTCCGCCCAGAGCGCCCCGGGCCGCCCCCGCACCTCACCGCACCGACCGACCGACCGGACCGCACCGCCTGGCACTGCAGCGCACCGCCCGGCCCGGAGTGCCCGGCACCGACAGACCGACCGCACCGCCCGGCCCGGCCCACCCAGTCCGCACCGAGCGCCCCGGGCCGCCCCGCGGGGCTGCGCCGCCCCGCCGGGCGCCACGGCAGCGGTGAGTGAGGCCGGACGGGGCTGCCGCGGCCCCGGGCCGGCCGGGGGGAGCTGGGGAGGGCAGGGCGGTGCGGCGAGCGCCTTTCCCGGGGAGGATCCGCAGGGCCGCGCGGGTGGCACGGGGCTCTCCGGCGGCCTCGCCCGGCGTGCGGAGCCTGTGCTTCCCCTGAGGGAGGGCGTGAGGAGCCTCCGTGTTCCCTGATCCGAGAGGCTGCGGAACCCCTGGTTCTCAGGCTGAGGAGCCTCCGTGTTCCCTGATCCGAGCGGCCACGGAACCCCTGGTTCTCAGGCTGAGGAGCCTCCGTGTTCCCCTTGTCCGAGAGGCTGTGGAACCCCTGGTTCCCCTGAGGCAGGGGGTGAGGAGCCTCCGTGTTCCCCTCGTCCGGGAGGCTATGGAGCCGCCGGTTCGGCAGGCCGGGCTGCGGGGCCGTGCGGGCAGCGCTGTCAGCCACAGCCACGTTTGGGCGCTGGGCAGGCCCGGCCGGCGGCGGGAGGAACAGCAATCAAACAGCTCCGGTTGTGTTTGCCGGTGGGGTCGGCAGAGTTAAACATCCCCGGTGCCCGTGGGTGAGCGCAGAGCCCACTGTGCCCGCGGAGCTGCCGCTGCCTCCGGCTGCCGGGCAGCGCTGGGCTGGGGACAGCTGGTGTCCGCCTGTCCTGTGGCAGCTGTTCCTACAGAGGGATAGCGACACTGCGGGACATCTTTCACCCCACTGTGCCCCTTCCCCCCAGGGAGATAGGTGACAGCTGTGGCAGGTCACCTGTGACTGGATATCCATCAGCCCAAGGACACTCGGGGATGTGGAGCGGGGGAGCTGGCAGCGGGCAGGCTGTGCTGGCTGAACGCCTGCTGCAGACGCCTAAAAGCATAATTCTGTTTTCTGTGTGTGTTGAGAACACATTTGCTGTGTTGGATAATGGCAGGGAGTCGGAACTAGATTGATCTTTAAGGTCCCTTCCAACCCAAGTGATCTATGGTTGTATAATTGAGTTGAGATTTTAAAAATCCACATATGAGGAGAACCAGGACAACTCTGAAGCACATCAGCCCTGCTGCTTTTAATGTAAATTGATGGCAGAAAGACATCTCGGTGTGCCAGGAGATGATGGACCCAGCTCTGGTTAAACGTTGAGTCTGTGCTTAGGAGGATGCAGTGTCTGTTCCCAGGGATTAGATGGGAAGTTACATTTCGAGGCATGTCTAGAATGCTAAGTGCAGTGCAAGAAAACTTTGGGGATTTTTTTGTGATTCTTTTATTGGGGGAGGCAGATGGAAATAATTTCATAGTTGTATCAGTGTTGCAACTTCACTCCAATGAGCCAAACTTCACTCATAGAAGATTCCCTGCAGTTTTATTCTTGAGCAGAGTGGATGTACTTCGGTATTGCTTTATTCAGGCTGCTGGAACTTGGTATTAAGTTCAGTTTTGACCTTATAAGGGGACTGGGAGGCATTTCCTCCTGGCACTTGTTTTTAAAACACGCAGGAAGTTGCACCTTGATCTGGGTCTGTGTTAGGTGACAGCAAGACAGGTGCTTTGAAATGCAGGGCCAGCTCAGGACGTGCTGCTCTGTCTGAGCCAGCAAATCCATCAGGCTTGAGGTGTTAGAAGTTGGTGATTGCTGGCAGATTTTACAAATATTTTGGTCGGTACATTTGTAGTGATTCAGTTGTTAAATATGGCACTTATCTCAGTCACAGTATCTGCAAGCTGTCCCAAAGCCCAGTGGCACAGTGTGTCTCTGAAAATGTTTGGCCTTTGGGAAACCTGAGGTGAAAAGCTTGTAAA
This sequence comes from Lichenostomus cassidix, assembly GCF_008360975.1. NCBI lineage: Eukaryota > Metazoa > Chordata > Aves > Passeriformes > Meliphagidae > Lichenostomus > Lichenostomus cassidix. The sequence goes on from NC_139489.1 coordinate 1,445,460, forward strand.
AAACCCAGGGTGAGTGAGTTTAAACTTGCACAAAGAGTATAAACACAAAACTGAGCAACTTTTGAGTTTGTGAACTCCTGGAAGGTTGTGCACTGCACAGTTATTTCAGTATTAATTGCAAAGTGGGCCTTTTTGAGAGATGGTTTCTGTAAATGTTGAACTGTTCAGGAAGATGCTGTTTCTGGGTGTCCAAATAGTCTGTTCAATGAATTTATTTAAAGAACAAACGGGAAGCAAGATCTGGAGGGAATATTTAATGCAACAACTTCGAAAAGCAAACCTGTATTAGCTGCAAAGCAAAAGGCTGAAGTGCACCGGAATAGTCACTCAGAGGGTGAAAAAAATCAACATTCCTTGTAAACTCATTTTTCCTTTGATCAAACAATCTGCAGTTTCAACTTAGTTTAATTCTTTTGCCTTACCTCTTCAGGGCTGGAAGTAAGGCAGGCTTCTTATAAATGGTATTAATGCAGTCAGTTTAGACAGACATTTCTGTAGCAGTTTAGTCTTGCAAATAAAGCCTGAATTCACAGAAATCAGCTTCCCTTTTTTGTGCAGAGGGGAAAAATCTGTTTTCACAGGCAGCATCCTGACAGCTGCACCCTCTTCCCTACCATATAGCTCCCCCTCCTCCCTGGATTTGGAGGTGAAACACCTTTTTCATCTCCAGAACTGCCCTCAGCTTCCTTGGCACCTGCTGATGTCTGATCTGGCATGAGGAAGAGAGGCTCAAAATGAGGCAGAGAGGTTCAAAATCAAGCACCCAGATGGATAATCCTGAACTCCGTGGCTGTGTTGGGTGTGAATTGCAGCAGAAAGAGCTGCTGGGTTTCCATCAAGAGGAAGGTGTTTGCATTGTTTGGAGAGGTCAGAGCTTTCACACATAAAAGTAAACCCTCAGGACTGGTTTTATTGAGGTGTGAAAAGGTTGTTGTGAGAATCTCTGACCCAGAAAGAAGCTGGAGAAGGCAGATTGTGGAGGGAGTACCGAGCTAGGGCTCGGTTCCTGACTTGTCTCACGTCCAACAGCAATTAAAAATGACAAAATGTTTTCTTCTGGGTGAAAAATTGGCAATATTCACGTTGTTCTTTTGTAGCCTGGCCAACGGTTTGCAATTCGGGCATTATTCCTGTAAACACACAGTTGCTCCAGATCTTTGAAGCACTTAAAATGCAATTAGTTTCCAGGTATTGGTAATGGCAAACACTTGCTAAATTGATAGAAAATGGCTTTTGCAGTTCAAGCACATAATTCAGGCAGTTAATGCTGAGAGCCTGCCTGCAATAAAGCTTTTCCATGGCTGATACTGCTCAGTTTTTCTCATAGGGTGAGACAGATATGCTTGAACTTCATCAAAAAGGAAAGTGGAGTCTTAAAAAAACACCCAGCATTTTGGGGCTTTGCCAGTTAAATTGTCATTTCCATCTCTTGCTGTGGTTTCTGTGCTGAGCATGAAGTGACAGATTGTTCTCTCACTTGATGTCTTTAGCAGCACTTGGGGTATTCCATCCAGGATTTGTTTTAATCCAAAAAACTCCAACAAAGCTAGAAACTCCTGGAAAAAAGAGATTGCTGATGGTTTTCTTGGACAAAATGGCTGCAGTTTCTCGTGACTGAAATTAGAGAGGAGGAAGTAAAATTTAGTGGTTTTAGTGTCCTGGCCTGTTGCAAACAGGTGGATTTTTAAGGAACAGGTCCTGACCATTCTCTTCGTGCTGGGGAGCTTTATAAAACTGCAAACAGTTTTGTTGGCTGGAGTGATTCTTGTTTTTTTGTTTTGTTGGTTTTTTTTCTCTTGGACTGGTTATATAAATGTAATATAAATTGCATAATTGACAGAAAAACTGGGAGAGCAGCCTTAACATGGAAGAGTAAAGTCTGGCCCAGCTGCTCTGCATATCAATAATACCTTTTTGCACAGCGTGGGAAGTTTGATAACAGTGATATTACTATGGTTCTCTGCGTGTTATGTGATTATGATTATGCTTTAAAACTGCTGGCACATGAAATTACTCTGTTAGACTTCCTCCTCCCCACTCTGGGAGGTACAAGGTAATCCAGGAAATAAAGGAAAAGAACTGAAAGTTGAGGGGAAAGCAGAGGGTTTTGCATTATCCTGAACTGTGGAGCAAAGCAGTGGTGAAACCCTGAGGAGGAAAAAAAAATTGGAGTTTTTATATGAGGAGAAACCAACCAGCAGAGTAAGGTGGGGATGAGCAAAGAGTAGGAAAACTGTTAAATTCAAGTGGTTTGGTGTTGCTGTCGATTCTGCTTGGATGGGATTGCAAACAGGCTTCTGGAAATACAAGGAATAAACCTTCCCAGGGGGATTGGCTCCCAGAAACCCATCTGGCATAAATCCATGCAGTTGGTAGCTTTGCTTTATGGTGTATTTTACTGGTACGTTGAAGCAGGTCTGCTGCATGAAGGAGGCTCTGCTAATAAATGGAATTAATCCAGTTTTTAATGGTGTGTACTCTGAATTTTGAAGCCTACAGGATTTGCCATGAGTCAAGTGGCCCCACTCCACAAAGGCTAAATTCCCTTTGCACCCCAAATCTCACAACTGCTCTTCATACTTCCAGGGGAAAAGGGAATTCTCCTGAAGGGAATTTGCACTTTCCTCAGACTGTGGCAAAATCTCCCTTGTTTGTAGAGTGGATCTGAGAGAGGCTTTGGCTTGTTGAGCAGCAATGTAGGAATATAGTTCAATTTTCTAGCAGTTTTGGACTCCAAGTGCTGTTTAAACTGTTCTTTGAGTGTTTCCTGTCACTTCCAGCTATTCCAAGACTGAATGGAATCTGGTTTGCTCGTCAGGAGGCCCAGCTGGAGTTTAGCAGGATATTGAACTCTGAAATTGTACTAGTGACACTCTTAATAATAACAACCCTTCAGTATGGTGCATATTTTCTCAAAATGAGTTTATTGCTCTTTCACTGCAGATCTTTTAAAACTTCATTTTACTGGCTGGAAGCTGACATTGAGCTAATATTGACTGATGTCATTTGGAACAGGGCAAAAAATGTTGTTCAACTTAGGAAATCTGGGAAAAGCCCTTACCACCTTGTTTGTCAGGAAAAGGCCAGATCTAAACCTTCCACTTTTTTGGATAAGGATAGTGGAGCAGTCAGCACTCAATCCATGGCTGGAACAGAGGAGGGATGAGAGGGAACACTGTTTGTACATGGATTCAGTTTTTCAGGAAATGAATTTGGCAGAGGGAAATTTATCTTCATTTTTTTTATGTTCGTTTCGAGCCACCAGCAGCACGAAGAGATACATTAAACAAAACAAACCTTAAAAACCTTGGCACTTGGACAGTCTGAATGACTTCCTGTTGCTTGCCATCCGTAAATACCTGGCTCTGTGGGTTTTACTGAAGTGTGATAACAAATTCAAAGCACCTTTTTTTGTGTGTTGTTCTGGGTTTTTTTTCTTTGTATGCAGACAAATTAGTTGCAAAACATCAGATGTTTAAGGGGGAAAAAAAGTATTAAAGGTAGCATCGTAAATGCTGCGTTAGGCTCAGTCTTTTGTATTTAAATCTGCTATTTTGCATGGGTTGGGTTTTTTGGCCCTGGGATATCAAGCTCTCACCTCTTATCTCAAGCTGGTGCCTCCTGCATGTTAAAAAAGGGTGCTGAGGTTTTGGACCCAAACCAGCTTATTTGGTGGCATTTGCAGGTCACTCGGTGTGATGTTTTCTTGTGTTTCGTGTTTACTGAAGATGCACAAGAAATAACCTTTCACTTCCTGGACACTTCTGTATTTCACTTTTCCTCAAAGTATGGCAAGACAGGCACGAATAATTTTGAAATTGCTGGGGCTGAGAGTTTAAAAGTTCAAAAGGGACCAGAGATCACGGAGCCTGACCTGTGTGTGTCACACCTTTGTGTCAGCCTGTGTTGTCACCCTTGACAGCTCTGTCACTCTGTGCTACAGGAATTACCCTCCCTCGGAGAAAAAAAGTGTTAAAAAGTCACTGCTTGCCTTTTTGCTCTTTGCTGCTCTTGATTTGCATGGCATTTATATTAAATTATATTTATTTTTATTCTAACCCTATTTCTTGTACTTAATACTCAAGCTGAAGGAAGAGAAAGGTATTTGACTTTGTAGTCAAATTTGTAGTATTTGTAGTCAACTTTGTAGTATTTGACTTTGCTAATGAAATAACAGCTGCAATTCCCAAACTGAGCACATGCTACCTTCCACTTTTCCTGTTGGAAAAGCCAGTTTGGGTTCTACAGGCTGTAATGGACACCATGTGCTTGTGAGGTGGAGTTATAACCTTGTAACTTCTCTATTAGAAACTCAGGACCTGGCTTAAATGTCTTTTGTATGAGTTAGGTCTTGATTTGGAGAAAGTCTGTTAATAACTCTGTGCCCTGAAGACAAGGAGCAGTCAAAAACTCATCCAGATTCTGGAAGGTGCTGGTTATGCTCAGAGACAAGGAGCCTGTGTGATCCCTGCTTTTTGGTAGGATCAGAGCTATTCCTTGCCAGGCAAACCTGTGCTCGTTGTCAGGATAAGAACCTCGAGGTTGTGTTTATTGACTGAACAAACCCCCACGGCCTGATGGATTCATCCCATGGAGATGTAAATTGCTGGCACGAGCTTTGCCAGCTGGGATTCTCCCCTGGCAGCCTTTGTTTCACCACCAGCACCGCCTGGAAAAAATCGATTTGTGTTGTTCTATACCAGCAGTTGTTTTAGGAGTAATTAACAGCCTTGACCAACTTTCTTGTAGTTGTGGGGTTGATGCACAGAGGGTTTGATTTCACTGTCAAAGCCACACGGGGCAAGTGAAAGGACATCTAGGGATAGCTGCCTTAGAGCTGCATTTTTACCAGAGAACAGCTATCTTCTGCCAAGTTTAAAAAAACCCCTCCTGTGGGTTTTACAATCCTTTCAGCTTCCTGTCCATGTGACTGACACAACGCCAAGCTCCAGCTACACGAGCAAGATAGATCAGCAACAGACCTGCCTTAAAAACAAGGCACCTTTTAAACCCTGAGCGCTCACCCTGTTCCAGCACAGCCCTAAACACCCCAGAGCTGAGGTGCTCATCAGATTAACGGGGCTGTGTGATTAACTTGGCTCTGATTAACTCTTCACCCTTTGGTGGGACTGACTGAGTGTTTACCTTGCAGTTGAAGAGTGTGCTACCTCCAGCTTTTATCAGGAGGTGCAATTCATTCCATTCATTCATTCATTCATTCATTCAATGCTGTTGAATTCAGTGGAAAAGAAGCCTCATTTTCCTTGGCCCGCGGTGTGTGTGGAGGCAGGAGGTGCTGTGGGGGATCCTCGAGGGTTTCTCCTCAGCACTGTGGGAATTTGGACACTGCTGGGAAAATCCTGTGACCTGAGTTTAGGTGGAGCAGTTGAACCCCAGCGTGGTGTGCACAGAATTGTTGTGCACAGAACAGTCCTCCCCAGCTTTGCAGCACAGCCTGGTGCTGCTGCTGAGCCCTGTGCATCATTTCCCGTGGCTGTGGAACCACCCTCTGCCTCTCTGTGCTTGAAATACTCATTCATGTGGCAAGGACAGGACCTGCCAGCCTGGAAATCTGCCTCTGTAGGGAGAGAAATCTGCATCTGCATTGCCTTCACCTCCTGACAGCATCCCTCGTGAAACGCCTTCATTTTGTTTCATGCTTTGTCTGATGAACAAACTCCTCAGCACTTGTTCGATCCATTGTGTCTTTGCTACTTAACGGCTTGATGAGGTTTAATTAGCAGTTCAGCTGCAGTCCTTGTTTGTTTGCACACACTGCTAACTCCCCTTGGCCTCTGCAGTTCTGTCCCAGCTCAGCTCTGCACAGACAAATCGCTGCCTGTCACTGAAGTTGGGTTCTTACATAAAACTGGATTGCTCCAAGCTTTGTGGCGAGTTCAGCCTTTGAAATACAGCTGAGATGCAAACCGCTCTTCCTGATAATTTCGCTGATATTGCAAAGGTTTTTGTTAAAACCACAACTTTCTCCAGCCAGAACCATGGGAAAGAAGATTTGCTGCCTATTTCAGCTCCCGTTTGGAAAGCACTTGAATCTGCACTAGTTCTGCATTTAGGGCCAGGCCAGCTGGCAGATGTGCACATGACCACTCCAAATGTGCCAGCTCTGTTCTGCTGGGTGGCACAATTCCCTTTTTTACCAGTAAACACTGAAAACCACCAGTAAAACAGTGACACCTTCACCAGGCTCTGCTGTACATCTGCTCACAGCCAAAGCAATTTTTGGAAGAGTTTTAGGGTATATTCTAATCACCAAGATACTCTTCAGAAAATCCTTTATTTTTCAACGTGATTTACAAGTTTTCAAAATCAGTGGAGATGATCATCTTTCCCAGGCCGTTTCAGGATGTTTCTTTATTAAAACCTGGTGTTACTCAGTTCCAGAGACAGGGAAAGCTGGCAGTGGTTAATTAGCAGGGAAAACTGACACAGAACGATCCTTATCTTTTAAAACAAATACACACAGTCCTATAAAGCTTTTCTACAAGTTTGTACTCATTAGGAGGGCACAACCTGCCAACAGAAATGGAGAATTTGTGAAGCCCCAACCAAAGGCCTAAGAAGCAGCTTTATATATTATATTTCTGTGTTAATTGAAGTTGATTTTTTAGGATTTAGTTTAGAATCAGACTCTTAAGGATAGTGTTTAGGCTGTGCCTCTGCAGAGAGAGCAAGGACTCTGCTCCATGAGCATCCCATTATAAAATGGGCTAAATTGGGTTAATTCTCTTTTCCCCCCATCTGTCTCAGCCTCATCCAGAGTCAGGGTTGAGCTAGAAAATGGGGATGGGAGGGAAAAGTTCATTTTTGGGAATTTGACCTGGGGAATCAGCTGATGAGGAGCCCAGTGTGGTGGGTGCTCTCCAGCAGAAGTGACTCAGAATTGTTGAGGAGTTGGCTCTGCTTGGAGTTTTCATGCTGAGCCTCACATCATTTTCTGTTTCTAGCTCAGGTTTGTCTTCCTGCTGCCATTTGCATTTATTCCTCATTGTTTCCTGGAGCTGTGGTCTAAAACTATCAGCCAGGGTGGGTTTTTATCTGTGACCATGAGTAATGGAGGGGGTCAGGCCAATTAATTTTGCAACAATTATATGTTCTTTCCTCTTTCATTTTGTAGCTGTGGTCTTGTTCAAAGTCAAAGCAGTGGCTTTAGGAAAAGAGAAATGGTAATGTGATGTGTTTTTTATAAGGCAAAATGTCATCTAATGCTTAAGAAAATAAATAATTTGTCCACCAAGCAGTCCTCTCATTAAGAGGCTGGAACATCTTTCAGGTAGCACTTCTGCAATATATAAATTTTAATAAAATTACCACCTCAGACAGCCATTTAAAAATTGTATTACAGTTGGATTTATTGCCAGATGAGATGTGTGTTTTCAATCCTATTGATAATAACTAGGAAGGAATGGCTGTTACTGGACTCTCTGGAATGCTGATTCTCTTCCCTTGCCCCATCTGTTTGCTCTCAGTTTGTGTTCCAGTAAAGAATTTACAAGATCGAAAAACCGTGGCTTTGGCTTCTCTAATTCCCCATGAAACTTTCATCGTTCCCAGCTGAAATGGCAGGGTGGCTTTTGGAGAGCTATTTTCCTTTGGGGAAAAGGTGTCCTTGGCCCTGGCAGGGGTTGGGATGGGATGAGTCTCTCCCACCCCAAACCATTCCACAATTCCGGGCATGTGATGAGAACTGGCAGCAAACAAAGTCTGAACAGCCTCAGTGAAATCCTTTGGCCTGATTTTAAGTGACTTCTGCTCACAGTCCTTTAGCTCAGAGTTTCTAGGGACAAAATTACCAAGTGGGATGGGATTTCTGGTGTGTTTAACACTCGACAAATCCAGGCTTTCGATATCATCAGAATAAATATGTACAGAGCAAGCTCTCTGAACCTCGCTGGAATTTCTCATTGTGCTCTTGTTTCCTTGTTGGAATTGATGAGGAAATAGTGCCATGCAAATTTCTCTCTCTAAGGAATCGAATTCTCCTCGTGGTGATTTTGTAGAACAGGATTATAGGTTTTTTTAAATTTAAATTCAGGTGAATTAGCTCACGAGAATGTTTTCTGCATTTCTTGCTCCAAAAAAATGTCAGATTTTCTGCAGAGATGAATTGTACAGTGAGCACTGAAGGGGAATAAAAAACAGCCTATGGACTGATGGATTTTTGGAGCTTATTTCCATGTAAGAATGAGGACAATTACTTCTTTTTTTTGTTCTATTTACATGGAAGGATGTGTCTGGAATTGTATGGAGAGATGCAGCAGGCAGTTTTTAATTGCAAATAATCTTGTGTATAAAAATAACCACTAAGTATGCACAGAAGTCACATCAAAAAAATGTTGGCTTTCTAATTGCTGGTTAAATACAATTTATGTGCATTTAACCGTTTGAGAAATGAACCAATTTGACTTTGTGACCTCAATAGAAAGGCTGAAATGCAGCTTGGCTGTGGCCATTTCCAGGCTGTGACACCCAGGGCAATATTTGGATTTGAAAAACAGCTATTTGCCCCCTGTGAGGTTCATATGGGAATTCTCAGATTGCTTAGGGAAAGTGTTGGAGGGTTGATACATCCAAGTTACTGCAGGAATTACAGATCTTTTTTCCTAAAACTGATTTCTGTGAGTTTTGGCTGAAGTCTCCAGTTAATCTTTCAACACAGAGACCTCCTTCATGTCTCTAATATTTATTTGATGTGTGCTAAAATATTCTCTCAGATCTTTAAATTTTGCAACGATTCAAGCATTATGATTTTTTTTTTAACATGTTGGTGCATTTTGAGTCAGTTTTCATGGGATAACAATTGCAGTGACAGGGCAGTGGCTTTTGAACCTCCCAAAAAACCCAGAGGTTAGTGTAAACTATAGAAATGCCTGATGTGGGATTGCTGCTTTCTGTAAGGGATGAACCAACAACAAGGTGAAATTGGAAGGAGGTTTTATTGTTCAGATTCCTTCATGTTAACTTGCAGTTAAATTCCTGAGTTGCTTTTAAACACAGAAAAAAAGGAAGTTCTTTATGGAGAAGAGACTTTGGAGCTGAAAGCCCCTTGGGCAGCTGTGGTGTCCTCAGTTTTGTGCATGCACAGGGCACCTTCTGCTTTTATTGCTCATCATTTTCTCATGATTTTCTCCAGGATCCCATGTGCTTTAGGGGAGGATTTGCTTCCCAAAGTGTGATTTGTAGGAAGTTACACTGCAGTTAAATATTTCTTGTCCGGAATAAGCAGGAAATGTCCAGATGCTTCATAAAAGTGCCTTTTTTTCCCCATAGTTTTTGGTTTGAAATTGTGATTGTAAACCAGCCAGTTTCATCCCCCTGGATAAAAAAGAGGGAGAGGTGTGATTTCAAGTTGCTCAGACTTGTCTTTCTCATTTTTTTTTCCCTCTGTCTTTCCAAATTTCCTGGCTGTGGGATTCCCAAATTTCCCATGGATCCCTTCCTTTCCAGCTGTGCTCACTCCTCTGTTTTCTCATTTGTAGAAAGACGAAAAAAAAATCCCCAGGGAACGTGAAGTTCCACTCACAGCTGAGTTAAAATTAAAACCAACTCTTCACAGCAAATAATGGCTTCTAAATTTAAACCCCACCCCATCCCCCCCAAATAAAAAAAAATTCAGAAACTGTCGTGTCTCATGGTCTGTGAGGCACAGAGTGTATTGTTAGTTCTGGTATCAAGTTCGAAAGGGGAAACACAAAACCCCAGTTCTAGAGCCCAGTTCCTGTTTTTCTGACTGCACAGCCTGGGCTGGGACTGTGTTGCTGCTGGGTTTTGTTCGTTTTGGGTGCCTTAGAAATGCTTTTGAGTCGTTTTCAAGTGGGTTAGTTTGGGCTTAACGTTTATCTGTCCTCTCTTTTTTTCTGAGTTAAGGTGGAAACTTTGCCCAAATTAGTCATGTCGTGCTTTTTCTGGGAAAAAAAACCCCAGAAAATGGTATTTTTTTTAAGGCTGGCGCAACATAACGGAAAGAAAAAATTAATAATTCATTAATAGGTACCTAATAGAGTAGTGGAAATATAATTCTCAACAACTTCTGTAAAATATGAAGTATTATTCTTAAAGGTTTCAGGGTTTTTCTCCTGTGTTTTCTTTTCCCTTGATGTCCAAACAAAATCACTCAAACCCAAAGGAAACTGTTGTTCTTTTGTCAGAGAGAGGGGAAGATGCAACAAAAACTTGACACAACTTCTGAAGGATTTTTGTGAGAATTAATTCTAGGATTACAACATTAACTTTATGCTTTGCTATCCCTGACCTCTGTCTTTTCTTCCCTTGGTCATTTCTTTGATCTCTTTTTAAGTCATGAGCATCACAATTACATTATTTGGGTCAATATTACTGCAGTTATGGCTAAGATTTTGGTGTAAATTATTTTTAAGCACATAAATAGTTGAGGCCTACTTGTGTATATAAAATATACAGAATCACATCTTACCACCTCTAGTGTCAATATGTCATTGATATCTGATTAGCTTCATTAGTCATGGTTAAAATTTACATCTCTAATGAAGATTTTTTTTTTAAAAGGCTTTTCTGTTCTCCTCTGTTTTGATGGTAAAAGTACAGTCAAAATATAAAAGTTACCAACTTAACTCTGTGGAAATTCCCCGTATGTGACCAGCAGTTCCTGTAAATAAGACAAAGATGTGCTTTATGGGGGGATTTTCTGATGTGTGTGGGGTTCAGACAGCGAAGGGCAGAGATCCTGCAGGCAGAAACTCACTGTTCACAACTTTGGGGTTTCTAAGGATGAGCAATTCCCTGTCTCAGAGGGTAACTCAGTAACTCAGCAGACCTGCAGTGAAGGGGTAGAGGATAAGAAAGGATTTTCTGAAGCCAAAAGTTTGGGAGTTAAACTTTTGGAGAATGTTTTCAGCATGACAAACCTTAAATTTCAAATCCTTTTCAATATTGACTTTCAGTAGCATAAACCCTTGAATTACCCTCTTCAAAACCATCCTTGAAGGCTGCCAGAAGGAATTGCAAATTCTGATTTTTTTCCTGGTGAGTGGCGGTCCCAGATGGTGTCCAGGGTGTCAAGCAGGAGATGTTCCAGCCGGGCTGGGGAAGCAGAGCCAGCAGGAGGGATTTGGGATGAGTCCTGGGGTGAGTCACCCAGTCTGAGTCTGCTAACAGCCACTGAACACGAGTGGCCCAGCTTAGCTATTTTTAATATTTGCTTACTCACATTTACTGTACTAAGCTCTTTACAGGAAAGGTAGTTAAGAGCTGGAGTGAGCTCTTAAATCCACTTTCCATGGCAGCTGCTCCTTTAATTGATGTGGAGCGATGGCTTCAGTCCTGCCTTTCCTGAGCTTTTAAGGTCTGAGCATCATTCTTGTCGTGCTTGATGCTTCAAAAGTGCTGCAGCCTTTGGGCCTGCAGGGATAATATCAATAATTATTGTTATAATAATGTCCTACATCAAGGCTGGACCTCACAACCAGCACGAGCAGCTTGGTAGGACCTAGAGGTGCTTTTTGACCTCACCGGGTGGAATTTTGTCCCAAAAAGGCAGTGATATAATAATAAATAAAATATTCCCAGCTTTTAGCCGCGATGGTGTGAACACCTCCCAGGTTTCCTGTTGCAAACCTCTGTTAGCAATGCTCACAATCCTCAGGGTGCTCAGGGAGCTGTGCTGGCCAGCGAGTGCAGCCCGGCTCTGTCCCTGCAGGCTCTGCTCTGCTCTCCAGCTGCTGCCAGCTGTGCGTGCAGCAGAGGAAGCCCAGCAGGTAGCTCGGGCTGCATTCGTGTCGCCGAGTTCAGCCGTGGCTTCCTGTTTACTGAGCCGAGGGACGCCTTGGCTTTGCACCACACGAGGTGCAGAGTGGCTCGTGGATTCAGTGCCTGGCAGGGAGTGCAGCCAGCAGCTGGAATTTTGCAATGGAATCCATGTGCTGGCTGGGAGTCGCTTGCTCTCCGTGCTGCCGAAAACATTCCCTGCTGCACGAGCAAATTCCTTGAGTTTGGTGAGTGGGGTCAGAGCTGTGCAGGGCAGGGTGGGTTGGGTGGATGGGAGAAACTGGGCCTGCTGGAGCTGTGGGAGCTCAGATAACTCCTGCTGTGGCTCGTGGAGCTGATAGCCTGGGAGAGCAATGCCCAAAGATCTCTCCGGCAGCAGGGAAATTGTCCTGCATCCAAAACTGCTCTTCAGAGAGGGAGGGAGAGCTGCAGCTGGGAAATGTCTGGGCTTCTGGAGAGCTGACAGAAAGTTAGGATTGGACCTAAAAATTAATTGGCTGTTAATTGCCGTGAAAATGCTCTTGGCCAAAGCAGGAAATTGAGCTGCTGCCAGTTTTCATGATATAGAGCCAGTGCTGGGAATGCAGATAGGCTCCTGGAAAGGTGGAAGTTCATATTCCTCTCTTAATTTTTGACTTGGAATTCTGAAATACAGAGTATATGTTGGAAGATGGGGTTTTTCCAGCTTTCCTGTGTTGTCTAAGACTCACGGGATGATGATTCTGGAGTAAAAGACCACCTGGAGTTCCCAGGCAGCAACTGTAGAAATGGCACAAGCAAATGTTTGCTAAAAAGAGAGAAATGAGTGAATTGTAAAAAAAAATGAGATGATTCAGCCATTTCAGAATTGTATAGAAGAATTCAGTTGGATTGGTGAACTGGAGGAATGTGAGATTTTCTCGGGCAGGAAAGTTGTTGGTGCCAGGTTGGAATTACTGGGGTGAGATCCTCGTGCCAGGTGTGAAGTGCAGCAGAGCCTTTCTGCCTGTGGATGTGTGTAAAGGCAGCTTGAGGCATTATGGGACCAAACCATCACTGACAGGAGAACTGTGCAATCTGCAGGACAAATTTTCAACTCCACAACCCAGCAGGACTCCCTGAGGAAAGGAAAACAAAGTCTCACTGCTCATCTCTGTACACCTAAGCCACTCACGTGTCTCACCACCTTTGAAGCACTGTTGACACAATTCTCAGAGGCAAACATGTAAAACTCACTCCTATTCAGCTAGTTAGTTAAAAATAGTGAATGTATTTGTCCAAGAGATTGAGTTGAATTGAGGGTAAATATTTGGTTTGCTCGCCTGGGTGACATTGGAGACTCCCAAACTCTTCATTTTAGCAGCTCCTGCAGAGCATTCACAGGTCAATTGGCCAGTGAAAATTCATGGCTCAAAACGATTAGTAGGACTTTGTGTCGTTGAAAAAGATCAGTAACTGTGTGTGGGGTGTCTGGAAGCAGCGTTTGTTGGAGGTGGTGCTGCAGGACAGGACTGGATTTACAGGTTCCTGCCTGCTGTGCTCCAGCACTGAATCGTCTCGCTTGGCTCAGGAGATAAAAGTGATACCAAATAACTGGGTGTTCCTCTGCTTCAAGCAGAAAGCAGCTGCTAGATAAGACTTTAACTGCAGCACTTGGCAGCTGGAGGTTCCATATTCTGGATTGGAATCCCTAGGAAACCTTGGGAAATGTGTCCTTGGTGTCCCCGAGGAGGCAGAGTGCAGGCTCTGCTTTTGGCCACCAAAGGGAGGCAGAAGGATTTTGGGTTTTGGCAGAGCTCGAGTTGTTTACTGAGACAACATTCTAAAGGCTTCCTTTGGCTTTCACTGATTGGCTTCTTCTGTTTCAAGTGGCTTCTGCCAGTTTACTTGTGTTTGATTTCTGGGAAGAAAAGAGCCTTCAGCTGGGAGAAATAAGTTTTTTTCCCCAATCTTTGTTGCAGTTGGGATCAGAGAAAAACAGTTTAGGGTGACATCTGAACCGTGTCATTTCTTTATCATTTTGCAGGTGGTATTTAGAGCTTAACTCCTCTTTTTGAAGGTGGGAATGTAAGGTTTCAGGGTAGGTAATGTAAGGATTCATTAAAGCCTGAAAATATAAAAGTAATTGCAAGCAAACCAAAGCATGTCCTGGTGGAGAGTTCACTCATCCAGATTTTGGTGGAGAGTTCACTCATCCAGATTTGAGTCTGGAGTTTAAAAAGACTCTTCCAATGCAGAGCTAAGATCCCTCCTCACTCAGAGGACTTGGAAACCTCATTTTGGGTCACACAAGTCCATTGACTGTCCCAGTTCCTTCCTCTGACTAAGAGAGATAAATGTCTTTACAGCTAACTACAAACACAGGTGTTCTCTGGTGATTAGCCAATAGTAAAAAGTAATTGCTGTGTGTGTTTATCCCACCAGATGGGCAATAAAGAACTGTATTTCCCACTTGTATTAAAAATTATCTCCCAGTGGCATTTGATTCTTCCTTGGCTTGTCCATTTTTTACCATGAAGTGCTGACCTGGGCACTCTGTTTCCACTTTTCAAAACTTAAAACATTTTTTTTTCTGTGCACACCAAACCAGTGTAGCCCAATAACTGCCCATGGGAGCTTTTTGGGTTGGAAAAGTCCATAATGTCCACTTTCCATTGAGCCTGACAAGATCTTGTGCACCTTTGTGACTAAATACAGGTGAGGGCTACCAGCATTACAGCATTTCAACAGAATAAAAGAGGAGCAGAGAACACACAGAGGGGGAAGAGACTGTGAAGATCTAATTGCTCTTGCTGTCAATAGTAAATCCCAAATTTAAGGTTATGTAATTTTATAGTTTTCAATTCTGCTATAGCAGGAATGGTTCTTGGTTAGGTGATATTTTTGTTGGTGGTTTGCTTTTAACAGAAAGGTGAACAAAACTGGTAAAGTGTTGTTTGCTGTTGTTTGGGCTTCGTTTTAACTGGTGAGCCCTCGAGAGTGAACTTTAACAATATCTTCTCACCACATTAAAAAAAAAATTAAAAAAAAAAGCAAAAGTCAAACCATCAAAAAAAGTCTTACCAAAGTGCAAAGCCACCGCAGGAAGCACATGACTGCCAGAAGCCTTCTGGGGGTTCAGGTGCTCAACTCAGAGGAGATGTTGACCACGTTGGCAGAACCTCCTCAGGGCCTTTTGAAGGAACCTAAATGGCTACAAGTCTGTTGACATTTATTTTGAAACCAGGCTGAGTGCAAGAGGTGCCATTATTTCAGTTTGTCCTTCTGAGGAAAAGTTGAGGTTGATCCTTGCCTTGAGTAATTCCTGCTCTGTGGGAAGAGCTGGGATGCTAGCACAGCTCCAGTGCAGGATGGTCCTGGACTAAAGGGATTTTGTTCTTCCTCTGTCCTGAAGGGATTTTTTCCTTCCTCTGTCCTGAAGGGATTTTGCTGCTGCAAGCCCTGCCCTGTTGCTTTTTCCTTCTCTGCCCTCCACGTGTGTGGTGGCTGGTGGTGTGGCAGGGGTGGGATGAGATGATTTTTAGATCACTCCCAGCCCCAAACCTGTGTTCTTGTGGGGGTGTTGCAGGGGATGAGGAGCTCTGCAGTTAGTGCTGCCCAGCCAAGAAGGGCTGGAGAGAGCTGGGATGACAGTTTCCATTCCGTGCTAAGCTGTGAAAATGCAAAAGGCCAAGAAGAACATGTGGAGCTGCTGTCGAGGCAGTGGCTGCAGGAGGGAAGTGACCCTGGGTGGTTTCTGGGCCCTGAGCCAGCGGGGACTCTGCAGCAGCTCTGTGGTCACCACATCCCAGCCCCTCTGCATGTTTGACACACTTAGGCTGGAAAGCAAAGCCTGAAGTTCCCCTCCTCAGGCTGCTGGTGTTTGGGGAAATGCTTCCAACTCTCCCTCTGTGAAAGGTGGGATGTGGGAGAGCTGGGCACTACCACTGCTGGCACTGATTTCCTGGATGACTGAGCCACTCATTTCATTTCTCCTCTACTCATTTGCAGAAAGGACACATTGAGAATGTTTCTCACCACTTTTAACTTGGCTAGACCTCAGCTGGTGGCTTGTTTTGGTTTGTTTCTTACTAAAGAGCTAAGGCACCATCGGAAATCCGGCTGCTGCCGTAATATATCCATGCTTGCTTTTTTCTTCACAGCCACTAAAATGAGGGATTCCCTTGCTGAGGAGCACCAGTGGGTCATGGGTGTTGGGCTTGTTTTGTAGCAAGGGGGTACAAACAGCTGCCTGGGAATTATCTAAGGAATTATCCAGCAGAGCAGTGTGGAGCAGGTGTCAGGGTGGCCCTGGGGTTCATCCCTGCTCCACCTGCACAGCCCGTGGAGAAAATGAGGTCTCTGAAGTGGATAAGGTGGGCTGGGATGGACTGGGGCTTATAAACCTTGGCTTGTAGGAGAACTTGGAGCTCTGAGAGCATGTAGGTGTGTGTTGAGTCCCCAGGGTTCTTCATCCTGCATTTCAGCATGCTGGGATCACTGGAGTTCTAAGGCTCAGGAGAACAGGATGAAGTGACCTCTCTCACTCCCATCTGCTTAAAGAGGGGAGGAATTCTGCAGTACAGAATCACGGGGAAGGTGTGAGCCATGAACTGCTTCATCTTCCTCCTGGTGCCTGTAGTTCCCACCCCAAACCCCAGAGCTGCCCTGCCGGGTGGCTGCTCCTGCCACCTCCCCACAGGGTGTGATGCCATTGTCCCACTCTGGTCCCCCAGGCAGCACAGAAATGCCAAGTGCTAGAGAAGGTTTTACTCCATTCCGTGTTCTTTTCCATCCTGCCCATCCTGGTGGATCTGTGCCATGCCTGCAGTGCTCTCCTCTCGTGGCCAAGGCAGAGCCATTCCCTGGGCTCAGCTCCTCCTCAGAGCTCAGTGCTGTGCTGGGAGCACCACTGGGGCTCTGCAGTCACTGCTGAGCAGAGCTGGTGTGAGCCACCCCTGCTCACTCTCCCTGCCCCATTCCCATTAAATTCACCTCCATGGCAGTTCTAACTTTCCTCTGGACCTACCTCCATCCTGCCCCAGTGACCTGCTGAGGGCTCAGTGCCACAAGAGCCCAGGAGGACAAACTCTGCACAAGCCTCAACACCTCCTCCTGCAAGAAAACTCAGAGCTGTTTGCCACCGTGACTGATTTTCCTGGAAGTTTTTCCACCCGTCTGAGGTGCACCTCAGGAAACCCCTGGAATCAGTGTGTTTCCTGGAGTTCTGCTTCATTGCTGGGAAGGTGGTGTGGCTCTTTTCCAGAGAACTTCCATCCCTCCTCAGAGGTGCAAACTGCTCCAGGCGTGGGGATGAGAGAGGAGAACATCCAGGAAGGAAAAGGATCATTAATGCTGTGTCCAGGCAGGAATAAAAACAAATTTAAATTGTAAATCACTTCAAAACTGGAATGCCCCTTCAGCCCCCGTAGCATCAGTCTTAGCAATAAAAGCTGTTTTTTGGATAGTTGGCTCGTGAGGGAAAATTAATCACAGAAAAATCATAGCGTTGTTGGAAGGTTTCCATGATGGCTTCTTGAGACCTTTGCCTCCAAGGAAATTGATATTTAGTGGAGAAATGCTTGGTGGTGGCTGTACAAGGATATAATCCTAGGTTGTAAGCCTCAAGGATGGAATCATTTAAAGTGATTATACCAGAACCTGTGGATGAAAGAGCATTAAGTGCACATCTATAAGCTATAAAAGCTTGGCTGAAGATGCCCCTGCTCATTGCAGAGGGCTTGTGACCTTTAAAGGTCACTTCCAACCCAAACCATACTATGAAAAATTGATCATTATCCAAGCCCTCTCCATCCAGAGGAAAATCAGGCTGGAAAAAGCAGATAACAGAAAAAAAAGGTGGCAGATGAACACCCAGCTCTCAGAGAGGGCTGAGAAACTTCTTCCCACATGGCTGCCACGTCATGAAATTCAGAGAAGGGACTGAAAGTGCCCTGGAAAAGCACAGGAAATGAGCAGATTTGGCTCTCAGGGTGCAGCAGAGCAGCAGGGCTGTGTGGGGCTCTGGGTTGGTAAAAAGCACTCACAGAACACACCAGAAATTTGCCTTTGCTGCTTGTCAGAGCTAAAAATGGAAATATTTCAGGTCTGGTAATACTAGAGTGCCACTCATGAAGCTGGCTGGTTTGGAGTTCTTGAGAACTTTGCTGCACATTAACCGCTTTGGGTGAGAGTTTCCATTCTGTGCCCTCTTGGCCCTGTTTTGAAATACAATTTTTGTAGCTTGGATCAGTCATATCACAGCATGAATTCTACAGAAAAACCTGAGGGGAATTAGTAATTCTGGTTGGAGGGCAGAGGTGAACAGTGGGTGATGAGATCACTGAATAAAAGCGTCAAATAAACACAATATAAATAATGCAGATAAATAAAATGTACATTTGTGGAAATCAAATAGCATGTGCTCATAGATCTGAATTTTCAATGAGTCTCTAAGAGGTAATGCTGGATTACAGGCTGGGACAAATTTCTTGAGTAGTGTGTTGAAAAAATAATAATAATTGAGAGCTTTTGAGCTGACATAAAATATGAATACTCCAAAAGTGAAATGTGTAAGGAAAACTTATCTACTCCTGCATTGGCATAAGCAATCACAAACATCCCCAGGCCCTGTCAGGAAACCAGAAACTAAATGGGCTGAGAGGGCAGAAAAGAGGAAGAACTTGCAAATAGTGCTTTAAAATGAGTTTTGGTTTGGTCAGATTTTATCTGGGATTTTTTTTCTATTTCTATTTTAGGGACTTTTGCCCCTAAAATGCAAATATTTGCCCTTGGCTTCCATAGTCCTGGCTGATGGTGGAAGTGTTGGTGGAGCAGCATCCATCTGGTCTGAGGGAGATTTGCACTTAGTTTCAAAAATACTTAATTTTTCCACCTGCCTTTTCTTAGTTTTCGAGGCACACACAAGTTTGAAGGGGTTGTTTAACAAATAGTGTTGTAAATTGTTTTTTTTCCTTAAAAATGCTGGAGCTGCTGGGCTTCAAATGTGGCAAATCATAGGCAGGAACTTGAGTTTTTACCAAATATTATTCTCTCCCAAATATCTTAATAGTTTAATAGCCAAACTAATTTTTTTTTAATATTTAATAGCCAAACTGGTTATGAACCACCCACCTTAAGCAGGGACTGAGCACATCCCAGGATGTGTCCCTTGGGGCAGAGAAGAGAAAATACACAAATAACAATTATCCACTGAGACCTTTGCAGTGGGCAAGGATAAAAATCTATTATTTCAGAGATGAAGGGTTGAAATATGTGGGGCTGGTGAGGGATGCTCAGACAGAGCAGGGATTTGTTTTGGTCCAAGGAGACTTTTTGGAAGAGGAAGGTGCATTTTAAAAATGTGAATCCCTGACAGTGAGCACGGGAATGTCTGGAAAACCCATTAGTAAAGAATAAATCCGAGATTGGATGTTGGTTTGTTGGGTTCATCCCCAGCAGGTTTTGTAAATCAAGCAGCACTTAGGGGTTTTTAGGATTCTGGGAATTGCTGTGACTAAAACCAAGAGTGGGAGCTTTTAACCAAAGCAGAGAAGCTCTGTTGAAAAACAAGGAGTTTGATTTATGTATCTGCAAGAAACCAATGGGTTTGAATTCCCTCTCACATTTTCAAACATCTGGACAATCTCTTTAATATTAAGCCCACACAGACATTAAAATGTGCTGAGCTTCAGTTCTGTGTCATTTAAAAGGGTGTTTTTAATTAGATCCAAGTTAATATTTTTCCCCTTCTGCATCTCAGTTTTCTGGTGCTGTGCAGGAATAATTCCTGGCACGTCTGCATGTTCCCAAAACCACACTCTCAACTACTCCTTCCCCATAGCATTGCCAAGGGAATGTGTCTAGAAACTCAGATTTAGCATTCAAGTGGCAGAAATGGCAGAAGCACGCAATTTAATTGGGAATGTGTGCCAAGCTCTTCAATATATTTTTTTTTCTGGGATAGTGTCACGTTTGCTGGGCTCTTCCCAAGCACAAGGAGAGCTGTGTGGCACTGTCAGACTTTTCCCAGACTGAGCCTCAGGCTTTTCCAGCAATATTTGCTGCAGTCTGCTGGGTCAGATGAAGGTTTCACACTGGTGAAGCAAAAATAATACACGTTTAGTGTAAAGCCGTTTTGGCAGAGATGAGGGAGCAGGGAAAAAAGGGATTTTTCAGCCTCAGGTGAGTGCTGGGTGATGTTTCCCAAAGCAGCAGCACTGTCAGCCTCAGTTTGGACACATTTGAAATGATAATCTGGGAGGGGAAGGAGCAACACAGAGCAGGGGAGAATTGGAATGAATACCTAAGGAAAAACCTGAGGGGTGAAGTGAATTCAAAATCAGGAGGGAGGTAAAGCACAGAGGAAGATGTTCCTGTGGTGTCCCAGCTGAGGGTTGTGATGGGAACAACCCCAAACTGAAAACAGGGAAAAAATGCAGGGAGGAAGCAAAGCTTTCCCTGTGTTTTTGGTTTTCCCTGTGTTTTTGGTTGCATCTCAGGCTGTGTCCCCAAAGGGTCAGCAGAGAGCAGGACCTTGCCAGACTGCTGCAGGGTTCCTGGGACTGACACCTCATCCAGATCTCGTGTAGTAAAATTCCCTGGGATTGCAGGTGGGATTTTAGCAGCCTGAGCACTTCCTTTCTGCCTCACAAAGCCACTCCTGACAATGTTGATTTTCCCTTTTGCTTCAGTCAGAGTGAAGCTTTTCCTGGGGAGAGAGAAGACAACCCATTTCAGCTGTGTGGAGGATCTCACAGGCACATAAATGCAGGTGTGTTGGCTTGGAGACTTGGGGATTGATTTTATTTGGTTTTATTTTTGTAGGAGGATTAATTTAATAAACTTCAAAACTGGTAGTTTGGGCTTTTGTTGTTGTTTGAGCTAAAGCTTAGAAAAACATGGAATAAAGACCCCAAACAACTCCAATAACTTTCTGCCCTTTCTATTTAAGGAATTGATGTAAAATGCAATTTTCTCTCCAGTCAGAGCTGCCTTGTTGTGCATCCTTGGCAATCTAAAAGCTCTTGCATTAAACCTTCTCAGTGCTGCTCTTTCCTCCTGGAGAGACACAGAAATAGTAATAAAAAATAAATGCCTATAAATCTGATAAAATACATCATGACTCATGAAGCATCAGGAGTTTCAAACGCAGAGGGCAAGAGGGGAGCAAACAATGAAGGATATTTTGCTGTTAAGGGCCTGTAAAAATAGAAGGTGCCTTTTTAAAAAAGGAAACATTAAATGAGCTGTTTAAATTACTCAGTCTCAAGTGTTGTTTTCCAGCCAATGAGGTGCTGAAGGATGTGAAAGTTATTTGTGTTTTACAGTAAGAAGAGAAACCTTTTAGAAAAGCTGTGGAACCACCAGAAGAGAAGGGAATGATTTGGATCAGAGTTCCCAGAACCAGAATAATCATTGCCATTTCTTTTTTCCCTGAATAATCAGCTTCCCCACCTGAGGGTTTTGAGGAATGTGGTGTTGGCCGAGGTGGGTTTGTGTTCTGATAATGATTCCATTATCATTTTCCCTTCACTCTTCCCCTTCCACTCCCAGTATCTCAACGTAAAAGAAGATTGCAAAGCCATGGCTTTCTGTGCAAAGATGAGGAGCACCAAGAAGAATGAGGTCAGCCTGGAAGCTCAGCACCAGGGCCTGGAAATCCTCTTCTACCTGCAGGACAAAGCCCCAATTTGTTACTCCAGCGGCGAGTTCACCTCGGAGGAGCTGTGCATCGAGGCTGCCCAGAGGTGTTGTGAGTATTTGCATTTCATTTCACTGCTCAGGGGCTGCCAGCAGCCAAGGGGAGGCAGTCAGTGTGTGTGTCAGTCAGAGGAAGAGCCACCCCATCCCAATAAATCCCCACAAAGCTGATCTCAGCTCGTGTGCATCCCTCACGTGGCAGGATCTGCCCTGTGCTCTGCCCTCAGCACAGTGGCTGTAATTCCACAGGAAAACGTGGGTTTCATTGCTGTTTGAGCTCATAACCCAGTGTGCTTCTGTATTTACATTTCTGAGGTTCTTCCCTGCCCTTTCCTGTCCCCATGGAACAGTAAATGTTGTCCAGCTGCTCTGGGGGTGCTGATGGGGCTGTGTGAGGAGCTGAACTGGGCAGGAATTCTCCTGCAGCCCTACATGTTTCCTTTGCCCAAATCACCTGGATCCTTGGAACACTGAATGTCCTTCAGTTCATTGGCCTAATTGCTTTTCTTCCACTGGAATGGATGAAATGCTGGGAATCTGCAGGACAAGCTCATCAAATGAGTGTTGGTGGTGTTTTTGAAGAGTTTGAAGGCAGGTGAGAGGTGTTGAACACCCACCTGTTGGTGTGCAGGAGCTGCTGGTTTAGGGCTGTGAGCCCACAGATTGTCCATCTGCTCCCAGAACTGGGACCAGGAATTCCAACCACAAACCTGCAGACACCCCACAGCCTGTTTTTCATGGATGGACTCAGTGCAAGGTTAAGGGAAATCAGCCCATTCACATCAAAGTCTGTTCTTGCTTGGAAACCTCTTGTGAAATGACCAAAGCTCTCTGCTTGTTGCTAAAACCTCCTTTCAGCTCTGGGGGTTGAATTGATTAATGAAATAAAGCTGAGATCAAAGTGGTGCTTTTGCTCAAACACCCATTTCTGTGACCTGAACAAAATCAAGGTTTTAAGTCATTTCCTCTCAGGCTCAGACCTTGGACAAAACCAGGATTTCAGAATCCCTTAAATCCCAGAAGCAGCTGCTGAAAACACCCCAAACCCAGCAGGCTGAGCTCCACCTCAACCTCCCCTTCCCAGTGTTTGTTTGTTTTAAACTAATCCCAGTATCAGTTTCTTTTCACCGTCAAATATTTGCTTTCTGCCTTTGTATTTTGGGGTGTGGGTGAGCTCTGGAGCCTGGTGAGTCACCCATTTGTGTGTTTTTGTGACAGCTGTGTCCCCTCTGTGCCACAACCTCTTTGCTCTGTATGATGAGAACAAAAAGCTCTGGTATGCACCAAACCAGGTCTTCAAGGTAGAGGAGAAATCATCCTTCAGGCTCCATTATCGCATGAGGTAAGAAAAAAACACCTGGAAAATGAGATTTCCTGCTGTTCCTGAGCTCCCTGGAGAAGCAGGGAAGCAAAACCAAAAGCAGCAGCTTGGTTTGCCCAGCTTAGGGGAGAGAGGAGCAGCAGGAGCTTAAAATATCTCCTTAAAATATCTTCCTTTTCATCTTTGGGATTTAACTTGGGAAAAAGGTCCAGAAGGTGAAAAACCATGAGAAGTTGTCTCCACAGAGCTGGGAGTGAACAAGGGCAAAGTTCATGGGAAAATTGCCTCCAACCCACTGGGGTTTGTGTCAGTTTTTTATGGATGAATTTCCATCTGAAGTGTTCCAATTCCTGCTGAAGTCAGTGGGAATTTTACTCCTAACTTGAAAGGAAAAAGCACCAGGATTTTGCTTTTGGAATTCTCCAGGATTGTCAGGGATCCTTCCTTGTGTGACCTCACTGTGGGTGGCATGGACTGGGCTGGAGAAAGCATGGAAAAATAAAATTATTCCCAGGATCCTGAGCTGAGATTTACCCCAGGTGGCATCCTGGAAATGCAGCTCATGGATTATTGAAATTTTGGGGCTGAGAGGGTGGGAATGAAGGCAGGAATTCTGGCCTTCCTATTCCTTTTAGGATTTGATAGAAATCTAATTCTGCACGAATTCTGTAATTATACTTTTTAAAAAAAAATTATTATTTTTATTCTTTAAGTGCAGAATAGAGGAGAAAAATCCACGAAATGAGCTTTGCTTACAGGAGTAATGAATCCAGAATTTAGGGAAATGAACAGATTTATTGATTCATCCAGGGCCAACTGTAAGAAAATAACTTTGTCAATAATATTCCCCCAGCCTGGCTCAGTTTGGGATGCAGGGAGAGGCAAAGAGAGGCTCTGCCAAGGTGATCCTTGAGCTGGAGGTGTTTCCCTTTGCATCCCAGACTGGAATTGTTATTGTTGGATGAACTGCCACAGGGAAAAATGACTGATCTTTGCTTTTCAGTAGTGATAATTCCTATTTTTGGAGGAGGAAGAGGATGCTGGAGTGTTTTCTTTTCTTCTTTAATTTGTGTTATTAATGGCTTAACCCTGGCTGATGTCAGATTTAAGCAGCTGTGTAGATAAACACCATTATTTCCTGAAAATAATGATGAACAAAATTAATTTCTGCTGATCTTTAGTTTCTGAATTTTTTTTCCCTGTTGTACCATTTCATAGCATGAAGCTGTGCAAAACCTCCTGCTTTCCAGAATTGAAAATTCTGGTGGTTTATTCCTTTTTTCAGCTTTGGAGTTGGGATTTAAGTTTGGCCGGGAAATCTCTTTTGGCCCTTGTACTCCTTGAATCAAAACTGGCAAAGTTTGGGCCAAAAATATGGATTTAAAATAATTTCAGACACATTTCAGAAAGAGTTAAGCACTAAAATCCAAAGATTCCCATTTCCCCAGGAGTACTGTTGTGTCCTGGTGGTGTTTTCCTTTATTTCATTTATTTCTGTTGTGGATTTTGGCTCATCTGAGAGCAGGCAGTGCTGCAGAACTGGGAGCAAAAAGGTTGAGAAATATTGTTTGTTCTGAGCTCTGCCAGAGGCAGAATTCCTCTGGAAAAAAGGAGAATGGTTGGAGATTTTTTTCCTAGAGCAGTGTTTTAACTGTGTATGATAATTCAGCAATGAAATAATTGGTATTTTTCATGCCAGTGATAGGTTTTAGTCCTGTCCTTTGGAGTTGATCTCTCTCAGATGAATGCTGGGATTGGGCTGAAATGCTTTTACAGGACTTTTCTCACACTGCTGAAAGCTTTTTGTTTGCTGTGGGAACTTTCCATCCTCCTCCTCTCCTCACCAGCTCAGTGCCAGCTGCTGCTGCACTTTTGGTAATGTTTTTAAAGGATTTCTCACTGAAATTTTGTGAGCAGCCTGAGTTTTTTACACTTTTCTCAAGTTATTTATTTATTTTTAATAGGCTACAGCATGAGAAACCCCAGTGTTTTGTAATATCCTGGAGTAGTTGGCACACAGAGGAGGAGGAGGAGGAGTTTAACTCTTCCTAGCTGGGTTTGTTTGTTGGTGTGGAAAAGAAATCCAGTTCTGGTGGGATTTGGAAGTAGATGATCCTTAAGGTTCCTCCCAGCCCATTCTGGGATAACTCCATTTTTTGGGAGCTCTGGGAAGAAGGAGTGAATCTCCTTTCCAGCTCACTTCCATCTCCTGGGAATGGGGGAATTTCTGCTCCTGTTCCTGTTTTGGAGGTGGAATTGCAAAAATCTGTTCCTTACTCCCACAGATCCATTGATCTTCCCAAGGAAAAGATTCTCCTTTATTTCCTCATCCCGCAAACAATGGAGCTCTAATTGTTTTTGTCATTCCTGAATGTTGTCCTAATCAGAGCAGTAGAATAGGAAAAGAGCAAATTCTCCTCTCAATCACAAACAATGCACAGTACTTTCCCCATAATTATTTTCAGGAAATAACAAAAGAATTGAGAGTTATTAGCTCTGATTCCACTTCTGCTGGAGAATAGGGAAACAAAGTCATTTCCTTTGGATTTCAGAAGGATTTGCTTTGCTCTGCTCTTTAGTCTTCAGCCCAAGGAGTTCCTGAGGAGTTCCTGCCTAGGGAGAGCTTAACTAAAAACACTGATTTTATTTTGCTGGAGATCCTGACTCTGCACTGAAGCTGAGACACTCCAGCCTTGAGCACTCCAGATTTTGGGGTTTATAAATGTCAATCCCAGGCTGGTTTGGACTGTCAGTCCCTCTCCAGCTCTCCTTTAGGCCCTGGCAGGAGCTCTGAGCTCTTCTCCTCTCCAGGTGATCAATCCCAATTCTCTCAGCCTCTCCTCACAGGAAAGGTGCTCCATCTCTCTAATAAAAAAAATTGTATAATAATCTACAAGAATTTAATCATTTTCCCCCAGTTCCTCAGGCCAGGAATGTGATTTGCACCACTTAAGACAACCTTCGGGCAGAAATTTGACCTATTTCTGCTTATAACTGATTTGCCTTTCAAAATATTTGTGGAAATGGAAGCTTTCCCCAAAAGTTGTGAAATTTTATTCCTTTTTTTTTGCCAGATACTATTTCACCAACTGGCATGGCACCAGTGAGAACGAGCCCTCAGTGTGGAGACATTCCCCAAGGAAGGCCAAGGCCTATGACAAGAAATTGGCTCCAGAAGGAACTCCCATCCTCGATGCCAACTCCCTGGAATACATCTTTGCACAGGTTGGGGTTGTCTCTGATACTGTATTCCCTCAAAAAACGTGATGTTCTGCTCTGGAACCTCTTTTCAAACTCCTAAAATACGCTGCTAGTGTTGAAAAGGGTTTTTGTGGTGCTGCTGCCTGGTGGAGAAAAGAGAATTTGCTGCATGAACAAATTACTGACAGGAGAAACTGTAAAGAAACTCTGACAGTGCAAAAAGGGATTTATTTGTATAGATGTTTTCTTCTAAAATGAATTGTTTGTGGATATAGATGCTGTCAATCCCCTTTTGTGAGACATTCCCACAGGATTTGGGCATTGTGGTGCTGGAGGGAAGCAGCAGCAGAGGGAAACCTGGCAGGGCTGTGTCCTTTTAATGAGGTTTTTCCCTGGGTGTTGTTAAAACATTGATAAACACTGGCTGATAACCCCATGGTGATAAAGATTGATAACCCCACCTGCACTTTTGCTCTTTCTCTTGTGCCTTCCAAGGGATTTTCCAACCCAGAAGCTGCCTGGTTTCACAAAAAATGAGAAAATTCAGGATGATGAAATGAGAACATTGAATGCACCAAGAAAAACTCATTTACTGCTCATTCTGAGTAGAATTCCTGCAGGATTTTCAGACTTGGAAATGACTTTGCCCTTCAGAAAAAGAGACAATGTGGATTTGCTCCAGCAAGTCCTTGTTTAGCTGGGAAACCGCAATGAAAGAGAATTCCAGAGAAACATGAATGCAACAAGGCCCAGAAATGTCTTTGCTCTCTGGCAGCCAAACCCTTTTCAGGCTGTCCCAGAGCAAGACTTGGCTTAGAGATGAATCCATGAATTCATGGAGACTTGGATGGGAAAGGCAGAGGTAAAGCAGAGACACAAGGTTGTTTTTGTGGACCAGAAAAAAAAATACTGAAGGTGCTAAAAGGGCCCAGGGGTGGTGATTTCTGTAGATAATTACAAAAAAAAAAGAATTTTTGGTGGAGTGATGAATAAAATAAGGGGATGAGGTTCCAGCTTCTCCTTTCCCAAGGACAGCCTGGGATCCTGGGATGGATTGGTGACTCTGGGAAAGACCAGCTGGGTAATTTGGGGTTTTTGTTGCTGTTTAGGGCCAGTATGACCTGGTGAAGGGCTTGGCCCCCATCCGGGACCCCAAGAACGAGCAGGAGGTGCATGAGATCGAGAATGAGTGTCTGGGCATGGCTGTCCTGGCCATCTCCCACGATGCCATCAAGAAAAATGTGAAGCTGCCAGAGCTCCCCAAGGACATCAGGTGAGCTGGGATCAATCAGTTAATCAGTTAATCAATCAATCAGTCCCTGTCCCTGCTGGCTCTGCTCCTCCCCCAGGAGGAATTTAACCCAAAACCTCGTTTTTCCTTCCAGTTACAAGCATTACATCCCTGAAACTCTGAACAAAACCATCAGGCAGAGGAATTTCCTCACCAGGATTCGCATCAATAACGTTTTCAAGCATTTCCTGAAGGAGTTCAACAACAAAACCATCTGCAACAACAGCGTCACCCCACGGGACCTGAAAGTGAAATATTTGTCCACAATGGAGATCCTGACCAAGTATTTTGGGGCAGAGATTTTTGAGACTTCAGATTTGCAGATTTTTTCTGAGAACGAGATCAATAAATTTAATTGTGGAGACAATGAGAAGTATGAAGTGATGGTGACAGGAAACAATGGGATTCAGTGGAGGCTCAAGCCAAGTGTAAGTAGCCCCTGATAAATGAGAATTAGGGGATTTTTTGGGGATATAACAGCTGGTAAAAAGTAGTTGTGATCTTCAGACTCTGCAGAGCAGCTTTTGATTGGAGAGGCTTTCATAGATTGCAGGATTATCCAGCTTGGAAAGACCTCAGGGAATTCCAACCCCCTTTTTTAGGCTTAGCTTTTCCAAACCAGGTTGCTCAGGGTTTTTATCTTGAAAAATTCCAAGGATGGACACTGGACAACCTCTGTGGGCAACCTTTTTACCAGGAAAATGGAAAAAGCACAAAGCATTCCAGAATTCAATAGCTTTATTCTATATATTAAAACATATATAAAATACATTAGCTTATTCTATTATACACAGAATACATTATCTTCTGTATTTTATATTATTCTTCTATAATTATAGAATGAATTTTTGGTTTAGAGTAAAAACACTGTGCTAAAAATAATTTTTTTTATTAATGCTTTTATTCAAAATATATTTGCAGCCTGTACAGACAGAGAAAGAGAAGAAGAAAAAATCCGATGGCAAAACCAAAAAGGAGGAAGAAAAACACAAACTTCGGGAGACGTGGAACAACTTCTCCTATTTCCCTGAAATCACCCACATTGTCATCAAGGAGTCCAGAGTCAGCATCAACAAGCAGGACAACAAAAGGATGGTGAGAACCAGCCTGGGATCATTTTCCCTTCCCTGGGGAGCCCTGGGGACACAGTGGGGTTGGGCAGAAGGTGACAACATCCTCGAGGGACATCTGTAGTGCAAATAACACCAATTGTGCTGCCCTTGGCTCGGGGCAGGGCAGAGATGGTCACTGGGGGTGGGAGGGTGCAGTTGTGTCCACACTGGTGCCAAACACTCCCTCAGAGATTCCCTGTGCAATCCCAGAACTCGTGATGCCAGAAAGTGGAATTTCCATCCAGCAGGGAGCGGGGAGGGCAGAGAGTTGGCTCAGCAAACCAGAATATTCCAGCGTTGCTGAGGTGTCCTGGCTGAGCTGGGAGGGAATTCCCTGCATGTTCCTCGTGTGTTCCCTGTGTGTTCCTTGTGTGTTCCCTGTGTCCTAGCAGAGCTGTCAGGGAATTCCCTGTGTGTTCCCTATATTCCTGGCAGAGCTGTAAGGATTCCCTGTGTGTTCCCTGTGTATTCCCTGTGTCCTGGCAGGGCTGTCAGAGAATTCCCTGTATGTTCCCTGTATTCCTGGGAGAGCTGTGAGGATCCCTTGTGTGTTTCCCATGTGTTCCCTATGTCCTGGCAGAGCTGTGTGTGTTCCTGTGTCCTGGCACAGCTGTCAGGGAATTCCCTGTGTGTTCCCTGTGTGTTCCCTGTGTGTGTCCTGGCAGAGCTGTCAGGATCCCCCCTGTCCCTGTGTCCTGGCAGAGCTGTCAGGATCCCCCCTGTCCCTGTATCCTGCAGGAGCTGGTGCTGAGCAGCCATGCCGAGGCGCTGTCCTTCGCCTCGCTGGTCGATGGCTACTTCAGGCTCACAGCAGATGCTCATCACTACCTGTGCACTGATGTGGCTCCTCCCCTCATCCAGCACAACATCAAGAACGGCTGCCATGGGCCCATCTGGTCAGTCCTGCTCTGCCTTTGGAGCTTTTCCACTCGGGGAGCTCCTCTCCCTGGGCAGATGGAGGGTTTGGATGGGTGGTGGTTGCCCAAGGGTTGGAGAACAACTCGGTTTTGCTGAGGGAAAAATCAGTGTTTCTCTCTGTACTCCTCTCTAAACCCAGAGTTGCTGCACTGAAGGAATGTTCCAAGAGTTTCCTCCATGAACTCATGGGAATGTTTTAGGGAGGGAGTGGAAGTGTCTCTACACTCCCCAGGGAGTCCTTGGATGGATGAGCAAAGCCTTGGGGTTTCAAATACCTAAAGGAATTCTCTTCCCTCCACCCACCTGTGTGGCTTTTCCCTTTATGCTTAAGCTGCAAGATGTGGAAATCCAGGAGTTCACCTGCAGAGTGCTGGATGCAGAATTCCCCTTAATAAATCCCTCCTCCCTTACTCTGTGCAACCCAATGTGAGCAACACACCATTCATCCTGTTTAACAATCACACCAACATTTCTAAATTGCTGTTACACCCCAAATAGAGCTTTGCTCTCACATTCCTTCCCAAGAACAGCTTTCTGGGTGCTCCCTGTTGGTTTTCCTCACTGTCCCTTCCCTTCCAGCACGGAATATGCCATCAACAAGCTGCGGCAGGAGGGCAATGAGGTGGGGATGTATGTGCTGAGGTGGAGCTGCACCAACTTCAACCACATCCTCATGACAGTGACGTGTCTGGAAGGCTCAGAGGTACAATCAGCTCTGCCATTCCCAGCAGGAATTTGCTCCCTGGAGTTTCTGGGGATGTGTTTTGGACCTTGGGGAAGTCACCCTCATCTCTGTTGGAGGGAATTTGCTTTTTTCCCAGCCCTTTGTGCTGTCTCTCCAAATAGGATTAATCAGATCCAGAATTTCTCCATTCCTCCCAATAAAACTGTGCAGGAACATGGTGAAAATGAAGCATTTCAAACTCATGACATGGAGAATTTGTCACTTCACCTTACCTTGAACATGGCTCAGTTTCCCTGGAGCCTTTTTGAGCATGGATTTCATTCCCTGGATGGATTTTACTGCCACACTCAGCTGAAGTCTGCAGCTGACATGGTGGTTTGGGAAAATATTTAAAGTGTTCACACAATAATAATAATGATGATAAATAGTTAATAAATAATAATAATAACAATAATAACAATAACAATCCTTCTCTAAGGAAAAAATGGTCATGAGCTCAGTGGTGAGTCAGGAAGGGATATTTGATACTGGATTTATCTCCTGTAGGTATTTGCAATAAACCAAATTATCAGAGCAGCTGAGGCAGTGAAACATGAAAGGAATTTTGTCTTGGAGAAGAGGGAAGGGAGAAGTGACCCAAAGCTGCAGAGGGGAGACCTTGAGAGCTCTTGAGATGGGGAAGTTCAGCTCTTCCCCAAGACCTCTGGGTGAAACTGGAAGATCTCAGCACCACCCTGAAATCTCCTTTCACTGGTTGAAATTCTGGGGTGGGAAAGGCACTTTGGCTGGTTTGGAGATTTCAAAACCCTGCTCCAGATTCTCTTGACCAAGGGAAGAGAACATTCCTCCAGAAGAGGCAAAACCTCCATATATTCTCAGGCTCTGCAAAAAACCCAAAAGCCATAATTTGGGCTTGTTGGGTGATTGCATCTTTATGTTGCTGCTCTTCTTGGAGTGACAATTCCAGGAATTTTAGGACTTTTTCTGCTTTGTTGTGGTTTGATTGGAGGATCCTGGCTGAGGAGCAGGTGATGAGCTGGTCCTGCCTGTGACTGCCAAGGATTTGGGAAGCTTTGATAACTTCCCAAACATTCTTTCCCTCCAGTGATTCTGTTTGCTTCCTTTCCCCCCAACTCCAGGTGATGAATAACTCAGGGCCCTACAAGAACTTCCAGATCGAGGTGAAGAAAGGAGGGTATTTCCTCCATGGCTCAAACAAATCCTTTGCATCCCTGAAAGACCTCATGGATCACCTGAAGGGACAAATCCTTCGGACAGACAACATCAGCTTCACCCTGAAGAGGTGCTGCCAGCCCAGACCCAGAGGTATGCTGGCCTTGGAGGGTTTTGTTGGCACAAAGAAAACAAACTCCAGCAACAGGAAGCTTTTAAAATGGATTTTTAGTGCTGTACCCTTGTGTGAAGCTCTTTAAGAAATGGTATTTAAAGTGTCTTCCTAGTCTGGGGAGGAGGAGTTGTGCCAAAAGCCAAGCAGGTGCCACAGACAGGTGTGAGGAGGGGAAAGGAGGGTTGGACCCTGCTGGGTTTGCCTCCCTGAGCTGCTGCTCCACAATTCATCTGCACGAGGCAGCAGGGAAGGGTTTTGCTCCCAGCTGATGTCCAGGAGGGGAAATGCTCAGTGATGCCATGTGAGGGACAATGAGGCAGCTGTTGAGCAGTGCCAGCCCTCTGGGGAGCTGTTTGCTATGAACTGCCAGTGCCTTGCAGCTGATGTGCTGAGAGACAGAGCACAGGGCTGGCATTGTGCTGGGCTGGTCAAGGGCTCCTGCTGGAAATAACTGAGCAATAGCTGAGCCACAGCAATCACCTGCTGCTCTCAGGCTCTGGGAGACTCCCTGAGCTCAGCACAGCCTGCAGAAAGAACTGGGGAGCTGTCTGGAGCAGGGAGATGTTGGATGTCTGGTTACATTTTGATGGCTGCATTTGGGGTCAAATCAAATCAAATATCTCAGGGAGTTGATTGCCCACTTCAGCTTCTCACTGGCTTTAGTTCCAGCAGGATTCAGTGCATGTTCCCTCCTCTGTCTCTTCCCTGGTGGTTTTTTCCTTCTTTTTGAATATTTAATCAGCTATTCCTGACGAAGTTTAGGGGCTGCAGGACTAAAGCAGTTTGGAGGGTGTGGTTATTCCTGGTGCTTCCACAATTCCAGGGGATGGTTTATTCCCAGCACCAACTTCTGCTTAGAGCTGTGGGAAGCCCAGATGGCCACACTCATCCCAATCCATCCTCTCCCAATAAATAATACCTGGAAGGCAAAATTCATGTGCAAAACTGGATGCACCCTGCAGCAGAGGGGAGGAAGCACTGGATTTTTGAGTCTTTTCCTTCTGCTCCTTCCCCATTCCCCAGTTGAATTCCAGTGCCCTGGGAAGACTGGTGGTGTTTCCCAGAGTAGAGGGAATTTGGGAGGAGGTGAAGAGGGACTCAGACTCCCTTTGCACGTGGGAAAGGAGATGGATCTGTTGGCAGGAGGGGATGTGGAGTGTTTGATTCCATGCATAGCACAGGGATTTTCTCTTCCAGTCTTTGTGCAGGAAACTCTGTTCAGTTGCTCAGTATCAACTTTTATCTGGCTGATGACAACTCTGTATTTAAAATATAAATATGCAGCTGTGCTTTAGTGATTCTCCTGTTGAACGAGGAGCAGAACTCAAACCCAAATTCCTTTTTTCCTCTCTTTTTTGGGATTTAAATGCAGAAGCATTTACAGCCGTGTTGTCACTGGGAAATGCAGTTTCTTTGCAAAGCTTTAAGGATATTTTCTCCCCTTGCCTTGCAGAAATCTCCAACCTGCTGGTGGCAACCAAGAGGGCTCAGGAGTGGCAGCCAGTTTATTCCATGGGGCAGCTGAGCTTCCATCGCATCCGCAAGGAGGAGATCGTGCAGGTGGGGCTGAGCTTCCTGCAGGGACCCCAAATCCACCCTGATCCCTGCCAGGGACCCCAAATCCACCCTGATCCCTGCCAGGGACCCCAAATCTCCCCATTCTGGCTGCTTCTGCCACTTCAGTTTCCCCTCAGCAAAACTTAATGACATATTTATTTGGATTTAAGCCTCTGATGCCAAATCCCAGTATTTCTATGGCCTTGTGTGGACAAAGAGGGGAAGTTTAGGAGTGATGCCTTTCACTGGAAATCAAATTGATATTTAAGCAGTTTTCTAAGGGAAAAGAGGGGTTTTAAGGTTATTTCCTGGGAGTCTGAAGAGCTGGCTTTTTGCTGAATGTGGGTGTGTTTTTTAAAGCCTGACTTGGCAGAGAAGCAGAGGTTTAAGGCAATACCCTACAGTGAAAAAAGGTGAAGTATTCAAAAGCTCTAAACATTCAGAATTCTGTGTTCTAAACTTCCCCAAATTTCCAGGCCTTGTTTGTAGTTACTTATTCAGATCACCTGAATAAACATCAACAAACACACAGGGCTTGGACACACTTAAATCAGACTTAATGTTTCTAAAAGAGCCCTTAAATCGTGCACTTGGCTTCTTCTGGGAAATAAAAAGGTTTGGGGGTTTTTGAGTTGCATCACTGTAGACAGAGATTGGGTTTGGATTGGTGTATTTACAGTCCAGGCTTCCTGCAAAAATATCCCAAGGCAGAACCCTCTGTTATTCTGGAGGAAATTGCTTCCCCAAACAAAGCCTTCCACTGAAATATTACTTCCTCTCACTTTTGGAAACACATTAAAGATCACCTCAGGAGCAGCTGAATGAGAGCTCAGTTGTTGTTTATTCATTTGGTGTTTAGTCTGGGAATGTTCAATCCCAGGGAGCTGCTGGATGTTAATGGAGGAGTAACATCCAAGGAATTCTCGTGGGGAGGATGCTCAGAGCTCACTGAACCAAAAATAACTGTCTTTGGGTTCTACCTGGAACAAATATAAATCTGGAACCATCAAGTGCAGAGGCAGAAAAAAGTGCAGATTGCAGTATTTGTGTAAATCTTGTTGGCTTCCTGTCTGACAAATCTCTGCTGTTGTGTGTCAGGGAGAACACCTGGGAAGAGGCACCAGAACCCAGATCTACTCAGGGATCCTCAGCCTCAAAGACGATGAGAACGAAGGGTATCAGAACGAAAAGGAGATTAAAGTCCTGCTCAAAGTCCTGGACCCCAGCCACAGAGACATTTCCTTGGCAAGTTTTTTCCTTTGTGTGTTGTCCATGGATAACTTTTTTTTAAAAAGGGTTGGGAAGGGGAAAATGCTGAAGGTGCAGCTCACCCCAGCTTTAGGCACCCATGTGAGCAAACCCAGGGGTTGGATGTGTTGTGGTTCCCTGGGGCTCAGGATGTGCTGAACTCTGGGAATGCTGCCCCAGGAGCAGCAGTTTGATGTGATTTGTGTCACTTTTCCCCAGGCTTTCTTCGAGACAGCCAGCATGATGAGGCAGGTGTCCCACAAGCACATCGTGCTGCTGCACGGCGTCTGCGTCCGCGACGTGGAAAGTGAGTCAGGAATGGCAGGGACAGCCTGGGGGGGACAGCCTGTTGGGGACAGCCTGGGGGGGACAGCCTGGAGGGGACAGCCTGGCAGGGACATGGGCTGGCAGCTGCTGCCCCTGGAGCTTTCCAGAGAGAAGCTGGACATTCCATTTCTCCTGATAAACTTCCCCTTCCAATGCTGTGTTTGAGGGAGAACCTTCCAGGGTGATCGCTTGAGGCTGGAATGCCACACTGAATATCCAGTGTGGATACAAACCAGCCTCTGGCAGGGCTAATTCCCCTTGAAATGGTTCCAGGTTTATTGTTCTTTTACTACATGAAGCCCCTCAGCCTTTTCATGTGGGCTCTGAGCACACCTTCCCCTTCTTGGGGAAGGTGAAATAAAGACATTTTCCAACCATCTGGGCTGGGGGCACAGGGGGGAGGTGGGAACAGAAATTAAATTCCTCCAGACAGTTTATTGCAGCACTGACTTTCTGCACTGCCTCTGTAGATATCATGGTGGAAGAGTTTGTTGAGTTTGGGCCTCTGGATCTGTTCATGCACAAGAAAAGTGAAGTTCTCACAACTCCATGGAAATTCAAAGTGGCCAAACAACTCGCAAGTGCCCTGAGCTACCTGGTAAGAGGCACCTGGGCAAAGGCACTGGGGCCTAGTGGGGATTACATTTCCCCCCAGGAAAAGTGCTGAAGTGGGAACACTCTGTTTCCCTCCTCCTCCTTTCCTTCTTTACCTCCAATTTCTTCCCAGCTGTAATTTAGGATTTCAGCCTGGAGTGTTTCAGATATCCCCTGGAGCACTTGCAGAGCTTCCTCAGCTCTCTGCACTCACTGTTCTCTCCCTGCTTTTCTGCAGGAGGATAAGGATTTGGTGCATGGGAATGTGTGCACCAAGAACATCCTGCTGGCAAGAGAGGGAATTGACACTGAATATGGACCTTTCATAAAGCTGAGTGACCCAGGAATTCCCATCACAGTGCTGTCCAGGCAAGGTATGGTCAGGGATCACATCCCCAGGGAAGGGGAAAGGGAGAAATGTCATTTAGAGCAGCCAGAACTAGCTCTGGGATACAATAATCAGCTTTCATGGATCTAGAAGTACACAGGGGGTGTTCAGGACATTAATTTCTCTTTACAAATGTTGTGTCCAGTGGGATGAGGCAGAAGGAATCTCAGTTGGTGGGTGGCTCCAGGCATGAGTTTATAAAAGCCACAGAACATCCTTCTGAAAACACGAGTTGAGAATCAAGATCTCCCTGAAACTGGACAAATTCTGCAGCTTCAGTTTCTTTCAGAGCAGAATTCAGTTCAAGGCTGGTTTTCCCCTCCTGTGATATTCTCTCCCAATGTGTTTTATCCCAGAGTGTGTTGAGCGAATCCCCTGGATTGCACCTGAGTGTGTTGAAGATTCCAAAAACCTCAGCATTGCAGCAGATAAGTGGAGCTTTGGTACAACCCTGTGGGAAATCTGCTACAATGGAGAAATTCCACTGAAAGACAAGACCTTAGCAGAGGTAAAATTGTGTTGCACAAACTTGTGCAGAGCTAGGAATGCCATCCCAGCCTTGTCCCTCCTGCCCTGGAGCTGGGATCTCTCTGGGCTGTGAGGAGCACCCAGTGTGTCCTTGGCAAACATTTCCTGGTGTAGAAAGAACTGGGGAAACCTGGCAGGAAATAACTTCTGAAAGGAGGAATCTGCAGCACCTTTTAAACATTTCCTGGGTGTTGAGTGGTTCCTGCAGATCCAGCACAGAAGGAATTCTCTGTCAGTAGGAGATAAGACTTCCAGCTGAAAAGGGATTTCCTTGGCAAAGCTAACATAGAGTTAAAGATTTCATGGTCATATCCTCTGAGGTAGAATCACAGAATTGCTCAGGTTGCTAAAGACCCCAGAGATCCTAGAGTCCAACCATTGCCCCAGCTCAGAACTGTGAGTTCTGGAAGCTCAAATCCATGGAATTCCCGTTTGTTCCTGCAGAAGGAGAGGTTCTACGAGGGGCACTTTGTGTTGGCAACACCATCCTGCAAGGAGCTGGCAGATCTGATGAAGCAGTGCATGAACTACGACCCCCACCAGAGACCCTTCTTCAGGGCCATCATGAGGGACATCAACAAGCTGGAGGAGCAGAGTAAGGCACAGGGGACACTGCAGGGATCATGGGATCCTGGAGTGGGATGGCTTGGCAGGGACCTTAAACAAACCTCATTCCAGCCTCATGAGAGGTGAGGAAGTGCTGCAGGGTGGGAAGTTCACCAAGAGATCTGGGGTGGGTCTGGGAGCAGATCCAGACAGGCACTGGAGGATGGAGGATTCCCTGTCAGAAAGCAGGAGGGAGCTAAGGAAGGAAAGATGTGACAGTGGGAATAGAGCAAGGATGCCTTGGAGTGTTGAGACCATGCAGGAATCTGACCCGGGATGTTTTTCCCCTCCTAGATCCCGATATTGTCTCGGAGAAGAAACCTGTTACCGAGGTGGATCCCACTCTCTTTGAGAAGAGGTTCTTGAAAAGGATCCGGGATTTGGGTGAGGTGAGAGCAGTGTCACCCACAGAGCCCAGGCAGTGCTCCTGGCTGTCCCCACAGTGTGTCTGTGTCACACAAACACCCAGTCGGTGCCTGGGTGGCACTGTCTGAATGTTGTCCTCAAGGATCTCCTTTCTGTCCCACCCAGGGCCACTTTGGCAAGGTGGAGCTGTGCAGATATGACCCAGAAGGTGACAACACCGGGGAGCAGGTGGCAGTGAAATCCCTGAAGCCAGAGAGTGGAGGGAATCACATTGCTGACCTCAAGAAGGAAATTGAAATCCTGAGGAATCTTTATCACGATAACATCGTCAAATACAAGGGCATTTGCACAGAAGATGGTAAATCTTGTAGAATATTAGGAAGTGTATGGGTTTTCCTTTAAAATTCAGAAATGTCCTGCCTGAGGCAGTTTTTCCTGTGGATTGGTTCAGGGCTGGATGATGGGAATGAGCCCATGGTGATACAAACACCACCAGTGCTCTGGGTTTGTACCAAAGGTGTTGGTGTTTATGATGTGAGAAGGGTCTGCAAACTAAACACGCTCTGTTTTTAGGAGGAAGTGGGATTAAACTCATCATGGAATTCCTTCCCTCTGGGAGCCTGAAGGAGTATCTCCCACGGAACAAGAATAAGATCAATCTCAAGCAGCTGCTCAGATATGCAGTTCAGATCTGCAAGGTGAGCTGGCCCTGAGCCTGCAGCTCCTCTGTTCCATCAGCACAGTGAGGGGGATGAAAACATCAGGAACAAACCCATTCTCCTGCTTTGTCCCCAAGGATCTGAATCCTAAAGCAATCTCTCCCATGTTTCAGGTGCTGCTGGCACAAGGAGCAGCAGGGAAATAATGAGGTTCCTTTGCTTGAAAAGTTTGCTGTGAAAAGTTGTTCCTGTGGGAGGATTTGGAGTGTTAGGAAGGAGAGCAGTGCTTGGAATGGGTGGGGGCATGAGGGAAGGGGTGAGGTGAAGTCTAAAGGGGTGGAGATGTGAGTGCAGAGCGTGGTCAGGCTGTGTGAAGCATGAACTGGAGAAAAACTGGGATTGAAATGGGAGAGCTGAGGATAAAAGGTTCCTTCTCCTCTCTTGCAGGGCATGGACTACCTGGGCTCCTGTCAGTATGTGCACCGTGACCTGGCAGCGAGGAATGTCCTTGTGGAGAGTGAGAACAGAGTGAAGATTGGGGACTTTGGCCTGACCAAGGCCATCGAGAC
The DNA here is from genome assembly GCF_008360975.1 of Lichenostomus cassidix. Classification (NCBI taxonomy): domain Eukaryota; kingdom Metazoa; phylum Chordata; class Aves; order Passeriformes; family Meliphagidae; genus Lichenostomus; species Lichenostomus cassidix. Next base: position 1,483,598 of record NC_139489.1, read on the forward strand.
AGACAAGGAATATTACACCGTCAAGGATGACCGCGACAGCCCTGTCTTCTGGTACGGCCTTGGGGCCAGGCTGCCTGCCAGGGCTGCTGCTCCTGTGCCTCTGGGGCACCCTCAGTGCTCCTCCTGGCTTTGTGAGGCCTAAGATCCACCAGGAGAGCATGATCTTCCCCCTGCTCTGGGTTTGGGTTTAGTTTCACAGTGCTTTGCTGTGGAACACACCTTTGTTATCATTACCTTTTACTCTTGGCATCCCGTGTTGATTGATGTGCAGGAGCTCTGCAAACACAGCTGTGTGGCTGGTGTGAACAGGGCTGGGTGTGAGCAGGGCTGGGAGCTCTGGGGCTCACGCTGTCCCTCATGTCCCCAGGTATGCCCCGGAGTGTTTGCTGCAGAGCAAGTTCTACATTGCCTCGGATGTCTGGTCCTTTGGGGTGACTCTCTACGAACTCCTCACCTACTGTGACTCAGAGTCCAGCCCCATGGCAGTAAGTGGCTGGGAGAGAAATGGCTGCTACAGCTGCTTCAACCCCATCTTTGAAAAAAAATTAACATTTTTGGCAAGAAGAGGAGGAATCAGAGAATTCCAGTCTGGTTTGGGTTGGGAGGGATCCAATGCTCATCTCGTTCCACCCCTTCCACGGGGAACACCTTCCACCAGCCCCTGGGTTATCCTGGTGGTGTCCTTCAGCTAGGAGTGAGGGATTCCCAGCTGATCCCGCTGTCCCCACAGGAATTCCTCAAGATGATTGGCCCCACGCAGGGACAGATGACAGTGGCACGGCTGGTGCGAGTCCTGCAGGATGACAAGAGGCTGCCAAGGCCACCCACCTGCCCTGAGGAGGTGAGGGAGGGAGGGAGGGAGGGAGGGATGGAGGGATGGATGGGATGGATGGGTGGATGGATGGATGCTCCCTGTCAGGACACTGCTTCAGCCCCAGAGCTGTCACTCCTCCTGGTTTTGCAGGCCTGGCCACTTGGGTAAGAAAACCCCCAGGAGTGCTGGGAAAAGGCATTTCCAAGGTTTTTAAGCATTGTTTTAAGCAGTTTTTTTGCTATTAACATTCCCAAGTTCCTGGTGTCCCTTCAGAGGAGTTAATGACTTGCTGTAATACCTGGATGCATCAGAATTCACTGGGAATGCTGATTTTGGCAATTGCTGGGGTGCAGCACAGCAGGTGGAACTTTGGTGTAGTTTTAAGCCCTGAAGTGCCACAAACCCCTCAGATCAGCTCCTTGCTGGACACCTGAGGTGTTTCTGTTCACTGTTCCACTGTCTTTACTGGGAAAAGCCACTGGACTGTTTCACCCCTTAAAAAATGTCTCATTTCTCTGCCAGGTTGATCAGCTGATGAGGAAATGCTGGATCTACAAACATGACGAGCGCACCTCCTTCTACAACCTGATCCAAGGATTTGAAACAATTATGAGTAAAATGTAATTCATTTTGGTTTTTATACTGGCAGGACTTTAAATGCCCAGCAAACTGTATGTGCCCAAGGCTATTCCTTTTTTTTTTAACTCCTGTAGTTTGTACTCTGACTGGGCTGATGTGGTTCTCAAGGATTCTTTTGCCAACAGATTTTAAGAGTTGGATTAAAAGAATTTCAAGGTTTGGGCAAAATGAGCTGCAGCTCCCTTTGCTGCTGTTGTTGCAGGGCAGTTTATCCTGCTGTGATTCTGGTTGTGCCACAGTTGGAATTGTCCTGATGGATGATGTGAGCTGGAAAAATCCTCTGCATTTCTCAGCTCAAACCTCAGCCAGTGCACAGGAGAGAGCTCAATTCATCATTTTCAATTTGGCTGACAAAATACCCTTCACATGCACTTAAATTCTAACAACAAACCAAACAACTTTGGCATAAAAATATAGGGAAGGCAAAATTACCAGCTCATTTTACCCCACCAGGTCCCAGTCCTGAGCTCTTACAGGTGTTTTAAAAATCCTTCTAAAACACCACCCATGGAAGTGTGGAGGGGTGGGTTTCAGTCAGAAAGCCCAGTTTTGGGATAAATAATTTGCTTTTCCCAACTCCACTCCCACATTCTACCCTCTGGAGCTTCCAGAGGGGATGCAGCCTGGAGGGGTGAATGTGCAGCTCTCAGCTCTTGCTGAGGGATGTGCAGGGAAGGAACTGATGGAGATGGAAAAGAACTCCATGGGCAGAATCTGGGGGGATTTTCCCAAAGGAAAAGAGAGGCCTGAGCAGTCAGGATGTCTCCAGGGAATGAGAATCCCTCCAACACCAATTGTTTCAAGAACATTTGGACTCAGCAGCTGAGCCCATGAGTGGTTTAACTGGAACCTTCTGCTGCTCCAACTCCTAAACCTGGGCCATCATTTCTCCTACCACACCTGGAGCTGGAAAAGGCTCTGAAGAGATACTCAAGTTTTGGCAATAAGAGAAAGAAGATTATATATATATATATAAATATATATAAAAAATTGTAATTATGAGCTCCAAGGAGGTCAGATTTATTTTTACAGTGTTATTGTTTCTGTATGTCACTTAGAAAGCTGAATTCAATCTGTAAGCACTTTGTTACTCTTTATACAAACAAGTCTAATAAAGAATTTTTTTTTCTCCATGTGCCTCCCTTTTTAATCAGAAATTAAACAGAGGAGAGCTTTTAAAATGGAACTTTGATAGGAATAATGTTCTTTACAAACCTTTTTGTACCTTACCTGACTCCAGGAGTCCAGGGCTGTTTTTCTCTCACACAAATCCACTTGAAAGAAGTACCAACAATTTATTTTCATTGAAAAGTGTAACAAGTTGAGAAAGTTGCATATACAAACAGTTGAAACAAAATATTACAAGTGAATTTTATCAATACATACAGGCAGAATCCCAGCAAAGCTCCTGGCCCCTGGTTGTGGAGCAGTTCCAGCAGCTGAGGGAGGAGGGATTTTGATTGGGATTTTTTAAGCTTTGAAAATGTGGATCCTGGTCACATCCCAAAGCTTGAAAGGCAAAGTTTAAGACTTTTAATTAAAAAAAAAAATCAGCATTGAAAAATGGCTTCACAGGGTTCTCTAGCAAGGAAAAGGGAGAAGGAGGTGACTCCTGGCCTCGGTGAGCTCAGTCCAAACGGGTTTGCAGCAGCATTCCAAGGAGGGAAAGCCTTGGGATGAGGGCTAAAGCCTTGGGATGAGGGCTAAAGCCTTGGAAGGAGGGCTAAAGCCTTGGGATGAGGGCTAAAGCCTTGGGATGAGGGCTAACTCCTCATTTACCTGTCACACCACTGCTGGCAAAAGGAAGGAGTGCTCATCTCCAGCTGCAAGGACTGATGGCAGAAAAGAACAACTCGAGCCAGAGCTGAGAATAAGCTAAAAATACAAAAAGTCTTTAAAAAAACAGGGAAAATACACTCAAAACTGGGAAACAATGTGGGGTGGCCCAGGCAGAGCTGGGACACAGCTGTGCAAGGAGGATGCTGCAGCCACACACTGGGAATTGCTTCCTCCATGGAAAAGCTGTGGATTGTCAGCCTAACACCAGGTAAAGTTATTCCATTGTCCAAGGAGCAGCTCTCCAGATCCCAGGGAATATTCCAAGGCAGCACAGGATAGCATCTCCCTTTGAACAGGTATTTCTTGAGACCATCACCGAGGCTCTGGGAATACATTTGGTATCGCTCCATTCCAGGATTAAGAAACAATATTAAAAATTGAAAGGCTGTAAATGCAGAACTCTTAATCCTGGAGAAAGGAAGGTTGGGAAAAAGCCCCACATTCTGAGTTAAAAAAATACAAAATAATTACTATCAAGACTTCCTCTTTTAACTTCCTCAGGCTGAGGACTGGAAAAGGATCAGCTTTCCATCCTCTGGGTTTTTATTGCTTTCAGCTGGAGCTGCCCCAGTCCCTGTGCTCTGTCCCTCAGCCCACAGGTGACAAAGCCAGCACTGTCCCCACCTTTGTCACACAGGTCCTGTGTCCTTGGCTGTGCCGGGACAGAGCCGATTCCTCTCGGGACACTCACCCCACACAGAAAGGATTCCTTGGCTGAAGTTAAGGCAGCAATAAATACAGAGAGATTCCCAGCTGCCTTCCCTCCCCGGGCAGGGCTGGGAACCGATGGATCCGCGGGAATCGTCAATACACTCGCTTCTTCTTGAGGGAGGATTCCGAGTAGCGCACGGAGCCTGGGGCCGGGAATTCCAGCGGGCTGGGCTCGGGGGACGACATGAGGTACGAGGAGCTGCGCTTCGGGGCCACCTGGGGGCGAGAGACAGGTGACACTCCAGCCACAGCCACCCTCCCGAGGAACAGCGCTCCAGGTGGGAATGCCAAGGGACACCAAAGGTCTGACTCCTTCGGCTCACTTGCCAAAGCATTTCCCACTCCTGTTACTGATGAAAATGAAATGTTCACCGGAGAGCCAGCAAAGGGAGCTTTGCTCAGTTAGCCTGGCTGAAGCAGGCTGCAGCTGAGATGGCTGTAATTCCAAAGAAAAGGCATTTTAAAGTGGTTTTCCCCAGGATCCAGTGCAGGGTGTTACAGTGGGGCTGTTGTTGGGTGCTGCCCTGAGCTGCTCTCTCCCCTTCAGAGGTTCTATCCCAAAACAAACCACCTGCAGATCAGGCAAACACCCTTTGCAAGCCTGTGTGAACCACATCCACCTCCTCCTTCTCCTCTCTTCCTTCCTCATTTATTTGCCTCCTTCCAGGCATCTCTGCACACTCATCTCTGCCAGAAGCTCCCAAACAGCCAGCCCTGCTCTGCCTGTGGGTTTGGGGACACTGAGGGGACCTGATCCCCAGCCACTGCAGGGCTCTGGAAGTGGTCCTGCCGTTCCTGGGAGCTGTGTGGAGCAGCGATGCGCTGGGAAAGCTCCACTCGGGGGCAGCACCAGACAAGGAAGAAGCGTCTGCAGCTCCTTCTCCTTCTCTCACCTTCTTTAGGGGATTTGCTGGAGGAGGCTGCAAGCCCGGCTGGGATCCCTGGGCTCCACTCAAAAGGGCAGGCACTACCTGCAGGCAGGTGCTGTAGTCAGGGAAAGATCCACCTGGAGATTCCTGAATGCACAATGGGATCCATCAAGTGGAAGGAAAAAAGGTTTAATAATTTTTTTGCTACAGTGATGAGCTCTCAGCAGGTATGAGATAAATACCTGAGTCACACTCAGCTGGCAACAAGAGGTGCAATTCACAGCAGCTCGGGCATGCAGCAATTCCTGGAGCAAAATGGGGGATTTTGGGATGGTTTACTTCACATAATCCCTTTTAAAAAGTGCTCTCCTCAGTCACAGAAATTTTGGCTTGGGCAAAAAACAGCCCTTCAGTCCTGGGAAATTCAGTACGGGAAATGCCATTGTGGTGTGCTGCTTCCTGGCTGGAATATTGAATATACTCCTGAGCTCTCCAGGTGGGATTTTCCAGAGGGATATTTTGGGTGTGAAGCCCAGGGGGTGCAGGGCTGCCCTGCAGCAGTGACCATGCAGTGCCCTCATTCCTACCACTGCCAGCACTCAAAGCAAGTGTCCCAAAGCTGATGGGAGCAACAGCCAGTGGAAACAGCAAGGAAATTAAATTCTTTCTCACCTCAGAGGCTTCATTTTCAAAGCCATCCACTCTGGCCTGGGTAGAGGGATGTGCCTGAGCACAGTGCTGGTACCACTGCTGGAGAGCCTCCTACAGAGCAGCAAAAATCCTCTCCTGTGTCTGCCTACAATTCTTACAACCCAAAGCTCTCCAAGAAGCACTAGAACACCTTTAACACCAGGGATGTAGCTCAAATCAAACATTTAAAATTAGTTAAAGTGCTTAAAAAATGCAGGAGGCACCCCTGCCCTGGCAGTGAGGCAGAGACAATTCCTGTTCTGTGGAACACCTCCAGGGATCCATAGCTTCTCTGGGAATTCCATCCCAGCCCTCCCCACCCTCCCAGGGAACAATTCCTTCCCAAGATCCCATCCATCCCTGCCCTCTGGCAGTGGGAAGCCATTCCCTGTGTCCTGTCCTTCCATCCCTTGTCCCCAGTCCCTCTCCAGCTCTCCTGGAGCTCCTTTAGCCACCAGATCCGATCCAAGAGGTGCTTGGCCCTGGCAAAGCTCCTGCTCTGTGCAGTGTCCCTGTCCCCTCCACCCCTCTGGCCAGGCTGGGACACTCCCAATCCAAACCCTCTCATGCTCCAGAGCCACCTGACTCCCAGGAATTTGGGAGCACACAGATCTCCCTGCCAGCAGCCCAGGAGAGTTTCTGCCTCCCCCCTGACAGTCTGGGGAAGAAGCAGTTCTCAGATTTGATCTGCCCAGTTACAGTTTTATACAGACTCAGGATGGTTAATGAAAATCTGGGAATGTTCTTTCCCAGTGGCTCTGAGCACTGCAACACTCTCCAGACCCTCCACCTCATGGCCACACTCTGATCCCCACATGGGGCACATGGGGAGCACATCCTGTGCGCTGCAACAGCTGGCAAACATTCCCCAGGATGTGCAGAATGCAGGCAGAGCTCTCTTCCCTGGGATCCAGCCAAAGTTCAAGACTTAAAAACTCCTCAGGAAGGCAGAAAGAAAAGCTCCCTGGTTTTGAAAGCACACAAAAGCCAAGGCAGAAATTGGGAGAAGTCATTTTTTAGTGAGTGCCCCGAGTTCAGGCTCTCAAGAAGCAATTTTTCAAGGGTTGCAATTTTGGCAGGGAATGTTCTTTGTGCTAAACCTACTCTGAGAAAGATAAAGTGTCAGTGGAGAGGTTCAGCCCCAAGAGGAGGCAGGAAAGCCCAGAGACTCAGCAGGCTGTGGAACACCTACCTGTGGGTATTCCCCAGGCTGCTGGGAGTAAGGGAAGTAATTTTCCATGGCCTGTTGTGATGCAGTTCCCTGAGACACTGCAGCATCCACGACGCTGTTTGGAAGGTTGTTCTGCTGTGGAGGACTGGAGGCTTTGCTGGCAATTGCTGCTGGCAACACAAGGACACACAGTTTGAATCAACACCTGCCTTGGGTTAAACACACTAAGTAAGTTCTATTCCAGGATTAAAACTGAAATTTGGCTCTTCAGATTAGGCTGTGCCTCAAATCAATCAGTGCTGCTAATAACTGAAAGGCTTCTGGAAGTCTGTGAACCCATTACCTCTAAAAGTTCCCCATCAGGATAAATTACTTTGCAATTTTAAGACACACTACAAGGCTTCCTTTAGCATAAATGCTGTGGTCAATGATTTTACTGCATAAACAGAATAACCATTTGCCACAGTCTGGCTGTAGAAATTTGCAGTGAAACCCACGAAATGTTTGCTTACCTGGCAGACAGATACCAGGCAAAACACTTGCCAAATTCAAGTAGGGGTTGGTGCTCAGCCGAATTTCTTTTGGGGGTTCCCCAAGCAGAGAAGTCTGTTTTTTCAAGGGAGTCTGAAAAACAGGGCAGTTTGCATTAAATTCATATCAAATTTATCAGAAATAAGGTTAAGTGACCCAGCAGGGTCTTGGAAAAAGCTTAGTCTTATGAAAAAGAAAGTTTTTTTTTTCATTTTTTGAAATGAAAGTTTTGAAATAAAATGAAACTTTAGAAGTCAGTTTTGTGGACAACAATCTGGACACACTGGCTGCACTTTTTTAATCCAAATAGTTCTGCAGGAATGTTTCTCTTCAGACTGCAAGTTCCTAAAGGATATTACAAAACAAACAAACAAAAGAAAACCTTTTATATGCAAGTGAAGGAATAACAATCACTCTAACAATTCCAGATGCAGGGAGTGAACATTAAGTACATGGCCAAGACAACACCAACTCTTTTCACTTGGAGACACAAGGAAATAAAGGCCAAATGTTAGGAAAATCATGACCTGATCTGAATTAAGCACGTTTCCCCATAAATGTCGAAGTATTTCGATATATTATAAAAAAGGTAAGTTTTATTAATGGCAGAAAAAAATTCTGAAAGATTGAGACCACTCAAATCCCATCCCATCATCCCCCCACACCTCACTTCAAGGGAATAAATAGTATTTAAAAACCTGATAATTAAAAGTGGAAAATCTGCATACACACACACAATCACCTGGACACCCCAAGGCCCCCACACCACCAGAATTGCTCCTGATTACTCATGAAATTCATCCACGACTCCAATTTTCACCCTTTAGAAGAGACATTGCCCCAGAGATAAATTTCATCATCAAACACTATGAGGCAAACACATGGCAAAAAAAAGCCCTCCAGCCCCGTGGAGATCCCTTTGTTCATCCAGCTGGACCACCAAGGAGCAGCATTGTTCTCTCCCTATTATTCCTAACTGCAATGACCTTAAGCTGTCTCACGGATGCTCCAGGGATGCAGCAGATTTTACACCGAAAACGCAGTTGCAGCTCAAATACAAAAGAGAAAACAGGAAAGCAGAAGAGGCAATATTTTGCTGCATTCACTTACCCCCGGGTTTGGGTCGGGGTTTTTGAGCTGGCTGGGTGGTTTGGAGCGGGCAGCCCGCAGGAAGGGCTGTGATCCCAGTGCTGATCCCAGCGCTGATCCCAATGCCGCTGCTGATCCCGATCCCGGCGCAGCAGCCTCTTTGTCTGGAGCATTGTTTGGCCCGGGAAGAGCTTGTCCAACAATGTGCTGACTGGGGAAGAATGGCAGCATGCCCATCCCTGCTGCTGCTGCTGCTGCTGGAATGGGAGCTGGATTAGAGGCTGCAGGCAGCCATAAATGGAGAAACTTTGCTGTTACAGGGGATTTATCCCACAGGGTTTGCTTGTGGGGTTTGCTGAGGGAGGAGGGGAACAGCCACACATCTGCTTCACTGGTTTTTATTCTTTTGCCATCCCACGAGCAAACAACGCAGTTTCAAGCTGCTGCAATCAAACTCTGACTTTTCTAAACATTCCCTGTGATAACTTACTTAGTGCTTCCTGTTGCTTTCAAAAAAACTGGGAACAACATCCTAGAGGATGCTGGACTGGAACCCAGGGGGAAACCCCACCTCAGCTGGCAGGAGGAAGAATTCTTTTAACTCAAGAACTGAGAAGGGTTCTCCAAAATTAAAATCTGGATATTCAGAGGACATTTCTTGCCCTCCTTGTGACCTTTTCCCTGCTCCTGGTTATTGCCATGACTCAGAGCATGTCCAGCATTGCAGAACACATGGATCAGTGGAGGAAGCAAGATCAGAAAATCCTGCAATGGTCTGAGTTGGGAGAGACCTTGAAGATTATTCAGTGCCACCCTGCCATGGCAGGGACACCTTCCACTGTCCAGGCTGCTCCAGCCTGGCCTGGGACACTGCCAGGGATCCAGGGGCAGCACAGCTTCTCTGGGAATTCCATCCCAGCCCTCCCCACCCTCCCAGGAACAATTTCTCCCCAATCTCCCATCCATCCCTGCCCTCTGGCAGTGGGAAGCCATTCCCTGTGTCCTGTCCTTCCATCCCTTGTCCCCAGTCCCTCTCCACCTCTCCTGGAGCTCCTTCAGGCCCTGGCAGGAGCTCTGAGCTCTCCCTGGAGCTTCTCCTCTCCAGGTGAACAATCCCAGTACCCAACTGATCTTTCCTCATAAAAAATGAGAGCATCAGTGGCACAGAAATTCACATTCAAAACTGACATCTGTCCCAGACTGAATGTTAAAATAAAATGAAGACAAAAGCCTTCACTTGCCTCTTAAGCAACTCACATTTCCCTGCTTTGAAAAACCCCACAAAACTTCACCCCTAAAAAAAACCATATTCCAAATGTACTAAAAAATGCAATAACTGAGGAAACAGAGTATTTAACAACCTGCTTTTGCTATAGAGGGCAAAAAGCAGGTGCAGAATTTGAAGCTGGGCATTTCTCTAGATTTGGGATGAATAAAATAAAATGTCATTTACACTTGAGAGCTTCTCCTCGTGTCGCCAGGCCTGAGCTGACTGCTGGCATCACCCCAATCCCCAGCACAGTCTGCAGCAGCATCGTTGGAGGTTCTCCCAGCAAACCTGGTTTCTAAAAGGAAGAAGAGAAAACTGTGTAAATGATTAAAATAATCTGTCCACAGATACTTCTTGTAACTTCCACACTCTCAGCCCTTTCACCTCCACTAGACTGCTCAATGATCACAGGGAATGGTTTGGGTTGGAAGGATTTTAGAGTTGGTGAGATGATAAAAAGGATTTATTTGAGGAGAGTGGGAGTTGCAGGGATGGCCTTACACTGTTTGCCTGCATGTTTTCCATCTTGAGGAGCTGCTGCTGGGGCAGGGCCAGGTGAGCAGGGCTCTGCAGCAGCAGGCTGGAGGTGTTCCCCAGGAGGGAGCTCTGAGAAAGGAGCACAACAAGGGTTAGTTGGCATTCGTGGAGAACACAACAGGCTTGAAACATTTTCACATTGAAGAAACTGAAGGTTTTGAGTTAAGACAGCAAAGAAAAATAACAGCTTCCTCCACACAATTAATTCTGCTTCAGAGAAATACCCTGTTGTTTTCCCCTGAAACAATCAACATGAAATCCTATTGCAGAGCCTTTTCAGAAATGTGCCTTTTCAAACAAATATGTGCTATATCTTTATTAGTCATGCTTTTATTTTAATTGTCTCAGTAATTTCCAGGAGGAATTATCCAGGGCTGTTTATTGTCACCAGTGCCAGGGGCTGCTCCTTCTAAACTTGGCTCCATCACCAAAGCTAATGCCCTGGTCCAATTGCAAAACTTTCAGAAATAGAAGAGTGGAAAAATCAGTTTGGTCAGAATCCTCAGAGGAAAGGCTCTGGATTAATAAAGATTTAACAAACTGTTGGATGACTGAGGAAAACGTCCCTGAGAAAGCTGAAAATACATTATTTTGGCACTGGGTAATTTATAACTGAGAGAAATTAAAAGCAATGAATTGAAAATTAGGCTACCTCGAGTTGAAAGGCTACTGAGTGAAGAACCTTCAGATCCACTGTTGAATCCTTTTTTAATAATTAATTTTAAATGGTTCTTCTCATTACATTACTTTCCAAACCCCTGAATATAAAATACAAACCCAAACCATGCAGGGAGCTGGATCAGTTTGACTGGGGAGGTGTTTCAGTGACAACACTGAATTTCAAGGCAGCACAAATAAAACAGTGCCCTGGTTCTCTGGCTTTACAGAATATTCCCAAATAAATCACCCAGGAGCAGAAAAATGTGCCTTACAGAAGAAATTGGGATCATCAAATCCCTGTCAATACAATTCAGGTTTGGAGCTGATGAAATGACAGGAAGTTCCCAGGAAGAGAATGAGACTTGGAAGTCTCAGGACAGAGAAAACACAGAGTTGTTTGGCTGCAGCTCTTCCAAGCCAAAAACCACTGGAAAAACCTTTGGATCATCATCAATCCCACTGTTAATTGTGTAAAACATCCTTGTCTCCAGCTGTGAGCACCAAACACTCACATTGCCTTCCAAGGAAGCAAAAGTTGAAGAGAGAGCAGCAGGAATTAAACAGACCAATTGAAAATGTCACTTAAATTTAAAAAAAAACCCCAAAGGATTATGTACTTTTTATATGGACAAAAGCAACTCATTGGATGGGGCAAAATTAAGCAGCATTTATTCAAAATTTATATATTCACCTCACCAGTTTTTAGAGAAAAAAATAGAAAATTGCTCAATAAATTTAACAGAAGGAGTATTTCTGCATTTTAGTTTGGTCTTTTTAAAGATCTCTTTAGGATTTCTCATGTTACTATCTCCCCAAACACCCCTTTTGATGCCAGTTCTTTTCTCCCATACCTGATGAACTTTATTCAGCTGCAGAAAAGGTGGACCCACTGCTGAATTGAGGAGGTGAGGTAAACCTGCAGACGCTCCAAGAACTGTTTTAGAAACACACCAAAAATAAATTTGTGTTTTATAAGTTAGACAAATAAAACTCTTTAGAATTATCCTGTGTTTTTAAAATTTGCTTTCCAGGAGATTTTCAAACGTGCAAAGGTCAGAATAAGGGAATGACAGACTGGTTTGGGTTGGGAAAGGTGATGAAACATCTCAATTCAATTGCTGTAGAATTAGCAGCACAGGAGAGCTCAAGGATCCCCTGGAGATTTTCACTCCAAGATGCAGCAGTGCCTGAGCTGATTGCAGCCACAGCTTTATCTGAAGTGCTCTAAACTCAGCTTTAGCTCAAGTGTTTCTGCCCTGGAGTGGTCACTTCACACCCATTTCTGTGGGACTTTGTCACCACATTGGGTCTCACTCCCTCAGCTCTGCCCCACTTGATCTCCTCATTACCTCCTTCCTGTTCTGAGCACTTTCCCCATTTGAAATGGGATTAGATTGGGTTTTTTGTTTATTCACATCACGATGAGAACACAGAAATGTTTCTGGCTAATGCTGCAATAAATGCTTTGCACAACCGTGGCAGCAGCCAAGAGAATAAAGATTTACATTGGGAACAACAGGAGAAAGACTCAGGCTGCAAAATTCACATCTAGAATCAGATTTAAAATTACCAAAGTCTTGCAAAAGACATTTCTTTCTAAACCCATTTCTAATATGAACATTCAGTGCCCCCAGAGTTAATATAAGGATATTTGCAGGTAACACTGAATTGTATCCAAACACAAGAGTGTTTGCACCTCCTGCTTTTGCCTTCATAAAATGTGAAATTGTCTACATAAAAACACTGAAACAGTGTCTGCACAGCTTTTAAAACTCTATTTCTACTTCTCTCCTTTGCCCCAGCCTTGCAGCACTAAGAACAGGGTTTAATTCTGAATTATTTTAGAACAGCTTACCAGGTTTAACAGCGTGGCCACGCAACTGGGGCTGCAGCAGCATTTGCAGCATTGCTGGATTATTAAAACTTTTCATGATCTGCACTGGATTTGGCTCTGGAAGCAATCCTTTCCTATTGTTCCTCATCTCCAATTAAGAGAGACACAAAAGTGTTAGAAGCAGGAGCAAACAAGGAATACATTTAAATCCCTCAAACCTGTGTGATGGCAATGTACACATTTCATTTGACACAGAAAAAAAACCATTTCCTTCCCTGCTTCTTGCCTTTTTTCCTCTCAAATGGAAAACCCAACAAACTACTCCAACAAAACTTTTTTTTTTCCCTTAAACCCAGAGTTATCACTAGAGGAGAACAAGGGTGCTGTTGCTATGAGCACCACATCTTGTAGCAGAGTTCTCATCTCTTTTATAGATGTGCTCTGAGCTGGCTGAAGTGAGGAAACTCTTCTGCCTCTCCACTGAAAACAGCTCCATGTAACACTTCTCACATCCAATTTTCTAGGAAATCATTTGATAGGACATGTGGGTGGAAAAAGCTTTCTTCTACCTCGAGCATGAAATGAACCTATTTCTCCTGCCTTGAAATTTATCTGAAAGCTGACAAATTCTTGCCTCTCTGTTTCAAACCAAGTTTTATCTTGTCCAATGACTCATTCCCAGTCACTTTTGTTTTGAGCTGCAATGATTTCTCTTATAGGAGATTAAATTTACTAAAATCCTAGAGCCATGAGGGTGTACCTTTGTGGTATATTATGGATATATTTTATTTTCTTCCTGGCCATCTCTGCCTATGAAGGAGCCTGAACTGGGCCGATTATATAGAATTCCAGGATGGTTTGGGTTGGAAGGGACCTTGAAGCCCATCCAGCTCCACCCTGTGCCATGGGCAGGGAAGCTTCCACCATCCCAGGTTGCTCCAAGCTGTGGCTAGCACAGGTCTTTCCCATGAGAACTTTCCCCTGAGTTTTATAAACAAAGATAAAATTTGGATGTTTTTTAAACAGTGTCTCGAGATTTGGACAGTTCAGGCCTGGCCAGTCAGGCCTAGGGGGAGGTTTCTGACTGACCAATCTGGGTGACCTCTGAAAAGTCTATATAAGTTGGAATCAAAATAATAAATTTCCTCTTTCTTGTCACACTGAGAACTCGGATCTTTTTCTCTGCTAGCGGCTCAACAGCAACACCAAACCCCATCCAAGGTGGCTTTGATAAAACCCAAAATTTTTCCCAAGCTTAGCTCCTTTTCCTTGCGCAACCCCAGCTCATCCCAAGGAGGTTCCCAGGGATCTCACCATCCTTTGTGCTGCTATCAGAGCTGCCAGGGTGCTCCTGCCCGGGGCTCCAGGGGCACAGAAGGACACGTGCAGCCTCCTGCCGTTGATGGTCAGCCCGTCCATGGCCCCTCGCACGCTCTCCGCCTGCTCGGCGCTCTCGTACTCCAGCACGGCGAAGTCCCCGCTGCCGCCCTCCTCCTCCTGGGCAAACTGCAACAACAACATCCCTGCACTGCCAGGGAACTGGCAATCCCAGGAGCTACCCTGCAGGATTGCCACCTGGCCCTTGAAAGGTCCTTCTGACACAGCCCGAGGTTAATACAGCTCCAAACATTGAGGTTTCTTTCTCATAAGAAGTCAGATATCTTCAGAGTAATAAGGTATCTTCCTCTTAATAAGTCAGATTCTTCTATTTGGCATTCATGCTTATCTATTCCTGATTATCTCTTCCATTCCCACCTTCACTCCCATCTGATCTCATGGAGAACCTCAGCTATGAAATGCATTTAACACATATTTAAAGAACAAAGGAGGAATGAAAAATAAACTGTAAATACAGCTGGACGCTAGGATCATTTTTCTTTTGCAGGGTAAGAATTATAAACTCATTATTCTTCATTTTTCCAGCCTGCAATAATCAAAGTGTCATTCGTCAGGCTGCATGACAGCTGTTGAAACACACAACAATGCAAATTCCACCAATATCTGGTGCCTTTTGGGGAATGTGAAGTCTGTGGGTGTGCAGAATGCCAAGAGAAGATGCCAGACTGATCAATCAAGCAGACTGGAAAAGGGCTTGTGTGGCAAACACTGCTGTGGCCTTTGTGTGCAGAGTTGGAGAGAGAATAGCAGATTTAAATCCAACAAAAAAAATGGGGTGAGAAGGGAGGGATGAAGCTTAGGCAAAAATCTCCAGGCCCTAAATGAATAGGGATGATAAACTGATAGCAGCTCTGATGTGGAAGAGACAAAACCTCCTCTAGATTTCACTGGATAAAAACAACCTCAGCCCAACTATGAGGTCCCACAAATATACACTAACAACTGAAATATAAATGTCAAAGATTTGGAAGAAAAAAAGGGTGGTCAGATCTTTAATGGCACTGTTAAAGCCTGGCCTTTGGGCTGAGCTCTGGAGAACACGTATTTTAATATATAAATACCCACACAGATGTGTATATGCTATATAAATGTGTGTATCTGTATTTCATATTTATAGTTTATTTTGATACCAGTTTAGGTGCACTGGTAAAGACCTGAGGTACTTGTGAAAAGAAGGGTTTGGAGCTATGGAACATCTATATTTTAGTTTCAGCTAAACTGAAACACAGTTAAAAACTCCCTTAACATGTCCAAGTGCAATCACCAATATTCTTGCAAAGGATTCAGGAATTTTTAAACTTCCCAAGTCAACAGGTACTGAAAAAATAGCTTTTTATCCCTACCCAGGTAAGGGTGGAGACCTTCTATAACAATTTAAAGTTGACAGAAGAAAAGAATGAGGTTTTCTGGTTCATTTTGTTGAAGCAAAGGACAAAACACATTTTTCCCAATATCCATGTGTAAGTATCTGGCCTCAGCTCTTCCTGACAGAACATTTCTGTTGTCAATAGAGGAGAAATCAAACTGATTTTTAAAAATGGTAATTTTGGAATAAGATGAAATAACCCAGAGCTTTTTTCATGAGTTCAGGTAAGAATTGTGGGCAAAAGACTGTATTTACTTGATGAAATACTGCATGAGCTCCCAGCATCCCAGAATTAAGCCATGGAAACACCACAAGAGCTACACTGAAGTTTTCCAGGAAAAAAATCTTCTCCCAGTCATTCTCCAACCAAATTCCTTCCACCTAGGAAGGAATTCCTTCCACCCTGCCCTCTCCCAGTTTTCCTGTTGTCTTTACCCATCACATCGCATTTCCCCTTTGCTTTTTCCACCTTTTCTTGGGTGTTCCTCCTCCTCCTCCCTTTGCCCTCAATTTTCAGGTCATCTCACTCTAAAACCCATAATTAATTAGCACTGCTGTGATGAGAATTCATCCACTCTCTCCTCTGTTCTATCCACCAAATCAGAACTATTTGTTTTCCTACCTCCACCCTCCTATATTTCATAGAATGTGTATTTAATGCTATTTACTGATATAATGCAGACACCAACACTCTCCTCACCTACACCAGGTGTGACCCACATATTAATATGATTTAAGAAGCTAAAAGTCAATTTTTAAGTGCCTCTAACTGCACAGCAGAACTCTGTCAGTGAAATCCATCTTTCTTTGAAGTTCAGAATTTTTAAAGGATGTTGAAAAATTGTTGGGGGAACTGCTAACAGCCCCTGGATTATCTGACAGCTGGAAGAAAAGCCCTGAAGGAAAAGACTTAAAAGGATCAATCTGCTTAGCTAATTAAACAAAGATTGAGCAGGAGACTTGATTACTGTATTTAATACCTTCTTACAGGAAGAAAACAATGGGGAGCAAAACTCCTGAATTTAGGCATCAGCGAGGTGAGGCAGAAGCCAGACAATTCATAGCCATGAGATCAAAATATCCAGGAAAGGGCATTTTCTGGGCAGAGTTAATTCCAATCTATTCATCTCCTGGTGCATTTGGATCAAGCAAGGCTAAGGATTTACTCTGGCCAACTAGAAATTCCTGGGGCTGAAGAGCCCTAAGGAGGATGTGAAGCCTGCAGGTGGTCAGGCTGCCCAGCCTGATGGACCTTCTGCCCCAAATGCTGGGGATCTCTGGGGGCTTATCCCTGGGGCTGAGCCCTGAGCAGCCTGCAAGAGACTTAAGGGGAAAAAAATCAACAAAAAAACAACCCTGCAACTGAAATCTGTGTGACTACAGGGAAAGCCTTCCTTCTGCTGCCTGTTTCTGGTGATCTGAGTCACAACATTTATTTGTGGTCTCTTATCTCACAAGCCATGAGGGTGAGAGGGAAATCTTTCCATTACAAAGGCAAGGATCTACTTCTTCTGTGCTTCCAAGCTTTCCACTTCTATCCCTGGAAACACCCAAGAACCCAAGCCTGAATCTTCCTTAATTATGGAAAAAACATGTTAAATATTAATGTATTCACTATATGATGTATTTTATATAATCTCCATTGCACTTGTGGTATCCATAACCTCTGCCTTTCTTTACCAAGCAATAAAACCATCAGCAATGTTTACTTTAAAAGCTCTCAAAGACACAATTATTTTCAATAAATTGCATAAGGGGATGTCTTACAAACATTTTGCTGGCACTGCATAGGAGTGGTGTCCTGCAGAATTGCCAGACCCATGGATCAATCACCCATGGTAAAGCATTTGTATCACACCTCACATGGCAGATGCACAACAGTTGATTACAGGAAAAATAGAAGTGGAAGACAGCAAGAGTGAAGTGAGCCAATACTGCAATCCCAGCCTTGGTTTCCCACAAGACACAAATCCAACATACCTGGCAGAACACAGGTTTGTACTTCAGTGAGAAAGCCTGGATCAGTTCCTTTGAATCAGCGCAGTCTTTTTGTAATTTATCCACACAAAGGCACTTGGAGTGAATAAGGTTTGTGGTCAGCTGGTTGACATCCATCCACTGTGCAAACAGAGTGCTCTCCTCCAGCTGCTTCCCCAGCAGTTCCAGCCTGGCCTTGGCAGCAGAGTCCTTCTTCATGTACTCCACAAACCCATAGCCCTTGGAATGGCCGGTGAGCTCGCTGTACACCAGGAAACACCTCTCCACGTTGCCATAGGCACGCACCAGCTCCTCAAACTCCTCCATGCTCAGGGAAAGGGGCAGGTTGGTGATGCACAGCAGAGCATCCGTGGGCTGCAGCTGCACGGAGATCTCCTTCCCACGGAGGGAGTACTGGTGGAATTTCTGGATGGCGCTCTGCGCCTGCTCCCCGTTGAGCAGGGTGACAAATGCTGCAAGAGAGCAAGAGTGGGGACATCACCCATCCCAGCTTGTCTGCAGCCACACCTCTCCCTGCCCCTGAAACCGCAGGGCAGAGCTGGAGATTTACCCCAAAGATCCAAGGGATAAATATATCTATTGTATCTATGATATATACGATGTCTAAAATCTGAGATTATCAACTGAACATCACGAGTAATTAACTCAAGAAGTTACTATGTTGTGATGCACACAACTTCACTACCTGTAACCCAAGCAAATTTTATATCTGGGGAACAACATTAAATGTTCTACCAGCAGACTATTATTTATTAAATTTAATATTCTATTGAGTATCTTTGATGGCAACATCCACATGTTCTCCCTTTGGGGTTAACAGATCTTTTTTTTGGGTTTTCAGTCCATAAAGCATGTCACACAACCACACAGCCCCAGACTGGAGGAGGGTGGCAGGGACCTCCTGAAGGCCTCTTGTCCAGCCTGTTCCTCAAACAGAGTCACCCAGATGGCCCCCAGTATCCCAAGGGATGAAGATTCCACAACTCCTCTGGACAACCTGCAGTGATGCTGGGTGACCCTCACAGGGCAGAGGTGTTTCCTGATGTGAGCAAACTGCAAATGCATCTGCAGCTGGGAGGGTTTTCCTCTCAGCAATGTGTGGTTTGGCCAGAGAGGCCTCAGGACCAGCTTTCCAAAGGGATTCAGCCAGCTGAGGTCAGCTTTGTCCCAGAGGGACACTCACTGAGGAATACTCCTGAGAGAGACCAGAGGGGACTAAAAAACTTCTGGCCAACACCAGAAAGTTTCCAGCTTTCCACTGGCTTCAGTAGAAGGTGACAGAAAAGGCTCTGAGGGACACCAGAGAAGCTGTGACAGTCCATGACTTCATACACAGCACATGATGTCCCTCACAAAATTGAAACTATGGAAGTTTGAAGTTCTCACCTGTTCTCTTATTCCTGTCCACATAACAATACTTGATTTCATAATCCTTAAACAAGTCATGGATTTCCTGCAAGAGAAAAGTACAAGTAACATCACATAATCATGTCACCAAACCAAGCAAGGGTATAAATTCATCCTCACTTCAAACAAAACCAAGAACTCCCCCAACAAACAGAAAATTTCTCCATAGAAACACTATCAAATATTTGTTTTGAAAGGAGTTGGTTATACCACTGCAGCAATGTTTTTATCTCACATAAAAAAACCCTGGCTCACTGCATTTGATTAATTTACTTTTCATTCTCTGAGGTCCCATAAACACAAAAGGGCATCCTGTCAACTGTCTTTTGATAAAGACAAATAACATCACAGCTCATTAAATGGCAAAACCCTCTCCATTTCTCTGAAGTACAACTGGCATAGCTAAAATACCACATGGACAAGGAATACTGCAGCAAATTCACATCACCAAATTGACTGAGGGCAGCAATGCTGCCCCAAAGTCCAGCAGTTGCTTCAGCTTCCTGCTCAAGTTCACTTTAATAGATTTTCACCCTTAATAATGGATATTCTTTCACCCAGCAGATAATTGTGGCCAGAATACCCCCTGGAAAGTATCCTCTATCAATTACTGCACAGATGCTCAACAGAGAATCAATCCCAAGAGTGTTATTTGCTCCCACTAATTAATGGGAAGAGAGGAGGAGTGGGTGAGAGCAAGTCTAAGAGGAGGTTGCCACAGCTATTCCCAACAAAACCAAGGTGCACATGCCCCCAAAAACACCACAAATTATTTCCAGTTTGGTGATGACAAAGCAGAGATGAACACTCACCACCCCAAGGAGAAACCAGGAGTAGTAGCTTGGATATTTATATTATTTTAGCTGGATAAATCCCATACATAAGAGTGCAAGATGATTTCAGCAAGCAAAATACTCAACCAGCTCTATCTGAAAGTTTAATTGCAGCCAATTTCCAGCAGCCCAGTGCAGTTGCCAGTTTGGTAATTCAATACATGGAGCCTAAAGGTTAATTGGGTTCTTTGTGAAGGGTATCAGGTGCACACCTTTTAGTCAAGAGAGCACCAATCTTTGGTTTCACTATTTAACAGCTGTCAAACACTGCATTAATAAAATATGGCAGCATTTCTCCAGCTACCACACATCCTCGACTAAGGTGTGATACGGATGGAGTTTCTGAAATGCAAGATGTGCCCAAAATTCAAGCCAGGCAGGGGATTTGAGTGTGAACACTTCTCAAACAAGAATTAGATGGTTCTTTCTCAGTCATGAGGGAAGAAAGACATTTTCTGCAGAGCTCTGGCAGCTCAGGTGTGCTGTGGCACTGAAGACTCCAAAGAAATTCTTTCTGTCCTACTCAGAAAAAGAGGGACATATTTGCCCTTTTGATTTCCTGTATTATTTTACAAGAGTAACACTGAAACTTTTATATGATGATTAGGTAGCAGGAAACAGGATTTCAAACAGATCTGAACACTCTTTTGGAAGTCATCTGTGTATCAGATGATTCCACATGATTCCCCAGCCTGAAACTTGGAGAGGAAAAACAGCCCCTACTGAACAAGTATTTGGCAAAAAATTATGAGAATAAAAGGGAGATTTAAAATGAAAACCTATTTCAAGCCCAGAAGTTTTAGTCAAGATTTTAACACCAACTTCCACAGGTGTTTGCAAACACTGCCAGCTTTGTGCCAAGGGCTTTGCCAGGAAGGTTCTGGTTCTTGTGCTCTCGTGGGTCCTTGGCAGGGCTGAAACCTTCACCTGTGGAACTGGGGTTGTGCAGGGGGTCAGTGAAAGCATTTTTCACATAAACACCATTTGTGAGGATTTATAAAACACACCCAGCCAACTCTAGGAAAATGTGTACTCCTTCAGTTAAACAGCTGTAAAGATCTGTGTGTGTTACACTGAGATTTTCCTGCCTGCTAAGCCAGCTTTATCTCAGGCACTTCTCTAACCTTCACCTCCAACATCTCCCAGCACTCAGGTCTGGTAGAAAAGAAGAACAGTGCTACCATTGTGATGCTGTTCCCAATTCCTGCTCCCCACAGCTCAGGGCAGAAGTGTCAGGGAAAGCAACAGGAACTCTCCATCTGCTGTTCCAGCCCGGCTCAGCACTGATCCTGTGCTCCAAGCAGCTCCCCAGCACTTGGGCCAGGAGGGAATGTTTACCCCGGGAGGAGAAGGGGTCAGCCAAGTCAGGTAGATGCTCTGCTGCGACCCTGTTAGCTCGCAAGGAATGTAAGCAGAGGGATGTTTCCCTGAGAACGGCAGAAACAAACAGCTGCCCTTGTTCCCATTCCCGGCGTTCTGCCGCCTCTGCTGGGGAGCTGCTGCACCCCAGCCCAGCAGGCAGGGAGCAAACCCTGAGAGGGGCTTAGCTCTGAGGTGTAAAGCAGGAGTAGTGAACTCGGTGTGGTACATCACCCAAGCACTGCCCTTAACTCTGAGGTGTAAAGCAGAAGTAGTCAACTCAGTGTGGTACATCACCTGAGCACTGCTCTTAGTTCTGAGGTGTAAAGCAGGAGTGGTAAACTCAGTGTGGTATCACGCCTGAGCACTGCTCTTAACTCTGAGGTGTAAAGCAGGAATAATGAACTCAGTTTACTACCACACCCGAGCACTGCCCTTGACTCTGAGGTGTAAAGCAGGAGTAGTAAACTCAGTGTAGTACCACACCTGAGCAGTGGCTGCCAGCCCCGGTGCCACCAACTTGCCCATGCTCCAAAATCTGCATCCAAACCTTCCAGTGACAAAACTGCTCCTCCCAAAGGGCTTTTTCCTCTTTAATAAATGAATGAATTTGCTAATCTACAAAACCTGACTGCCAACTGCCACGGTAATCCTCATTTAACTGCATCCCATTACACATGGGACACTGAACATCCTACAGACAGCAGCAGCATCTACCAATGTGCTGAAGGCCTGAGTGTCACATTGGACAAAGTATATTTTGAAAATAAAAATAATAACCACTTCTATCTGGTCCCTTCCAACCCAAACTATTCCAGGATTTTGTGCTCTTGGAACAGAAATATGATCAGTAATGTTTAGCTGCTCTATAGCCTCTTAAACCTTTAAAAGCAGATAATCTTATCATCAGTAAAAATTAAAATCGTAACTAGGAAGTAATTAGTTGGTACATAAAAATTAGCAGAAAAAGCAAAATCAAATGTATTAAAGGGAGCTTAAGAGAAATCATTCTCTATCCTTTAAAAACTGTATTATTTACTACTGTAAATGTGGTCTTGAAATACTTCACTTCTTGCCCTGTCCTGTCTTGGGTAGAAAAACTGGCAACCTGAATTTTCAGCATATACAGTCAGAGACTTGCACCTCTGAGACAGAATGAATTTCTTAGAGAGGATCTTTGTCCTTCAGTACCTGCATTGTTTTAAACACAAATGAGAAAGGGAGTCATTCACAGGCACATTTATCAAATTAATAAAGCTCAGTGGTTTATTTCTAATATAAGCAGCTTTTCCTACCCAGAATCTAACAGTGCAAGTGAAAAAATATCCAAGAAATTCTCAGTGTTCACCTGGAACAATACATAAAATATATATAATAATGTATATAAAGCCTACAGCACACCAAACCCAAGCACTTTTTTCTCTCTCTAGATGTAAAACTAGACTTGATATTAAATGTAATAATCATGCTATTCTGGCAACAAACTATTTAACAATTCTAAGGGTGCCTGGCCAGATTTCTGCAGTGAGCTTTAGGGAAGTTTCCAATATAAACACTCTACAAGCCTGGTCTACAACTTGGCTCTCACTGAGCAGCTGAAGGCCTAAACTTCACATGCATATTCTGGAAATGGGAATCAATTAAGTTTAAAGTAGTTACTTGGCTAACCAAGAAGTTTTAAATCATCTCACAGCTGAAAAAGGCTTTGTTTCCATTTGTGCAGGCAGGGCAGGAAAAAGAGAACTTCTCAGAAAAAAAGCTTTACATTTAAAAATGATAAAATGATATAATGGAGTGTTCATTAATTCAAATTTTAGACCACTCAGTCTTTGAGTCCATGACACAACACATGGATTTCACTGCAGATATGAAATAAATAATAATTAGTAAACAAGAGAATATTGACACAGTTTAAAGTAACAGTATGTTACTAAGGGGAAAACCATCATTCTGGGCATACTGGGTGGTGTGAGAGCTAAATGAAAGAGGGAAAAGACATAGAAAGAGGTAACTTGAGAGAGCAAGAGCTCAAAACAAAGAAAAAGTAATAAAGAAAATCAAAATGTACATCTTAAGGCATGAGAGCTGCTCCCTCTCCACAAAGTGCCTTTCATGCTCAGGCAGTGTGACAGAGGAGCAATGGAAACACAAAGGCTCTTCTACTTAAGGTCTGGCATCCAACAGACTGGGAGAGAGCACTTCCTCACATCATCACACCTCATTAAAGGCTTCCCATCAAAAAGGAACCAGGAAAAATTATGGCTAATGCAGGCAGAAAGGAGGGAAAATGCTACAACCCCAGCAGAAACAGCATCATGCTAAGTAGTGATTTGGCTTTTGATCAGGACCAGAGAGCAGTGAAAAAAACCTGGATGGGTCCATCAGGTCCCCAAACACCAAATAAATCCCAATCCCAAGCGGACTGCACCGGTTTTGTATCAACACCTGGGTGTGTCATTGTTCTCTGGATTCTGTCACGCCCCACGAGAACCACGGGGTGCTCAAATAATTGGGCAGCCCTACTTTGCTGCATGTCCTACATTAAAGTGGAGCGTCCCCTCCACCAGATTTATTTTGTGGAACTGTAACATGGTGGCATTTAGGGATAATCAAACAAAAAATGGTTTTTTTTGGAGCAAGTGCACCTTGCACAGCATCTTCTCTCGTCTGCAAAGTGGGGAAGCAAAAAGCCAACAGCCCTCGCTGGGCAGTTGATCTTAGCAGAGAACAACAGAGATCTGGCTGCAAATCTCAGTAGTGATAAGCAAAAAAGAGAACCCAAAGGTCTCATTTTCCTAGCAGGCACTCTGTGGGATAGGAATTGGTATCCCAGAATATCAGTGATGAACCCTATAGAAGTTCATCAGCCATAAATAAGGAGCCGCTAATAGTGAAAAAACAAACTGGGGGAAACCAAAACCAATTCTTCTAATCCACTGGGGTAATTACAGAAAAAATCCAAAAGAAACTGAAGTTGACACCCTGGTTTTGGGATGGGACAGAATTAATTTTGTTCTAACTGGTTCAGTGCCGTGTTTTGATTTTAGGATCAAATGTTGATAACATGGGATATTTCAGCTGTCACTAAGCAGAGCTTACCCCGAGCCAAGGACTCTGCAGTTTCCCATCACAGGTGTATGAAATGCCAGCAGGGATATTCATAACATCAGCACAGCCAAAGGGATATTCCACACCACACAATGTCACGTCCAGGATATAATCTGGGATTATAGCTGGCATCAGGCAGTAGGTGCTGAGCAAATATACCGGGCATCACTTGTTTCTCTTGGCTTTAATTCCCCTCTCTCTCTCTCTCTCCTTTTTATTACAATTAATATTAGTCATATTAATTTCAGATGTTTTATTTTGCTTCAATAATTAAACTGTTCTTAACTCCCAGGTACTTTTTCCCTGATTCTCCTGAGCACCAGAGCAGTGGGGGAGTGAACAAGTGGCTGGTGTGGTGTTTGGTTGCTGGCTGGGGTAAAACCAACACAAACTCCAGCAAAATAAAACTTCAGTTCAGTGAAGTACATCATCACCTCCACTCTGGTCATCCCAAAGTTCTTGGCTTCTCTTTACCAGTAAAGGAGAGAAGGAAGTGTTATTTCCTTCCCTCCCTCCCTCTGCTCAGAGGTCCTCCTGCCTCCAGAGCACTGGGAGCAGTTTTAGGACAGTTCCAAGGACCTTCTGGTTGCAATTTCTGCTCTTACAGCATCCCATGGGATTGTGTTCCCTGCTGCTGGAAGGGATGATTGATCAGGGATGGTGGCTCAGGGAGATGCACACACCAAGCCACTCTGAGAGACTTCCAACCAAGAGATCCCTGACTCACTGCCAAGCACTGAGCAGAAGAAAGGGAATCACTACAACCACACTCACTTTTAAGTCCTTTGGCAAAGATTTTTCCTACAAACATCAGTCTTACCACAACACCACATCAGAAGCTATTCACGCTAACAAGAACAGACTCACTATCTGATATTTTTCAAAAGGACCGACACCAAGAGGACAATCTTACTGTAAAATATCCTGTATCGTAGACCTTACCTCATTTCTTCTTTGGCCTCAAAACTAACTTATTTTATTTAGTTTAATACAGGTGGGAGGGACTCCAAAGGTAACCAAAGATTACAAGCACAATAATAAAGTTAATATGTAGCTACAACTGGCAGAGGAATTGTATCTGTTATGTAACTTCATATTTTAAAAAAATAAGGTTTTTTCCTACTTTTCTGACAAAATTGACTATCTCCAGCAATCTCTATCACCAGAACAGCCGTTTTTTCACTTCAAAACTATTTTGGTACATCTTGGCCTCACTGTTCCCTTAACAACAAATGGCAGCAAAGCCAACACCCCAACACTCAGAGATGAACAGCTACATTTATGAAAACCTATTCTGGGAGACTTGGCTGCATTTCAGTGATGTTCATCTCCCTCTTGACAGTGAATAAAACTGGCCAGGTCAGAAATAGTTTATCTGATTTTACTTGGCTCACCAGTTGCTTCAAGGAGAAAACAGAAGACAAACTCATGTTTCCCAAGGGTGTTAATTTGCAGTAAGAAATATGAAGTTTCATGGTAATTTTGGAAATGCACAACAGCCAAATACACAGGTAGGCTTAACGTGCTTGACCACAAACACACTTCTTGCCAAAACTGCCCCAGGACAGAAACTTTCTCTCCGTAGCACAATTCTTCTGCCTTTATGTGCCAACAATGTTAAAAATTAAAATGACAATTTGTAAACTGCATTTTAGGGTCCATATGTGGTGGTACTGTTCTACAGGACAACATCAGGACCTGACACATGGAGACAAAGGCATCTAAGTGCTGCTTTTAAGCCATCAAAACAGAAAAGCAAACTTCCAGAAAACTCTATGGCTGCCAAATTTGACCTTAACTCTGGTATTTCCCCGTAGCACACTGGCTGAGAAAGCAATGCCAGACTCGATGGGCTCCACACAGGTGAATTCCCACACGGAAATTCAGGAGGGATTTGGAATTGGAGCAGGTGACACAACCGGAGTGTCACAGTGCTCCTGTCCCGGCCATCCACAGCAAGCATCTGGTGACACACCAGCAAAGCCCTCTCTGTCAACACTGTCACTTCGAGAAGACACGACGGAGATTAGCAGCATCCACCAAGCCGTGAGCTCGCTATCGATCAGCTCACCAGGCTCCTATAAATAGAGGTGCCTAAAGCACCCTAACAAAGCTGTCATCTCCGCACTTTTCAGCAGCCCCGAGCCCAGCGCGGCAGGGCAGAGAACGGAGAGGAGAACAAACCAGGCAGCTGGGCGCTGCGGCTCGGGTTACAGCAGCCCGAGAGCCTCTCCGCATGAATAGTGCCTTTCTGTGCCGGAGCTGTGCAGAAATCCAGAGTCTGCACGTGCTGCTCTAGCCGCAGGTACTCAAACCACCTGTGCTGGGAGCAGGGGGAGGCAGGCGAGGAGCAGAGCAGAACAAAAGCCGCAGTTAGCTGTGTTTTTTTAAACTCGTGCACCAAGTTGCGCGTTCGGCGCTGGCGGAGTGACTGTGCGGCTAAATCACCTCAGCATCTGACTCACGGCTGAAGAGTTCAGCGATCATCTCCCACCGACAGCAGCAATTTGAGCGGAATTTTCCTAACCCACTGGCAGACTGCGGAAAACCGCTTTCCCTGGCTCCGTCTGGCTCACCTCACAATAATAAAAAGAAGCCAGGCTCGGAGCTTTTCCGCTCCGGTTCCGCTGGGGAAGCGGCCGTGCTGCAGTGCCCTACCTGTGCACACAGGTGCCTCCATCCATCCCCGCGGCTCTCCCATTACCGCTCGCCCCGCTCCCTCCCGCCCCGGCCGCGACCCCCGCTCCGACCCCGGCACTGCTGCCCGGCCAGCCCGCCGCGGCCCCGGTGAGCCGCAGCCGCTCCCCGCAGGTAACAAAGCCGCCCCGCACACCCGCGCCGTGCGGGCAGCCTGAGGGGAGGCAGAGCCGCCGAACCCCGCGGGGGAATGGGGCTGCCCGGCGCCTCCCTCCCTCCCTCGCTCCCCGCCGCCGGCCCCTGCCTCTGCCTCAGGCGCGGGCGGGAGCGCGCCACGCCGCCGGGCGGCTGCGGGCAGCGCTGGCGGCCGTACCTGGCTGCTGCTCTCGGCCGGCAGGTTCCGCAGCAGGATCTTGCGGCGGTTGCCCAGCTCGCGGCGGGTGCTCGCCAGCCGCCTCGCCACCTCCTCGGCGCTCAGCGGCGGCGGCTCCGCGGGCAGCGCCGCGCCGCGCTCGGCTCCCGCCGCCATCTTGCTGCGCGCCGGGGACCGCGGGGGGAGCGGGGAGCTGGGGCCGCCCCTGCCCTGCCCCGCCCGGGGAGCTGAGGAGCCTGAGGGAGCTGAGGGAGCCCCCTGCCCTGCTCCGCCCGGGGAGCCTGATGGAGCTGAGGGAGCCTGAGGGAGCCCCCTGCCCTGCCCCGCCCGGGGAGCTGAGGGAGCCTGATGGAGCTGAGGGAGCCTGAGGGAGCCCCTGCCCTGCCCTGCCCTGCCCTGCCCGGGGAGCTGAGGGGGAGCCTGAGGGAGCCCCCGGCCCGGCCCCTCACGGCTGCCCAGCCTCGGGGCGGGCTCGGTGCTGCCCGTAACGGAGCTCCGGGCGTGTGCGGGGATGAACGGGAAGGCAGCGGGAATTTCACTGAACGGGGCAGGTTGGAAGGATCACAGATGAGGCATCTGGTCCGAGCTCCCTCCTCCAGCAGGGTCATCCCAGAGCACAGGGCACAGGATTGCGTCCGGAGTATCCCCAGTGAGGAGACTGCAGAGCCTCTCTGGACAATCCATCACCCGCACAGGGAAGAACTTGTGCCTCCTGTGCAGTGGAGCTCCCTGGGCTCAGTCCCTGCCGTTCCTCTGGTGCCATTGCTGCCCCTGAGCAGAGCCTGGCCCTGTCTGACCCTCCCTGCACACAGGGACACCCAGGGCTGAGGCTCCTCTGGAGGCTGAGCAGCCCCAGATCCCTCAGCCTTCCCTGGGCACCGAGGTGCTCCAGGCCTTCCTCATCTCTGCTGGCCCTGCAGGGAGCTGCTGTGCTGCTGTGTGAGGATCCGGAGCTGCACACAGCACTGCAGGGCTGAGCAGAGGGAGCATCACTCCCTGACTGCTGGGAATGCTCTTCCCAATGCACCCCAGGATCCCATTAGCCTTTTTCCCCAGGGCACTGATGGGCAGCGACAGCTCCTTGCCCACCAGCACCCCCAGCTCCTCCTCACTTCATGCCCATGGTAATGCATCTCCCGGTGGATTTTCGGGAAGGACTCAAGCACTCTGGAGGAGACCTGGGGCTCTGTTTTGCAGGGAATCGCCCCAGGATCCATCCTGATGGAGGCCAAGGCCAGGGCACATCCCTCTCCCTCCCCCAGCAGGAATCATTCCCCAAATCCCCATCACTGACACCTTCCTTGGATACAGATCCAAGGAATACTGAAATACAGGCACTGAAATCCAAGGAATACTGAAATACAGGTACTGAAATCCAAGGAATACCGAAATACAGGGACTGAAATCCAAGGATACTGAAATACAGAACAACAGCAAAATAAAGCAGATCCTGCAGAGAATCAATGAGGCTGGAAAAGACCTCTGAGATCATCGAGTCCAAGCTATAATCCCGAGTGAACCCAAGAGCTCCTTGGGAGGTCAGCAGGCACAATGGCCCAGGATGATCTTGTTCTAATTTTATTCCTCATCAGAAATGTGGCAAACTAATTAAAACCCATGAAAATGTGTAGAACAGCAGAACAGCACCTGGGTGCTGCACTGGTGACATGGGGGACGGGCACAGGGATGTGACCTGCCATAAAAACAGGACAATATTTCTGGGAAATATCACAACAGGACAATATTTCTGGGAATCAATACAAAATAAATTTCCCCTTCCATAAAGTCTCCGTCCATAAAAACATTTCACTCTGTTAGTCAGCACCCACTTTGAAAAATTAAACAGGTTGTTCCCTTGGAAAATCAATTTCTCCTCTAGCATAGTTCCTTGCAGTGTCATTTACAACACAGTAAATTTAGCTCTTAATGTTGTCATCATTGCTATAAATGAGTGAAGAATAATTTAAATATTTGTCGCCATTTTTAGACACAAGGCCAGCCACAAAGAAAAGCCAAAAGAGAATCCAGACCTGAAACATAATAGTCTTAAAAGGGAAATTGGAAGAACACTTGGAGTCAAGTTGGGTGTATGTGACTAAGTTCTTATCAAGAAAATCTAACTGTAATGGATAATTCTTGACTAGGTTTAAGGTGCCATTATAAAGATAAGATTACCCGTTACAGATTAAAAAAATTCCACCAAATATGTGATTTTAGAAATTGCTTTAGCCCAAACCAAACCAATTTAAGAGTACTAAGTATCTTGGACTTTCATTACTTCTAAAATGAATTTAAAAACTAAAATAATCAAAAGTACTTTTTGGTTAATTAAGAGTAGTTACAGCAGTTATTTTTGTAGCCTTCCCAAACTGAAGATTAATTTCCCTGTGCTTCTGCAGCTTTGAAGTCATACCAGCCATATATATATTAATTTTTATGGAATGAGTGCCCAGAATTGTGTCACAAATATTCTTTTGGAATTACAGCTGCAGTCAGGCATAACTGCCCAGGCTGGGCTGGTGGAAAGTGTCCCTGGGAATGAGATTGGATTTAAGGTCCCTCCCAACCCAAACCAGCCCAGGATTCTGGAATTCTACATCCAAAAGTACAAACAAATTCAGATCCCTGCAGATGAAGTGAAAGCCAAGACTGAGACCGTCTGCAGGATGCAAGACCCACCTGATATTCCCAGGGATTTGAGATGCTGGGAATGGCTGGGAGCTCTTAGGTAAGTGACTGTTTAATGTAAGAGCAATGAAACGATGACGTGTTTCCTGCAGGGGGGAGGATGTGGATCCCATCAGCAGCTGCATATTCCATAAAAATCCCAGATTACCATCACCACTTCATGTCAACAACACACAAACAATACCATTCCCTTTTGTCCCTGCTGTTCCCACTGCTTCCTGCTCCAGCTGCTCCTTTGGTTTCGTTAAGTCATGGAGATTCTGAATCCCAAAGATGCCGATTTAGTTTTCAACACCCATCATTGGTTTGGTGATCATCACCCAGATGCTGAATCACCTCACAAATACACACTGAGTCCTAAATACACCAGAGGTGCCAAAAGGAGTTCCTTTACCCTATATTTTCCTACAAATCTCAGCACTTTTGGCATTCCCTGTGCACCATTCCATGACATGCCCAAACATGGGATCTTTCTTTACTCCTGTTCTCCCATCCAGGCACAAAACCTCTTTGCCAAACATTTTCTTTCCAAGTGGAACCTGCTGGCTGTGATTTTGCTGTAACCCTGCTCCTGAGGGTTAGGAAAGATGGATTATCTCAAGATCAGCCTGGTTAGCAGCTTCTCCTTGGCTCTTTAACTCAGTGGCCTGCAAATAAACAGCAAAAAGGTGGGAGAGTTCAGAGCTATAACTTACAAAGTGAGTAACTCCTCCAAGGAAATCATGACTGGGCTGTGCTGTCATGGGCTATTTTGGGACCTGTGGTCTCTGCAGTAGAATCTCCAACCTTTGTTGCCTAATGCATCATTACCAGATCGGTGTGGTTGTGTTTAAAGGCAGCAAAAAAATCGAGTAAATATTAAAATAAACACCACAAAGCAAAGCCAAGTTCTTGAATAATAACTGAGAACAAAGGAAAATAAGATTAAAAAAAAATACAAGTACAGTTCTCCTCAATAAATGGCCCAGATATTCACAGGGGAACCTCTGTAACACTTTCTCCTGAATCAATGCCCTCCCTGCTTTAAATCACCGTTCTTCCCACACAGGCTTTATTTTTCCTCATTCAGCTTCAGATTTAGTCATTACTTATTGGCACAAAGTGCATTTTGGCAATTTTAGTATTAAAAACCATTCAAATGGCTCCTTGGATTCCTGGCAAAAGCAGCTCCAGCCCCACATTCCTACCAGGAGTATTTTTATTGGCCAGCCCATGAATGTGCTGAAAATTACTAATTCCAAATCATTCTGTCTCAGATTCCCTAAAAAGACCAATTTTCTAGGAAGTGGAAACTGATAGCAAGAGCTCACAGGGAGTTATAAAATCATTTCCCATCAAAAAATAGGGAAATCATAATGCTGGGTGAAAGCTTTCCATAGGGTAAATCCATACATCTCCATTTCCAGCTCCTTGGATCTGGCTAATTATAAACCTGGAGGAAATTTGCAGGGATTAGGTGAGGAGCTGGGATGTACTGGGAGGGAAAAGGCACAGCACAGGCAATTTGTTTGGATATGATAAACCAGTCTGTGGTTGCTCCCTGCCAGCAGAGCCTGGAATTTCCAACACCCCCACAATATTTCATCCTTAAAAATGCTGTAACTTGTTACACACGGAAAAAACTCGTCCAATACGGAAAACTGGCCTAAAAGCAGGTAATGCAAGAGAAACTTTCCCAAAAAATTTATGAGGCTTTCAGATGTTCTGCCACTCAGTTGTAAAGAGGTTTCCATAGGAACTGTCACCAGTGTTCTGTGCCTGACTTCTCCATGTTCATGGAGAGTGAAAAAATCCATCCCCTTCCTGTTTTCCAGGTTTCCTGGCTGAGGTTTTTTGCCTTTTTTACGGAGTTTTCCTTGGTCCAGCTGCAAAGGAAATAAACCCACTATTAAAGGAGTTAAAATTAATTTGCAGCAACTAGATCATGTTGTTTGATTACTCAACCTTTTATCTTGCATGTGATTTGCACACATTATGCCACGAGAATGGACAGTGGGAGCAACTTCCTGGAAGTGTTGCAATGTTGGAAAAGTGAAAAGGATATAAAACTCTTGTCTGCATTCCCAGTTTCCTGTTGCTGCTGCCAGCCCATCTTGGGGTGTCTGTCCCATTTCATTACCTCTGAGTGCAGTGGAAGACTTTTAAAATCAGAAAAATCCATCAGTGTTGGCCAAGCTGGAAATCCTCGGCAGCCTGATGGTTCAACTGGATTTAAGGACAGACCAAAACTTTTGGCAGGACCTTGGCTGCCAACACCTCTTCCTGCACATTTTTTCCTGCAGAGTGCCTGTGAAAAGTGCTGGCTTGACAGGTTTGGAGGCTGCTCCCTTTATCCATGGAGTTGTTCCAGTTCCAGGTGAAGGTGGGATAGGATTCCTTCTGCACTGTGCCTTTGGCCAACACATTCCCTTCCCTGCTGGCAGTGCTGTTGTCCCAGGAGAGGCAATCCCAGGGGAGAGCACTGGCTCAGGCAGTGCTGAACTGGTGGATTTGCCTGTGTTAGCTCCAAAAACCCACAACAAACCACGACTGCTCCATCCCAGAGCAGCTCCAGCCACTGCTCCCACCACAGAAACCAACCCAGCAATCAGTTTTTCCACACTATTCAGACAAGGCCACTGTGAGCTGAAGAAAACCTGCAGATCCAAGACGTGTTCTGCCTCTGCCATCCCATTGCTGCTCCTCTGCTCACATGGCTGCTGTTCCAAAGGGACATCAATGATCCCATGGGATCTTCTCCCGAGGTGGAACCAGCAGTACTTCTGCTCAAGGGCTGGCACTGTCCCTGGCTGGATTTGGCACCTCACTAACGAGGCAGGGCTTGGAGAACTTCACTGGAGTGTCCAAATTCCACTGCAGCCTTGGCTCCAGGAACTCCAGCCCTCCTGGGCCAAGGTCCTTCCGTGCTCAGCTCAGAGCACAAAGCAGAAAATCATCACCTCTCATCAAGGCCAAGGGCTGCAAGTCAGGAATATGAAATATTCCGTGGCACTGATGTTCCTTTTTCCCAGTTAGGCTGCCTGGCAAAGGGGAGTTTGTACAGCACAACAATCCAATGGTGCCCGAGTTAACTGCTGCAGGAATTAATATTCCAAACATCACTGACAGCCCAGTGCAGGCTCCTTTGAAAATCCCAGCCATAGCTGGGAATCTCTTTTACAAACAACTGCAATGGGCAGCCAAGAGCTGGGAACGCTGCAAATTAATCTTGGAACTTGCCAACAGCCTTTTGGATTACCTGCACTCCCTCAGATCCAGGACTTCTGCATCTTATTTTTTTCTCCCTTTTCCATATTTGCTGCCAGCTTGCTCTCATAGTTTTTCCTCTGACAAATCCACTTTCTCTCCTCTTGCCCATTTCTGGGTCACTTCACAGAATAAAGCCTTTGAGAGATCTCCCTTTGCCCAGTTATAGTCACAAGTCCTGAATTCCCATCCATCCTCTCTGCCCTTGCCAAGGGCAAGGATAAAGATAATATTTCCTGGCTTAAGTGGCCTTATGAAATGTTCATAGGCAAATTGTACCAAGCTTGTCTCTGCACATCACACTTTTTAGCCAGGCAATAGCATAAATAAATAAAAATAAAATCATCTTAATGTATTTTCAATCAATATATTCTGCCCATAGAAACAGCTTCTCTGTGGGCAGGTTCCTTGGATAGAGGAAAAATCCATGCACTTAGCAGATCTCAGGTACTCCAAGCATGGAGTCAATTTAACATTTATGAACACAAACCAAAGGCAATGCTCATTTTCATTTCAAAAGAACCTTTTTTGGTTGGGAGAATGGAAGAAAACCTACAGTAAATTAATACAACTACGTTGGAAAAATAAAAGTGGAAAATTAATGGCCATAAAGTCTTATCAGTTCTAGGGAAGAAGGATGCAGGGTTTAACTGCTCCTTTTATGATCTTGCTCCTCAGTCACCACAGTACAATAATGCTGGGGAGGGAAGGCCTTGGCAGAGCACAGACAATAAAAATGAAGAGCTCCTTATGAAACCCCAATCCCATCCATTATCAGCAATGCTATCTTTCCCAGCAGCCCACTGACTCCTGCTGGGACAAGGTCAGTGTCAGCACTGGGAGCTGGGATTTGGCACACCTCAGAATCAAGAGTTTTCCCATAATTGTTTTTTAACAGCAAGAGCTCTGGCTCTTCCCCTCACTTCAAGTTAAGCAGGGCTGTCCAGACCTCTCAAATCAAGAACAGTTTGCATGGCCCAGGAAAAAAATTGACAAAGCAGCAGTGAGAAGGAGCTCTAGAAAAGCTTTGAAGCAAAAGCAAGAGGGGTTTGATTGCTGGGACTTCCAAGAGGTTCTGGAATGTGCTGTGTTACTGGCAGAGCTGCAACAGAACCCTGCAAGCACCTTCTGCTGGCATGGGAGGTGAAGAACCACAAAAAAACCTTCTCCTTTGAAATAATACTGTTTAAAGTAATGAACATTATGCCATTTTCCAATGTATGAGCTTATTGATAACATTTTTGATACATTTTAACCCAAAATTATTTATCCCATGGTATCCAACCACCAGCAGGACTTTGGATTTCAAATCCCAGAGGAATCCCAGCAAGGCTGATCCAGAGAGCATCAGCTGCAGAGCTCTGGGAGCACAAAGCAGAGGCTCAGGGGATTCCTGCACTGCCTGCTCAGCAAAAAGCCTCCACCTAATCCTGCACAAACACAGCAGAACAGCAAATCCAGAGCCACTGAGGTTTCGGAAGAGGATCAGGAAAATAAAACCCTGAAATTATTGGCTTTGGTGACTCTAAGCAGTGGCTGACCACTTCCAGAAAAGTCATTTCCCAAATAATGACCAACAAGCTAAAAACAGCCTTTAAAACTTACATCAATGCTGTCATTTATACTTAAGTTCAGATCTCTCATGGTTGTTGATAAAACTGGAGTGAATTTTCAGTCCTGTTCAGCCAGAGAAGGAAACTGAGGCAGAATCACTTCAGTGCAGCCACTTCTCCACAGATCTATACTTATATACAGTTTATTTCACTAGAGATTTTAATTTTATACATAGTATAAAGGGGTATCCTGGTATCACACATATAGTTATTTTACTGTACTGTTTAAGAACCAATTTTTTACATAATACAGTATTAAGTACCATATTAATTAAAACAAGTGTTTTTTTAAAAAAAAACCTACATATAAATGGTTGTTTATCATATGCACAGTGCAAGAATGGTTTGATATCATTGTAATCACAAAATGTGAATCTAAAATACAACACTGTGATTAAAAACTAATTGATAATTATGATGCCCTGTGTTGCAGACATTGATTAATCTTTCTTTGAATTACCAAGCAATGTTAAATTTCCAGACAAACAGCAGCAGCTTCTCATTATGGTTTCAAGGTTTCTTCCACAGTAACCCAAGTTTTACAAAACACTGGTTTATCCCTACTTGTGGTCTAAGGAAACAGAAGAATGGCACAGATTCCATCTGGGATTATCTGGCAACTAATGCTAAAGAAATTCTTTATTACTTCCACACAGGAATCCTTTAAGGATGATCGAAGAGATAAAGATGGAGAGGTTTCTGGGCAGAATTCTCAGAATTTTAGTAACAGAGTACAGGATTTCTCCTCTGCAAATAGGAAGACAATACTGGAATAGAAATCAGGCTGTAATATTTACAGGAAACAAGTGTGGAAAAGAAAGCATTCCTAATGTAAACACCGAGGCAGAGAGGGCTTCTTCATTTTCCCTTTGCAGAGTGGGGCACTGGATGCAGATCAGCTCCTAGGAACAGCTGTTTTCCTGGGAAGAAGCACTTCCCCAGCACAGACTGTACGTGGTACTCGTTGAGAATTGCTAACAGGTTTTCTCCCCTCCCTCCCCCCAAAGTTTCAAGTTCAATAAATAGTAGAAAAATAATCCTTTACTTAAAAATCTTGAGATGCATTGTCCAGGTCCTGCACAGCAAGGTGAGAGCAGGGAGTTTTCCACCTGCAGAGAAGCCAGCAGCCTTCCCCAGCTCTGGCTGGCACTCCTGTACTCTCCAGCTGCAGATTCCTGCTCTTCCAGTTAAGGAAACCAAATCAGCTCTGGCTCTTTAAACTCTCTCTCTCTTCTCTTGGCTCAGCACAACAGGGCTCCAAACTCCAGCTGCTGGATAAACTCCCAGCCCTGTTCCTGGAGGTCCAACGTGCCTCCTGCTCCATCTGTCTCCATGTTTTGGCAGGTCCATTCATCAAGCACGTTTTCCAGGCTGGAGCCAACCTTACACTCCTCAAAATGCAAAGCTCTGATGCCTCAGTTTGGTGGAGAAGCCTGTGAAGTTGTCCCTGGGGAGCAGCAGGACCTCAGTTCAGTGGGGAACTCCGTGAGGCTGTCCCTGGGGAGCAGCAGGGCCTCGTGGCTCTGGAGTGGTGGCTGTGGTGTCCTCAGCATGGTGCCAGCAGCCTGCAGGTGGTGGCTGGGGTGTCCTCAGCATGGTGCCAGCAGCCTGCAGGTGGTGGCTGTGGAGTCCTCAGCATGGTGCCAGCAGCCTGCAGGTGGTCGCTGTGCTGTCCTCCCTGCAGGTGGTGGCTGTGCTGTCCCCCTGCAGGTGGTGGCTGCGGTGTCCTCAGCATGGTGCCAGCAGCCTGCAGGTGGTGGCTGTGCTGTCCTCCCTGCAGGTGGTGGCTGTGGTGTCCTCACTGGTGCCAGCAGCCTGCAGGTGGTGGCTGTGGTGTCCTCCCTGCAGGTGGTGGCTGTGCTGTCCTCCCTGCAGGTGGTAGCTGTGCTGTCCTCCCTGCAGGTGATGGCTGCGGTGTCCTCAGCACTCAGCATCCACGGTGTGCACGGTGACAGCAGCCTGCAGGTGGTGGCTGTGGTGCAGGGGAGGGTGGTGCAGTCGGTAGTGGTGGAATTTGTGGCTCAGCAGAGCAGCTGTCTGGGGTGGCGTGTCCAGCTCCAGGTCCTCGTCGTGTGTCCCCACGTCCACGCCGGCCGACAGCGGGTCGTTGTTGCAGGGAGGGTTCTCGCTGTCCTCCTGGGGGCTCATGGTGCTGTAGCCTGGAATGCACAGCAGGATGGAGGATCAGCAAGGCTGGGTGCTCAGAATGCCCAGGGCTGGCTGGGCATCCTTCATGGAATCACATACAGAGGGATTATAAAGGGTAGGAAATAATTTTCTTACTTAATAGAACAAACCCTAACCAACTCATCCTCTCCTGAGTCCATAATGGATCCCTTTCCCTGCCACTCAGAGCTGGCTGTGTACTCTTTATGGAATCACACACAGGGTGCTTAGAGAGGGAATAAAACTATTTTCTTAATTAGCACAACAAAACCCAACGAACTCATCCTCTAAGTCCACAGTGGATCTCTTTCCCTGCCACCACTGCTGGGAATCTGTGATTTATGCCACCCCAAACAGTAACAACACCCACATGGTTCAACAGTTTGTAACAACAGAATTGCTGGCACTGATTTCACACCAAAACATAAAAGGTACCACCCCCAAAAAATCTGTTAAGATAGAAGCTGGATTTTTAAACAAACAATAAAAAGGTGTGATCCACTCCCAGTACTTCTACCTCTACCATCCACATCTCTCCTGGGAAGGATTCCCACTTATTTTATCTGCAAAGCAGCAGAATTTCTTCACCTCATCCTGTTGTGTTTTATTTTGAAAAGGATGAGAGCACTTTTCACCTGTTTGCAAAACCCAAGCACTTGTGTTTAACGCTGGTCAGCTTTCCATAGTTAACAAAATCTACAGAATGCACCTGGGAAGGATTCACACTGCAGGCCATGAGGTACTCACACTTCCAGCTGGGCTCACACACATGGAGCAATTAACTCCAGGCTCTCTGATGGCTAAAATATCTGCTACTGGAGTCTGAGAAGTTAAAATCCAGATCAGGAGTGATGAGACATAACACTCCCTGGGATAGCCTAGGGAAATGATGTCACTGGGAAGACAGCTAGCAGCCCTTGCTTTCCCAGAGACAATCCATCTCCTAACAGGTCCCTTGGAGATGTTCTGTCCCTTTCTTTGGAGCAGGTGCTCCAGTTCCTGGCAGATTTGCATTTATCCAAACCAGCTGTTCCCACTCAGACCAGAACAAAAAACTTCACCTCATCATTTTTAAATGCAACAACACAGATGGAATTTAAAAGGAGAAAAATCTTGCTTTAACAGGAAATAAATGCTTCTCAAAAATAATGGACTAAAGGCTGAGGAAGCATTGGTGCTCCTGAGCATCTTGGTCAGGTTTTCAGCTGGAGACACCTAAAAGGAGGGTGGTAAAAATAGCAGCTGAGTCCCCAAAGCTGGCTCCCATTTCCCATGCTCTGAGTCATGGCTCAGAGCTAGCAGGGAGGAATTGGGGAAGAAGCCTGGGCAGCCCTTTGAAGAAGATGGAATTACAGAAACTAAAAATAGCAGTGCCCATTCCAGATGGAGGTAGAGAGCTCCACTGCTAACCCAGGATGACTAAAAGATGGGAAGGATTTGTTGGGACTGCAAAATGAGCAAAGGGAGCATTAATCTGGCAAATCTGCCTCAGCACAGGTAATCTGGCCCCAAATCCAGGGTAATTCCTCCTAGAGCAAGATTGTCTAGGAGACATCTGTTCATCCACATTCCAAGGGTTTGGCTTTGGGTTTCCTGTCCCAATTCCATTAGTGCAGCCATTGTCCTAATGCTGGCCTAGGTCTGCTGTAAGGTGCCAGCCTTACAGAGCTGACAGCTTGCAGACTGCCTTGTCTAACCCTCCTCCTCTTCATTTCCTAATAAATTAAGCCTCCTCATGAGTCAACAGCATTACACCCTTCTAGCAGCTTTCCAGATTTAAGGAGATTTAGTCTCAGGGCAGGAGAGACACATCCCAACCCCCTGAACCTCATGGTGAGCAGTAGTTGTTTAAAAGTGCTGGAAGAGCATAGAATCCCAAATGGTTTGGGTTGGAAGGGACATTGAAGATCATCTCATTCCAACCCCCTGCCATGGCAGGGACACCTTCCACTGTCCCAGGCTGCTCCAAGCCCTGTCCAGCCTGGCCTTGGACACTTCTAGGGATTCAGGGGCAGCCACAGCTTCTCTGGGAATTCTATTCCAGGGCCTCAAACCCTCACAGAGAATTTCTAATATCTGATCTAATTCCCTTTCAGTGTGAAGCCATTCCCCTCATCCTGTCACTCCAGTTCCCTCTGGGGGAAGAATCTTTTCCCAATATCCAACCTGACCCTCCCCAGCACAGCTCCAGCCATTCTCTGGGATGCTGTCCCTGGTCACAGGGAGCAGAGATCAGAGCTGCCCCTCAGCAAGATGCTGAAACCCCCAGGGAGGTCTCCCCTCAGAGCAAACCGAGTGTCAGAACTGCCCAACAGCGAAGCAAAGCTTTTTATCTGGATTTAATTTTGGCTGCCTTATCCCCACCAAGCCCGAGAGCCCCCTGATCCCTGCAGGGATCCCAGAGCCCAGCACTCACCGTGGTCACTCTCGGTGCCCGAGCGGCCCCAGTAGCGGCGGCGGCGCTCCGGGCTGTGCGCGTGGCGCTCGATGACGGCCGCGATGAACCGCGTGTTGCTGACTGCGGAGACACCAAACACAGCTCAGGGCAGGCTGCACTGACACCAGCACACACTGCCCAGCCACGGGGGAGCAGAGCTGGCCTTTCAATGGGGAGCAGCTCAACATCCAGCCAAACTCCATCCCCTGGGCTGTGTCAGTGCTGAGGAACCTGTGCAGCACTGCAAGCTGACTCCAAAGGAAACAAACAGGGATGTGGAGAAGCAGTAGATGCAAGCCATGAAGCTCAGATATGCTTATTTATTCATCTTTGAGTGTTGACACAGCATCAGATCTTGGGCATTGTTTTAGTGAGGGCCTGGAGCCAGGGATGTGGTCAGACACTGGAGCTCTCCTGGAGTTTGGGTGCACCAGCTCCACTACAGCACCCAGCACCATGCAAAGTGCCGTTCTGACTGAATGGCAAAGAAGATTTCCTGCCATGTTTGCTGACCACACTTGCCAAACTTGGCTTCTGCTTTCCAAGGCTGAACAAAGGGAAGAGTTTTCCATACCTGTGCTGTCAAAGTGGCAATTTTTAAGCTGATCAGAGCTATTTCTGGAAGTGCTCATGACAGGGGGTTGTAAGGGACAAAACTCCTCCACACCTAATGGAGAATTATCTTTTAAAAGTGAAAAATGGGATTTTTCAGCATGACACTAAAGGTGCACTGGATGTTTGAATTAAAACATTGTTCTGTCATTTTCTACTGCTGATCAGCACAGGATCTCCTCACATATTCAAATCCAGTGTATTAAAAAACTGATTTAATGTCACAGTTTTTCACAGCACAGTGGTTTGGTACTTACTGATTCCTCTGTCTTCATGGCTGTCATCGTCCCTCTCGTCCCTATCATTTTCCAGGTTGGACATACGCACTGACATTTCTACACACCGTTACAAACAGAAAAACACAACTGGTCAGAGAAAAGTTCTGCACTGTTTTCCTGCCAGCTGTCACCCCAGGAACAGAGTGGGGTCTGGTCTGGTCTGGACTGGGGGTGCTCTTCTTCCAGCATGGATGGGGTTGAGACAGCAGGGAAATGCCACATCCCACCTCCCCTGAAAGGGACTTGCTGCACAGTTCTGTAGTGAACTGATTTAAAACAGAGCTGGGGGATGATCAGATTTAGAGGTAATTAGCTCTGATCACATTTCAATTTCCAGAGTGATTTGGGTTGGAAGGACCTTAAAGCCCACCCAGTGCCACCCCTGCCATGGGCAGGGACACCTTCCACTGTCCCAGGCTGCTCCAAGCCCTGTCCAACCTGGTCTTGGACACTGCCAGGTGTTCTCACCTCTGCATCTTTATCTTTCTACCAGTGTCCCTTCTCCCAGCCCAGTTCTGCCTCTCAGGCTTCAGTGGTTTTATCTCTCTATGCACTGACATTCCATGAACATCACATGGACCAAAACCAGGAAACCCAAGTGAAAAAAGCCACATCCCAAACCCAAAGCAAAAGGGTGTGAAAAGCGTGTCACTGCCAGAAGCTGCACAGAACAACCACATGCCATGGGTCTGCTGGGCCGAGCTGCAGAAAGCTGAGATTAGTGTCTGAGCTCTGGCCAAGCTCAGCTTATCTCCCGTTGGGTCTGGGCAGGCTCCCTGGGCAGCAGCAGCAGCTCTGGCTGTACCCAGGAGAGGGCAGCAAGACACAGCCCTGCGCCAGGCCCTGCAGCTCCGAACGGAACAAACCCGGGGAATAAACACCACAACAACACCACGGGGAGAGCTTTGGCATTCCTGCTCTCTTTGGGTTTTTATCCCCACCCTGTCCCTCATCCCCGAGCTGGTTGCTCACCCTGTGCTGCCAGCGGGGACATGTGCTGGTGGCTGCGGCGGTGGATCTGGTGGCGGTAGGCATACACGGCCAGCACCAGCACCATGATGCAGCCCATGATGCCTCCAGCCACAGGGCCCACCGGGGCACTCTTGATCATGTTCAGGGTGATCACCTCGTCTCCTAAAGCAACAGGGACAAAGCAGAGGGAGAACAACACCATCAGTGTGTTAAATCAACAGCTTGGAACGTGGAGAAGCTCTGTGAGGGTTTCTGGGTGCTTGGCTGTGTACAATGGGAATAGGAATAGGAATTCAGAGAGGATGCATCTTAAAGACAGGAATGTGGAGTTACACTCAGCTCCACATCAGGATTTTCAAAAAGGTGATATTCACCATGTGTTTCCTGCCTGGTGCACTCTGTGTGCTGGTTTAGCACTGGGCTAAGAGGGAAATGTTATGTGAAGAAGCTCCTGCATGTCTGGAACACGAACAGCCAAGGGCAGCAGCTGCTCAGAAAGGCTGAGTTACCTATTGCTCCCAAGTCATCAACGTAGGGACTCTTGGCTCCCACAATGCCACCAAAGCACTCCTTCTGAGGGGCACAGTAGGACTTGTCCAGGTGGGTTTTCCCATCGCTGTCCACCATGCACCACTCGCAGTCCAGCACTCCAAAGCAATCCCTGCACAGAAGATCCAAGGAAAGCCCAATTACCTTCCAATTCAACAGCTCTCCTTTGCAGAGCTCAGTCTGGTGTAGCACCACGAGACAGAGCGAAGCCAAAATCATCTGTAAAGCCTCAAGTACATGAGTTTAGCCAAAAAAGACTCCATGGAAGTGCCGAAGTACCACAAGGGAAGTTATATAGGGAAGCTGCATCTCCAGCATTCATTTTCCAAGTCTGTCTGCTTTGGCTTTTTCCTGCAGCACTCAGCCTGAGCAGAGGGAGAATCCTACTTGTAATTCCTCCAATAGCACATTTCTCAGTGTGGTGAGGTCTGGCTGCAGTTCCACCCTTTCCCTGCAGCCTTTGCAAGATGAAAGAAAGGATTTGGGAAGTCTGCTCAGAGCATGGTGTGTTTGACCCATCTCAGGTCCCTGCAGATTGCTCATAATGAGCAAAAATGAGCCCTCAATGCCAGGAGTAGAACCTCATTTTGCCCTAATTTTTCATTCCTGTATTTCTTTTTTTCTTTAAAACATGTAAGAAAGAACTGTTTCCGCTGGATTACTTCCACAGGAGCATATTCTGAGGGGTGGGGAAGGCCACCTTACCCACTCTCTGTCCTCTGGTTGCACTGGGTGTTGATGCACTGTGGCAGTGCATCCTGCAGGTTGGGATCGATGGCTGTGAAAGTCATGGGCTCCTGATGCACCTCACAGCTGGGATTCCTGCAGTGGAGCAAGGAGTGAAGCCTTGAGTTACCAAAGCACTCAAAGCACCATCAGTTAAAATAATCTTTACCTATTGTGTGTCATCTGCTAAACTGTATTAAAATCTCTGCCTCTGGGATGCCCTGCAGGTGAGCAGGACAAGGGAGGGGCTTGTTCCTGCAGGTCCCAGCCCTCACCTGCTCTCAGCGTTGGTCAGGTTGCCAGTGCACTCGTTCACCTCCAGTGGGCACTCACAGGGACACTCACACTCGTTCTGCTCCATCCTGCAGGGCAGCAAACATGGAAAAACCATCAGACACCATTGGGATTTTAACCCTGGGCTGCAGCAGCTCCCAGGGAAAAGATTGTCCAGTGACTCCTTCTCCAGGAACAGGGGTTGCTCTGCTCTGCACCAGGACTGAGGGTGACATGTCAGAGCCTCTGTTACCCAGCCCTGAATTCCAAAAGCAGGCAGTCCCTCAGATTGGGATGTGAGGATCCTTCCTGGCAGTGCCACAAACACAGCAGGATGGTGTGGGCAAAACCTCCCCAATCCCCTCCATGAAGAACTGCCAATCCACATGGGAATTTATGTGCCAGAAGAAAAGGACTGATCCACAGGGAGTTTCCCTTAGGACACTGAATTTCCCAGGGACTTCCATCTACCCAAACTCCTTGGGTTCAATTCTCTGCCATCCTAGCAGAGATACCCCAAATCCCTGCACCTCTTACAGGGAGCACAGGCAGAGCAACTCCTTTGTTTGCCCTCATTTTGCACTGATTTAACTCATGAACCAATTGTGTTCTTACAAATCTCAGCTCAAGGAAGAGGGAAGGAGTGTCCCAGCCCAGGGCCAGCCGTGTCACCTGTGGCAGTTGAGGCACAGCCTGTCCACCATGCTGCAGGCACAGAAGGCCAGCGAGTCGCAGGTCTCGTTGACGATTCCCACGAAGGCATTGGTGCCTGGGATCCTGGTCAGCCTGTACTTGGAGCAGTGGCTGCCGTGCACCAGGTTGGTCAGGTCACCCTGGGCAGAAACAAAGTGTTAAATGTTGTTTTAGGGAGCTGAGGAGTCTTCCCTTCCCAAGGGATCCTGCAGAGCTGTGGGGACATGAATTCGTGGGAGTGCCGCCCTCACAAAGGAGAGGCTGATGAAGGGGTGGGTGAGTTCTGCTTCCAAGATATTTCTGGGTGAAAAGACTTTGCTGAAGATAGAGAAGAACAGGATTAGCTTGTGAAAATGAGATGTGGCAGCAGAAGTGACATTTCCCTTCTTCCCACTGTGCCAGCCATCAGTGACCTCCACAGAGGCTCTGATGGGAGTCACCACCATGTGCTGAAACCTCCTGAGCCTTAAAAAAGCCACCACAGCACTGCCCAGCTCCTGCAGACTCCTTCCTGATTCCTTTTTACAGCTTCTGTTCTCTCCTACACCATTTCCTTCCCAATAAAACACTTCCCACTTGGCATTCCAAGTGTGGGGAAAATGTTTAAGCCAACCTGACATAAATCAATGGATTCTGACATGACTTGCAAATATTTTCAAACCACTTCCCCCTTCTCCTCCCAGTAATAATTGAAAAGTAGTATTTCAAGAGCAGCTTCTCCCACAGAGTGTAACAGCTTTGGAGTAATTCTGGAGGGATTTTGCCAGGGTGGATCTGTGGCTGTGAGGGATGACAGACCCTGGTTTAGACTCCTCACAAGAGGAAGCTCACATGGGATCCATGGGGAGCACAGAGCATGCAGGACACTGAAGATTTCAGTCCCACAAATGGCAGCCTGGGAATGAATGCTCACCAGGAAATGGATTTCTTTGGACACCTAAGGACAAGTTGTTAGAGACCTCACAGGAGGATGTGACGCTGGTCAGATCCAAAGCCAAACATCCCAAGCATAGCTGGAAAATCCTCACCCAGTGACAGCAAACTGCTGGCTGAGACCCTGCAGGCAGCAGCCACACTCAGCCAGGATCCCATCCCTAATCCC
This sequence comes from Lichenostomus cassidix, assembly GCF_008360975.1. Lineage (NCBI taxonomy): Eukaryota > Metazoa > Chordata > Aves > Passeriformes > Meliphagidae > Lichenostomus > Lichenostomus cassidix. The sequence continues at coordinate 1,528,086 of NC_139489.1, forward strand.
TGCATGTCAGTGGGCTCTGTCTGGGCAGCCTGGATCGCTGGGTTTGTGTTTGGAGAGGGGGAACAGAGTCCAACCCACACAAGGCTGGCTCCCAGCCCTGTCTGCTGATCCTGGCAGGCACTTGTGTTTCCACCAGGAGAAACCCAACCCAACCAAAGCACACTCAAAAGCAAAATCAGACAGAACAACAGCCTCACCACTAAGCTGGTGTTGAACTTGTAGAAGCGCTGCACGGTTCTGTCGCTGAAGCTGTTGCAGAGGTTTTTCTTCACGAAGTTCGGGTGGTTCAGGATGTCGTTTGCTACCAGAGGCTCCTAGGTGGGAAAGGCAGGATGTGATGCCTTTGGAATCAGCCCCAAAGAGCAGCTGAGCAAGCAGGGATTGCAGGAGTGAGGCAAGGGGAAGCAGGCAGACCTTGTGTGTGATGTGCTGCTGCTCCACGGGCGCGTGGCCCTTGGGGTCAATGAGGGTCGGATGTGCCACCAGGTACCCCCTGTCCTCCATGATGAAGCACCTGCACCCAAAACCACAGCAAGAACCTCCTGTTAGACCTCCTTAGGATTCAGGGAAATGGGGTGAAATCAAATGGGGTCCTAAAGGAGTTTTAAAGGTTTCCATTTAGCAGGGCTATGAAACAAATCCACTGCAAAATGCCTTTAAAGGATGTGTTGGGTATTTCCCTGAAGTTTTTCCATCTGTTACTGCTCCAGAGAGCCTGGGCCATCAAGGAGCTGAAAACAGAGCTGATTAAAAGCAGAAAGGAAAAGCCATCAGTGCATTGTCTGATTGGGAAAGATCCAGGAATGAACAGAGCCTAATGATCTTGGAAAGCTTTAATAGTTTATTAATTTACTACGTGCCTAATTAAAGAGAGATTTCACACTCTCCTTTAATGCCCTCCCCGTTCAGAATTCAATTTTAGGGGGGAATAAATCACTGTTGTTCCACTCTGAGCTCTTGCTGTGTGATCTCAGGGATGCGATGTGGGATCTGTGTCCCAATCCAGAATCCAGGCAGTTCAATCCATGCCTTTTTCCTCTCCTGTTTCCATGGCCACAGACAGCAGCACAGGATGGCACTGACATCAGGGACTTGGTGGCCACAGAAGGGACCTGGGGGACATTCCAACCCCACTGGATGTTCCCAAAAGCTCAGCAGGGTGGCAGCCACAGCCCTGGCACAGCAGGAATCCAGCTGGATCCAGGGATTCCCATGGGATTCCCATGGGATGTGTCAGGTACCCACAGCAGCTCAGGGGGAGCAGAGAGCAGGGAAAGCCTCTGTGCCCTTCAGAGGAAAACTTGGATTTTTTTGGGGGGCTTTTGCATTGGAAATACACATAGGGATGTGGTGTTTGCTCCTTTTCCTGACACAAAAACCTTAGGAGAGATACACTAAAACCCCCAAATACCTGCATTTATGCACAGACTGGAAGCATTGGATCCAACTTCTAATCAGAATGGTCCAACATTGAACAATATCCTCAAAATTCCTCATTTAGACAATGTAGAACAGAATAAAGCATTTGACCTTGTTGATCAGCAGCAGTTTTTACTGGGATTGAGCAATGCCAAACCAGAAATCCTGATTTGTTTATTTTCCTTTATGCACCATAAACTATATAGAAAAACACCCAAACCAGAAAAGAATGAAGGGTGACAAAAAACCACTTCCCTTCCCAAATTTAAGGTTTAAAAACAAACAAAGAAGCAACAGCAATGCCCAAAGCACATTATCAAGTTACTCCAGATCCAAACCAGAATTTATCCCACCCCCACGTGATTTTTCAAAAAAAGAACAATTGAGATACCCAGGGGTCTGACTGAAATTGGATACTCCAAATGAAACCAGACTTCTTCTGCCTAGGCTGTGCTCTGGATTTCTGAGAAAAACATCCCCAAAGTGTATTTTAATAATTGGAGTTAAAATAACTGAGATCCTGTATCATTCTTACATGCTTGCAGGAACTAAATAGGTAAAATGAAAACAAACAGAAGAACTGGGAAGTGTGTTCATTTAATGAAGAATGGTTTTTTAACCCAGAATTTCAAAGACGTCTAAATATAACCAAAGAAATCAAATCAAATCTGTTCTCTTCTGCTTTTGTAATCCTGCAGACTGTTTATTTAGCTGATGGCAGTTTGATCTGGAATAACAAAAACATCTACATAATCTTTATGAGAAGGACAAGCACAAGTTCTGCTGGAAATCAGAGAACACCACTAATGTCACAGAATCCTTGGATAAACGAAGCTGGAAACAACCTCTGGGTCATCTGGGTAAAGACAATAAATATTTGATTTCTTTCATGCCTGGCAGGAGCAGCTTTACCTGATTTTGTTCCCCCCATCTTGGTTACAAACTGGCAGCAGATCCATGAGGACTTTGTAGAAATATCTGAGGGTGAAGTCGATGCCCATCACAGCCACGGAGTGTCCTGAGGACATCTGGGCACTGCAGACAGGGGAAAAGGGAAATTCAGGGTAATAATAATTATAACAGTAATAATAGTAATATATAATATGACTAGTATAATAGTAATAATGGTAATAATGGTAATAATAGTGATACTAATAGTAGTAGTAAAAATAAAATGAAATAAAATGAAACAAAATAAAAATTTTTATTTATTTCATATTTTAGTTTGTCCCTTGTACAAGCAGCACAGAGACAGCCCAAGAGAGGATCCCACCCTCTCCCTGCACTCCTACACACACCATCACCACCTACAGACATTGAATCCTGAGCAACAGAAACTAGCATTCCAAATTCCCCACCCACACAAGCAAACCCAGGATGCAGCTCCTGCATTTCCAGCAGCTGGAATGAGTTACCTGCACCCCCTCCTGTGCTCAGCCCATCCCCAGTGTGAGGAATGGACAGGAAGGTGCCAGACTTTGTGCTAAATCCCTAAAACTCCAGAGTGTGGGAGTGATTATGAATGGCAGGCAGAAAATTAGAAGAAAAGAAGATTTCTCAGGGTGGGCTGTGAAAAGGATCCTGTGCCGTGGTGGTGTGCAGCAGCCTGAGGCTGCACTTTGTCCTTCCTGCATTCCTAACACCCCAGTTCTCCCAGTTTGCTCCCAGTTTGCTCCCTGCACCCCTGAGGGGCACAGCCAGCCCAGCCCAGTCCCCTCTCAGCCCTGCAGGACACAGAAGGATCAGCTCCAATCACAGGGCTGGGATTTGCACCCACTGCACCTCACACCTCTGACTTGCTGCTCTCCAGAAGTTACTTCTCTGCATTATTTTATCTCTGAAGACAGGAAAAAAAACCAGCTAGAAATAGAAGATGCTGGAAGACACAGCTGGGCTATTCAAACAGCTCTGGCCACCCTTCTCCATGGAAACCCAGCTCTGTTTCCTGGCCTGAGGTTTGTTTGCTTTCAAGAGGTGCAGTGGAGATGCAGTCAAATCTCAATGGTAAGTAGATAAATATAGATTATAAAAACCTGCATTTAACTGATTGTTGCCATTTCATGGGGAAGGAATGGGAGGAAGGATGGCAGGGAAGCAGCACAGACACATTTCATCTGTGACAAGGCATCAAACCCTGAAGTTCTGCTCTACCCTAACAGACATAAAGCCATCAGAACACTGCAAATATTTTAGCTTCATTTGGAAGCATTAAATCCTTCTGCTTTGCTGATGCCAACTGCATTAAACCACATCAGGTATAAATCTTCCCTTCCCAGCCTCCAAAAGAAGAAATAAGATCTCCACAAAATGGCAGTGAGAGGTGTCAGCTCTGGCTGCACTGATGTGGGTATTTAAATCCTCCCAGCAGTCTCTAATGCCAGAATTCCTGTCAACTCCACAGATTCCTCCCCACCCCTCTGGATTTTGAGCTCAGGCCTCTTTTGGGATTATAACCACATGTGACTATGAGCTCCAGAGGTCATATTTACCCAGGGATCACACTCACATCTGCCAAACTTTGTTTAACTGTTCTTTAATCATGTTCTAATAACCCACAGGAGCTTTAAGTTCTTAGAGCTGAGTAAACCATCCCTTGCTAGATAAAAATCAGAATTTTGATGAATTGCACTTCTCTCCTTCCAGAAGGGCTCATTTCCCCGAAGTGAATTCCTGTGTGAGAAGCACCAGGCAGGGAATGGGGCTGATCATGTTCCTGCCAAAACAGCCAGGCAGATGTCCCTGGGTGGGAAATCCCACCGAGCAGGGCAATCTCTGGGAAGGGCTGAGGAGCCATGTCCTGCTCTCTGCTGGATTTGGGGTCCCTGTTTCCCAGTACCTTTGGAGTTTGGGCTGTTGGGTAGGGAGCTTGGAAGAGATTCCAGGTAAAAACCAGGACAGGTAACTGCTGTTTGGGAAATTTGGGAGACAGCAAGGTTTGGTCCATGATTTATAAAGTGGGCTCCTTTAAACACCCTGCATCCCAAAAGTCAGCCTCAGGCTGGGGTCTGGCCAGGAGGGAGCTGGAACAGACACAGAGTGGCTCTCCAGGAAAAAGTCGTTTCACAGAATCATGGAATATCCTGAGCTGGAAGAGACTCCCAAGGATCATCCAGCCCAACTGCTGGCCTTGCTGCTCCCACTCATCCTGCAAGGGCACTTGGAGCTTCACAGGCTTTTCATCTTCTCCCTCCTGGGAGTTCCTGGGATTTCACCAGCCCAGGAGAGGAGCTCCCCAGTTTCTGGAGCATGGCCAGCTCTGTCCTTGACCCCACTGGTGGCCTGGCCTCTCTGTGCCCTTGGGTCAGCTTCCAGTTCCCTTCCCAACACCTCCCTGCTCCTCACAACCCCAGAGGTGTAAGGTGGGGAATTTCAGGAGATTTGGAGCTTAGCAGTCCTGAAGGAGGAGGATTGAACTTCCAGCAGGGAGGGAACACATCCCAGCCTGCCTGAGGAAAGCAATCCCTCTCCTCCTCCCAATTCCTTGCTCCTCATCTTCCTCCAGGAGCACATTCTCACCAATCAATCTTTTTTTTTTTTTTAATAGCTGTTATTACTCCTGTCCCAATAAAGCTACAGAACTCACACATTCCTATAAAATGGATTTCTCCCTGTGTTTCAATGCACCATTTCCACCAGGTCAGATCACATTTCACCAAAAGCACTTGAAAACCAGCTTTGCTTTTCAGCTCTTGAGCACACAAAGCCACCCAACATTTTTCTCTCTGATAACTGAGAGTCTTCTTGCCTGCCCCAAAGCTCCAAGCCCCTTACCTGGAGGAATGGACAGTGTGGCTGATGGTCACCACATACCCAGCCCCTCCCACATCCAGGTAGGGCCCAGTAAAGGTGATTAGTCCTGGATTGGCCACTGCATGCAGATACCTAAGGGAAGCCAAAAGAAATGTTCAGAATTAGGACAAAATTCTGGGACTTTGCTAAGACAGAATCCTTGACTTTCCCAAAATAACAAACACTGAATTCTGCACCCTGTGAAAAACAGGCCACCAAAGTAATGGTTTTTAATATCAAACAAGGACCTAAGCAGGACTGGGACTGCAATCTAACCCAGACTGGCTCAATAAATGGTCTCCCAGTACATCAAACTGCATGGAAAAAGCTCAGTTTACTTCTGCACAGAACACATTTAATGTAATTTTAGACATTTCAGAACAATACAGGACTTGGTGCCAGCAGAGCCTCAAACTCAAAGCAAACACTGGCAAAATGATTACATTGCAAGCTGAGGAGAAAAGACAGAACTGAGGCAAGAAAATGCAGAAGTATCAGGCAGTGAATATAAATTATAACCTCTTAAAACTTCCATCAGCATAAAATAAGCCACAATCTTGTCAAATACCTTCTTACTGGAAACAGGAAAGTTTGTAAAACTTTTGGAAAGGCTTTTCTGTAAGAAAAAGTGATCACTTTGCTCCTCCCTGCCCCAGAGCACCAACCCAAGAGCAGCTTAACCCACTTGTGCTTTACTCCCAGGGTGCTACTTGCATCTTCTTCCTCTAACTCTACAAATTTCAGGGAATACACATGTCAGGAGAGCTGCCAGGCTGGGATGTGTGCTTTTCCCAGGGTGGCAGCCCCTGGCTGGCTCCTTCCCACAGATCCCACCCTTTGGAACACACTCAGAGCCTGCTCAGGTCTCAGGCTCCCATCTGGAATGTCCCCAGCTCTTTGCCCAGATCAGATGCTGGTGCATAATTAATCCCTCCTTGAAAGCAGTGAGGAAATCCACTGTAAACAAACAAAAAGGCTCCAATATTAACAACCAAAAAGGGCCTGAGGAGCTCAAACACTTGTGAATTAGCTAATCCCTGAAGGGGATGCTCATTTTCTGAATATTTATGTTCCCATCTGCCATAGCTGGGCTATGAAACACCAACCACCCCACTAAATGAAAAAAGGCTTGAAATTAGAACCAGTAAATGTTTGAAATGGATGTATTGAAGCTCTGAGCCTTTTCCCAACGATGGAAACTTTTTTAACAAAAAAAAATTAAATTAAAAAAAAAAATTAAAAAAAAAAATTTAAAAAAAATTCTGTCAGGCTACAAAACCAACACCAAGTATTTTCCTTCCTGCCCCTCAGAGATGATTCAAAGCTTTGCTAAAGGGACCCTACAAACTCACCATTGTCTCCTGGTGGGATCAAAGGCTTTGTCCATGAGGGAGCCGGGGTAGATGCGCAGCACCCCATTGGGGGTTGCTATGTAACGCCTGACAATGTAGCTGTTGAGGCCACTGATCTCCATCTGGGTCATCCATTCATCCGTGCCGTGACTGGTCGCCATCACCTCGTTCCTCACAGAGAACTGCACAACAAAGGCAGGGCTGGCAGGGTTCCTGCAGCCCTCGCCTGGGGACATCACAAAGCTTCCCCCCCAGCCATCGGGGAGCATCCCAACTCAATTAGTTGGTTCAGGGGCTTCTCACACCACACATCCCCAGCAGATTGGTAGAAGGGAGTATTGGTGGTGTTAGATCTGTGGTTTTTAGTTTGTTTTTTTGTTTGGTGTAAATGTAAGTGACGTGCTGCTTGCACATCAAATAGAGATTTCTCATTTATGTGCCTAAGAACGTAATGGTATTTCTGCTAAGAATTTAGTGCAGCTTTAGTTTTTCTAGTGTTTATTTCAACAGCTGCTTATCGAATTATGTCCTGCTCCTAGGTTAGATGGTGGGAAGGAATTCCTGGCTGGGAGGGTGAGGTTGCTGTGGCTGTCCCTGGATCCCTGGAGTGTCCAAGGCCAGGCTGGATGTGGCTTGGAGCAGCCTTGGGTAGGGCAAGGTGTCCCTGCCATGGCAGGGGTGGGGTGAGGTGGGCTTTAAGGTCCCTTTTGGGATCCTGGGCAGGAGTGGGGCAGGAGGAGTTGTGCTGGTGTGCTGTGGGCTCACCTTGAGGCCGGGGTTGGCGATGAGGCGCGTGTTGTCGCTCAGGTAGGCTGTGTAGTGCTCCACCATCCGCTTGGTCTCGGGCTGGCTCAGGTGCTCGTAGGGGGAGGAGAAGCTGCCTGCAGACAGCATCACCGTGGGGCTCTCTGTAACACCCAAACACCAGCAGGGGAGGGTAAGCAACTGGACATTTTGCACAGTGAGGACATTTGGAGCACAGTAGGGTTCCTGACATGTTGCCCTTGTGGAAGGAATGACTCTGATCCTCTTCCCCACTCTCCCCAAAGTGCCCAACTCCTTCAGGACACTCTGCACTGGAAACATGGATTTTTCCACCCAGGCACTGCCTGAACTCAGGCTGCACAGGAAATCCTCCCCTTCTTGCTTCAAAACACAGAAGTCAGCTCATCACAAGAAGTATCAGCTCATCACAGTATCAGTTCACTTCCTCTGATCTCTGTGTGTCATTTGGTACTTAATGCCCTCGTTCTCAAAGTCTCAATCATTTCTGAATTACTACTTTTCATGAGATTACAGAAGCTGTTTTCCCTTAAGAGGGACTAAAAAAGAAATTAAGTATCCCTGTTTAGGTTGGATATCCCAGAGGAAAATGAAAATGAGCATTTTCAGTTCCACAGAATGAACATCTGGAGAATTCCAAGTGCAGAAGGGGAGCTCCCCAATAGAAGTGCAGCTGTCTGGAGTGATTTTCAGAACAAACTAAGTAAACTTTCATCATGCAAAATCCACCAAACCAGACAGCCTTTTCTTTTTAAAAAGAGAAATGATTATGAAGATGCAGGGCTGAAGGTTGAGAAGATCTTCACTGAGTATTTGACCCACAGAACCAGAATTCCCTGGGTGGAATGGTCTCCAGAGGAAAAATTGCAGAGCAGTTTGTGAAGTGTTCTGCTTTTAGTCCCATTCCTCTGTAACACATCCCCACACATGTGCTGCACTCCCCAATTCCAAACTTCCACTGCAGTCCTTCATCTGCTTCCCAGACCAAATATTCTGATTTTGCTTTGCGTGAAGTTTTTCCACTTGACAGCTTAGTACTGCATTTTTGGGATATTTTCCGTTTGTATCTTTCTGGATATAAGATAATCAGGACTAGCCAGCACATTAAAGAAAAATCCCTGTGTTTTACACAACTGGCAAAGCAATTTCCATAGGTTTGTCAGGTCCCTCCTCAGGTCTGATCTCACTGAGTTAAACTGCAGGGCCACAAAGAGCTACTAAAAATTTCACAACTGTGCAACTAATCCACCCTGAGACCTCCAAACCCCATGAAAAACAGAAGTATTTAATTCAGAATTTCTTATCATATAATACTGCTTATCATTTTAGGGACCTCCCAAGATTACACCTAAATATGACAGCTTGCAATGTAGGGTGTTTATGCAAAACCCCTCTGTTCTTGGGATATGCTCTGGGTTTTAAGTTCTCCATCTTTTCCAGACACTAGAACTGCCATGGAGACTTCCTTTTTTTCCAGCAGTGTTTGAAATTAGTCAGGAAGAGCAGAACCCCTTTAGCTTATCAAAATCTGAGAATTTTTTAGCAGGTGAGGAGGGTCTGGAAACCATCCCAGCATTGGAGTTCTCCTTCTCCCCAACAGGTTTAACCTCTGACTCTGATGGTATTAAATGCTTTTGACAGTGAAAAAGTCCTATAAATCCAAAGCAAAAAGAGCAGCAGAGTCCTGCATGACTGGCTGGGACTTCATCCTACTCTGTTACTGGTCAGGGAGGTGCTTAGAGTCAGGAGAGGACTTGGTTTGAGCTTGGTGAGACATCTTTCAATCCCCCACTGCACTGTCAGGGACCCTGCTGGACTCACAGGGCATTTTTGTCCTGCTCTGGATATAAAATAATCAGGACTAGCCACCACATTAAAGAAAGGAAAATCCCTGTGTTTTGATGAGCAGCCTCACTCACTCATCCTGCAAGAGTGAATTTGTTGGTTAAACCCCAGTGCTGATGATAACAAAATAATGGATTGAACCCCTGGAAGAGCCATTCACTGCACAGCTGGACTTGTGATCCTTGTGGGATCCAGCTCAGACTCTCCTGTGATCCTGTGGAAGTGCTCAGCACTGAGCACATCACTGGGACCACAAAGAGCTGATTAGAAAATCAGCCCTGGAAATCAAAGCTTCTCAAGGGAAGATATTTCCCATGTTTTGTGAGATGAGCTTTCCTTTGTGCTGCCAGAAACAGGCAGGAGGTGTGACTGTGCTGAGGGAGGCTCAGGGTGGACATCAGGAGGAATTTCTCCATGGAAAGGATGGTCAGATATCAGAACTGGTTTGCAGTCCCCATCACTGGAGGTGTCCAAGGAAGGCCTGGCTGTGGCACTCAGAGCTCTGGGCTGGGGACAAGGTGGGCATTGGGCACAGCTTGGACTCAATCCTGGAGGTTTTTCCCCCCAGCCTAGGTGCTCCTGTGTCCCTGAGGTGGCAGCCAGGCTGCCCCAGGCCTTACCCAGGGTGGCCAGCTGCTTGAAGTGCAGGCAGGCGTTGGGCTGGCCCAGCAGGTCCAGCCGGTGGTAGAGCAGCTTGCTGCTGGGCACTGTGTTGAGGTTCTTGAGCTGCTTCACGGGGATCTCTGGCTGGATCACCACCACACACAGGATGAAGGATGTGTCCTGCACCTGCAAGACACCAGACACAACCAAAATGGGGAGGATGGACACAATTTCTGTCTATCAGAGCTGCTGAATTGTGCAAAAACCACTTTTCCATAGTTAATACACCAAATAAAAATATTGCAATTGTTTTTCCTGAAAACAAAACAAGACCTTCATTTTGTTGCTCAATCAGCAGTAATTTCTAACACTGTTATTGTTATCTATTGTTATCTAACACTGCTAATTATTAGTGTTAGATTAATCTAACACTAATAACTCTAACACTGTTCCATGGATATTTTTTGCCATTACAGAGGAGAGGCTGCAGGTTCCCAGCTGGTGTTCCCTTTATGGGGAGTACAAACAAATCCACTCTCAAATACAAGGTTTTATTATTTCCACTCTGAATGGTGTGCTGCCTGTGCCACATGTTTCACTGGTTTGGGTGTTTTAAGGACCCTCTGACAAACCAGACCAGCAAACCTTGGAGTGTCCCAGCTGCTCTGCAAAGGGTGTTTGATTTTAAATGCAGCATTACAACGTTAGCAAATCAGCTCCAGACACCCTTCTGTGTGAATTTCTGTTAAACAATGACAGATTTAATCTCTTCAAACAGCTCAGCCTAATCTTTTAGCTTGGATTTAACTTCATACTACGAAATGAGTCACAAGTACCTTCTTGAGTTTGTTGGCACAAAGTAACCAATTATTTCTGGCACCAGTGAATTCACCTGGATTATGTTTAACCTTAGATTCCCTCTTAATCCCTGGGTCAAGATTACTGCTCAGGTATTTCCAAACTGAAGAAAGGAGAGCAGCAGAGCCACGAGTTTCCTGTCTGCCATCCCCCACTTGTTCTCCTCACCATTTTCCAGGCATAGCTGACATTGTAGGCTTCTTTCCCAATCTCCCTCAGCTTGTTGACATGCCAGGACAGCGAGGAGTTCACAGGAACTGTGATGATCTGGCTGCCCAAGGGAATGCTGCAGTGGGAGATAAAACAGCCAGCAGTTTAGTAAACACTCAGAAAAAATTATTAGGACCTAAGCAAAATCCTTCTATTGTGTGTTTATGAAATTAGCATGAAAATGGAAGGATTTAACTGTAGTTTGTGCTTGGTGAAGGGAAGTGTGTGTTTGTTGAAAATGCACTTGTGCACCCCCACATTTTGAGCTCAAAAATACTCAGATAAGGCAAAGGATTAAAAAAAAAAAACCCAGACCAAATAGAGGGAAATCTTCCTGACAGGGAGGAGAGAGATTAGAAGGAATTTTCCCCAGATCAGCTGGGAAACACTACCTAACAATTAAAGGAAGTTGGAGGTAAAACCAAACCAGGGGAAAAAAACTCATCCAAGTATCCAGATGTTGCAGGAAAAAGGAATTTTACCTTATATTCTCCTAAAAGTCCTCTGGAAATATTTGCTCATGCTGGGAGCTGCATCCCAGCTGCTCACCTGAGGATGTTCTGGCGCACCAGCTCGAATTTGGGGATGTTCTCATAGTGGATGATGTCTGTGTGGAGAGGAGGTTCTGACAGCAGGTAGGGTCTGGTCAGGGAGGGGTGCATCAGAGTGTATCCTAAAAAATAAACACACAGCCCCAGACGTGGGGGGCATTGAAGAACTGAGCCCAGGGTGGATATTTGTAGGGGAAAAAGGAATATACAGTGATTATATATTATTAATACACAGTGATTACATATAATTTTGGTAAAGATGGCAGTGACCTTGTCATCAAAGGGGTTGCAAATGAAAAGCAGCTTGAAAAATTAAGTAATAAAATAGGAGGAAAAGATCAGAGGAAAATAGCTGGACACACACATTTACACCAGTTTTCCCTCCTTCCCAGAAAACCTTGGATGTCACAGGTGTAGGAAATCCCCACAGCAAGAGTTTCCAAATCAGAACTCCAGGACAGGAATTCCAAGTCATGAATCCATCTAAAGTCTCCAGCAACTCTCAGGCAAAACTAACCAACAACATGCAAAGAAACTTTTAATAAATATAATCATTCATTACTGAGAGACTACTCAGAAACGTGAGAAATCAGAACTGGTGATTCATGAGCTCAGTGGGACCAGAGGGGATTATCTGAGCCCAAATTACCTTTATTGTCAATGAGGAAGGTGTAGGATCCCAAGGAGTCCTGGTAATAGGTCACATCTTCCAAGATATAGGCAAGATTGACATCGACTCCAACAATTCCCAACAGGAGGTTCCCGAAGTAACAGGGTTTACTGACAGTCATTATCAGGCCTTGCAAGGAGAGAAATACCATCAAACCAGCAGCAAAATTATCTGGTTAGTTATTTCTAGAGGAATCAGAGTGCTTTCAAATGTTACACAATTAAATTTTATATTTATTCCATGCTGGAATGTGGCCAGGGAAGCTCAGAAGGGTTTCAGTTGTGTCTGGCTGTTGTCAGCCACTCTCCCTAACTTATCTGTGTTTCTGATAGTGACCTAAATTATACTAAATTATATTAATCAACGTATTAAAACACACACCACCATCAATGTTTGGAGGGTTGTCAGTCTCCAAGTGGATTCCTTACAGATAACAAACACATTTGTCTGAGAAGCCAACAGAGTATTTTATTCCTTTAACAGAATTCAAGACCATTAAAAATAGGATGGAAAAGGAAGTGAAGTTGTCCTTGTACAGCAACAACTGGGATGAATTGTTGCTCACCTAATTACATAATCAGAATATTAAATCTCTGCTCAACTAAATCCCAGTATTGCCACTGCCCTGGGAATCACAGCCATAATTACCCAGCAGTCTGGGATGTAACTCAGGCCTGAGGTGAGAACTCTGCAATACCTTCTTACCCTTATTTTCTCCACCACTGTTTGGAGACTCAGCAGCTCCAAGCTGTTTCCCTTCAGTACAAGGAATTTCTCTCCAAAAGACTGAATGATGGATATTGTGAATTTACTCATATATAAAAATAAATTTCACCCTAAGAATCCAAATTAACTCTGTCAAATCCTTGTCTTGTTACAACATTTTTCCTAACTAGACCTTCAGCAGATGAAAATCCTACAGGCAGAAAGGCTTGGAACTTAAATCCCCACACATGAACCCAAACCCTTGTGTGCTCACAGTGTATTTGGGGCTATGAAAGCAAAGGGAACCTGCTCTGTGACGGTTTGACACTGAGCCCAACACAAGCACTCACCATCGCCCATCTCATCCGAGAAGGGCAGGCTGAACACGGCCTCATCGATCATCCTGTTGGGCAGGTTGGTGTAGAACCTGCCCACGGTGGTCTCCAGGTTGCTGAGCTGGTTGAGGACCATCATGCTGCCCTTGGTGACAGGCAGGGCACTGCGGTCGGGCACGCCGTACTTGGCCGAGTTCTGCTCCGCCAGGTCCCGCAGGAACGCCAGCTCCTTCAGCCCTGTCACCCCCTCTGCACCACGCCAGGGGCACAAAACACAAGGGGACAGCTAAAACAACTGCACTGCCATCAAGGCTTCTGTATTCTACTCCAAAGGAATGCAAATAAAAACAAAATGATCCATCTTCTTTTCCTCTGGAAAATTCTATATTCTTATTTAAGTGATAAATTGCTTTAAGATTGGTTTGAGGAAAATGGATTACCTAACACAAAATTTAATAAGGTTGCCTCTCCCATGCTGTTGCACAGTGCAAAAATCTGCCATGCTGTTCACATCCCCACTTTAACCAAAGCCCTTGGAACAAAGCCTTGTGTGCCCCATAAATCCACAGGACAGCCCTTTGTTCTCCCCAGGAGGTTCGCCACAGACAGGACCAGGAGCGAATCCTCCTCCCCTGCAGATAACAGGCTTTGTTCTCCAGCTCAAACATTCCAGTTTCACACTTCACACAAGGCCCAGGCTCAACTCCTGCAGGCAAATCAAAGCCTTTTGCATGCCCGAGTCTCAAATGAGTATTTAAATTTACAACCAAATCGTTCCCGAGGTTAAGCATTCATTTCCTTGGCTATTCGCAGTAATACAACAAACTGCCTTCATCCTGAAAATGCTTTCTTGGAAGATGGATGGGAGATCTTCGTGTTTAACTTCACTCTGAGGTTGGCTCCCAGGTTCTCAATCATTTCAGGTGAGGTTTGATCTCCCATTCACCCTCCCTGGCAATGAAGTCCCACTTACTCCCAGTCTGCTGCCCCAGGAACCCCAGAAAGTGGCAGGAAGGTTTCCAGTTGCAATAATTATCAAATTTAACTCAGTCTGGACAATCCAGGCCACAATCCTTCCTGTCCCTGCAGCTGCACTGGGATACACAAGGATACAGTGGCACAGTTATAAATACCAAAGCAGCAGCATCTGGATGCAGTTTCTGGATTAAATGTGCCAAAATCCATTAACAAACTGCTCTCAGTAAGGCCTGGAATTCCCCTGGAATGAGCTTAATAAACGAGCTGTGCTGTGCTAGGAAAGGGAATTCCATGCCCTGGGAAGCACAAAGCACAGCCATCTCTCACCATTCATGAGGGCATAAGTGAGGATCATCACTGAGTTATTGAGGAAGCTGTTTTCTTCGTTGATGACACGCAGAGTGGCTTTTTTGTCATCTTCAGAGGAATCTTTGGATGTGATCCCAGCCGAGAGATAAATGATGACCATGTCAGTATCTGAAACAGAAGCACAGCACAAAGTGCATCAGAAATCTGCTCACAGCAGCTTCATCCAGGGATCCAGAGCCACCTCCAGAGGATGAACACACTGCAGCCTCATGGATTACAGCCTTTGGTATTATATTACCAAACTTCTGTTTGATTTGGTGTCCAGGGCTTGTTCTCCTTACTGCCCAACCTGTTCCATCCCATTTATCTCACTATTGGAAGTGCTTTGTATTTATAATAAAGACATGGATTGGGATCATCCACAGGTATCCCAAAGCACTGGGCTGAGTGGACACATCCCAGCTTTCTTGTTCCACCTGGATTTTTGTATGATTGCTGTGCTGCTTGTTAAATAGGTATCAATGCTTGACTTGCACATCAGGACTTGAATGGAATTTCAGCTAGAACTGGATCTGGACACAAACAAGAGGTGCTGTTAATTTGGGGGAACTTCTACCTTATTTTTTTTTTCAGGGCTAAAACTAGGAAGAAAAGCAAAACCAAGTATTAAAGCAGCTTTGGGTGGAGTTTAAGGAAAATTGTTGCTGTGTTTCCTAAGCCACAACACAGATATTCTATCTGCAGCCAGGCATGGTGCTGCAGCCTAAAGCTTTGCTACCAGGAGAAAATTGAGCCAGTCCTAAATCTGCATTAGGGTCCACAGCAAGCAGCTTTTGGGGCATTTTGTCCTAAATCTGCATTAGGGTCCAGAGCAAGCAGCTTTTGGGGCATTTTGTCCCACTTTTGGATGAGGATCTGCTGAGGACCACAGTAAGAACTGAAGCAGGAAATCCAGATGTGTTCAGCAGCACAGCTCTGTCTCACACCTCCCTTCTGGCTCTGCAGTGTGGATTTGGGATTGAGGTTGCATCTCAACAGCTTCCCTGACACACCCACACATTGTTCTCTGGGAATAGGATGTTAGAAAATTAACAGTGAAATGAAGGATTTTTTTTTCTTGTGTGTGGGTTTATTTTTCTTTTACAAAAAGATGAAAATATTATTTACAAGAAAATGAGACATGTTTTATAAACATCCTCTTCTCAAACCTATTGTGTCTCACCCCAGGAATTCTGAAATTTGTTAGACACACATTAGGCCTTCACAATCTTTCACATGGAGAGAAAATCTAAACCCAAAGCATTTGTATTTTAACTTTCTGTGCTTGTGCCCCAAAATAGTTGCTTGATTTGAAACCTAGTGAAGTATGACTATGCCAAAACTTCTAATCCTAATACACAAATAGTGCAAATCTAAAATCATTGATATATGGAATGGTTTGGGTTGGGTGGGTCCTTAAAGGCCTTAAATCTTCTTCCACCCCAGCCATGGCAGGGACAACTTCCACTATCCCAGGCTGCTCCAAGCCCCATCCAACCTGGCCTTGGACACTGCCAGGGATGGGGAATATGCAGGAGGATGCTGCAAGACTCCTCAGATGATGTTCTTGGAATAATTCCTGGGCTGTTCCCTCCACCCTGCCATGGCACTGCCACAAATCAGTTACTCAATCCAAGGAGCACTCAGAGCACAGAATTTGCCTTCCACAGCTGCCTGGCATGCAGAAGTGCCACTCCATTTCACATCCATCTTTTCCAGGTCTTTCACCACATCCTCGTTACAAAAAAACACCCAGAAAAAACCCGATTTTGGGAAGGGGAGAGCTCATAATGAATATGCAAAGTTCAGGAGGGTATTCTGAGATGAAGGAAAATTTAGCCAGGATAGCTTTGTGTCCCATAAAATATCACCCATAATTGGTATTCTCAAAAAACTCATTCCTTGAGAAGGAAGGGCCACTTCCACAAGATTCCAGCCAGGCACATTATCCATATGGAAATGTCCCAGCAGTAATTAAATGAACCTAGAGAAACAGCAATTTTCCTTGGAAAGCCTCCTTCCCCCCCTTCAGATTTGGGAAATAACTCAGTATCAGAGCAATCCTGCATTTTCACATTTTGGGTCAAAGGAAAGGCAAGGCAGCAAGTGACTCCTCAGATCCTCGTGTGGAGGAAGGAAATGCTCCTTACCAACAATGTGCTCCCTCCCCTCTTTTTATTTTAATATTCAACCCACTCCACCCCCTTGGCCCGTGCCAAAGTGTGAATGTGAAACAAGAAAACAGTGGCAAGGCCCAGCAATAGCCAGGATTGCCCAACAAGAGGCTGCCTTACTTCCTTGCAGCCTGGTGCCGTTGTTGGTGTTGCGCAGCAGCTGGAAAGCCTTCTGGAAGCCCAGGGCGTGCTGCGTGGAGCTGTCGGACGCCTTGATGCTGCTGACAAAGGTGGACATCTTCCTCTTGGTCTCACTGGTGGCAGGGGACAGGAATGTCTTGTAGCACTGATCCAGGGAGCAGGTCCTGACCGCGTCTGCCACCGTCAGCACTGAGATCTGCGGGGAACAGCTCTGTCACCACCTGCCCACAGAGGGTCCCTGCACAGCCAGACACAGGGAGGAGCCAGCAGAGCAGATTCCATGCTGGTGGAATCCTTTAGAACTTGGTTGGTGGAAAAGAAATGCTTGAGGCATCAATCTGTTGGCTTTCAAAAGGATTATGGGAATTCAAGGAAAAGAGATTTGTTTCTCAGCAGAGGAAGCTCCACTCTGCTCCCACATTGCTCTGGGCAGAGCCTGAGTGAGGCATGGAGAACTGAGAGGGAAGCCAGCAGAGTGCATTTCCAGGAAAGCCTGGAGTGCCCAGAGAAATGAAAAAAAATAAACAACCCCTCTAAGGACTTCTGCCAGCAAAGCATTTTGCTGTTTCCACGTTTCAGTCAAAGCAAGGAAACTGTCCCATCAGCTTTTCCTGTAAATAAGTTAATGCAAGCATTACCACTGTGCCTTAATGACATCTAACACAGCAGGCTCATTAATTGAGTGACAAACTTCATTAGGGAGCATGGCTGAGGCAAGACTGGCACAGAATTAAGCAGTAATGAGATACCTGTGTAACAGGTTTTATAACCACTGAGGCCAAGGAATATGTGCCTTAAATGTATTCCATTCCCTATATTAACACAAACACTTCTGACAGCTCAATTTAAGTGCTTTTAATTCTGCTGAACTGTAAGACTACTTTACCATACTGAATCTCTCTAAAAGCACAGAGTTACAAGTGGTTTTCCCTTACTGTTCACGAGAAGACTTAAGGCAAAGATTATCATCAGTTGTTCTTCAGTTTGATTTACCTGAAACTCTTCCTACTCACAAAAGAAAACCCAAGCAGAAAGAATGATCAAGGTCCCACCAGCAGAGAGTTACTAAAAGTAGAGACCAAACTGAAGACTTCTTACAGAAGCATTTTATGGGTTGTTTGTACTGAAAAAAATGACAGGTGAAGTGACTTTCTCACTGTCAAATGAGTACCAGTGACAGAGCTGGAAATCAAACCCAGAGTTCTCAGTACCATAATTATCTGTGAATCTTCCAAACATTAATTATGTTTCAGCTCACCCCCGTATTGCAAGAGAATAAAAAATTTCCACTTTCACAAGGCAAAAAGAGAGGCTCAGAGGTGAAATGAGCTGCTCAGAGCAGTCCAGAATGTGAGAAGGTGTCATGCTTGGAGCATGGTTCTTCTTCCTGTTGACCATCACTGAAGTCTCTGCTGAGATGGAGGAGCCTCTAAAGATTCCTCAGGTACAAGATTTTGCCTTAGATCAGTGGGGTTTCATTTTTTCCCCAGGCTGCAGATCCCCCAATGTCTCCCTGCAGCAGAAAGGTTCCAGGAGTGACCCCAAGGCTCTGTCACCCTCAGAGACAACTGAATGCATGGGCTGAAAACACCACTTAGGGGAAGAACTGCCAAGCGAGGCAAAGCTGCTCCTTGCCTGGAGGAAGCTCACCTTGTCGTGCTCATCGATGGAGCTGAGGATCACCTGGGCAGCGTCCTTGGCAATCTGCAGCTGGGTGTCAGTGACAGAAGCACCGTGGTCCATGATGACAACGATGTGCTTGGACTGAGGGCGAACGGTCGAGACGTACACAGGCCTGGGGAGGAACACAGCCAAACCACCATCAGCCAAACCACCCTCACCACGCAGCTCCTCAGCCCTGCTGAGATGCTCACAGGGGAAAGCAGGCAGGAATTCACAAACCCAAGCAAACAGCCACAGAGAAACAATGAATTCTGACAGGAATTTCTGCCCTTAGGAAAACTTGTGCCGGGAAAGGCCAGCTGAGAATCTGAACGTACAGAAATACCCTTCACTTTCTGAATTTTTTAACCTAAATCAGGTTGTTCTCTCTCTCTGTCCCAGCAAGTGCTTTCAGGGAGGAATAAACCCTTTTCTTTACACAGCAGCAGTGCTTGGGATCACTGCAGCAGCTCACACCGAGGTCTGAATGAAGCTTTGACAAGCAAGAAATGCCTCCTGGTAAATGCTGGGTGCTGAGAACTTCACTCACACTGAACTGAGTGCAATAGCAGGCAGTGCTGGTGCCATGGCAAGTAAAGACCTGTGCAGCTGCAGGAGCTGATCAGCCCAGGGGGTTTGGGGTGCTGTAAGAAGGCTGCTGGCCAAGGCAGGGCTTTCCCTGGTGACCTGGGATGACTCTCACCCTTGGATCTGCCCAGTTTTACATCCCAGAGTGAATTAACCAGTGAGGACTCTCAGTGCTGCCATGTGTCTGTGCTAACACCAAAAAAGATGTTTTCAGGGAAGTGTTTTGACATCCAGCTCAATACTGAGAGATGTGTGAAAGAGCCCACAAGCTCTCACGCCAAGGGTTCAACCTGGAATAAATTAGGAAGATCCTCAGCATGGAGGAAGGATTTAAAAAAAAAAAAAAAAGGTCAAGTCTCTCTTTCCTCTTTAGGTCAGACCCAAAACTAGTTACAGTCAAGTGAGAGTTTTGGGATCTAAATTTTATTAAATCGAAGGAAGGCACAGAAATCTTATGAAGAGGAGAGAAAATGCAGAAGATTTGAGACAAGGCAGTGCAGCAAACAACTGGCACAAATCAGCTCTTAGCTGCAGAACAGCCTGCAGCTCTTCACTGGATTCATACCTGCAACTCAAACAGGGCCTTTGATCTTCAAAGCACTGAAGCATTGACTAATTAATGCACCCAAAGTACCCTCTGAAGTAAACATCACCAAATAGATATCCCTGACTTTGCCATGGAGGAACTAGGGCCCACACTGATTTGGATAAAATCACTGATGGTTTTAGTGTCACAATTCTGGGCAGGACTGGGGCAGCCCAGCTCTCACCTCCTCACCACACCTTTCCAAGGCCACAGAAAACTCAGTGCAGCTCAGAACTTTGTGCTTTGATGACCCACAGGAGATCCCATCAGTAAACTTCTGATTGCTCAACCCTGACAGGAAACCAAACCCTCCTGAGTGTCTCCAAAAGGTTCCTGGATGTGCTGCTGCTCCTCCTGCACTGACTGATTAACTGGTATAATTCATTAATGTGTGACCAGAGACACCAAACTGCATCTTCCCACCCTTCAGCCTTCATCAATCCCATGGTACTGACAGAAAAAAAACAGGGAAAAATACTGTGCCTCAACTGCTTGGTTTCATGTCTGTGGAACAGAAATCTCTGTGCAGGAAACCCTGCTGTCAGCTGACCCTTTTTTATTCTTTCTCTTTTTTTTAGTGGAAGGAAATTTAAATTTTCACTGCTGCTTCCCTGCTATCCATGATGTGCCACCTGAACCTAGGAAAAAATGCTCCTACCTATGTGTTCTTCCCACAGTGGTGCACCTGCCCAATCAGCAGAGTATGTGTTCACTGCTCTATTACCAGGGGTCAAGTAGGAGTCAAATTCAAGTCAAATTTTGCCTGCAGGCTGACCAACAATTTCCAAGTCCCTGCTATTTACAGCTGATTTCATTTGGGAGAGGTGAAGAACCTGTATGGAATTTTAGTTTAGTTTCTTAGCAGTGAAAACTGTTTTTTTTAAAAAAACAACCCTAAGGAAAACCCAAGGGACTCCATTAGAAGTTCCTCATGAATGTTGTCAGCTTGGCAAAGCACAACACTGAATGCAATCAGGGCTTGGGGAATCCAATGTTAGTGCTTTTCCCAGGAAATTGGAAGGAGGCAAATCCTACCTGCTGCGGTGCTCATAGCTGCCTTTGCAGCGGAACTTGTGGGCTGGGAACACGGTGAAAATCCCTTCTTCTGAGCTGAAATATTGCCACTTAATCCCTGGGTTGGACTTCAGGTTATCAGCAAGGACTGCAGGATGGAGAGGGAGAATAAAGCAGAGTTATGACAGCAGATCACACTCAGAGGTTTTGTTGCTCACAGCCTCTCTGGAGGTGTTTGGAGAAGAACAACCAAGGCTCAATATGAAACACAAACTGCTCTGCTCAGGACTGGTAAAATCCACTGGTAAAACTTCACCGAGCTGCAAACAGTTCCAGGCTGTTGGGAACTCAACTCTGGATTTGACAGGTTTTGTTTAATGTGTGATGACAGTTCCTGAAGGTCTGAAATACACACAGGTCCTGGGAAGGCAAAGCCAGAGCAAGGAAGGAAGAGATTAAGGTAATTATGTATAATATATATACACCCCTACATCTACATGGAATAATAAATACATTGTCAACATTACTTCCCTAAAGGAAAAACCTTCATGTTAAAAAATCCTCTTCTTTGTGCTGAAATAACTCCAAAGTATTAAACAGGCTTGGTGCTCACAGCTCCATAATCCAACCTGTTGCAATCACCTATTCTGATTTCTGTTTAAAAATCTCTGTGTGAACATTTGGCAAAAATAGTTTTACATGCAAATGAGCATCAAGGAAAATGTCACAGTGCAGATATAGATGAAAAGGTTAAAAAATATAGGGAGAATCTTTCTTTTTTGCTCATCATGCTCTCCTGTTTGTGTCAGGGTGGATAGGGACAGCTCCCACTCCCAGGAGCCAAGAATTTCTCCAAGTTTCCTAGCAGGACCTGAGCTCAGGATACATCACAGGGTGCAGAGCTCAAACCCTCCTGGAGCTCACAGGCCACACTCATTATCTTTAAAATGTGCTGCTTTATTAAAATTATCTCTGGGGAAGCACCAATTAACAGGAGCAATGAAAGCAATTAAAAAACTACCTCTTTGCAAGATGACCAAAACTAACTGATTAACTGGTAAAAAGCTTGGTAAAAACACAAAACATTCCCAAATCCAAAAAAGTGTTTAATGCACCAAGGGAAACCAATGGAGTGTTCTCAGGTATCATGGAAATCCAGAGGGAATGGGAAATGGTTAGCATGGCAGACACAAAACTCTCACCACCAGGCAGCAACAGCATTATTTTCCACTCAGGGCAGAACATCCTCTCTGCTTGCAGCAGACTGAAAATAAAACCTGAATGTTTGAAATCTTTAGTTTTTACTTAGCAGTTCAAGTGGATCACATCAGCTTCAAATGGATGAAAAAAAGGAAAATATTTCCTTGCCATTTCTCCTTTTGAATCTGACAGCAGAACTCGGAGAAAGGGCAGAGGGGAGCTCTGATTTCCAGGGCTTCACCTTTTGCTCAGCATTTCCTTTCAGCATTCCCTCAGGACTGGCACTGGAAACAGGCCAATTGCATCTCCTGCATTACCAAATATGCCAATTTAGGGTTGGAAAGCAGCGCAGGACACATTTCAGACCTCAGCCAGACACTACCCCAAACACCCCACTGAGGGCAGCCTGAGCTCACATCCTCCACACTTTGGCACTTCCTCAGGTTTCCCACACTGGTGTGACCACGATGCTCTCTCCACATCCAGCTCTGTGTAATTCCCCTGCAAAAACCACCATCCTGGGCTTTCCTCACTCCTCTCTGCCACAGGGTTTTGCACTTTCCACAGTGCCTCCAAATCCCACTGGGATCCTGGCTGGGACTGCTGAGCTCTGTGCAAAAATGCAGCTCCTCATGAGAAGAATTCCCTGCCTTGATGGACCAAGGACTAGCAGAGACTCATCTCCTCATTCCCCTCCAAAATCAAGTTTTCCTCTGAACTGCTGCTTCCTCCTGCAGGCAGGAGGGCCACGAGACTATAAAACATCTAAATCCTTCTTTTTATGTCCAGCCACCAGAATTTCATCATTCAGGGGGTGAAGTTGTTTTGAATAAAAGGGCTGAAATTCTGGTATTGAAGTTTTTGTTGTGAGTTACAGAACTCCAAAAAAGTATTTTCAAACTGACATGTGAATACTCAGTTAAAGCCTGGATGAAAGGAATTGCCCAGTTTCATTTTACCAACAACATTACAATAAAGGAGTTTATAATTTAAAGGGTTTGGCTTTTTTTAATCCTTGCTATATTAAAGATAAACTTCTCATTCCTGCAAGGCCACAAGCTGTATTTATTTCCCCAGGAGAATATGTGGATTTACAAGTGCTCATTCTCCCCACAAAACAATTGGTTTTGAAACTCAAACTCTGCTGTTCTTCCTTTTCACACAGTTGTGCTCATATTTCCTCCAGCGACTGTTAGCTCAGTAACACCCTCTCCAGGGACCACCAATTTTATCCCAACTCTGCCTTTTCCCCCCTTTTTTTCTTTTTCCTATGACCACAGCAGACAATCTCCCAGCAGATAAGCCATGGCTGAAAAATCCAGACTTTTTAAACAAGTTCTTATTTTCCATCCAGTCAGGCTGTAAGAATGCCCTGCAGATATTCCTCCATTCTTGCTCCTTGCCAGGGCACACAGGAGATGATTTTTTGATGATTTTTTTTTAGCCTAAAGGAGCTCCAGGAGAGCTGGAGAGGGACTGGGGACAAGGGCTGGAGGGACAGGACACAGGGAATGGCTTCCCACTGCCAGAGGACAGGGATGGATGGGATCTTGGGAAGGAATTGCTCCCTGGGAGGGTGGGGAGGGATGAGATGGAATTCCCAGAGAATTCCCTGGATCCCTGGCAGTGTCCAAGGGCTGGCTGGAGCAGCCTGGGACAGTGGGAGGTGGAATGGGATGAGCTTGGAGGTTCCTCCCAACCCAACCCATTCTGGGATTCTGATTATGTAATTCTGTATGAATGAACAGATGTAATGATTTTGCTTTCCTAAAGTGAGCATCACCACTAAATACACACCCAGCCTTGATCCCACATTACATGGAAGAAGCAAAGAGCCCCAGAAATCTTAGTGGAATCCCTTTAATTCCAGCCACAGACTGGGAATAAAAGTGGCCAACTGGGAGCTGCCAACAAGCTGGCATTGCCAAGTCACCCCAAAACCTCTGTCCCCTCCACTGCCACTGTCTGACCCCAAATCCTGCTGCAGACTGGGAAAGTTGGAAAGCATTCACATGGCAGCATTTGAAATGATCACTCTAATTATAAATATCTCACAAGGCAAAAAGGACTTTTAGGAAGAAAGCCCTGTGTGATAGAGTTTATGAAACTTCAAAGGGAATGAGATATGATAACACTTAGCACTTCTAGATACCACTTTACATCTTCAAAGCACAGTCAAATCATTAACTAATTAATCTTCAAAGAACAGCACAAACAGTCAGGGAAAAAAAAAAGGAACTACTGAACATAATTGCTCATTATAAAAGGGCTTCTTACAGCCCTCCTCTTTAGCATTACATTTGCTGAGCTGCTGACCTCGGTTCTCATCCCAAAAAACCCAGGGAAGTTTAATTTTCAGCTCTCCTCTGACAAGGCTCTCCATTAAAACCCATCCTGGTGAAGATACTTTAGAGTTCCCCAGAAGCAGCACAAAGAAATGTGTTCATTGCACAAGTAAAGACATTCTCTAACTCTCCAGACAGATCTGCTGCAGGATTTTCCAAGCCAAGCCTTTCCAGCTCCTGTGCTGTCACCAGCAATAAAAGCTCTGCAGCTCAACCACAATTAACATTCTGCTGGTGGCACAAGCCGGGACAGAGTTCTGCTAAATCCTTAGGACTCTGAAGGGAAAAGAAGGGAAAAAACCTTTTCATTTTAGAGAATGGGACCAGATTCCTCGATTAAAGGAGTTTAGAAGGAGAAGCATTGACTCTTCTGCTCAAATACCTCCTAACCATTTTGACTCAGCCAAAAAATCAGTTTAAAATACTAAGGAACATGACCAAGGCATTCCACATTCTGGAATCCATGATCCCTGGGTGTCCCTTCCAATTCTGGATATTTCATGATTTTAAGGTTTTAAGTGATCAACACCTCAAATAGAACAGACAAAATTTATTGGGCAGCTTGGTGCCATCTCTGCATATTTCTGGGGAGGAGCACTCTGCCAGAGCTGCCTGACTTGGAACAGACATTTCAGCACTTTGAAGGATGAGAAGGAGAAAGATTTACTGGTTCCCTGTTTATTCCAAAGGGGAAAAACTCCAAAGGAGTCTGATAACATAATGCACTGGCTCTGGGGAAGATTTTGTCATCAATAAATAAAGGACTATTCAGAGTGGTGAGGACAGATCTCTTCATCTAACTACCCAAAGCTTGTGATTCCATCTGGAGAATAAAGACTTTCTCCTTATCTAGTTTGTAGTGAGGGCTAAAGTAACCCAGATGCAAAAATATATGCAAGATAAAACAAAATCTTTTTAAGACATCAAAAAAAATTAAAAAGCCACCTAATATCAAGAAAAAACAGTGGTAAGAGAGTTATTTTTTAAAGGCTGGGAAGTGTCAGATCTATTTCTTTCTCCCTTCCCTCTGATTAGGATTTCTTTTATTTTTGTATAATAAAAAATCCAGTAATACTGGGAAAAACAGATTGGGAAGTTTCATGATTTCCATCACCCTGCTCACCAGGCTGCTCAGGGTGGAATTTGGGGTTCTGCCCACACCAAGGGCTCTCCCAGGCTCTCTGCTGGAGTCTGCAGTGCAAATTCCATTCCCTCCCAACAACTCCAACTTCACCACTCCAATCCCACTTTTTCCACCGAGCAGAGTTGGGCCAAGATTAACATTTCCAAATCTGAGATCGAGGTCGAGCAGAGCAGAGCAGAAATTTGTGTTTCACCAGGAGCTTTTTAGAGGCAGGATTATTTAACCTGCAGAACCCACGTGGGAAAAGAGGGAGAACTCACAGCAATTCTGTCTTTGATGAGAAGAATGAAATGATGAACCCATTCAGGAAGACAATGATGAGAATACCCAGATCTACCCGCAGTTTTGGGGCTTTTTAAAGCATCAAAATAAGTGAGGCTAAACCCAAAGTGCTACAGATATTCCTCCCCAGCTCTGTTCTGGAGGAGCTTTAAGGTCTCTCCAAACCCAAACCATTCTGGGATGTCTCACAGACCTTCAAACACAACAAGGATATTCCTTATGCCTCATGCACACAAAACTTCTCTCTTCACCACGTGTGCACCCAGTAGCAACTTCTGTTCCTCAAATTAACTGTCTCCATCCCATTTTCCTGCCTCAGTCCACTCTTTCCATGCCATTTCCTCTCCCAGCATTTCCTCCCTGATCAAATCCTCCCCCCAGGGCTGTGTCTGTAGCAGGGAGGCCAGAGGAGAGTCTGCTGTCAATAAATCCCTGTTCTTGCTCTCCCTCCAATTCCCTCTTCCTCCTGCTGCCCTTTCCTGCCAATGCCACCTTTTGAAGGTTCTTTCACCAGGAATCTTCCAAGCCAGAGGCAAGTGGAGAGGAGGCACTTGAGCCTCACTGCTGAGCCAGGACAGCAGGAACCCTCAACACCCACTCACTTTATTTCTCTGAGAATTCAAACCCAAAATACAAAAAAATGTTTACAAGAAATTGCAACTTATTTGTCTTTCACCACTCAAAACCAAGGAATATTTCTTGAATGCTTTTTGAACCTGCAACTTCTGCAGCAGGAAAGAGATTTTTGTTTAATTTAAATAAAAAACATTAAGTGATTCATTCACTTTGCTATTACAACAGTATCTGCAAACTTGCTTTCAAAAATTATTTCGATTAATTAACAACTGCATGTGATTTAAACTCATTATTTTAATGAGTTGTTTGGGTTTGTTTTTTTTCCTAATAAAGAGATGAGTAAAACACAGCCCAGCAAATCCCAGTGAGTGAACAAAGAGAGCCTGGCTTTGGGACAGCAAACACCCCACAAATCATGGCATGTCAGGAAATCAGCCTGGCCAGCACCTGCAGCCAAGATGTGGGATACAATGATGGGATGGAAAGGAATCTGTGGGGACTCTTCATTTGGCTTTTGGGTTTTGTATTTCATTAGAAATCCAGAAAGCAAAGCTGGATGAAGAGGAACAGGAAGGGAGGTTATGAAAAATTTGGGGTTCTTTCCCCTGTGGCTTGCAGGATGGTGAGGGTGAATGGCAGCTCTGCTACTCCATCAGTCAAGTTCATAAAATAAATCAGCATTTTATTCCAAAAGGCCTCTGAAAATGAAAATAAAATAAAATAAAGCCCAAGTCTGCATTATTCCCCCCAACAAATTAACAACCAAAACCCCCCAAAATGAACTCCCCAACCAAAGTCTATCAACATTCTCTAATTTACAACACTGAGCACCATAAAAAGTTGAGAAGTCAGATGGGACAGCTGAACAAAAGTCTGACTAAACCCAAACGAAATCCCTGGATTAATCCACACTGATTAGGATGCAAAAAAAAAAAAAAAGAAAATCTCGCTGCACCAGAGGCCCAAAAGCAGAATTTTTCAGAGCTAAGCAGTGTGTATTTTGGCTCTAAGCACATTGCTAAGTCCTTAAACGTGTCGAGAAAATGCCCTGACAAGACAAAGAAAGGAAATATTTGAAGATGCCCTCATATTTGGTAGTTTTTGCATATCAGTGCAAAGGCAGCCTCACTTGAGCTGAACTCAGCTAAGGAGATCAGAGAAACTTCCCTGTGTGGCCCCTGAAGCAGCTGACACTGCTGATGCCAAAGCAGACAGAGCTAGGAAGGAAAATGATAAAAAAAAAATAAAAAAGAAGTAAAAAGTGCAGCAAGCACAACAAAATTATCCATGGTAGGCTGGAATAAAACCCTCATGACACTTTTATGAAGTACTTAGACTAAGGGCATTACTTGAGGTATCAGCTTTCAATCATGAAATCTCAAATTAAGAGCACTGTGACAGTTGCAAGGAGAAATAAAAGCTTGTTGCTATGGCAATCAATGCAAATTCTCTGTGCCAAGGAAATGTTCGAGCCTAATGGGAAAAAAACCCCTACAACAGAAGGAAAAAAAAGCCCAAAGTAGAGCTGTGCTGCTCACCAGAATTTAAGTCACGTCCAGGATTGAAGGCTCTGCTGTTGACAGTGGTCGAGAGTCGATCGCAGCTGATGGTTCTGGAAACGTTGGTGTTGAAATTCCCATCAAACCTGGGGAGATGACAACAGGATCAGCAATCAAACTTGATTTATTAAAGCTGCATTTACAATGGAACACAGCTTTTTAATGTTTTAATGTAAATGATTATTTATAATAATACGTCGGTGTTGAAATTCCCTTCAAATCTGGGGAGATGACAACAAGATCAGCAATTAAACATGATTTATTAAACTGACATTTACAATGGAAACACAGCTTTTTAACATTCCAATGTAAATAATTATTTACAGTAACATGGGGTTGAAATTCCCATCAAATCTGGGAAGATGACAACAGGATCAGCAATCAAACACGATTTATTAAAGCTACATTTACAATGGAACACAGCTTTTTCACATTCCAATGTAAATAATTATTTAAAAAACCACATTTTTGTTGAAATTCCCATCAAATCTGGGAAGATGACAACAGAATCAACATGATTTATTAAACTGACATTTACAATGGAACACAGCTTTTTAATGTTTCAGTGTAAATAATTATTTTGGAAACTCCAATATTTTCATGGTCACGGAGAAATTGTGAAACCCAAACATAGAGGGGGAGAAAGCTCATTTGTTTAATTATTTACAACATATTTTAAACTGAAATTCTTTTTTAACCTGTTTACCAAAACTGGAGGATTTACACTCCGAGCAGCAGAAGGAATCTGACAGTCCAAAATTTTGTTACTTTGATTAGCTTGAATAATTCAAACACATTCATAGCTCTAAAAAGTACTCTAGTTCTAAGGATAAAACTATAAAATATCATTAAACCAATGCCTTAGTATTTAAATAAAAATATTTTAGAGGGTTATAAATAACTGTGAACACTCCTGAAACTTTTGAGGACTTAAATGCAGTTTTGTATCACTTATATAGGCCAATTTTATTCAATAACATTTTTGTGATCTCGAATATTTGGGTGACATTTGACAGCGTGATTACTCTTGGAATTCAAAAAACTATTTACTTCCTATCAAAGAGTTTTTCTACCATCACTCTATTCCTAAAATAAAAACACAAAACCAGGAAATTCCAACTCCTGAAACCAATTTGGTGCCTGGCAGGGTTGGGAAACACTGATTTTCTGGCCCTGCTCTTGTTTTAAGGGCTGCTTTGGAGTCCCAGACAATAAACCAATTCCCTTCCAAACCATCCCCTTCCAGAACAATTAGCAAAAACAAACCCCACAGCCAGCTGGAACTGCTTACCACCAGGAAATTTCAGCTCCTGACCACAGGAAGAGAGGCTTTTGAAGCAAACCCAACCTCTCCTAAATCAATAGAGTTTCTTCCAGCCCAGCTCGAAATCATTTCATTCCGCAGGGATGCAGAATGAGCTGAGGTTGGTTTGTGGGGTCTTTGCATGCAGGAATTGGGAAACCTAAAAACCTTGGTTTACTAGGGAAAAATAACTAAGGTGACTGGATCCAATTCCAGAAATTTTAGCCTCACAAAATCAGGCAGATTCTCCTCACAAGCTGAGAAATTTGGTCTTTAAATAGAAAAGCCACTTCCTGAGAACTTCCTAGTGAATTCCTTAATGATTTGCTGAATTACAAGTAAGTGAAATTATCTTTTATGCAAACTCCTAACCAAACCTCAGCCAATGAATCCTTTGGTCTTAACATCAGATGAAATTTTCTGGTTCCTGTAGAGTCACAGAAATCTCTTTTTTGTACAGTTAGAGCACATCAGTTCCACCTGAAGAAGTTCTAACCAAACTGAATTTTGGAATATGCAGAATGTGATCATTATTTATTATCCACTCCTTAAT
Source organism: Lichenostomus cassidix (assembly GCF_008360975.1). Classification (NCBI taxonomy): domain Eukaryota; kingdom Metazoa; phylum Chordata; class Aves; order Passeriformes; family Meliphagidae; genus Lichenostomus; species Lichenostomus cassidix. The sequence goes on from NC_139489.1 coordinate 1,557,659, forward strand.
TTTAATATCATCACTGCCACATGGAAATATTAATAACAACAATGTCTCCTTAAACTGGCAGGCTTGAAAATGAGTCTAATTTATGGCCAGAAACACTGTGTGCATTTTAAATGGTGTTATTCCTAAAGGACATAAATGAAACTACCAGTGAACAGTTAGTTACTGAGAAATCAGCATTTTTTGATTCCATGTCAAACCAAGATTTAAGGAAAAATTAAAAAAACAAACAAAAAAAAGTCTATTTGGAAATCATGGTTTGCTCCCCATACACTTTCAAAATTACACAGAATAAATGCAATTTCAACACAGCTCGACCCATTTTGGTCAGTATTTTAAATATAAATATATAAATACTGGGGGGAAATATATTTTTAAGTTGCAAAGTTTCTACCATAGAGATGCAAACGTAGATGAAGAGTACAAGTTTTGGCATCAGGGAGTCCCAGAGCAGTCTGTGCACAACTTCCCTCTCTCATCCCTGGACAAATATTTCCCACAGTTGAATTATCCTACATAAACACCAGTGTTTAATGCTCTTGCCCTTCACCTCACACACACAATTAACAACTTGCTCATCACTAGAGAAATATCTTCAGTTGAGGCAACTGCTCTATTTCTGTTCTACAGAAGCACTGTGGGTTCCTTGTAGGACTCAGAAATTTGGGGTTTTTGGTATTTCAGCCGCAACAACACAATCACAGCTCTCCATAGGTTGGGGCTTTGATCCAAACTCAGGGAAAAAGATGATAATGGAATCACAGAAGGGTTGGAAAGTACCTTAAAACTCATCCCATCCCATCCCATGGCAGGGACACCTTCCACCACCCCAGGCTGCTCCAGCCTGGCCTTGGACACTCCAGGGATCCAGGGGCAGCACAGCTTCTCTGGGAATTCCATCCCATCTCTCCCAGCCAGGAATTCCTTCCCAAAATCCCATCTAACCTGCCCTCCTTTGCCTTTAAGCCATCCTGCCCTTATCCTGTCCCTTTCATCTCCTGCATTCTCCTCACTCTCCACAGCCAGGAAGAAAATACTGAAAATGGAAAAATGGACAGATGGACACAAAAACAGACAGACAGATGGACACAAAGGTCTCCCTCCCTCCCTACCATCCTCGGGGTCAGTTCCAGGCTGGAATGCTGTGTCAGACCCCAAAGCAGCCCAGCCTGGAGCTCTGCTCAGGCTCATCCCCTCTGCTGCTGACATTACTGGCAATCTGCTCCCGAGAACTTCCCGAGCTCTCTCCATCGAGGAAAATCCTCAACATTTCCCAGCAATGCAGCTCTGATGAAGGCTGTGACTTCTCTTATCACCATGAAAATGTAACCACTTCAAAAAAGTCACAGCTCTTTCCAAGAGAGCGAAACTGTTATTGATTTTTTGTTGGCGGAAGAATCTCCAGCCTGAGATTGATTGATAACGGATGGGTTCCACCAAAATCATGTTTCTCTTGGGGCAAACCCAAAAAGCTGCACATCAAACGTCTCCATCCTAAAGAAATATTTCCCAGCAATGCTGAAGAACAACCCCACAGTGAAAAAGAATGACTTTTCAGGATGTAAACTAATTGTCCCAGGGCTCCCATCAAAACCTATTAGTGATGGCAACAGGATACCTTGTTAGCAACCAGCATTATTCATTTATTGCATTAAAATGCTTCAACATGCTCCAAAAATCATCCAAGGCCTCAGCTTTTCTCAGGAAGCCAATGTGGTAACTAACATTTGATTAAACCGACTCAGAAGCATGTAGGAAATTCTCCAGTGTAATTAAAATTATTACAAATATTGCAGTGTAGATTTGCCACAGTGCTGCCTCTGCCCAGTTCCTGGTTTTTACTGGTGATGGGAGCTGATTTTTTCTCTGGGTCCCACCATGGAATCAGTGACATTTGACAAACATCCTCCCTTGCAAGGTGCAAAATGTCAATTTTAAGGCAAACTGCACCAGCAAAGAGATTGGAGGCAGACATCCCAAAAAGCCCAGTCTGGGCAGCCCTTTCTCCAGGCTGGCAGCTCTGGTCTTTAATTTATGGGATTGAAAATAATTATTCATCTTTTATTTAGACTTTTTCTCCCATGAACTGTATTTCCTTTTTGCCACTTGTGTGCTGTAGCAAGAAGGAGGGATGGGAATTGGCTGCAGGAATTTTTTTGTTTCCTTCTCCAGCTCTGCTGCAGATTATTTAGGCATCCATGAATTCATCTCCTTTAATTCTTACCTGTGTCCCCCTTAATTTTTACCAATGCCTCCCTTAATATTTACCTGTGTATCCTTAATTTTTGCCAGCATCTCCCCTAACTTTAACCAGTGTGTCCCTTAATTTTTATGGGTATCTCCTTTAATTTTTATGGGTATCTCCCTTATTTTTTACCAGCATCTCCCTTATTTTTTATGTGTGTCTCCTTCAATTCTTACCTGTGTCTCCCTTATTTTTTATCAGCATCTCCCCTAACTTTTACCTGTGTATGCTTAATTTTTGCCAGCAACTGCCCTAATTTTAACCAGTGTCTCCCTTAATTTTTATGGGTATCTCCTTTAATTTTTTACCAGCATCTCCCCTAATTTTAACCTGCGTATCCTTATTTTTTACCAGCATTTCCCCTAACTTCAACCTGTGTATCCTTAATTTTTGCTAGCATCTCCCCTCATTTTTACCAGCGCCTCCATTGATTTTCCCCAGTGCCTCTCACCTTTGCCAAGAGCACCATTTCAGGGTGGATAAAAACTTGAGAGAAGTTTTTCTCCTGAGATTTGACCCAAAATCGTCCAGGTGACAACACCATAACCAACATTCGGGAAGCCCTCCAGACTCTCACCAAAAACCCCTCACCAAACCTAGTATTTAGCTATAACTTTGGGGTTTTTTAAAATTATTTAAAGGGAGCAAAAGCCATTGGCTGAGATTCACCTATTGATTTTCACCAATGCCTCCCACCTTTGCCAGGAGCACCACTTCAAGGCAGATAAAAACTTGGGAGAAGTTTTTCTCCCGAGATTTGACCCAAAACATTCCAGGTGACAACACCACAACCAACATTTGGGAAGCCCTCCAGACTCCTACCAAAAACCCCGCACCAATTAATAATTATAATAATAATTATAATAGCTAAATTATAGTATTTAGCTATAATTTTGGGGTTTTTTAAAATTATTTAAAGGGAGCAAAAGCCACTGGCTGAGACTCCCCTCCAGGGCAGCCCCCCGAGCTCATCCCTTCTCCCAGGCTCTTCCTTCTGGATTCCCTTTAATGAAGAAGGGCTGGAAGGTTCATCCCGCGGGAGCCAACAGAGCCGCGACTCCCACTTTGATCCGCTCCCCACGGAGCTCCGCGCTGCCTGCCTGCCTCCCCAGCCCTGCCCTTGATTGACGTTGGCTCTGATGTAGGAGCTGCTTTGAACTTCAGACGTGAAATTCCCATCAGGCCGCGCTGGGTTTTCATCCTCCTTCAACGGGATTTACGAGCGGCGCATCGGCGGCTGGGGGAGATAAAATGAATTTGCAGCAGCTTTGAATCTGACATCAAACCGGCGCTCGAGTGAGATCCAATTGGATTTTGCTCGGCCTGAATTTACAGTGTGAATCAACTTCTTTTGTGCTGGTGGAGTTGAGGGGAGAAATGAGGGAGCCGTGGATAAAAATGGCACTCGAGCAGCTGCTCAGGGCTTCACTTTGTTTTAAAACATTGGGTTTTTTTCCCCTTTTCCTCTCCGTTCATGCAAATTCGAGCTGACATTAATATGCAAATGAAATTACATAAGTTCACTCGAAATTCAGCGTTGCCTTTGAAATTCCCAACTAGGCCTTGTTGGCTTGATTGCAAGGCGAGATTTTAACTCATATTTTACATAAATACTTAAATATAGGGTTCCCACTGCATTGAAACAAAATGCTGGAAAACAATGTTTTTATGAATAAATTCAATTTAAAAAAAAAAAAAAAGCTACTGATGGTTCAGTTACCCAATTTCTTCTGGCAAGGCACCAAAGTTGTTCCAATTATTTCAAGTATTCTTGAAAAAGTCCAAGTGCAGTTGCTCTCAGATGTAAAGAGAATGTACTATTGGAAGGAGGATTCAACCCAGGAATGCAAACTATTCCAAACCTCGCTTTTCATGAGGAATTTCTGCTCCAAACCCCACTTTTTCCATAAGGAATTTCTGTTCCAAATCCCATTTTTCCCATGAGGAATTTCTGTTCCAAACCCCATTTTTCCATGAGGAATTTCTGTTCCAAACCCCATTTTTCCCATGAGGAATTTCTGTTCCAAACTCCATTTTTCCCATGAGGAATTTCTGTTCCAAACCCCACTTTTTCCATGAGGGAATTTGGCCATATTAGAAGTAAAAGCAAGAGGCCAGGAGAGAAATTTCCTAAATACCTGCTGCAGTTTATGGACAAAAGCTGCCAAGCCCAGCACTGTGCACACTCTCTACACCTCCTAGGATCCCCTGTGCTTTGCTGCAGCCTGAAACTCTGTCAGAACAGCAAATACATATTAAATTTCCTTTCTTGTGGCTCCCCCACTCCTCCTCTGGAAGTGCAGCTCTTCAGATATTGCGGCGAGCCAAGGAACTGAATGGGATTCCCGTTATCTGCCACTTAACTGCCCCGGAGAAGGAAGATAAACACAGAAAGAGCTGTGATAAAACTGAACTGCATTAGCAAATATTTAACCACCTCCTTCAAAAAAGAAAAACCAGACCACTACTGAAGGCAGTATCACAGTCAGGGAGTAAATGATTTTCAAATAGAGGTTCGTAAACTCCCTTAGTCAAACAGCTCCGGTAATGTTTGCAATGCACCACTGCCAAGTAGGGTGTTTTACCAACAAATATTTCTCCATTCCAGCTCCTTCCACAAATTTGGATAAATGCATTCCCTAAGCTCTTATCAGCATAGTTAAATAAAGAGCAAAAATAGATTTCCAGCTGCCTTGAAAGGCGATGTGAAGCAGGCAGAGTGGGAGCATTAATGAAGAGCAGTGCCCCTGAACAGATGGATTTGCAGACCTGGGGCAACTTCCCGTGAAGAGCCAGCAGGGAAATTCGTTTGTGGCCTCGGGGTGGAAGCGAAGGAAGGGGGTGATGCCAGCAGGGCATGTGATCCAAGTGCAAAGGGAGGTGCAGTGAGGGCACTCAGGGCAGCTTCCTGGAGCTGCTGCTTCCCTCGCTGCTCAGATCCTGAGAAAACTGCATTTCCCTTCTCTCCCAGACACCTGAGGACATGAAATGCTGAAGCAGATCAGTGGTGGGTCTTACAGCAGGGCAGAGAGGAGGATCGAGATCAGCTTAGGGAAGATTTGTTGTCTCCCTTTAAAAGCAGAATCTGTTTTTTTGTTGGAAAAGCTGCAGAACAGCTTACAAATGCATCTGAATAATAACTCTTTTTTTGGGAAGTGATCCCACTGCCAAAGCCATTGCTGTGTTGAGAAACCACTGGCAGGGCAGGTGCTCTATGGCTCCTAACACAACCAACTTACCTGGAAACTGCAACTACAAAAAGCTGCTTCTGGAAGTTTCGCACAGGACAGCATCAACCACAACTTCTCCAGAAAAAGATATTTTGTGTAATGGGTAGAAGACAAATACTCAGACATTACCCACATATCCAACTTATTCTTAGATTGGAAGGAATATGATTTCCTTTCATCTGCAAATATTCGATATAAACCACCTCTTTAGCTGCCTGCTACTATCCAGGCATAAATAAATGAACAAATGAATAAAGTTCTTTCAGTCATCACTCACAATTCAGCCCATGCAGACCTGCAAAGGTAGAACCCCAAGCAAATCTAATGCTTCCCAAAACTCATTTCTTAAATCCCTATTTAGACACTTCTCACAATGGACACAAATCCCATAAACTCCCACTGCAGGTACTCAGGACTTCTGATAAAAAAACCCTGTTTATTCCTTCCCTCCCCTCTTGCTGCCCCTCAGACAATCCAAGACTCCCTCAACACCTACTGAGGGCTTCCAGCCATGACAACCAGGAGACTCCAACGTGTACCCAAAGGTATTTATCCTCTTCAGGAGAAAAGCACTTTAATTAAAACACTGCCTAGGAAATAACCACCCAATTCAATCAGGAGAGGGAATGTCTGGAGACAGCATGAAATCAGTTTCCCATGGCTTCCTCAGCAGCCTTTGTTGGTGAGGAAACACAAAGCCTCATTTTTCCAGCAGGGATTCCTTCCAGGATTAGAAGATGCATTCACTTGACATCCATTTGCCTTATCTCCCATCAGTTCAGTCTCTCTTTTGCTGAGAGCCTGGAGCTCTTTATCCATGTGAACTCTGGTTGGACAGCCTCTCCCCCAGTGCTCTGGGTGCTTCCCCAGTGCCTGGGAAAAGGCTTTGCTCGCTGCTCCCCAGGCTGTGCCCCAGGGACACTAACAGCCTGGCTGCTGGCAGGAGCACATCTCCACACCAACCCCTGGGAGCTTGCAGAGCTCTGCCTGCCCTGCTCCCTGTGTGCAATCCCCAAACTCTGCCTGGGCAGAGCTGGAAATGTAACAGAGGTATCTGGAGAAGGAATCAGCAAAAGCCAGAGGGGAACACAAGTCCCTGCCCTGTTCAGCCCTCCTCAGCAGTCCCTGCACATATATTTAGGTGTGGGATTATTGCCCTGTGCCCAAGCACATATTTAGAGCCTCTGGTAAACCAGCTGAGTGTAATTTTATGATGAAATGTTTGTTGAATTAAGGCTTAGGGAAGAGTCCCTTGCCAAACCCACTCGATAGCCACTGACTGTGCTGCCTCATCCAGCTGGGTTTGCATGTTCCCATTTATTTCTTTTCACCACTTTCCAAACCAAGGTGCTTCCACTGCACAGCCTGGCCTTGCTGGGGCACAAACACACAGCTGCTGCTCTTACACCGAAATCAGAGTGTGTTGGGTACAAAACAGCAACCAAGAGCACAGCCAGGCTGGGAATTTTAATCCACACTGGAATCACATGGAAACTCACTCATTTGGGCTCTTCTCTGCAAAAGCCAACAGCATGTAATGGCAATAAAATAAATATTGCTTTCCCTGTCGTATCTCACTACTCAGCTGAACAAGCAATTTAAATGCCAGGTTTGTTTTATAACACAGTTTGTGCTTTGTTGGGTCCTATTTTCTATCATTTATTTAGAGTCCCTATTTTCTATCATTTATTTAGAGTCACCAGGTGTGGAAATCTCAGTTACAAGCAACATGCCAAACCATCCTCAAAGCCAATGCTTGGATTTTCAGGATAAATACACACAAATCCATGGATAATTTTGTTAATGGTAAAAACAAATACAAACTGAAGTCAGCAAACCACAAAGAAAATAATAATAATGATAATAAAATTCTTTCTCTACAGAATAGCTTATCATTCCCAAGTTAATTTTCCCCAAACCAATCCAAACTTGCAGCATTCCCAACACCATGTCAATAACTTGGACAATAAGAGGTTGAACACCACCTGATAAACAGCCTTAAACACTGTGGGACAAACCTTCAAATCTGCCCAAAAAATACACCCTGAAGATAATGCACTTCTGACACTGTTCTTGCCCCAAATGTTTGCTCAAATAAAGAGGCCACATGAGGAAACAGCGAGAAAAAGAACACACAGAGTTCAGGAGGTGTAACACAAACATTTCACAACTCTCCAGAAGGAAAACCACAGCCCTGAGGACACAGACATGGCCAAGGCACAATCTAAGGCAAAGGATCTCATGGAAAAAGCAATTTTCACAGACAAATCTGGGTGTTTTTCCATGTGACCTCTTCTGCAACAGCAGTCCATAAATGCTTCAACCAAAATGTTGTAATTATTGTTGCTCCAACACCAGCACTAAAATGCACTTTAAACAGCAAGGATAAGCTGTTAGCAGCAGTAGCACATCCAATTTAACTTCCCCCAAGTGCAGCTCTCTTCAGAGCTGGAGTTAGCCCATGAATTAAACATGGCAGAATTCAAAATCTGATCACAATCTCCAGGTGGATCAGCTTCTTTCCCCTGATATTTTAACCAAAATGAGGAATCTCCCAGAAAGGCAATGCCACAGGGAAGGAAAATGAAAGGAAAAAGCAGCAGATGGGAGAGGCAGAAAGGAGAGAAAAACTGAAATGATGGCAGAAGCATTTAGACACGCCAGGCAATTAACAAAGCATGGAGCTGAAACTTGGAAGTTTCACATACAAAATGCATTTTTACATTCTTTTTTTGACTTGCAGATGATTTCCTGCAGACAGCACTGGGTCCAATGGTGAGGTAAACCTCAACCAGGTTTTGCCAAGGTCCAGAACAACCTGCAGCAGATAAACTGCTCTGGGAACCATTTAATTCCCGATTCAAGCAATCAAATCATGACAATTATATTGCAGAGCCTGAATGAGGAGCTGTGCAAACAGCAAATTCACCTCTCTGCTTTGCCAGCAGTTCGAGTTTTAAACCACTTACTGGAAATGTAAGACTTATGTAAATCCACCACAGATGAAGAAACTTCTAAAGGACTTCCAAGCTACATCATTTTGGAGGACAAAGTGAAAGGGAATTCAGTAAGTTTCCAGACTAAAAGCAGACATCTCTTTTAAATGAAAAATTAGGCCACACTGACAATATAAATCCTATTTCTCTTCCCCTCAGGCTTTGCTTGGAAGGTGTTCCTGCTGCCTGGTGATTCCTGCATGGATTTTGTGACCAGAGGGCAGAAAGGTTTCATCCTCAAAGAATTTTTAGCCCTTTTGCTCACACTGCCAACAGGCTGGCATTGAGCACAGGATGTCCCAGCATTTCCCATGTCCTGCAGGAGCTGCACAGAGACCTCCAAAGCCCTGTCCTTGCAGTCACCTGGTGACCCAGATTACCTTCCTCCTCTCCAATGGTTTTAAATCAGACTGAGATATAAGCAATGAAAATCAGTCTGTAATCAAGCTTTGCATAAACAGAAAGCGACTCTTGCTCTTCTCAAGCCCACATGGAAGTAAATGTTTGATATGCTCAGCATTTCAAGAAAATTATCCCTCTTTTATTGGAAAAATCTGAGCTTCCATCACACATTTCTACAGTCAGAAAACTCAAAGAAGTTTCTGCAAATCTGCATCACAACAGAAATTATTAAAGACAACCAACTGCCTGGATTTAGCTGACTCCAAACTCCTGTGTTTAAACCCAAACCAAATTGAACATGAATAAATCCGGTTTCCAAGCAATGGACTCCATTTCATTAAACCTCAGCATCAACCAGCAGCATGTCAACCTGATTAAAGTGGAACACAGTGCTTTTAGCATGTGATGGACTGACCAACCCGTGATCCTGGTGACTTCAAAGGAGAGGAAAAGGTCCCATGACCAACTCGAGGAGAGTTATTGAGGACAAGCAGTGTCTCAGTGCAAAAACAGTGTCCTGGAGCTAGACAGACTCCTTTTGTACAGAACACTATGAACAAACCTTTCCCCTTTGATTGCTTCCAGCTGACTCCCAGTTCTTGTTTCAAGCCCACATTAAACACTGGTGGGGCAGAAATGTAAAAGAACATGAGGAGAAGATAAGAGGCACCTTTGGGGTTCTGCCTTCTCCATTTTTATCCAAACCAGCAGAAAACACAAAGAAATCCTCATTTTCTTCACAGGTGAAATGAGGAATGAGGAATTCCAGAAGCTGATACTCACTCCATCATGGATGGTGGGATGGTACAGCAGTCCTGGATGGCAGTCAGGGGTGAGGTGAGGTGAGCAGTGTAGGATGCTTCCACTACCTGCTTGTTGCGATTCACAACGTCCAAGTATCGGTTGAATTTCTCACGGATTTTTTTTGCCAACTGAAAAAGAAATAAGAAGAAAGTTCCTCTGTGTAACCCCATTCCTTAACAAGCAAGTAAAAGCTGTGTTAAAGATAACTGCTTTCTGATTTGCTCACTGTACTTTTATTTCTTTGGCTTAAGCAAGAAGTCAAGTACTGAATATTGGCTGCAGCAAGAAGGCTATACAAGAAGATAAAATACATTTCCCAGCTAGCAATGGGTGCTTCAACAGGGTTTTGCATGTATGGAAAGTATGATTTCCATCAGATCAAACTTTCCTTTCATGAAGAACTGACAGCTGGATGTGGCTCTGCTGTGCCTGCAGCATGAGGTGCTCCCAGGCCTGACAAGGCTGTGATGGAGACTAAAGCAGACCACAAGTCCATTCCATGGAATTCTGTATTTCAGAAAAACCAAATAATGGTTTAGAGCTGCCTTGTCCTACACAGAACTCTCCCACTGCTCCAGGAGCGAAGCGCCAAGAGTAAATCTCCCACTGATGGGAGCAACCCCAGGATCCAAGGAGCCCCAAATAACCCCAAACACTGCCAGGAATATTTCTCTGTTCCTCAGCAGCCTCCTCATCAGGTGGATCTGTGCACAAGTATTTCAGCACTTCTTTCATGTAGATTTGGGCAAAACCAGCCATCCCTGATTTGGTTTTTTCACTGTATTCCCTGCTGCTTTCCTGGGTGGCTCCACAGGCTGAGCATTGCCTGTGTGATTTTCCTCATCGATCTAAAGCTCACTGTGCTACTCAGCCTACAACAGCTTCAAGTACAGACTGAAAAATCTCTAATTGATCTTATCATATAACAGGAAGAAAACAGTGACAAAAGTCTCACACCGCTGAAATTCCTCCTGAGGCCTTTTGTTGTCAGAGGTCCCTCTAAGGAAGGCAATCCTTATAAATCAGGACAAGGTTTAGAGGTTACACTGTCATTTTGAAGAGCCAATTTCTCTCCCTTCCCAAAGTGAAAACAAACACACTGTGGCCCCTCCCCTGCAATTCTCAGAGCATTAAAAAAAATTAAGAGTGCCTCACTTTAGAAACAGCACATTGAGTACTTCAGCCCTTCTTTTTAAATGCTTCTTAAAAATTAAAGTAAAAATAATTAGGTCTAATTTCTGCCAGCAAGTCCCTCCAAGCTGGTGTGACTTGAGGGTGTTCTCAAGGGCTGAGCCTGCTGGACACATCCCGGGCTGCTGAAGTGACAGTGCTGTCACACAAGAGCTCGTTTGTGTCTCCTTCATTAGGCACTTCACAGCCAGCCTGACTAATGACTCTGCCAGGCAAAACGGGAAGGGAAAAATCTGTGCTTGCTCTTGGAGCAAATGTGACAGTAAATAGTTACCAGGAAGCATTGGGGTTTACAAGGAACATTTACTGAGACTTTCACTCCTGGTTGTTCATCAAAGGGAGGAGTTAATGAAATGGTTCAGGGTTTTTTTTGCTGTGTGTATTCTGCATCCTTTTCACACCAACACATCCATTATATGTAACCATCAGCCACACACCTCTCAAATGAAAGAATAACCCCTAAGGAACAGACTGAGGTGCTGAATAATCAGCAATACTGTGTTTTCCATTTCTGTAAACTTCTCCAGTGCTAAAGCAGCTCCTTCATGCACAGCACTCCTCTCTCCTGCCCCCTGCACACCCCAAACTCTAAGGGGATGATTTAATGCTGCTGCTTTTGTGTGCTGAGAAACACCACTGGATTTTCCAGATCCCCTGGACTAACAAATGTCTTTCCTAACTCTTACCAACAGGCTATTTTGTCATGATTTACTCCGTGATGTGAGCAAGGAGGCCTCACTGATAGCAGCACAGCCCCCATTGTTCCCAGGGAATGCTGCAGCTCCGTGACAGGTCTCCAAGGAGCACAGGTTTGAACAGCACCTCGCTCAAATGACTTGCAGAATTATACCTAATTAGTCCTGGGGAATGATTTATTGCCAAGGCACCAGAGGACTGCTAATGGGCTCCTCCATGTTAGACACCCAGCACTAATAAATTGCTCCCAGTTGTTCAGATAGTAAGCTGTTGGGGAGATGCTTTTCTTTTTTCCAGTAAAGTTTCTTTTTGTCTGGCTGTACCCCTCAAATGTATTCTTCTGGAGGATCTCAAACAAACACAAACCGAATTTCCCACATCAAAGCACTCAAGTTTGGGAGGTACAAAGTTCTCCTCTCAGTCTGGGCAAATGAAATGCCAAGGTAAACCAGATACTTGAGCCTGAGATTTCTCTCTTGGTTTCCCTACCTGAAATCAGGATGAGGGGAGAGAGCTGAAGTTTGCTGAGCATCATTAGCAGCAATAAAACCATCAGAGGGCCCCAGAACAAAAGGGCTCTGCTTTGGAATCAGGGCTGCTCTCTGATAAATGAATGCTGCACAAGCTGAGGCTTCGGTGTTGATGAGTTTTCACCTTCTAGGTTGAACGATAAAAGCACCCCACAGCCTTTGAATTTCACCCTGCTGTGAAAGTCTAAAGATCTGACAAATCTGTTTTTCAGAGGATCCTGTACTTCAGAAGCTGACAAAAAGCAAATGCTTTGCTCCCAAACTGCATCTCCCATGGAAAAACCTCTGAATGGCTCAAAGTCATTCTGTTATTTTTATGAAATGGGATCTGACGCTTCGGTCGGGGCAGGGAGTCAAGTCCATGTCAGCAATGAGGGATCTGAAGCCTCCCAGAGCTCCAGACACCATTCCCTGCCCATGGCTGCAAGAACTGACTTTGTCTAATCTAAAGAACTCTAAAAATATTGCCCTCTGACAGCAAGACAATGCTCCCAACAATCCAAACCACTTCAAAACCAGGGAACTCAGTGAAGTCACCCATGGCAAGATGATCCAAAAATGATTTTCCGTTGAAAATTTCTTCAAATGAATCAACGGTGTTAAGAAACTGAGGGTAACACACCGATCAAGTCCTAGAAACAAATGCTTCTAATCCATCACATTGGGAAGTATCATCCAGATGAACCCCAACAAAATTAACTTAATTTTTCTTCTATAGCTGAGCTTCACCGGAGAGCACAAATCCATGGCAGTGAGCAGGCATTCATAAACCAACAGCAAGGAATAATCCCTCCTTCCCAGCGCCTCAGCACTGCCTGCAGTGCCCGTGCCCTGTGCACACTCCCATCATTCCACCCAAACTTTATTTATTCCCTTTGCAGAGTGATGCACTCAGCTGCTGCCACAGTCCAAGCTGCAGGCTTAAATCACCTTCTCCTCTTTCTAAATAAAAACCTGAGGTTTTTATCCAACACATACTCTGCTTTTTTTAACCTGCCCGGCGCTGGAGAGCTGCTGGATCCTGACGGATGCCAGAGCCACACTGGTTACAAAAAGTACAGAAAGAGAGATAACAAATAATGGAAGGACAGAACACTGAACTGCTAAACCATCCTTGCAGAATTGTTGAAGCATTTTGAAGGCAAAATGGAGAATTTTGCCCCCAGTCAGGCACACAGAAGGGGTGTGGGTATCCCACACTAGGTGGGTACCAAGTGGGACAGACATTTCCTGCTCCCACAGAAATGCTTCAATTCACCCATTTTCATGGAGACTGAAATAAATCTGGATACCTTGAGACTGACATAAAATATGATTATCCCTGGGCTGATACACGAAGTGCTCTTCACCTCATCTTACAAACAACAGCAGGGGGAAGCCTCCTTCGGCATTTTTCAGATTTCCGTGTTTTCCCCTTAATTTTAATAAACAGAACAATGTGCAGTGAGTGCTCTCTGGGAACAATGCAGCCATTAGCCCTGCTTTCCCTGGATTTCCTCTGGCAGCTGACATGCAGCCAAAGCCCTTGGGTTTGCAGACAGGTTGGACTGTAACACCTGTTTCTATTACTGCAGCACCCCTGGGTAATGCACTTCAATTGTCACCATCTCCACTGACAACCTTTCATCACAACATCACTGAGCTCCTCTAATTTTCCCAGAGACATTTCCCTCATTTGCATCGCTCCCTCGAGCTTTTTTTTAAAGCTTCTTCCCCCTCAAAGCTCCACAGCTCTGAAGTCTTCCCTTTGCAGGGAGCTCTGAGGGAAAGCAGAGCTCCAAGGTTAGGTTTTATTTCTGGCTGCAGCTTGAAAGCCAAGGTATTTTTCATGTTTTCAAGCCTGTGTATAAAATATGCATCAGTGGGGTTGACAGGCAGGGGTGCCAGTATGGACTCACAGCCAGGGATTTAACACTGTCAGCCTCCTTGGAAAGGATTGCTTACACATGGAAGAGCTGAGTTATAATTTTGAGGTTTAAATACCCTCTGTCAACCAGAAAAATCTGGAAAAAAGTACCTCTCTCCAACACCCGCCAGGCACCATTCCTGCTGTATTACAGCTGTTTGCACCCTCAGATTCCTATCCTAGAGAAATTGTAATGTATTTATTTTTTATCTACGTGGCTCTTGAAGAAACCACTGGTTCTGAAGAGCCAGAGGTCAGCAGGGACATTGCTCAAGAAGGATCAGAGAATCACCTCCAGCTTCTTCCCACACCTCTGATTTAATGGATTCAAAGCATTTATAGAATCCTGGAATGGTTTGGGTTCAAAGGGATCATAAGGATCATCCCATTCCATCCCTACCATGGCAGGGACACCTTCTGCTCTCCCAGGTTGCTCCAAGCTCTGTCCAGCCTGGCTTTGGACACTTCCAGGATCCAGGGGCAGCCACAGCTTCTCTGGGAATTCCATCCCAGCCTCTCACCACCCTCACAGGGAACAATTCCTTCCCAATATCCCATCTAAACCTCCCCTCCTTCAACTTCAGTCCATTCCCCCTTGTGGGAAGAACTGCCCATTCCTACTTCTCTGGATGACACAGAAAATATATTCTATTATTTCAATCAGGATGCAGGAAACCACTCTCCAAAGTGCATTTTGTCAAGGAAACCAGCACTCATTTGAGGGTTTCTACTGGCCAGGACCTTTGGCAAAGCTTCCCAAGTCTTATTCCAAGGAAGATATTAAACACAAAACCTAGTGAAAGGGCCACAGTTCCTGAATCATTCTGGAAGTACATTAAACACACGATAATTGCCTTTTATTGTGAGGCTCACAATTCATCCATGGGTGTGAACACACCACTTTTCACAGCCAGGGAAGAGGTTGTGCTCGACAGCCAAATATGATTTTTCCAGCATATTTCAAACTTATTTCCTCTCCAAAGTCCTCTTTGCCCAGTCCAAAACCAACCAAACAAGCAATCCAACCCAACAGCAGCATGGTCTGAGCTTTTCAAGACTTTTCCCCTCCAAGCTGGTGAATCTACTCCTGCTGGAGAGCATTTCACCCTCTCTCCTCAGATCCCTTCTCTCCACATCACAGCCAGCAGATGTCTGGCAGGACACTGAACACACACTGACTTCCTTGAAATCAGCTAATGGAGATTTTCCCCTCATAAAACTCCTCCTCTCCCACTTTATTTACATCACCAACTCACACTACTCTCATATCCTACGAGAGCTCTCTGATAATGAAATAACTCCCAGGGAAGGAATCCAAGTTATTTTTGGCCATTGCCATCCGATTTTTAATAACCCATTCAAAGCAAAAAGGGTTTTATCTGTCAGGTACAACAGTAACTCTGTAACTGCAGACATTAAAAGTGTAACGAACTCAATGCTGAGAGGTAAAACTGCTCCTTGTGTGGCATAAAGAAAGCCAAAGGTATTGAACAGTTAGGCCTGAAGGCCAACAGCTGGGATTCTTCACTTTTTCAATAAACTGAAAGTCATTATTTACATGACTGGGTATAAAAAAATCCACCACCCCCACAACAATTCGGTGCTCTGCCAGAAAAAAAAATCCCAGCTGACATAAACCATCATTAATTGCCTTTGGATATCAGTTGCTAAGAAAATGTTCATGAATGACCAAAGCAGGAATGAGAGGATTTCATTTGCTTACATTTGTTTGCCTTTGCTCAAGATGATCCCACTGAATGCCTTACTCTTGGAAAATTCAGGTTCTGTTGCTGGGGATTCATTAGGGCTAAAAGATGTGGTTATTAATGAAACAGAAGTGCTCAATTATTCTTGCATCCACTTCACTGTGGAGCTTTTAAGCACGGGAATTACACTTCAGCAGGGCCCTGTTTTCTCCCCTGACAGCTCCCAATCCATCACCCCTCCTCCAGTGTTTGGACAGCTCTTTAAATCCACTTGGGATGAACACAGACATCTGCTCTGGGAAAGGAGGACTGTCCTTTCCTCACTGGAGAATCCACAGTCAGGACTTCAAAGAAAGTAGTGACTGTTCTAATCCAGTTTCTTGGTCTCCCAAAAACACTTTTGCCTTTCAGAAGCCATCTGATACGTCTGATCCAACCCACACGGCCCTTCTGTGGTGCACAGACCACCCAGAAACACTGCAGAAAATGCTGCCCTGCATGGTGTAAAGGATGGTTTGGGATTGAAATTGTTAAATCAGGTGACAATTACACTCTCAGGGTTCCTCTGCTTGCAAGCACCCACCTGTGAATGCTTCCAGGGAAGCCAAAGCCTCCGAAAGGAAACGGAACTGGGAAGGTCTGGAGCACCAGGAGAATCCCTGAGGGAGCTGGAAAGGAGCTGAGCCTGGAGAAAAGGGGATCAGGGGGACCTTGAGGCTCTGCACAGCTGCTGACAGGAGGGGACAGCCAGGGGGTCAGGCTGTGCTCCAGGGAACAGGGACAGGAGGAGAGGGAACAGCCTCAGGCTGGGCCAGGCATATATTGGTTGGATATTGGAAATACCTCTTCACATTGTCCAACCCTGGCACAGATGCCTAGAGCAGTGCAGAGTCCCCATTTCTGGAGGGATTTCAAATCCCTGTGGATGTGGCACCTGGGGACATGGAGCAGTGGTGGCCTTGGCAGTGCTGGGGATGGTTGGACTTGATGGTGTTAAAGATCTTTCCCATCCTAAACACTCCTCACAATCCCACATGAACCAGCTCTGCTTGGTATTTACCTCGGTAAAAAAATTTTAAAAGACTGCAAATGTCACCATTTCCAGGAAGCACAACTTGGAATGTTAATTTTTTTCCACATCACATGCCCAGTTTTAATGCACATGAAGATGCCATGCACTGAGCTGCTCTGGGAAACAGCACAATGGGGCTGAACAGCAATTCCCTTTTCCTCAGGGAAAGCCCCACTCTGTGTGTTTTTCCTGAACATTAAAACTGGTTTGATAGGGGTCTAGGAAGGTCAGGTTACTCGCTGAAGGTTGTGCAAATCCATGCTTAAACTGGGGAGAAAAGCTGGTTCTTTGTCCCATTTCTTTGACCCAAACCCATTGCCTTTACCACAAACAGAATTGGTACCTTAATTTCTTAAAAGAATAAAATGTGACCAATTTGATCTGTTTGAAAAGGGATCCAAAATGAATTTTTAAAATACCCACATGTATTAAATGCAAACTGCCCATGCATTATCTCAATGTTAAATTGAAGAGTTAAATGTTGAAATGTTCCTATAAACACTCCACAGAACTACAAGCACCCCTCAGCCACACCTGTGATGCACCAGGCTGTAGCTGCCCCAAATTTCCACAAAACACCATTTCCACATCATAGCAATATTAATGGGTTTGCTCTGAATTTTAAATTTTAAAAGAGACATTTCCAACATGAAAGCCTGTTAATTAATGGGAGCTACTCCATGAGGAGCCTTTTGTTTCCAAGGACAGCCCCACAGCAAGCAGATGGAAAAGCTTTTCACAGCAATGCAAAACTCCCAAAAGCATCATCAGGACTCACCTGTTGAACTTCACTCTCTCCATTCGATATTTTCTCCGTGTACACAAAGGAGTTGAATATCCTCTGCAAGAAAAAGCAGAAGAGATGTGTGAGAGGCTTTTTTGTCTTAAATGTCTCATGAAAGGAGCTCCAGAAGGTGGATGGGTGAGGAAATGGGGTCAGAAAAGGAGCTGGGGAGTCTCCCAGTGCCAGGCTTCCCAAGGGGAACCAAGTCTCCATGGAGAGGCTGACTTTGGAAAACAAAGACATAAAAGGGTTTTTTTCAAAACATTTGTTTATTTACCAAACTGACAGAAGGTGCTAAAAATAGTTCCACGTGCAAACTATGACCCTCCTCTTGCTAAACATTGAACCCGAAGTAACTACTTTTAAAAGCACTTGTTTCCAACTAAAACACGAGAGGCTGTGAGCCAAATTTAGACAAATTTAATATCTGGAAAAGAGCCAAGTGGGACCCAAGTTTGACCACAACCAGATCAACTTCATTAATGGCAAAATAAGATGTATCAGGAGATGGAAGAGAGAGCTGTGTCCTCCCCTGGGAAAGCTTCCCAGCAGCTCCCAGGGGACAGGTGACAGCACAGTGCCATCCCTGCTTACACACACAGAGGAAAAAACACTCAACACCTGGTTAATATTCTACCTCCAGACTGAAAAATAAGATTGGGAGGATTTGGAGTTACACCAACAGCATTTCTAAGAAGTTTGCCTGATCACCTCTGTTTCTCTTCCAGGATTTCTCATTTCCAAGGGCAGCTTTCCCCTTGCAGACAGTGAGGCCATCCCTGCAGGAAAATGTACAATATCCCTAAAATACCCCTTTGCTCTCTTAACAGCAGTAAGTGGCATCAATAACTGTAATAGTAACAAATGGAGGTTATTTAGGTTGTTAAGACATTTCTCCAGGGGAGCTGGGGTTTCACAGAGGGAATGGATTCCACATCTCTCAGTGCTGTCACACACATGACACTGCATCTGGCAGAGCACAGGAATTCCTACAGACCCTGTACTGTATCATTAGCAGTAACAACTGCAATTACTGAAGAAGTCTAAATTTCATCCAAACCCGCTGCACTCCACAGCTCCAAGAGTTTTTTTGGTGCAGGTTCAGCTGGTTTCCTCCCAGCAAAGCTAGAGGCAGCTATGACTGGCAAAAGCAGCCTGGAAAATCCTTTGGTGTGCTCTGCTCCACTTGCCATCATCACTTCCCCTCATCCCTCTCCCTCCTGAGGACTTGAGGAATTCCAAAAATGCAAACTCTTCATTCTCAAGAAGCATTTGGAAGGGCAGCAATAAATCTCCTTGGTTTACAAGGCTCAGAGAGCCAAGAAGGGGGGCAGGGGATGGGAAAAAAAAAAAAAAAAAGGCATCTACTCTTAAAAGCTGCCTGAACATTGAGACTTCCTCTTCATCCAGACCTTTGTTTAAAGTTCTGCTCGGGTACTTTAACTACAAACATGTTGGTGGTTTTTTTTTTCCCTCCCTCGTGAGATGAAAAGATAATTTAAACATCAGAAGAAAATACATTAAAGCATGTCTTTTTGATGCAAAATGTTTTAAATGAATTGAATTTTTCTGTCCACGCAGCATTTAGTCTGCAGACATCAAAAGGAACGAGGAGGAAATAGACTGTCAGCTCCTGAGAATGGAGCTTTCTGTCCTGAACACAAAGCTGACCTTTCTGGCACCCCTTTCACACGTAGCCTGTTTATGAACTTCACAATAATGCCAGAGAACATCATCCACGCTTATGTAAGAGTCACGGGGCCAGCAGGTATTTGCCTTGGTTTTTAACCTATTTTTGCTTGATTTTGAATAAACTGGGTTTTTTTAAAATGCTCTGGTATATTCTATTGTTTGAGTTGAAAGGACTGTGCATGGCAGAGGGGGGGAGCAGGAGTTTCTCAGTCAAACTAAGCAGAGATAATGAGTAAACCAACAGTAAAAACTGAGTAAGGATTGAGGATCCAGCCTCGAGGCTACACATGAACTGCTCAGCCCCTGCCTGGGTCCAGTCCCTCTTTAAGCTAATTTCACTCACTTAAAAAGGGACCTAACTTTAAGATGAAAATCAGAACTAAGTGGGAACCTCAAATGAAGTTTAGGGAACTTCACAGAGCAGAGAGAAAATCAGCTCCACACACCACCTCAGAAAAACAGTCCAAATATTTAGGAGAGCTTGCCCTGCAGTTTACACAGCCCATTAGCATCTGTACTTTATTCTTCCCACCCCTCTGGTTTAATTGGATCTGTGGAGCAGATGGCAGCAGGCTCAGCTCCCTGCACACAACAATCACACACGTGCTTAATGAGATGCTTGCCTGGGATTATTTGCCATAAGCCATCACCACTCGCTCTCCCAGCGCGGGAATGCTGTGCTGGGTCAGCATCCATCCCTTTCTCTGGATCAGCATCCATCCCTTTCTCTGCATCAGCATCCATCCCTTTCTCTGCATCAGCATCCATCCTTTCCTCTGGATCAGCATCCATCCCTTTCTCTGCATCAGCATCCATCCCCTTCCTAGCTCAGCATCCATCCTTTCCTCTGGATCAGCATCCATCCCTTCCCCACGAAGGTTCTCCATCCCCACCATCACTCCCAACATCTCATCACACACCACCTCAAGCCCTCAAACAGTATCTCATCTTATTTTCTTTCATTTGCCTTTGTAGGTAGTAATTAACTGGGAAAAATCCCTTTACTTCTACATCCCAGTGGAGCCATCCCAGCATTGTGACTGAAGCAATGCCTACTTTCCAATAGTAGGCATTTTTTTCCAAATTCTTCCAAAGTAGGCAAAATTTTTCCAATTTTTTTTACTAAAATTACAGTGTTGGAGAGTTTGATTTATCATGACACTTTCCACAGCAGTGAGAGAACAAGTGGAAATGGTCTTAAGCTGAGATGGGAAATTCATATTAGATAGTAGTAAAAAAGTCTCACTGTTTTTGGGAGGTCAGGCATTGGAATAGGTTGTTCAGGGAGGTGGTGGAGTCCCCATCCCTGGAGGTGTTCTGGATCTGGAGCTGGGATATGTGGTTTAGTGATATCAGTGATGGTGGTTTGACAGTTGGCCTCACTGATCTTAAAAGTCTTTTCCATCTTTGACAATTCTTTATTCTACCATTTCAAAACTTATAATCTTTGCAAAGATTCTTTTGGGATGATTCAAACCTTGGGGAGCAATAGCACTGCCTGGCTGTACCTGCAGCTCTCTGCTCAGGCTGAGGCTCAGTGGTGACCCTGAACCCTCCCTGGGGCCTCCAGCAACACCCAAATCCTGGGCACATCACTGCTGCTCCCAATCCTCCTGCTCAGCTACACAAACACCAGCCCAGACTGAGAAACTCGTGGTATCTGCAGGGAGCACTGCAGGACTCCTGGGGATCCATGACAGCTCCTCAGGAAAGCTGGGAGGTGAGCCCTGGGAGCCTGCAGGGGATGCCCTGGATGGAGGCTGAGAAAGCTGTGTTTGTTTTCCAAACACACATTTCCAAAGCATCAACTTCTTGCTTTCTTAAGCTCTTTAATGACCTGGCTGAGTCCAAGCAATTGCAACTTCCTGGGGAAGATTCTTCTGAGGTACCTCCATACATCCTTTAATGACCTGAACTGCCTGACTTTTGGCTTTTATCAGGACAAATATGTGACAGTGAGATAAATCAGGAAGCAATGAGAGGATCCAGGGACAGGGAGGATTTGGGCCACCATTGTCTCCTGCCTGGCACAGGTGGGGTCTGACAGTGATGGAGGGTCTGACAGTGATGGATGAGCCAAACACACAAACCACATCTCGGCAGGATGGAGTCAGGTTTCCCACCAAGCCAGAGATAAGCTTGAGTTTAGCTTTGTGGTGTCCCAAAACAGGGCTCAAGAGACTTTTATTCATCTGAAACTGAAGGCAACTCTGGTTTAAATCTGAGAGAACACTCTACACCAAGGACAGTACAAAAAGTAAAATATTAACTGGCTCATTCCCTTAGTTCCTCGAGATTAAAATGCATTGTGGTGAGAAAAACCCTTGCAGAAGCCCCAGTCTGTCAGCACAGCATCAAAACCAACAGAAAAAGCCACCAACCCCAAATCTCTGAGGTCCCCAGCCAAACACGAGCACCAACTGCTCTGCAGAGCACTCACCCATTTGCACATCACTTTATCTGCCAGACAAGACACGAATCCATCTCCCTGACAACAAAAATAACATTTTTGGAGACCAACAGAATGAGGGAAAACAAACACAGGATTAGTAAAACAGCCACTGAGCTGTAAATACATTGAAGCTGCTCTGCCATCTATACTCTAAGCCAATTAAAAAAGACAAAAAAAACCAGCTTTCAGCAGGTTTAGGGTATGGACTGCAGTTACCTGTCATATCTGGGTAAGGACTCGATGACAAAAAATAATATTTAAAAGGTTATGCAGAACAGCAAAATGTATATTAAGTGTATAAAATACAGAATTAGCTCAGCAGGGCTGTGATACTTTCTAAACTTCAAGCAGCCACTAACCAGGTTCCTAGTTGAAAGGGTAATGTTTTAAAAAGTGGTGAGCAAACCCAAGAAATCCTTTTTCTGGTTGTTTTCGAGGGAACTTGGGGCTTCTGCCTGGAGTTTATTTTTGCAGTGTCTGAAGCCAGATCAGGTTCTGTTTTGTTACCATTTTCTAAAACCAAGGAACATTAAATAGTGGCTTCCCAGGAGATCAGGGACATGCTCCGTGTTTGCCTCTGGGAATTTACAATAAAGACATGGAGGAAGGTGAGGTAAATTGGAGGAAAACACAGGGAAAGGCAAATCCAGGGGGATGGGAGAACTGATGGCAGCAGCTACAGGTCTGAAAGGAATATCCCAACACCTCCCTGCAAATGCCTTTCTCTTCCTGTGGGTTTGAGACCCAAACATGTTTTCAGAAGGGATTTAACTAATTAATTTCTCATTCCATTATTTGGAGAGCAGCAACACACACCTGAATCAGAGAGCAAAGTGATGCTGAGCTCAGGTGAGGCAGTGCTTTGCAGGTTCTTGGAAATGACACAATTCTCCTAATCCATTTTTCTAATTAATGCCTTTCATTCACTTTTTAAATCACTTGTTTTCATTTATCACAAGCACTGTATGAATCTTAAGCAGTGTGATTTCCACTTTAGCTACCTTTCTTCTCAGACTGGTATTATTGGAGTTTGATTGGAAAATCACTGAAATTTCAAGTTTTGCTGAACTAACCTTGATAAACTTCAATTAATAAGACCTAGGGGAGATAAAGCTGAATACCCAGAATGCAGAATTTATGGTCCTCCAAGGAAATGTTGCAGAAAGCAGAAGGTAAAGTAGAACCTAACAAAGACAATCAGCACATGCTGGAAACTTCCTGTCTGGGAAAAAAGATATTAAAAAGACTGAAAAATGTGGACTAATTATGAGACTTAAGAAATCAATAACCAATAGAGGATAGAATATTGAGAGAATTATGCAAGTTAAAAACCAATGAATACTGCAGAATCTCCACATGCTCATAACACACCTCCATGGTGCACAAATTCCCCATTATTTTAGGTTTTAAGTGGGAAAAAATCTCACTTCCCCATTTTTCTCTTAATGAAGATTGCTCACCAGCTCCCTATTTAAGACTCAAGCTCCCACCACCTTCCACCAGCACTGCAACATATTTTGGACAACACAGGAGAACTGGGATTTGAGCTCCATTTTAATTTTGATGGCAGAAATCATCTCAGTTAACATTTCCAGATCAACTGGGGGAGGTCAAAGCCCATGGGGTCATTCCAGCCCTCAGAGGGGAGATGCTGAGAAGGCACAACACAGAAAAGGAGCAAAGCAGAGCACAATTCTTATGAATTTGTTTCCTTGGTAAACTCCAGGCATTTGCAAGGAGAGAAAGCGATGGAAAACTGAGCAACTGCCAAAAATGCAATCAGGAACCAGCAGGTTTTTTGGTCTTCTTTTTCAAGGGACCAGAGAAGAGGAAGGGGAAAGAGTGAGAGGGGAAAATACCCCAAGAAAATGAGTTCCACATGTTAAAGAGATTATTCATTTAGCCAATGTAACCTGACTAAGGTTATTCTCCTGACAATGTATATGGCAGGAAAAAAGAAAGTCATGCTGCCCAACCCTGAAACACAAAGCAGATGGGCTTCTCAATGGCATTGCATTTTTCCTCCCTGCACTTATTCCGCCTTCCAGCCTCTAGGATGTAAAATTTAAAATACTTCTATTTTTTTTTCAGGTCGAGAACTTTTTGATTAGTGAACTGCTTTCACCTTGCTGCATTTTATTGGTCCTTTTCTCATTAAGAGAACCTAAAATTGAGCATTTACCAGCAGCAAAATTGACCTGAGCCTTCTTTCTGTTGGGAGATCTCTGGGACATTTCATTTTTCTATTTGCTTTCAAGCTCATTGACTAAAAATTGGGAAAAATTTAAGCAGCAGCCCAAGACTGGTAAATAGCTGCAATCCTAGAGCCAGAGGGGCTTGATATCACTTCAGTGTAATTACTGTGCTTGTCCAATTTGGCCATGAATTCAATGTACAGCAAGAATGCAGAAAAACCATGGATCAATTTATATAACATTGCAGCCAGGATTGTGTAATTTTACAGTAAAGTCAGGGAAAAAACCCAAAGTGCAAAGGGAAACACGCACAGCAAGAGATGTGCTTGTTTCCTGATCAGTTTTACAGAATTGAGGCAGAGGCTGATGGGGTTTGCTTGGAGAAATGCTGCAGCACAGGAACTTTATTTGAATCAGAAAAAAACAATACCCAAGAAGAGGATCTTAAATCCAGGGATTTAAAGGTCATAAATCACTGCACTGAACTTCTGTGCACTAAATGAATGAGCTGATGGCAACCTAATTACAGAACTGTTTGCTTTAAATGTCCAAGAGTCTCATTTTTCAGGATCTCTCAGCAGGACCCATCAGCATACACAGGATAAATATCCCAAAAGCCTTCCCTACAACCTCTTTGGAACTGGAGCTCTCTCCCAGAGCCTGCACTCAGAGACACCCAAATTTAAAGTTTAACACAGAGTGCAGTCCATGTTGCTGGTGATTCCACCAAAACAGCCCCACTTTTGTCAAGAGATGAATCATGGATGAGTAGTAACCTGAAAAAGACTGGCAGTACATAATTACAGACCTGTGAGTCAGTGTCTGTAATAAACACTACAAGGTTGCTCTCATTTATAGTATTAGTTGTATTAATTAGTAAGTACAGAAGTTTTAAGGTTGTCTGTTTAAATACCTCATCTGCATCATTTTTATATGATTATTTGTATATTGTTTACATTTGAGCAGAAAGGAGTGGGAGCAATTCTGTGCCATTTTAAGTTCTTAATTTCTCACTTGAATTTTACAAGAACTTAAAGAAGATAACTCCAGAAGAGAAACAATTTGCATTAATTACATCAATGATTCCCTCCAAGCTGGGTGTAAAGTTATTTTCAAGCAGCTGTTCCATTCCAAGCTGACTGCAGACACAGCAGCAGAGGTGCTCTGGCCAAGAGGAGCTCAGGAGGAGTTGTCCCACCTCAGCTGGGGACACCAGGCCAGCCCAGGGCTGTGACCCCCCATTTCCCAGGGGGTCACTCACCAAACACACACAGAAGCTCAGAAAAGTCCATTCAAGCTGCACTCATCTGACCTTGGGACTGGCAATCCCCTGGAGTCTCTGTGGGCCTCAGGAAACACCATTTTGCCACACTTCAGTGCTAATGAAAAGAGAATTACTCATCCAGCAGCACTGGAAATGGATATTTTCCCTCTGCTCCCAAAACAGGGCTGGAATGAACTCAAGACAGTGAGCACAGTGATGGATCTGACAGCTTGGTATTCCATGAGCCAGAATTCCACCTGGAGCCACCAACACCACTAAATACACCAACAGCACCAGCAAAGTTTGTCCTGCAGCCCAAAAAATACCAGACAGGTGCAAAGCAGAAAATCTTTCCTATGTCAGCAAAGCAAAGAAGGTAATCTCTGGAAGGAAATCTCACTTTTGCAGGGAGCTGAGCTGCCCCACGGCATCCAGAGGTCCCACTTAGCCCCCAGAACTGTTTTTCCCTCATTTTCTCAGGGAGCTGCAGCTCAGCACAAGTCACAAAAGCTTGGGAATGCTGGCTGGGAGTTAGCTGGCTGATTAACTTCTCCCTCGTGTTGAACTCGTTATCTCGGGACACAGGAGGAGGCAGAGCAGCCTGCAGAAAACAAATGTAATCTTCTGGAAAGAGCACAGCCATTAGATGTTATCAGTTGGCAAAAAAAAAAAAAAAATAAAAAGATTGAGACTGGAGGAAGCTCATGAATTGAATTCTTACAGCACTTCAAAGCAATTTGTGCATGAATGCAAGCATTTATTCTTCTAATTAAAAAAGGGGAAAAGCAAGCAAAATAGCAAGACATCATTTACATGAAAGAGGGGGGAGTAAAAAAAACCAAAAAACAACCAACAACCAAAACTCCAACAAAACCTCCAGTGTTAATCAAGCACAGAGTGGATTCCAACCCAGCAAAGGGAGAGAAAGCTGCAGATTTAATGAGGGAAGGCGCTGGAGAGCAGCAGAACTCGCCTCAGTGCATTCTGCAGCACTCCTGCCAAGCCATCCCACAGGAATTTCTACATCCAGCCTTTGGGAGCAAAAAATCATCAGATGTTGTGCAAAGCAGAGCCCTTTACTGCTGCCCCCTCATTGTTTTCCAAACAAGCCAGGGGTGGGAGCTTCAGGGTCCTGGCTCTGGGATGGAGAGGGTTTGCTGAAATATGGTTTATCCTAAAGAAAGATCACGATCCCAGCCTTCTAAAAATTAGCTGAAACGATGATAAATACATTTACCTTTCAAACACTAAGCAGCAAGAAGTTACACTCGACTGGGATTTACAAATCAAAGAGTGTGCTCTTCTGAGGAGCTGTGATGAACAACTTGGAATGATCTGTGAGTCTGAACATCGATGCCTCAAATGAGCAGCTGAAATTTGTAAGAACTGCCCCCCCCAAAAATCTCCCTAAAGGCATTTCACCTGTGCAAACACAACCCCTCAGGTTACAACGCAGGATTTTTTCAGTTTCCACTCAGGCATCTCCTCCTCAGCCAGGGGAGGAGCTTTTTGCAGCTATTTCAATGCCAGAGATGCTCTTGGCTCCAGATTGCCACAAATTCAAGCCATGCATCCCTGGAGTCACTGCAGGAGGAGAGTTCTGCTGGGTTATCCCAGATTTCTCACTGGTTATCTGCAAGTTTTCATGGGAGAAATGCATTACCTGCAGCTGCAGCTCTGCCTGGAAAAACTGCCCATTTGGGGCTTTTTATAAGGTTGGTGTTGCTAATCAAAGATACAGGAAAACATGTGAGGAAAATCAATGTGAAAGAGCTGCAGAGCAAAGAGAAAAGAGGAAAAAGAAAACAGCTTTCAGGATGTTTAGAAACAGCCTGGGTTCATTTGGAAGATTGTTTTTTCCTCTATTCTGAGTTGTTTTTACCTCCCCAGTGCAACCTTCCAAGTCCAGGAACAGACTGGACTGCCAACTGCACAATGCCAGCTGTGGAGGACAGAAATAATCTCTCAAATTGATATCAGATTGATGTTTTGCAACCTAAATCACACCAGATATTGCTACAAACCTCCAAGCCCAGTCCTGGGTCCCTGCCCATCCACACTGCATTGTAATTTCTGGCCAACAGAGCACAACATCACGAGGACAGGGCAGACAGCAAGATGTGGGAGCAGATTTCCACTGTAAAAAAAGGAATTTAAATTGGAGAGAAGCAGCTTTTCAGAAGAAAACAACCCAATCCAGGAAGCTGACAGTGGTAGTATTAATTCCTTTCCTGATGTGATGTCATTGCCAGTAGGGCTGTACCCATTAAAAAGATCAAAAAGGCCTCATGTGCACTCACATTGTTCAAGTTCAAGCAGTGACAGAGGCAATTACTATTTTTCACTCCCTCTATAAATATTATTACAAGCTGCTTTTTCACAAAACATTTACAAACTACGAAGCAAACTCCACCGCTCCTGGTAAATGAACACAATTAAATCAATTTCTCTCTCAAAACAGGAGAGAATTATTTGACCTCTTTTTTCATCTCGAGTCATGTTTAACTTTGTCTAAATAAAATATTTTGGAATCTCTGGAGAG
This sequence comes from Lichenostomus cassidix, assembly GCF_008360975.1. Lineage (NCBI taxonomy): Eukaryota > Metazoa > Chordata > Aves > Passeriformes > Meliphagidae > Lichenostomus > Lichenostomus cassidix. The sequence continues at coordinate 1,585,363 of NC_139489.1, forward strand.
AAGGCTGCTCGTTTACTCCAAACAAATCTCTGCTGTGATTTCCTTCAGTGATGCCACTTTTATGAACTCTCTTATTTGAGAAGCACTTGTGCTGATCAGTGTCACCTTCATTAAAAATAATCAAGAATCCCTAGGCAGATATTTGCACTTGAAATTAAGATGTTCCATAAGATTTCAACGTTTCCTAACATTCATTCATATTTAATTCTCGAGGATGCTTCAATGCACATAAAACATGGATCAGTTCAAGCAGTTTTCCAATTAGAAATCACTCAGAGCACGAGGCCAACAGGCCTGAGTGGCAAACCTGAAATTGAATTAAGGATTTAAGGCTGGATAGAGACCACCTCCAGCTCAGCAACTAAAGAAATTCCCTTTCTTTTGCCTTTCTGTGCAATTATCTGAGTGTTGCACGTCGGTCTGAACACGCAGCAACGACACCATAATCCACTTTGGGATCGGGATTAGCCAGTTCAGGCTCCAAGGAGAAATAAAGGCATTAACACTGCTTTGAATGGAGAATGGAAGTAGATTAATGCTACTCAGGGAGTGAATATTCCTGTTGTCTCAGTTACTCCTACACTGGTATCAGGATTTGACTGTCAGGAAGTGGAGGGGGAAAGAAAAAAAAGATTTAATGGGCTGAAAAATTTTCATTATGCTGATAGTGATAATTTATCTTCACAAATTAAGGCAGAAATTTTAACTTTAATAAATTGCTGATACCCTCAAAATGCGACAAGTGGTTTTTACAATGTCAATGCCGTTTCAAGTTCACAAGGTAAAAAATTAGTTTTACTTTAAAAGTTTGCCATGTCCTGTTCAAGCACTAAAAGACAAAACCAAACCATCCCCAGACAAAACAACAAAATCCAACCTGCAAGGTTCACCTGCTGACAAAATCCTAATGAAAACACAAATCCTGGTTTAAAAAAAACCCCAAAGCTGCATTGAACACCATTAAGCACTTATTGTTCCACCTGCTCTGAAGATTCATTTCACATTGCTTTTACACCTCTGCATTCAATAAAAAAAAAGCTTGTTTGATATTCCTGGAATCCCAGACTGGTTTGGGGTGGAACAGACCTTAAAATTAATCCAGTTCCACCCCCTGCCATGGGCAGAACATCTTCCACCAGACCAGGTTGCTCCAAGCCATATTCAGGAGATAAAACCCAGACTATTTCACTTAGTTTGAAGATGAAATATTCTCCATGGAAACTTCAGGAGGAGAAAACACAACATGGAAATAGCACTGAGCAGCTGGAACCACTCATGGAGAGCACACGAAGTCCCCAGCTCAGACTGTTCCTACAACCTTCCCCTCCAGGGTTTCCAAACCCTGAAAATTTGGGAAAACAAAATTCCTGGTTTTGCCAGGCAAACCAAGGGAATCCAAACACAGTGACAAGAAACACATCAGACAAAACCCAAAGCTCCAGCAGGAGCAAACACCTGACTCAAAAAGTCACAGCTCACTCTACAACTCCCCTTCAGAGGATTCCTTCTGGATTTATCCTTTAAATCAAAGCCAGACCTGAGATTCAAAGCCTTTATCCAGAAAAAGTCCTGATGGTAAGTATTTCTCTCTATTTGAAATATTTCTCTCCTTTGCCAAGCCTTGGAAGATTGTTCACCACAGAGGTTACATGCAGGTTAACATCCCACCAGAAGAGGCTGCTCAGATATTTCAATTTACCCACCCAAAAGAGCAATTTCTACCTTGTCCCTCTCCACAGAGGCATTTTTTTACACACCCTGGTGGAGGAGGAGCCCCAGCCATGGTCAGAGGTGAGGAGTCCATGAGCTGCAGCTCATCTGAGAGCACAAGAGCTGCAAACAGCCTCCAACCACTCCTTTGTTCAGGTAGGAACTCACTGAGCAAAGCAAACACACAAAAAACATCCCCAAATTGCCATTTTCTTGCCTAGACAGAAACAAAAAAACCTGCACCACATCTCACAGAATGAGAGGTTCTGCTCTGATTTTACAACTCCATTATTTATAAACACATCCATTCCAGCAGATTTTTATTTTAAACACAAGCTCCCCCAAAAATCCCCACATTTAGGCTTCCAAAGATTCTTCATTTTCCTTTCAGCGAGGTATTACTGTATTTCCTTGTCCTTGGGGAGTTTTATCTGGGATTATACATATGTACCAAAACACAGCTGTTCCACTTCTTTGCTCCTTTATTTTTTTCCCAGAGAACAACCTGCCTCTATCAGGCACCCAATTAGCTGCTCACTATCAAAAGGCTGCTTGGGCCTTTCATCTGCTTGAAAACTGGATTCGAGTGAGAGGGTGTCATGGAAACTGTGGCTGGGGTCACTTCCTGTTGCAGTTTTTTCAGGCACCGAAAATATAAAATTGCAGTAACAATAAGAGTGGGATTTTTTTCTGATTATAAAAAAATCTATATTTGTTATCCCAGCTTGCAAAGCAGTAGCTGCGTGAAAAGGAAAAATTCATTATTTTTCATGAGAAATCTTCATCTGACAAAGCAGAAAGTGATTTCAATTCATGTTCAACTTTCTCCTAAAAACCTGAAGATTACATGTGCAGAAGACAAAACTTGCAGTGAAATTAATGAAGAATTTAAAATTAAAAGCCCAGCTCACAGTACATCCAGAGAGTGTGTGTTTCTCTCAGTATTTCACTGAGCAAGTGGGATAGAAAAGTATAGATAATTATATAGGAGATTCCAGCTAATGAACTAAGGACAGTACTCAAAACTAAAAAATAAAATCAAAAATAAAAAATGCAAAGGTTCACGAAGCAGGAGCTTTTGTATTTATGATGAGTCATAAATAGAGGTAATTAAAAATATATAAAAATCACTCTGTGGCTTAAGAACACCTTAGTCCTTTGCCAGATTTTCTTCTATTTTGAGGAAAAAAAGAGAGAGAGACAAAAGACACCATAAATTTGCACACATTCCCAGATAACAGATTTTTTTAACCACAGAGTTAAGTGGGGGGATAACAGGGAAAGGGAGAGAGCTCCTTTTAGAGGAGGAATTCAATCACAGATCTCACTTCTGTGAGAGGAGATTGAGGAACACCTGGAACACATCCATTTATGATCCCACCTTCAAAGGTCCTCATTTGGTTTATACAAAAAGTCCTGCAAGCTCATGTTGGCAAAAAGGCTTTGAGTGCTTTGTCTCTGAAAGCATTTCCCAGTTATGAAGCTGCAATTCTCACTCAGCTCAGTGCCATCTATGCAGAACACCTTGATGGAAGCTTTTCCCAATTCTGAAGCTGCAATTCTAGCTCAGCTCCATGACATCAATGCAGAACACCTTGGTGGAAGCTTTTCCCAATTATGAATGCAACTCTTGCTCAGCTCCATGCCATCAATGCACAACATCTTGGCTGAAGCTCTTCCCAGTTCTGAATGCAATTCTCACTGAGCTCAGTGCCATCAATGCAGAACACCTTGGTGGAAGCTTTTCCCAGTTCTGAATGCAATTCTCACTCAGCTCAGTGCCATCAATGCAGAACATCTTGGTGGAAGCTTTTCCCAATTCTGAAGCTGCAATTCTTGCTCAGCTCCATGCCATCAATGCAGAACATCTTGGCTGAAGCTTTTCCCTATTATGAATGCAGTTCTTGCTCAGCTCCATGACATCAATGCAGAACACCTTGGTTGATCCAGAGACAAGCAGTGCTTTCAAGTCCCAGGTGAGCACACAGCCCAGCCCTTTCACCATCCCTGTTCACCTCAGCCATGCACATTCCTCTGGCAGCATTTTCCAGCTGAATTCCCTTCCCATCCCTTTGCAGGTCCCTGGGTGTAGCCACCCTTCAGCTTTCATCCTCAGCCACCACACAACCTTAGAGAACCTGCAGATGCTCAATCTAGCCAGACATGGACCAACTCTGTCTCTCTCCTGATGGAGTCTCCAGCTGGAAAAGCATGGGCAAACACCTGGAATCAGATGGAGATGGATGCCCCAGGCAAGCAGCAAGGTGAGGTTCATCACAAGCACACATATCAGGCTGGAGCTGCCCAAGCACCAGCAGCCCCCAGATCTTCCTCACCAGGATGTTTTCTTGGGAATACAGGAGCAGTGCTTGCACACCTACAGAGGATACCAACCTTTCCCACCAGGGACACAGCAGGGCAGGCTCAGGGTGGGTATCAGCAGGAATTTCCTCATGGAAAGGGTGGTCAGGATTGGCAGGAGCTGCCCAGGGAGGTTTGCAGTCCCCATCCCTGGCGGTGGCACTCAGTGCTCTGGGTGGGGACAAGGAGGGCACTGGGCACAGCTTGGACTCCATGGGCTTGGAGGGCTTTTCCAACCTTAATTATTCTGGGATCTGACCAAACCAGAAACCCCACTCCAAAGGACCCCAATCACATCTCTCCAATTTATAATTTAATTAAATATGTGGCTTCTCTTCTGTATGTTCCCCCACCTTTTTTTTTTTTTTTTTTTTTGCATTAATAGTCTTCTCTTCTCTTTTACTCAGCAATTTCCATACTGGAATAAATTTCCTGAGGTCTTTGCAGGAGCTGAAGCTTTCTCTGCTTGTAACCCCACAGAGCACCACATGAATTAGCAACAACGCAAAAGGAGATGTCTTTATCAGACAACTCCAGGATTTTTTTTTTTTTTCTCCTGAAGTTTTGCTCTTTTTGCTAATGGAAAGTTAAATACATGTCCACTAAATTCTCATTCTTGTGAAGATTATTGCCAGGTCAAACTGAACACATCCATGACCCTGGAGCCTTACTTTCTTCAGGAAAAAAGGCAAGGTTAGAAAAAGCTTTTTTTAAGAACCACAGGCAGGAAACAAAATGTATCTGAGAGATTAAACAGAAGATGAAAGACAACACCGGATCTCAATCTAAAAAATAATAAATAAATCAGATGCTGTTGTGGTAGACCTGAGAGATAAAGGGACTGAGAAAAGTTGTCCCAGAGTGCCCAGGTGTGGAAGGTGCTGCTGCTGCCCCAATCCCTCCCCAGGCAGGCTGAGCTCATTGGGAATGCAAAGCCCCAGCTGGGCTGGGAGGAACTGCAGAGCTCAGAGCCCTCCCCCACTGCCATCCTGCTCCCCATTATTCTCCACTCAAGCTGAAAGCCACAAGGGCTTTTCCTCCGTGGCAGCCAGACTTGGGAAGCTCGGCAGGAATTGCTGAGAGATCCAGGAAGGCACAAAAGGCTCCTGCCACAAAGAGCCCTTTCATCTGGGCCGTGTGTCCATTAAACACGGCCTGGTAATGTGCATACGGTTTATAAAGTGATTATAAAGTGAAGCTCACTCACTAACTCAGCTGCACAATGAGATTTTTAAGTCTGTCACTGGAAAACTGGGATGTGGAATGAGCTGGGAATGCTGCACAACTCCTGGGAGTAACACTCGGGTTTGGTACCACTGCGACAGCTGAATGTGGATTTTCCGTGTTTTAATGCTTTCATTTCTTTATTTGGTGACACCCAGGCTCCTCACACTGTTCAGGATGACATGGAAAGGAGGATTCAAGCCCTGACAGTGTTGCTGCACCAAACATGATGCTCAGAGGACAGTGGAACTGCTGCTCTGACAGGCTGGAAACAGAAAGTTAATAAATAATACAAATAATAGGTCAGATCCTGCTCTGAGGCCATGATCAGGATGAACTGGGGAGCTGCCACGCCTGCTCTTATCAGCACCAAGGCAGTAAACAGCCCCTTTTATCCTCTTTCTCCATCTTTCCCCTCCCTTTCCTTTGCCCACAGGGGCTCAGCATTTCCTGAGATTTTGAATAACTAAGGCAGGTATAGACTGCCAGCCCTGTGAGAAAGCGAGTTACCTTCTGTCCACCAAAAAAAAAAAATTAAAAATTAACCAAAAAATCTGTCTTTTTTCTTTTTGCATCATCAAAGCAAGGCCAGAAGTTGAGAATCCTCCCCAGTGTGGGTATGGCTGTGGGCCAGCTCTGCATTCCGGCCTGTGCAAACCACAGCCTTGCTATACCAAGGTTTCCATATTTTAAATATATTTTTAGACTTAGGGCCCAATGCTGACACTGGCTCTAACTTCGTTTCTGAGCAAGGATCCCAGAAAGGATCCCAACCAGGCTGTGAATCTATTTTCAGGGCTGAAGTGAAACATCCTCTCTCAGCAGCAGAACTCCAGTTGAGCTCCTTGTGGACAGGGAGGAAGAGCAGATGGGTGCAGAACTGCTGGGGTTTGTTCTGCAGACCATGGCAGCTCTGCACATCCATCCATCCAGACTCCTGCCAGCATAGAGCACCCCAGACTTGTTTGGTTTGGAAGGATTTAAAGCCCATCCCATTCCACTCCTTGCCATGGCAAGGACAGCTTCCACCATCTCAGGCTGCTCCAAGCCCTGTCCAACCGTGTGCACTTCCAGGGATCCAGGGGCAGATACAGCTTCTCTGGAAAATCCATCCCAGGGCCTCCCCCCCTCACAGGGAACAATTCCTTCCCAACATCCCAGCCATCCCTGCTCTCTTTCAGCCTCAAGCCATTCCCCCCTCTCCTATCACTCCATGCCCTTATCAAAAGTCCCTCAGGGATATCTCCCATCACGCACAGAATTCCAGGGGATCTGTTGCAATCACCTTATCCCCTGCACTGTTGGAGAGGTCCCTGCCACCCCAGAGGTGCCACCAGGCCACCTCAGCCCTGCTGTGCACCTGGCAAGCAAGGAGACAGGGAATGGCAAACAGGGATTGGCAAAAACCACACGAGCCAAGCAAAGGAGAGGCCAGGAGATGGTGGAGTGACACGGGGAGAGAGCAGGAATGCAGCCCTGCTGCTCCTTCCCCCTGCACAGGAGTTTGATGTACAACTCCACAGAGTTTCCCGAGGAGCCACGGCTTGGGATCAAAGGGCTCCATCAAGCAGTGACATTTCTGCATCAAAGGTGCAGGGAGATGTGGATTAATAAAAACCAGGGAAGAGCCTGGAATGAGGCTCACCTACACAGTGTGCACCTGCACTATATGAACGTGGAGAACAACAGCTTTCTCTGCAATTCCAAAGAATCCCAGATTAACGCATTCCTTCCCTAAATATCTTAATGACTATTATCCCTTTTGATCTGCTGCTTTTTCCTCTTCTTTACCATGACTTTTCAGGCCTCCAGACGACACACACGAAGCAGAGAAAGTGCTCAGCAGCTCTGACGTTTCAAACGAGCCTCCCCAGAGCAGCTCTGCATTCATTTCATCCCAGCTCCACATCTTCCCTTCCCAAAATAGCTGCTGCACCTTTGCTCCTCAAAGAGAAACCCACCATTCCAAGCACTGAAAACCATGGCGATGGATGTTGGGTTTCATTTATTTTTGGAGGCTGAGTTGCTATTCTTGGAAATGTAGGAAAAAAGCAGCGTTTCAAAGTCTGAGGTTGCAATTACCAGAACTTTTTTAAAATGTATTTCTAGCCTTTCAGCCAACCACTTGTTGAATGAATACATAAATATGAAGGGGGAGGCAAAATTCTATTTATGTGACATCACAGTAAGTCAATATTTTAAAATTCATGAGATTGAATTTCTTACCAAACAGAAATAAACAACTGGTCATTTCTATTTCTATTTCACAAGTTATCTCCTATCATGGCTGCGTTGGGCTTATTTTAATTTTGGCTTTGCATTTAATAGTTTTAATGGAAATACAGCATCACCAGTATGTCAGTATTTAAAATTTTAGAAACCAAACATAACTTTTGGAATCAAATCCTGTGCTCCCAGCGGTGAGCTCAGCACAGCAGAGGTTCCTCTGCCAAGAACAGCTGGATCATCAGTGAACTGAATTTAACAGCTTCAAGACCAGCAGAGCAGCTACTGAAATGATCTAGGGATTGCAAAACAGCAGCAGAATTCAAAAGGAAGAGCTAAAATATAATTTTAAATTGTAGTTTCATTTCAGTCAAAAACAAAAAATGAGAAGTAAGATTCCTTTTTCCCCTAACTACACTACTGAGCAGTAACTACAAGAGAAGGGTGGCTACTGAGTGCCCTCAGGGTTGTATTTTCAACCTCCCCCTTGGTGAAGCTCACCTTGAGCTAAAAACTCTGACAAGTTTGCAGTTTTCATCCTCCTCCTGCAACGTATGTGAATATTAATTTTCTTCCATTTTTTGAATCACAACCTCCTTCAAGGAATGCACAAGACTGTGTACCCAGGAATAACATTTTCTAATTTTAATCAAACAGATCAAAGGCTAAAATTTACAGTTTAAAACCAGCTTCCTGACCACAGCTGCATCATGTGCCAAACAAGCATCCTCAGTGCTTATCCCTGCCCTCCTGCCTGCACCAGAAAGTGCAGTTTTCCCTGCAAACTGCTGTGTGCAGCTCGACTCCACCAAGCCAGACCAAGGGAATAAATCCCACATCACACCTGGCAGTCCTGGAGAGCCACTGGCAAAAGGAATGAAAGACAACTGTGAAATTCGTATTATAGACAATTCCTTGGGCAAACAATGTACCCCAAGAAGTCGAACTACCTACACTGCAGCTGTAGCTTATTTAAATGAAATATCCTTTCATTGTTCAAACTGCTAACTATTATCCTCAAATTAAAAAACCCTTCTATTTTTATCCTTCAATGCCTTCTGCACAACAGAAAAATCCTGTCTCCAAAATGCTGGTTTAGCCCCTCTGGAATACACCCTTCCATGAAGCTTGGCTGGAGTGTTGCCAGCTGTAAGATGAACCTGCAGGTCATGGACCAGCTTCAGCCTCCTTGAACAAAATCAGAACTGCAATTTAGGATCCATGGAGTGGAAGTGGCTTTTCCTCCTCATTTCACACTCCTTGCAATGATGAAAAATCCTGCTTCTTTCTTATCCTCCCAACAGTGTGGAGCAAAAGTCAGAAATCCCATGTGATTTCAATACTGAGAAAGAAGAGGAAAAACAATGTGCTAATTCACTGACCATGAACAAGGCAATGAAAATATCCTGGATGTGACTTTCTTCTGTACCAATTTTCCATCAGCATCTTTCCCTGTGCTGCTTTGCAATGCACAGGCTCCCACTGAAAGCAAACATTTTGGGAAAACTTCCTTCTGCTCCCACAAAATGCACAATTCCATGCCCACACCAAGGAGTAGGGTGTTCCCAAAAAGCTCTCCTTGCCTGATGCTTCCAGATCCAACACCTCAGCAGCTCCTTCAGCCCAAAAAGCCCCACACCACTCATTTTTCTCTTCCCAGAACACATCAAACATGAGCAGATTCTGTTGAGGACTGGAGCTCCCTCCTGTTCCCAGGGATTTGGGAATCATCAGGAGCTGAGCCATCCCAGGCTGGAGCAATCCCAGCAGGAATGGTCTCTGGCCAGGAACAGCTCTGCTGTCACCCCACCCCTGTCCTGCAGCTGCAGCACTGCTTGACCAATTTCCAGTGCTCTCATCTGTGTCACATGGAGAGGGAAGGACAAGGAATAATCCCTGGCAGGGGGAATCACACAGCTGATCCCTGTGCTCACACAGCTTCTGGCAAAGTTCTGATTTGGGTAAATCCCAGACCTCTTGCTAGCTCACCATCCATTTCAGTGGCAGATGCTGCTCTGACACTGCTGCTCCACACCGTTTGGGGTTCCTTTCTTTTCCAACAAATGAAAGGCAAAGGGCTCTCCTGGAAGCTCTTTCCAAGCCTGGCTCAGAGCCTGCTCCTGCTCCAGGCAAACAGGCTCCCACCAGAGCTATTTTTGGGAGTTTGTCCCCTCTCCCCCCAGCCCATCACCACAAACAGCTCCCCAGGTTTTGTTTGATACAAGTCCTGAGGTGAAAGTAGAGCTCAAAAGGAAATGTTTCTGATTCTTCCCTTGCTGAAAGGGAGAAGAGCAGGGACTGAGCCAGGACTGGGAGGTCACAGCAGCACCTCAGCTTTTGGTGTGGCACCTTCACATCATCTCTGTCAAGCTGAATTCATCTCCATGTGCAATTTGGTGTGAAATCCACAAAAAAAACCAGCACCAAAATAACCCTACCAGGGCGAACACACAAGAAATTCTGCTTAAGGAGTTCCAGCTCCCAGAAACCTTTATAGCAACTTCCAGATGTGTCTATTTTAAAGCTTTTTTTCCCCACCCTGGCCTCATTCCCACCTGTGACAATCCTACATATAGCCAGAAATTCCTACAGCATCACAGGAATATGTGCAAAAGAAGGTCAAAACCGGACAGGGAGCACTGGCTAGACAGTTCTGCAGACATGTTGAAAGGAAAATTACAGTTTTTTACCCAAAAGGTGGAATGGGGTTCAAATCACACAGTCCAAGTTGTGCAAATCCGTGAGCTCAAGGGGAAACAGCACCACAAAAAGCTGCTTTTATCAGCTGCTCCTGGCTGGGAAGCTGCTAAAGGGAGATGTAATAGTTTGCTTTTACTAATTATTGTAATTGTGCAAATATACTTTTGCAAAATCACTTGGGAGACTCTCTAGAGTCCTTCGAGGCAGTTGATAAAGTGACTCCATTAACACTTTTCCTGGGATTGGAAATGAGTGGGACTGATTTGTGGCACCAGGATTATTTCAAAAGTCAGCTCAGATTTTCACTGCTCAATCAGACACGTAATTCCATCCAGATTTCTGCACAGGGAAGAACACATGGAGCACAAGATTCAAGCCATGACTTGGCTTATATTTTGTATCAGAAAGGAAAAGTCTCCACAACAGACGTTGCATAAGCACTGATGTTTTTATACTCTGTTTTCCATGGAGAAGAGAACACAAGGATATCCTTTCAGATTTCATTAACCCCACATGGTACTGAACAACAATAAGCTCCAGGAAAATAACGACTGAGGAATGCAGGCTCTCTGTATTTTTACACTGCTTTCTGCATTAAACCTACAGTGCAAGAGCTATTAGTCAAAGCCTCAGCAAAAGTTCTGACATACAAAACAAAGGCTGATATATCAGGTAAGTTACTAAAATTTCGATTATTAAGTTATATTATTCATGTAGGGAAAAAAAATAGTATTTTCCTATTCAACTGCATAAAAACAAATCAGTGTTGCCATTTCCAGGTTTCACAGAGAGCCAGGCTCAGGCTCAGGTAGCCCTGAATCCCAGCTCCATCTGAGCAGTGCCCTGACACTGGAAATACCAAAATGTGCAGCATTTCCCTAGAGCTGGGCACTTCCACACAGGAGGGTGGAACTGACAAGGCTCCAAGCATTTCTCAGCCAGTTTCTCCCCAGTAACTGGCAAACAAAATCAACAACTGTAAACAACAACAAAAAAAAATCTGTTTATATTTATTTCTCCCTTTTAATACACAGATATAAAAGAATAACTGGGAAACAAACACACAAAAAAAAAAATTTTTTTTCATTCTCCAACTTGCCTCTCTGAAAGAAGGGAATTTATCCACGTTGTTTGACAACAAAAATTCGGTTTTTTCTCCCCAGTGCAGCAGAGCAGCTTCTATGCCATGCTCAGCTCGGGCACCAACCACTCCAAGAAAAAGTGGGAGAAAGCTGTGCAACCACAGCTGCATTTCCTCGTGTGCCTTCCTGTGTTATCAGCCCTGCCCCAGCTGACATTCCCAATCCCTTCGCAGGGTATTTGAATTCCTGCTGTCCCAACCCCGTGACCCAGGCTGGGATTTTTGGGCACAGCTCATTATCTGCCAGCCCACCTTGCTGCTCCACACTCCCAACTTTTATCTGCCCTGGCCAGCTGCTTTCCTGCTGTTTGAAGTGCAATGTCAGCCTGTGCTGATGGCACAGCACTGAGGATGGCCTGAGCCTTTGAAGAAACAACTCAAAGGCTAATTAAAAATTCAGATTTGGTCTCTCCCCCCAGCAGCATTGCTGCTGCCCTTCCACCAGGACCTCTCGCTGTCTGTTGGAAGTGTTTCATGTTGGGGGAAAAAAGGAATCTGTGTGGAAAAGGATGAAAAACTGCTGCAGTCTTGGCTGTCAGAGAGCCTCGAATAAAGCTGCTGTAGCAGGACTCAAACTAAGGCATGATCATGTAAAACAGATGAGGTTTTGCTCCACTGGTTTCTGCTCCGTAATTATTACTACAGCACACACTGCTGCCAAATAATATTAAAATAACCCAAAAATGTACAATCAAACACTTAGCAGCCTTCACAGCCTTCCCTACTTATGCTTTTTTTTTTTTTTTTTGGTATTTCAACTTCACAAGCTGAAAATAATAGGGAAAAAAAAGCAAGCAGTTTTACATCACTTGCTGTGCAAGTACCTCACAGCCACCACAGATTTATTTACAAAGATCCATCAAAATAAGTGCAGAAATGTGCGAAACCCCTGATTTCAGAGATGGAGAACCACAGTTCTGGCATTCCAATTGGCCAGCTCAGAATGGGATTTATCTCTTCTAAGTAGTAAATCCATTAGCCACAAGACAATCCCATTAGAAAAAAATAAATAATACTGCATTCTGTCAGCGCTCATTTTCAGAGAGATTAAATAAATGGACAGTTCTGGTGACTCCAGCTCTTTGCCATCACCCAGAAATCCTCAAAGAATGTGAATTTTCAGCCCATCTAAACCCCTGGACATCTCCCTGTCTCTGTGTTGTGCTTGTCTGAGCACAATCTGTTTTTCTTGAAAAACATATGGCCAGACAAGCTATTAGGAAGGTGGATAAATAAATAAATAATATGCTTTCCTATCAACCAGGAGAAGCCTGTACTAAGCTGTTTGTTATTTTACACATCACTGCCATCACCTGATGTATTAATATATTATAATATATACAATATTAATATTAAAAATAAACAGGAAAAACATGACTGAAAAAAAAAACATTTTGCGTTTTTTGCAGACTCAAAATGCATTTTTTTGATTCCAGCCTCCCAAATCAGTGACAGACAATGAGAAAGGGCTGTGCTTCCTTCACAGAGCGAGAGTAAAGGATTAGGATGGTAAAGCTGCCTTCAGAAACACTCGAGCCCCTCTGGGCCTACAACTTTTGTTACTGTCTGGATGGAAACATCAGCATGCATTTTGAGAGTTACAGAGGCATTTAATGCTTTTCATCTTCAAAGCATTTCTTATTCCTTTCAGCTCTGGCTGCAAGCATTATATCCCTGGTTTGGAGATGGAAACGTTACCTTGACCCACACTACCAAAAAACATCTCTCAGCTTGGGCACCCCGTGCAGATTTAGAGGGTTAAACCTCACCAAAACCAACCAAAACCCTCACTAAAGTTCTGATTTATTCTTTTCCTGCCTTCACCTCCCAGCTAAAGAATTTCAGTTGTTTCAGCCAACAAGCTACCCTGTAATTTCAGCCAGGATCAGACCAGCCAGGTAACAGGGATGGTAAAACTCCACCCGCAGATCAGCTCCTGCCACCACCACCAATTTAGTTATAATTTTAGTATAAAAGGGCTCTTAACTTTTCATTAGTGCAGAGTGGCAGCTCTGCCCGGGAGAATACATTACAGGACTGTCACACAAGCTACTCATTGACCAAGCTGCAGCCCTTGGCAAGAGATGCCATGGGCTATTTAGGATGCAGTTGCTGAGGAATGACAAGGAACACGGAGCAGCAAGTGGAGCTGGGATTGCACACTGCCTCCCAAGGATGCCAGAAGTGTTCCCTGGAATGCCAGGGGAGCTGCCAACATGTGCTCTGGCTACTGAAAAAACAAGGGAACGGTTCAGGTGGCTGTAGGTGCAGCACAACCCACAATCCAGAGGCTTCTCCAGCATCCTCCGTCCTGCAGGAGGGAGAGGGAAGAGAAGAGATTGTGGTGAGGCTGTTCCGGGTTGATTTGGGAAATCACCTTGGGGAGAACCATAAACAGACCAGCTCTGCTGCTCAGGGCAAGAATCCCTGTAAGGATGTGTATGTACACACCACCCATACCCCAATGTGTGGAAATACACAGAATATTAAGACACAGCAATGTCATTAACAGGGGGTTTGGCAGAACTGTCAAACAGAGAACAATAATTAATCAGAGCAACAGAAAAAAAATCAGACAACTGATGAACTTTCTATATTTAACCACTCCTGGAGAAATAACACACAGGATGATAACACACAGGAACCCATACACACTGCAGAGCCCAACACGTGCTCTCACTAAGGGAATCCTTGGTATGGCACAAACATGTAAATTCCAATCGGAAATTTAAATCAGAAACTATTAAACTGCTGCTCAACACGCTCAGCAAATGATGCAACTCACGAGTTGTCACCTACACTACATGATCCTCAGCTGCTCTGCACAGCACCATTGAAGGAATAAATTTATAAATGAAACCAGAGCACTTGCATGGGCGAGGAAACAAAGCACTGCCCAAAGGTAACAGTCAGATGCTGCCCTCATGCAAGTCTCTGTAAATAGAAAGCCGTGGTGTCAGAGCCAGAATCAACTGTCACACTGATGCTGCCACCAGCAACCTCTCTCCCCCTTAGTCTGCCTGTAGCTTCAGCCTCTATTCCAGCTGTACCTTGCTCCTCTCAACAGTGCAAAATAATGGGATTTTCTGAGAAAACACTGGGTCCTCGCTGCTGTTGGAGCAATGCCACGAAGCACAGGTAGAAGGAGAATGATTCCCAGGAAGGAGACAGAGCTCGTTTGGAGCGCTGACAGTGCTCCCACAGAAATCCCATGTATTTCCTATCACACAACTTCCACGTTCATCACTCCCTGCCCCTTCTCACAGGCATTTCAGGCTCACAGATTCCGTGGTTCTCCTCTTACCTCTTCCACTTGCTCCTCGAGTGTCCGCTCTGGAGATTCCATCTCATCCTGCCTTCCTGCACTTCTGGAGGCTCCGTCCACATTTTCCTCTTTTCCCAGACTCAAAACACACCCAACCAACCTCTCACCTTCCCTCTACTGAAGCATTTCCACCTGCTCATTGGATGGTTCCTCCCCACCTCCAGCTCAGACCTACCCTTCCTGCAAAGCCCTCTGGTGACACCACCTCCTGCCTATCGCCAGGATGTGCAGATGTGGGAGCCACAGCTGGCAAGGACCAGAGCATGGGAGAGCACGCAAGGGAAACATTAAATCCTGCCACTTCCTCCTCTATGGTTTTTGAAACCAAATAAAACCGCAGCTCGCTAATGGCTGGGTATCAACCCTTCCTCCTGCTACCGCAGCTTCCCCTCGCTGCTCCTGATTTGGGGCCTGCCTCCATGTCATCCTCTAAACCAGGACAGCACCCTTGGATTTGTATCCATTTAAAGCATAGAAGCGTTCTCACTCTCCTTCCAAAATGCCGCAGCTCTCTCTTCTGCCAGGCACAACCTGTTTGCATCATCCCAAGCGCCCCTCACCTGGCACCGGGTGCCCACCGAGCCACCAGCACTCACCAACAGCCCTGAACAAGGGGGAAAAGGGAATTCTGTGCCAGCTACACCCGGCCCTGCCCGAGCAGGCTTTGGAAATTACAGCCCTAAAAACCAAGTACGAAGCACGGGCTGCAGTGACACATGTCATAACGTTTTTTGTTCTGCTGTAGGAGGTCAGCAGAGAAGCTCCTAAAATCTGGGGAGGTTTTGTTCCCACCGGTTTTTAATCTTAAACAGCTGTAATAATGCTCCAGGGGGGAGCAAAGGACAGGCTGGGCATTAGCGTGATGGGAGTCGAGACAGCCAAAATCTGAAGCATATAAAAATAGAGCTCACTATGAAAAGAGGTTTCAGTTTAACTACCAGTTTCACCACATTAAACTACTCCGGGGCCTTAAATATCCAATTAATAGTAAACAGAGTTTTAACATTATTTGCATCCCCATGCACTGGCATCCAGATTGTTCTCGAGCTCGGATCATCAGTACAATGCTTGGAAAGAAAACCTGGCTCATCCTATGGTTAATTCGTGTAACAACGTATATTTTTATGAGCTGCTTTTTAAACACAAGATGCGTCGAGGTGATCGTATTATAGTTTTTTTTAATGCCAGAAACGGCTTTAGCATGCAATTACACTGACTTAATTTGCATTAACAGAGACTCCACCAAAGCAAAGGATTATGCTGGTATCTTTTGAGGGGAAACACATACATGCATATGCACGGCAGAAGGAAAAAAAAAAAGTGACTTCCTTGAATTCAGTGCATCAATAATGTACCTTGTTAAGTGAAGTCATTTAAATCCGCGTCTTCTTAGCATCAAGGACAAGAGGCAGCTCAGTGTTCTCCCGGACAAAACGAGCCCTAGGAGGCCGCCCGGCACAATGATGCTCCAGAGGTGAGAGAATGCAGCCAGTTTAGAGAAGATAAAAGGCCATTTGGGTAGAGACCCCCGCTGATCCTATGAAAGTGTCTCCTTTTCAATTTGGGAGGCTTTTAAAACTGCGTTTGCTACTGACCATACCTTGCCCTGAAAGCCGCCTGGGATCCGATTTCACTTTTTCCCCCCGGAGAGGGTGGGCTGGAGCGCAGGTACCAACACTGCCCGCGATCCCCGCAGAGCACCGCCAACAACACACAGCTCCCGGCGACGGGAACAACCTTCCCCGAGCCCCGCCGGGAACCGGGCATGGGAATAAACCCGTGGGGCCGGGCAGCAGCGCTGTCCCCGACGGCAGCTCCGGGCTGCCCGCAGCTCTGCCCGCGGGATGCTCGGCGACACCGGCTCACTGCCGAGCCCAGCCCGGAGCCGCCCCGGGGCACGGCCAGCCCAGCCCCGAGCCCGGCCTCGGACCCCTCCGCGGCGGTGGGAGGCGGTTTTGGCCGCTTCTATTGTGTAAATTGCAAATAAAACAAGAGGCTGCCGGTGCCCCGCTGCCCGGCGGGCGGGCGGCTCTGTGAGGGAAGCGGGGTCGGCTGAGGGAGCGCGGCCGGGGCGAGCCGGGCAGGGCGAGGGAAAGTTTGCGAAGAAGAAAAGAACCGAGGGAGGGAGGGGGAAGAAAGAAAGAAAGGAACGGAGAGAGAAAGGGCAAGGCAGGAATCGGGAAGAGCGTGTGGAGGAGGGAGGGAAGGAGGGAAAACCAGGCGAGGCGCGGGCCGGGCCGGGCCGTACCTGCATGGTGACGACCCTCAGCTCCTCGGTGGCGAGTTTCCTCATCTGGCTGGCCAGGACTTGCGCCTCGTCCAGGATGGAGAACTCCGCCTCGGCGGCGCCCAGCGCGCACAGCAGCGCCAGGCACAGGAGGCCGAGCGGCCCCCGTTCCCCCCGGCCCGGGGCAGCGGCGGCGCGGGGCTGCAGCCGCCCGCCGCCCCTCGCCATGCTGCCGGCAGCGCCGCGGGCCGCGCCCGCCCCTCAGCGCCGCGGGCCGCCCGCCATGCAGGGGACGGCGGCGGGCGCTCCCCTGCCCGGCTCCGCGCTCTCGGCGCTCCGCGGGCCCCGCGCTGGCGGCGAGCGGCGGCGGCGGAGAGACGCAAAGTGCGGCGCGGAGGAGGAGCGGGAGCGGCGGGCCGAGCGGAGGCGCCGCGGGCAGGGGGAGGCGCTGGGGCCGCGCTGCGGGCGGGGAGAGCGGGCAGGGGGCGGGCAGGGCACCCAGCCAGCCCCGCCCCGCCCCGCGGAGAGCCGTGCCCCCGGCGGGCGGGGAGAGCGGGGACACGGAGCGGGGATACGGAGCGGGGACACGGAGCGGGGACACGGAGCGGGGACACGGAGCGGGGGCACGGGACACGGAGCGGGGACACGGAGCGGGGACACGGAGCGGGGACACGGGACACGGAGCGGGGGCACGGAGCGGGGACACGGAGCGGGCAGGTTGGGTCTGCCCTCCGCGCGTTCCGAGAAGTCACCCCTCTGCCGCATCCTGTTTGGTTTTTTTTTAACTATTTTAAAACTTTTCCTCCCCCCACAATTTTATTTTATTTATTTTATTTATTTTATTTTATATTTTATTTTATTTTATTTTGTTTTATTTTATTTTATTTTATTTTGTTTTATTTTATTTTATTTTGTTTTATCAGTGTTGGACGCCTCCTTCCGCAGCCCCGAGCGGAGCCACCCGCCGCCGCCCAGCACGGCCTCGTGTCGAGCAGCGAGCCTGGAGGAAATGTTTGCAGTGAAACGGACGTGGGCAATAAACAAATAAATGAGTGGCAGGAGCGCCGGCAGAGCCGAACCCACCCCGTGGCACACACAGCTGCACTCCCTGGAAGAGCAGCACGGGTGAGACACAAGCCAAGATACCTGGAGAAGCATCATCCCCTTTGGGGCAGGAGGGTCAAGGAATCACAGAATGGTTTTGGTTGGAGAGACCTTAAAATCCATCGTGTCCCATCCTCTGCCATGGCAGGGACACCTTGCACTATCCCAGGCTGCTCCAAGCTCCATCCAGCCTGGCCTTGGACACTGCCAGGGATCCAGGGGCAGCCACAGCTTCTCTGGGCAGCCTGTGCCAGGGCCTCAAACCCTCCCAGGGAACAGTTTACTCCTCATTTCTAATCTAAACCTTATCTCCTTCAGTGTAAAGTCATTCCCCCTTCCTCTTATCCCTGTGCCCTTGTAACAAGCCGTGTTGGTGCCATGTGGACAAGCACACAAAATCCCTGCACCCAGTGACACATAGCAGCAGGTTGAAATCCTAGAATCACAGAATCACTGAGTTGGAAAAGACCTCCAAGGGCATCAAATCCACCCATTAACGCAGCCCCACCAAACCATGTCCCCAGGAGCCACATCCACACCCCTTTTGAACACTTCCAGTGATGGGATTCCATAGCTGCCCTTGCCTTCCTCACACCTTCCCTCCTGACCATTGGGAACAGAAGCTACAATATTGGGTTGTCTTGGGAAAACCCAAACAAGGAATAAATGGTGGGAGTGAAAGCAGAATTCCCATTGTGCAGCACCTGGAAGCTTTTCCTGCCCAGCAATCAACAAGCCCAAGAAGCCAAACACCATGCACACACAAAACACACACCCTCTAGATCTCCTCTTCGTTAATTAACACTTTATGCTATAATTGTGGAGGTGTAGATAATGTTTAAATAAATATGGCCTGTAGAGACACAATGGCTTCAAACCCCACTTGACTGTTAAATTGCTAACAGAGTCCTACCAGAGTCACTTGTGTCCTGCAGCAGTAAATTCCAGGAGTTAACAATTCATCCAAGCATTAATGCAATGTATTATTTACTACCAGCATTAATACAACGTATTATTTACTATAATCGCATCCTGTTTGCTTGAAATGTGGTTTCTATCTGCTTCAATGGTTGATTTTTTGACTTCTCCCAGGCACTGATGCCAGCAGTAATTTCCCATCTCACTTTGTCAAGGATGGGAAGTGGATCAGACCCAAAATCCTCCTCCTGCAGGACAGTGCTGTGGTCCAGCAGCACCCAGTGGCATCTCCGAGGGACATCAGCAAAACTCTCTCTCATCTGATTTTAATAAATGAAATATAATTCTTACTATGCAAAAGCTGCATCAGCTTATCCTTGGCTTTTGTTGATTGAGGTGATTTATGAGGCTAATATAATTTTATTTATACATATGCATGTATTTTTACTCAATATTCCTGAGAACTCTGGTTTAGCTAAAGCAATCCAAACCCCAATTACGCCTCTCAAAGCTGCCCTAATTGGCACCTTGTTTTTCCATTGCTGAAGCAGCATTTGCTACCTGAAAGTCAAGGATTTTTCTTTCCATCATGGTGAAGCCTCTGGACTTGTTGGAATATTCTGCTGGAATATTTTCCCTGGGCCCAAATGAGAGGCAAACCGGAGCCAAATTCACTCTTAGCAGTGGTCATTTTCTTATTACATTTTATGTTATTAGATTCACCAGTGTAGGACAGAAAGGTTTTAAATTGCAGTGAAAAGCCAAATGGTTTTTCAATACCTTAGCTAAACCACACTTTTTAAAAATTTTATTTTATTTCTAATGATGGCTGCGTGTTTGAAAATATCATCTCTAAACTCTGGTTACAGAGTTTAACATCTCTAAACTTTGTTACACAATTAATTATGAAATCAAGGTCACAGCTGCAGCTGAGTCAGTAACCATTTGCATTGGGAGCTCCAAGGATTCCCAAGTGATCCCATTCCTGCACCCCAACACAACGTTAACACTACAAATAGACTTTTTTTCATAAACCAGCCCCAGGAAATGAACGAGGCAATTGTCCTTCTGCTTCCAAAGGATCGTGCTGGTGGTGAGGCAACCGACAGAACAGGTTTCCCATTTTCCCATACAACCAAAACTCGTTGACTCCACAGCCCTGGAGGCAAAGCTGGGCTCCTCCTGGAGTTCCCATGTGCTTCCTACCTGCTCCAATGGCTCCTGGAGGAGCAGTGCAGCCTCCAGCACAGCAGCAGGAGCAGCCCTTCCCTCCAGCCTGCATGGGGAGCTGCTCTGGGATGTGGGAATCAGCCCTGGTGCAGAATTCCAACCCAGGCATCCACCAGTGGGACTGCTTCTAAATTGGTTTTACACAGCTTCAAAATATGGAGTGAAAGAGAAGAAAAATCTCTCTCCAAAATGCCATGGGGGAAAGAGGTAAATAAAAGACCCCAAAATTCAGATGATCTTTGTAGTCACAGGACACACGCATTAAAGCTGCCAATTCCAACAATTTGATGATGACCAGGGCTGGTCTTTCAGGTCTGTGGATGAAATCTGTCTCCTCAAATCATAGAATCATGGAATTGTTAAGGCTGGAAAAGACCTCTAAGATCATCAAGTCCAACCATCAAGCAGCACCATGTCCTCCAGTGCCATATCCATGTGTTTTTTGGACAATTCCAGGAATGCTGACTCCAACACTGAAGAAGAAATCCATGAAGAAATTTTTCCTGCTATCTAACCTAACCTTCCCTGGTGCAATCTGAAGCCATTTCCTCTCATCCTGTTGTTTTTCTTTGCAATAAGCCCTGGAGAAGAGGAGGATCACCCTTGCTAGGATTGTGGCACCCAAAATTGGAGTGTGTGGAGAGGGAAAGGAGCTGGAGGATGGAGAGCTGAAGGTTCTGCTCTGCTGAAAGCATCAATAATGCAGCCCCTCTGATTTGTAAAATCAAGACCACAGTTGAAAAACCTCCCTTTTCTTTCAGAGAGCATGGAAAGAGAGAGCTGGAGGTCAGTGCTGGAGGATGGGAAGAGGAGGAACACATGTCAGAAATCAATCCCAGCCCCGTGGTGGGAGTGAAGCTGCTCTGCCAGCAGCATGGGCAGATGCCTAGCAGGTCAGTGGGGAAACTCAACAAGTGGGATGGCTCAGGAGAAAAGCCCTGTTCCTGTAGGGAATGACTCAACAGGGCTGCTTAATGGGGTATCCCCTCTGCAGGGATCAGGACATTGCTGATAGATCTTCTCCAGTTGCTCTGCAGAGAAATACTTCATTTCTGCTCTGAAAACTGGAAGCTAACTGTAAATACAGAGGTCTCTTCTGCTGTGCTTCCTTCACTCCCTGGCACATCCCTGCACTGTTCCAGAAAATTGGGAGCACCACACATTAAAAAAACATGGTCTGACCATTGGAAAATCCCCCTGAAAGTGGCACTCCTTTTATGACACTGATCTTCAGGCCTGCTAGCAATACCATGTACACTCCAAAGGGTTATGAGGCAATATAAGACAGTTTGGAATAACAAGATAGTGTGGAGTAATAAAATAGTTTGGAAGGCCAATCTTCTACTTTCTGCCCAATCCTCTCTCCCAGTTCATAGCCCTTCCCTGACTGCTCATTTACAAACTGCACATCCAGAAACCCTGCAGGGATGGAGCAACACCCAGAGCCTCACCAAGACAGGAACTGAGGAACTCTTTGTGGATCTCATCTCTAACCACAAAGCGGAGGCTAAATTTAATCTTTTGGTATAAATCCAGAATAAAAATAGAGAAAATGGAAGTTTGCATAAGGCTACTCCTTTTTGCTTCGCTGCAATTCTTGTCCTGTATCTCCCAGTTCAAGTGCTTTATTTTATTTTATTTTCTCATATGACACTTTTTCAATTTGCCTTAATTTGATTGTGGTCATCAGCACACAGGCCAAGTCTGAGGGCTTCATTTCCCCATGTTGATTTTCATGTTGAGTTTCCCATCCCTCTCATTATGCCTCTAAATATTTCCTCTGGAAGTTACAGTTTGGTGTTAGTTTTGGCTGCAATTCTTGCCTTCCCAATAAGTTTTGATCTTTGCTCCCTCCTGAGAGTTACAAGTTGCACTCTGCATTAAGCCAAGGGTAGCAACTCTCATTCTTGGATTTAGGGTGGAATTTTTCGAGTAGCAATGGATTTATGCATCTGGAAGACCTTGTTTTCTTCCATGCAGATGACAAACCGTGTTACACATCAGAAATAACAGTTCCTTGGGGGAATTTAATTAATTCCTGATGGGGAGAGCATTTCTATAACTCTATTTTCAGATCTGCACCCTTTTAAGCACCCGTTTTCACAAGTACCACGTGCCAGGACCTTTAAAACTCCAAACTCCAAGTTTTATCTCATAGAGCAACATCTGCCCACTTAATCAGTCATCCCCCTGCAGATTACAACCAGCAATGAAAATGGAAAAAACTCCTAGGCCTCCTCCCTGCCCGGCCAGCTTGCCTGTGAGAGCGTTCTTTCCACAGCCCCATCATCACCAGATAATATATTTAATGAAAGCCATCACGTGTGTGGTGTGGGATTTCAAAGTGAGCATTGTGCCCAGCTGCACGGAGAGCCTGGTGGGAGCAGCAGGGCTGCAGCACAGAATGGCTGCTGGGGGCTCCAGGTTTATGCTGAATTTTATCCTAAATGTGCCAGAGGTGATGGGAGGGAGAAAACAAACTCGTGGGGTTTGAAGTCTTGGCATTGCAGGGGTGAAATGGTGAAGGAAGTGTTAAACACAGGGAGAGGCAGAGGCATCCCTGCCATGAGGAAAGGCTGGGTTGGGTGCTGGAAGCTGCTGGAAGAGCCTGAGGGTCTTGGATTGCTGCTCCTGCAGGTCCCAGAGAGAGAAAGTGAGACACAAAACCAGAAAACATAGAGATTTCTGCTGCTCCAGTAAGGAATTGAAAGGCATTTTCTTACCTGTTAGTTGTTTGGGGTCTGGGCACAAGAACATCTCTTTCTCCTGGAAAAATAAAACCCCTGTGGGAGAGTGGTGTTAAAGCAGAAGTTCATGAAAAAATAATCACAGAATGTCAGAAGGATACAATCACAGGATGGCACAAGGATATATTCATAGAACAGACCCAATTTATCACAGCATAGGAAAGCTGCAGCCCAGCAGTTTGGGATTCTGATGACCCTAAAAGCAGATGGGATTTTTAAACCACTAGTCCTGGCAATTTCTAAGCCCTGACCTTTCTGCAATGCCATAATTCCCTGCGAGAGAACATATTTTCTTTCCTGAATCAAGACCATATGGATTGTTGAGCACTATTTTCATGCTTTTGGGTGAATGGACAGGCCCATGCTGTGAAACAAAGAATACAAATCTCTAATTCCCATTCCCTGATCTCTTCATTCTTCCATGGTTCTTCTCATTCTGAGTGATATTTTAGCTATTCCTGGGCACTTATAAGGAGTACAGACATAAAAACAGGTACTGGAAAGAGCAAACACAATTAGGAAGATGCTGTCAGTGAGATTATTGCTCAAATCAAAACACTGGTTACTTGCACTTCTTTAATTATAGGATAATTTGTAAAATGTTTCTAAAAATAGCATTAAATCCCTTCTTTTTTTTTTAAATATAAAACTTGTTTTCAATTCCAGTGTCATGTTGTACCCTGCACTGGACTGAGGGCACATCTCCCTCAGCAGCAGATACTCAGGAACCACACGTGAAACCTGATTACATGTGAGCAATAGCTGTCCAGAAACTCATAATTTGGCTATATTTGGATTTTCACAGGTGTTTCAAAGGACACTTTCTTGGCCAGTGTGGCAAAACTTAACCAATCTCAGCTTTTCTCTTTTCTCAACAAAACAACTTCGGCTTTTTTTCGGTTGTTTTGTTTTGTTTTCTATAACCTCAGTTGTAGAAACGGCTGAACCTTTCAGCACAAACATCTTGGAGCCTGAAGTGAAAAATAGCTCGGAGCTTTCCAGCACAAATAGGGGAAAAAGAAACACTACCCAGCCTGCAACCCTGGATCTTATCGTTGGGAAATGGCAGGCAGCCTTGGGAACAGGCACTGCTACGGGCAAGATTTGTAATAATTCTGATACTCTAATCTCTTTATCTTCCTGCTGCATCTCTGCTTTCATCTTCACCTTGATGCCATGGAATTCATGGCACCATTTTTTTTTTCCCCCTTTTTCTTTTTTCCTTTTGGCTTCACGCTGGAAATTGGAACAGCTTCATTTTTGTGATTGGGATAAAGCCTGGAGTGCCTTCCATGCTGGACGTGGGGTGAGGTGTTTCTCCTTTCCTGGGCTGGGGACCACGTCCTGCCAGGGGATGGGACACCAGCAGAGCCACCAGAACCTTCTAAGGGCATCAGGAGCCTGGCAGTGTCCCTTTGGGCATTTCAGTGGTGACAGGGAGGACGTGAGAGCCACCCATCCCTCTCCTGGGAAACTGAATCTATCCCAGCTGTCCCCGGCACGGGAATTCCTTGAGGTGCCTGGGCTGAATGTCCTCCCCTTGCTGAGCAGCCACTCCAGTCACGATATTGCTGCTATTAATATCCCTGTCACCCAGGGCCTGCCGCGTGGGGACAGGAATGACTCCTGCTGGAGCTCCTGATATGGCTTGAGGAGCACTCTGGAGGCAGCCTGGAGAGATCCCTGTCTCCCAGGGCACGCTGTGGAATGAGGCAGAGGATGGAGCGTTCCTGGGAGAGCAGGCTGTGCCCCAGAGCTGCCCTGGCCTTCCCCACGCACTTGGAATCCAAAACTCGCAGCTCCAGCACGGCAACAAAGCTTGGGAAGAGCTGGGAGCAGGCAGGGAGAGCGTGTGGTCTGACAGGTTCCACCAGCCGGGCTGGCTGGGGATGGGGCTGAGCATGGAGGAGCTGGTGAGGAGAGCCCTGGGGTTGTGTGTTCAGCACCTCCTGAGCCTCTGTTTCCATCTCAGTCATCCTGGGAAGTCCTTTGGGAAGTTCTGCAGCTCCCCTCACCACACTGGGGCATCACCATCTCCCCAGGACACACCTTTGTCCATGGGGTGCATCCCTCAGCAGCCAAATTCCCAAACCTGGACAGCAAGCCCAAATTCCCAAACCTGGACAGCAAGCCCTGCTCCCCTCCTCTGCACTTCCCATTCAGCATCACTCCAAACACAATCCCAAACCCAAGGCCACAATCCCAAACCCAAGGCCACAGTCCCAAAACCAAGGCCACAGTCCCAAAACCAAGGCCACAATCCCAAACCCAAGGCCACAATCCCAAACCCAAGGCCACAATCCCAAACCCAAGGCCACAATCCCAAACCCAAGGCCACAATCCAGGGCTCTTCCCTGCCCCATGAACACCCTCCTGGCATCACATCCTCCCCATCCTCCTCCTCCTCCCTGCCCCAGCACATCTGGAATTCCTTAGCCTTCAGCAGCCAGGCTGCAACAGGATCCACAGCAGAGCCTGGGGAACACCTTGAGCTGGTTACAGCCTCTGAAATTAGGCAGCCAGCGAGTGGAATTTCCTTTTATTACATTTTTAAGAATACCTAATGTGCACCTAAATGAATGCTTGAGTGACACAATCTGCAGGTAGTTACCTTCTCAGTGTATCCAGCTCGGTGGTTTGGAATTTCACCACTCATTAGGACCTGCAGAAGGAAATAAAATGCATATTAGCCAAAAAAAAAGCACTGTTTTGAATATTTTTATCTTGCAAGATCTGACTGTAAAGGTAGGATTTGCCTTATTCTGGGGGATGCTATCAGAGTGGATCAGTGACAGGCTGTAAACAAATACCCAAACTAAAAAAATCAATATATTTATCTCTTTTTTTGTCATTTTTTTAGACACATACTTTCCTTAGTTGAATTTATTCCTGCAATTTTTTAGTCCTGTGTTATCCCTCCAAACTCTCCTGTGGCAAGAACTCTGTGGAATCAGGACCACTTTTAAACACAGTAATTAATTTTATTGCCAGTAACAGCGAGATCTGCCAAGAGAAAGGTTGGAATGCACCTGAATCTGTGATTTTTGTTATGTTTTAAAGTAACAGCGAGATCTGCCAATGGAAAGGTGGGAATGCACCTGAATCTGTGATTTTTGTAATGTTACAAGGTTAAAAAAAAATAGAGATATTTTTCCAATCTGGATTTTCCAGATTTGATGGAAAATAAGAGATAAGAACATTCTTAATTTAGACGGATCAAATAAATAAGTATCCCTGAACTGAAAAAAACCCCCAAACAAACCCAGCCACAGGAGAAAGTGGTTTTGACGTCTGTATTCAAAATATAATTGTCTCTCCTAAATTGCTTGGCCTACCTGCTAATTAAGCAGCTCATTTGCAGGCTGGTTAAACAACAGCCCCAACATGCCTCTCTGGGATGAATCCAGGGGATCCAGTCCCTTCCCTGCTCCTCAAACATTTCCCTGAAGAGGCAGAAAATGTCCCTGATATTTTAATTAGCTCTGATGGCAGACAGGACTCCCAGCCATCCTGCTCTGGAATTTGGCTCCTGCTCCTCTGGGTGTTGTTTGAAATGCTGCAGCCAAGCAGGGAGTGGAGAGAGGAGCAAACCCTGAGATCCTCACCTGGAATTCTCCTCCAAACCAAATTTAGGCACAGCCAGAAGTCATTAGAGGCTTGAAGCCTCAGTTGTCTCATTAAAGATGGGATTTAAAAGAAAAAATGTAGGAATAAACTGAAATTGTGGACAATCCTTGAAGATTAAAATCCCAGAGCAGAGACCATACAACTTGTGAGTTGATTTTTTTTCTTGCACTCTTTGAGGTTTGCTGGAGAAATCCTTTGGAAGGCTGAGATGGGTGTTCTGGTTTTTAAATGGAAAGCCAAGAGGGCAAGAAGTGAAATCTCCTCACCCCCATCACTGTCCTGGAGTTGGGGATGTAAAATTCTCATTTCATGGCAACCACAAGTGGTTCTGGTGAGATTAAATTTTACCAACTGGGAGCAAACAACATTTCTGTCTTTGAAGTTCAGTGCTGTTCTCTTAAGCAACGTGGAGCTGCAAATCAGATATTTCTTTTCCATCCAGAATTAAATCTCTGCTCATTCTTTTCACTTGATCATTGACATCATAATCAGAATGCAATTTGGGAAATATTTCCAGCTATTTCCGAGCTGCACAGCACGTGTAGTCTAGACTTAATTAAAGAAACGAGGAGAGAAAAATCCCAGCTGCTTTTCTTTCTCCATCATCAGGATTACAATATTTATCAGTTTGGCTCTGCCTTCTGATTCTTATCACAGATTTCTGCTCCACCACCTAACAAACAGCTGGATGTGGTGAAGAAATAGAACTTCTTTTTTTTCCCCAGTTATTCATCGTGGAGGTTGGAAAAAAATCCTGGTGAAAATGCAAAGGTCCTCCGTGGCATTGAGGAGAAAACTGAGCCTTTATAAGGAATCCTCAGTTAATAAGTGACTGAATTCATCTACAGATTTTCCATGCCTTTGTTGCAGCAAGAGGAAGTTTAAAGGAATGTTGCACAAGGAATAACGAGGTCAAAATCCACAGGGAGTGCTTCCCTGGTTTGCTGTTGTTTAGGAGAACCTTTGGCATTCCTGCAGGGGATCCTCTGGGAATATCCACCTGCTCTGGGATCCTCAGCACAGGGAGGACGTGGAAGTGATGGAATGAGACCAAAGGAGATCCTGGAGCTGCTGCAGGGCTGGAGCCAGGCTGGGAGAGCTGGGAATGTTCACCTGGAGAGGAGAAGCTCCAGGGAGAGCTCAGAGCTCCTGCCAGGGCCTAAAGGAGCTCCAGGAGAGCTGGAGAGGGACTGGGGACAAGGCATGGAGGGACAGAACACAGGGAATGGCTTCCCACTGCCAGAGGGCAGGGATGGATGGGAGATTGGGGAGGAATTCCTGGCTGGGATGGAATTCCCAGAGAAGCTGTGGCTGCCCCTGGATCCCTGGCAGTGTCCAAGGCCAGGCTGGACACTTGGAGCAGCCTGGGACAGTGGAAGGTGTCTCTGCCATGGACTTTTCAATGTCATTTCCATCCCAACCCATCCTGCAATTCTCCACAGGCTCAGCATTTCCAGCAACCCCTGGAGCATTTGGTCAATCCCAGTGCCAACATTGCACATTTTGCAGCCCCGAGGGTCCATCTGCAGAGTGTGGCCACCACAGGTGTGGAGTGGCCTTGTGGCAACCACGAGGTGCAGAATGGCTGTGGGTTTGTCTCCTGGAAAATCACCTGATTCCATGCAGGGAATGATGAGCTGAATGAGGCAGCACTCTCCATCCATTCCTGGAGGTGATTTTCATCCCAATCCAACCAAAAAAAAGGGATTTCTCTGCTGTGAGTCACGAGGAGTGGGCAGTGTCCAGGGCCTGCCTCTGCCTCCCAACAGAAACCAGCAAATAAATATCCCTGCAGTGTGGGAACTGGTGGGGACTTGCCCCAGAGAGCCTCTTGCTAATGATTCATCAAAGCCATGAGCAATCCCTGTCGGGGATAGAATGTTCTGATAGCCTTATCAGCCAAACCCCAAGCCCTGCAGAGCCTGTGTGAGCCCAGCAGCCTGTTACAAACCCCTGCAGCTCAAATTGGGAGCTCAGAGTGCTCTGCTCACTGCCCTGGGTGGATCCACACTCGAGCTCTGCAGGGATTCTGCCCTGCTTTGATCCAAGTGGATATTCCCAACCTGCCAGCAGCAAGGCAGAGACCACCAGCCTGCCAGGAAAAAGGCCTTTGGGAGCAGCAGTGATGGGAAATCTCCCAGCAGAGCCTTTGGTGGCCTTGCTGGGAGTGACAAGTGGAGATGGGGCACAGATTGCCCAGCCTCACATCACAGCCCATCCTTCAGCTGCCTCCCCTCTGAGCCTGCCGCTAGAAAGGCACTTGTTCTTGCCCTTTTCTTATCTATTATGCAGCAATTAAGCAAATTGCAATTGCTTTTCTCTTGGGGGAAGAGTTGCTGTTCAAATGGAGCCTCGAGCCAAAGGTGCTCAGACAGCAGTGTGGAAATATTTCCCTTCATTCTGAACAGACCCAAATGATCCCAGGTGAAAAAGGCTCTTCCCTGAAAAGAAAAAAGAAAAATTGTAGTTTGTGCAAAGTAAAAATATTTTAAATAATTATATAAAAAGGAATAGTTTGAGTGCTTTTTCAACCAGAGTAACTATCTCTGTATTAAGGATATATTTTTATTTTACATTGGCCAAATTATACCAGTGCTAACTCATTCATATGCATATTTATCAAGAATCAAACCAGGATCTTCCTCCTCACACCTCATTTATCTCTAGAAAAGCCCTCACAAGCCTGTGGATCAGATCTGCTACTCCAAGGCAACTTTGCACTCACTTTGAAATTATTCTAAATTAGATTAAATTACCCCAGAGCTGTGATTTGCTTCCATCAGTTTTGGTTTATGGGTCAAATTGGTTTGAACTCAGCAGTAGAAAAATTTCTCTTTTTATTTTTTTGGTGGATTTATTAGAATGTTTTGCTTGTTTTTAATTTCTGTCTTGGGGTTCCCAAGTCAAATACATTTAAAAAACAACAGAAAGCAGGTTATTCCTTTTGTTCTTCCACTATCCCAGGCTGCTCCAAGTCCCATCCAGCCTGGCCTTGGGCACTGCCAGGGATCCAGGGGAGCCCAGAGCCAATCTTCCACCCTTAAATTAGCAGTTTATCCTCAGCTTTACCCCAAAACACTGACTTATGCAGAGGTGACACTGAAAAAAATCGAAGAAATGCATAGAAATACCCAAAAGGGTCTCCAAAACCATCTTCATTCCTAACCATTAAAGCTGAGAAAACACAAACAGACCCAAATATTTCAGCCATTTTCTCTCCAGCCAAGGGAGAGAGAGGTGCAGCCATGCAATTAAACACTGCCCTGACTTGCTCAGCAGCCCCAATTTAGAAATTGGAAATGTGCTTTTTGGCACGTGCAGCTGAACACAACTGCAGGAGCCAAGCTGGCAGAGAGCTGGGTGTACCTGCGAGCAGGTGAGTCACGGAAAAGGGATGCTGCTTCCCAAAAATATGCACCCAAAGTGGAGGGACCTTCCCAAATCCAGCCCTCCTGGGCAGCTGGAGAGCTTTAGGGAATGGGAATTTGTCTGAGGGATGCTTTGTATAACTGGGAGAATGGACAAGAGGATATCACAGCCCTCTGGGTTTGCTTTTAGGGCTGGAATTAGGATCTGTGGAAGGAACCCAACGGGGCAGGTGGAGATGGGCCAGGCTGGGTCAAGGAGGGTATTGTGTCTGAAGGAGAGAGGAATGTGATACAATAGAGACCTTGGCAGCAGAGGGGAAAACCGTTTAGATTGAAATAAAAGATAAAAAAAGACCAAAGAAGGAAGGAAGATAGGAAACCATTGCAGCCCATCTGGAGGAAATCAGAAAGCAGCCAGGAATACTGATGTGGATAAAGAGCCCATGGAAAAGCTGGGATGTGGTGGGGAGAGCTGGGATGCTGCACAGGGCTCTCCCACCTGCTGGACTGCAGGTTTTCCTTGCTTTTTGAAACCTTTTTGAAAAGTTTCTGACCCCCAGCCAGCATTTCTCCTGCTCCCTGCAGCTCTGGAGGCCATGAGGACATGGGGCAGTGTGCTCCTGGTGCTGCCACCACCCTGAGGCCACTCGGGGACCCAGACCCTGATCAGACAACCCCTCTGGGTTCAGCTTTTTGAGAAAAGGGATTTAAATCCTGCTCAGTTCCCCAGGATGGTTCAGGGGAGGTGGGGAAGGAGCACTGACCTGTGAGGCTGTGGTGATGCTCATTCAATCCCACTGGAAATACAGCACAGCAAGAGGGACTTTTCCAGAGGAAAAGTGCTTTTCCAGCATTTTCCAGAGGGACAGGATGCACCAGGATTGCCTGCCCTGCTCCCTCCTGGACATCTGGAGGCAATATGCTGGGGGAGGTCAGCAGCCCCACACAGGGGGGGAAAAAATCCATTGAAAACGACATTAATAAAGTCCCAAACCTTTAGAGGGATGGAGAGCAGAGGATGATATAATTTCATTAAAATGAACTCTGCGTTTGGAGAGTTTGGCAGCTTCAAAGCCCTGGCCCTGCTGTGTTTTGGGGAGGAAAAAGCCCCCCTGGGGTCACCTCCGTGCTGTGGTCAGGTTGGCCAGTTCTGCACTGCAGCCTCAGACAAACTGGTGCCATTTTCACATGGAAAAAAAAAAACCCACAAGGTTGGAATGATGGCAAGGAGCTGATAGGGCCATGGGAAGGGAGAAAAGCTGCAGATGTGCTTCCCATCAGGATCAGGTCAGGAGAGCCTGGAAATTCCTCAAACATCACAGGCAGGTGCTGGAATTGCATTGGAAATCCTCAGTGCTGACTTGCATGAGGCCAAAAATAAAAAGATTTTATAAAATAGGGAGATAAAAATAGATTAAAAATAGGGAGAACATCTGGAAGGAGACACCCCAGGAAGGCATCAGGAGCAGGAGAGAAGAGCTCTTGGTGTTTGGGAACAAGGCTGGCACCAAGATCCTGGGGAAAAAATGGGCAAAGACAGCTGGGGCAGGAGGAGAAACCTCAAGGAGGTTTGGAATATTCTCCCAAAATAATGGATAATGTGAGAAAAGCTGGGTGAGGTGATCCTTGCAAAACCCTGAGCTGAGGGAACCTCAACCCCTGTGGTCCAGACCCCCATTCCTGTGTTTCCATTGCAACAAATTAAAAAAAACCCCAAACACCCAGATAAAAAAATTATACACACAAATAAAAATCATACGCACCAAAAAAAAACCAAAACAACATACATGCACAGAAAAAAATCATACACACAAATAAATTAAATCACTCACACAATGAAAATAAAATCCTACATGCAAAGAAAATCATGCAAAAAAAAAATTTTTTTAAAAATCATGCACTATCCCAAGGCAAGCCCAGTGCAGAGCTGGGGTGTGGAGAACTTTGGAAAGTCCAAACTTTAGGAAAGCAGGAGCTTGGGGTGGTTTTGGGGGGAGTTAGTGCCTGTGGAGGAGGAGGCTGGGGTTATTTCTGTCTGGCTGTGGCTGGGTTGGTGCTCTGTTTTGGGCTGCCCTATTCCCCAGAGCTCCAAACTGCTCATTTGGGGTTTTGTCAGCTGGGGCAACACCTTCTTTAAGAAATGCCTTTGGAAAGCAGAGCCAATCCATTTCTGAACCCTGGATCTGAGCTGACACCACAAAGCCAGGATTACTCCATAATATTCAGGGTTTTTTTCCCAATGCCACGAGGAAAGGGCTGCTGGGGGTTTCCCAGCTGGGTCTCCACAACAAGGAAAGTCCCTGGGTCAAAATCTTAATTTTGACAGAGGCAATCCCACACAGCTCTGAACTCCATTGTTAGGAATTTTTGTTGGATGCTCTGTTCCCTTCCCTTCCCTTCCCTTCCCTTCCCTTCCCAAGGATCTCAGGATCTGCAGGAAAGGAACGTGGAGCTGGCTGGAAACAACTTGAGTTTGGCCAGCCAGACCTTCACAAACTCCAGCTCTTAGAAAACAGCCCAGGACTGGGATTTGGTTTTAGGTCATTGGGATTTTTTAGGTCTTTTTTTTTTAAATCCATTAAAATGGTCGTTATTTATCCAAGTAGATTCACAGCAGTTCTAGTCGAGCTGCAATTGTTGGAGTTTTAAACTGTGCCCAGAGAAATCACCCTCTGCATCCAGGGAGGGCTTTAAGCTCCAACTTGTCCCCTTAAAGCCACTTGTGTGACACTTTAAGGCCACTTTTATATTTAATTTACTATATAATAATAAATTAAATATATTTATGCATATGAGCCACAGCTCGTATTTCAGCCCAGTCTCTAACACAGACCCTAAAAACAGGAATATTTGGGGAATCCCACAGCAACACAACTCCCTCCCAGCACTCCCAGCCCCTTTTAGCAAATGGCTTTGTTAGAGGGAAGGAACTGAGCTCTGTTTTTTGCTGGGGTGAGGATCCTGCTCTGCTGCCAGATGTGCAGCTTTCCTGCTCTGGAGGAGTTCTGATGTGCAGGAGAACAGCTCTGGGTGATGGATCACAACTGTCCTGGACGATGACACCAGGAATTGAGCTCACATTGGGGGCTGGCTGCATCTGCCAAAAAGCTGCAGAGAGGAGCACAGGGCAGCTCCCTGGGATGTTTGGCTGCACTTGGGGAGGAGGCTGGGGATGGGGCAGGATGGGATCAGCCAGGATCTTCGTGGGGAAGAGAATTTCTCCAGGAGATGAGGGTGAGGGAAGCTCCACAATCCCAGCTCTCAGTGGTACTGCCTGTGGAGAAATCAGAGCATTGCCAGGGGGATTGAGCTGGGATCTCCCTGAGATCCTGCTGGGGTAGGGCAGGAGCTCTGGGAAATGTGAGGAGAGCTCAGGGAACACTGCAAGGATCACAGAATCTCCTGAGCTGGATGGACCCACAGGATCATTGATCCAACTGCTGCCCTGCAGATTCCCCAACAATCCCACCCTGGGCATCCCTGGCAGTGCTGGCCAAACCCTCCTGGAGCTCTGGCAGCCTCAGGCTGTCCCCATTCCCTGGGCATCTGTTCAGTGCCCAGGGGAAGAACCTTTTCCCAAAATCCACCCTCACCCTGCCCTGCCCAGCTCCAGCCTCTCCCTCCCCAGTCCTGTCCCTGCTCCCACCATCCCAGGCTGCTCCAAGCTCCATCCAGCCTGGCCTGGGGCATTCCAGGGATCCAGGGGCACCACAGCCCCTCTGGGCACCCTGTGCCAGGGCCTCAAACCCTCCCGGGGTGGAATTTGTTCCTAGAAATCCCTGCAGACATGCTGGCCTATAATATCCCCTAATCCATTAATCCAAACCCGATGTATGACATGATCAGCTACATGTGCATGCCTGTATAATTCAATTTTCGTCATTTATAAACACAGCCCTTTGTTGTAGCAACTGCTCCTGCACACGTTATGGAAAAACATAAATCAGCAAAATAATAGGATTGACTCCCACTCCCAGCTTTCCTTTCACTCCCTCAGGAGGAGCTAAACCCCTCAGCAGCTTCCCCAGCTATTTGGGAGGCCCTTTGGCCAGCCAGGCTCTACCAGAAAACCTCCAAGAGCAGCTGAAAATGAAAGGCCAATTTCTCCATCCCACCAGTGCTCCCACCTGCCTGGAAGATGCTGAGCAGCCCCCAAACCTCAGATTATTATTTTTTCCAGATGCTCCCCTAGTGTAGGGCTGTCTGCATGCCTTGGAACCATTAAAATTCCAGCCCAGGGGTGGATCTCTCCTTTTGCCATTCCCTGTCCACATCCAGGAGGGGAGAGCCCAGCAGCAGGGTGGAAGGGCTGGGGAATGGGCAGAGTGGGAAAGAGGAGGAACATCTGAAAAAGGGCAGGAGCTGGGAAATATGGCAGAACATCTGGGAGAAGTTAAATTCCCATTCCTCGTGGCTGCCAACAGCTGGATCTTGTGTTCAGCTCTTCCCTTGCAGGGACAGCCAGGCTGAGAGGCTCCTTTGGGAAAAACAGATGGATGGAGTTGGGATCAGCCCGGCTGGAAAATCACTGAGGGAGCAGCAGAGGGAAAAGGAGGAGGATTTTGTGATTCCTGCTGGATTCCTGCTGGATCCAGGCTGTGCAGATGAGGCTCTGTGCCCCAGGGGATCAGCAGTGCAGATCCATCCCTGCTGTGCCTGGGGAGTGCTGCAGGGATCAGAGAAATAAAATAAATAATACATAAATAAATAAAATAAAAAATACATAAATAAAGAAAATGAGAAAGAAATAAAATAAATAATAAAAGGAAGCTGCCAGGCTCCTGGGGTTTGATTCCTGATCCTCACACTCCCACTGCAAACCATCCTCTTCCACTGTTTCTGTGCTTGGGGAGAAACTTCCTCCCAGCCTCCTGGCAAATGGAATTACAACATGCAGCTACAGAACCATGGAGCTCAATCCAGCTGCATCTCCAGCTCTTTTCCATGACATTCCTCTGCCACTCTTGCCTTTGCCAATCCCAGTGCAATCCAGTATCAAACACATCCTGCCCCAAGCCCCAGCTCACTGCTGGCATGCAGGAAAAGCCTGGAGAAACTGCAGACAGCCACAGGGCTCATGGCTGCCAAGCTGCTTTTTCCAGGTATTCCATCAATCCAAGAAAAAGCGAGGAGATTTGCTGGATTGTAAAAAGTTCCTTCGGATATTTCCTGAAATCAAGCAGCCCTGCAGAGTTAGCAGTGACTCCTGGATTGCAGCTAGCTGGCATCCTCCAAA
Source organism: Lichenostomus cassidix (assembly GCF_008360975.1). Taxonomy (NCBI): domain Eukaryota; kingdom Metazoa; phylum Chordata; class Aves; order Passeriformes; family Meliphagidae; genus Lichenostomus; species Lichenostomus cassidix. Next base: position 1,620,507 of record NC_139489.1, read on the forward strand.
TCTGCTCAAACGGCTGGGAAGTGTCTTCCTGGGGAGAATCCAAAGATGACAGGAGAATATTTCTCAACCCAGTTAGATTGCACGGGGATTATGAATAATACAGACATTTTTGGGCTCAGAGAACTCACTGGTAAAGCCAAATCACTTCTCTGACTGTGGCCAAGCACATTCTCCCTGCCTGGAGTTTCCTAGGGATATTTAGGAATGACCTTTCAGATCTCAGCCTGTGTTTGTGTGACCTAGAAAAACCAAGGTAAGGCAGAGATTTGTCACATTTAGCTATGCAGCAGAACTCTGGGGTTGTTTTGTGCTGGCTTCTGCCAGAGTCACTTGTAAATTGTGGTTTATTCAGAGTTGCCCTTTTTCTTCCCAAACTCCACCAAAAAAAATTATATTATACCATACGATATTATACTATATTATACTATACTATATTATACTATTATATATAGTATATATATAACATACTATACTATACTATACTCATACTATACTACAGTATATTATATTATACTCTATTCTATATATAATATATATAATGATATATAATTTATATATATATAAACACATACCTGTATATAAATATATAAAAATATATAAATACAATATATAAAAGATATCATATAATAATGTATGATAATATACTATATAATATTATGTATCTCTATATAGATATCTATATCTATATATATATATATATCCGTCAGGCTCTATGGATGGTTAATTTGATTTCCATGCATTTTAGCAATGATCAGGACATTCCCAGCAGCTGTTTGAGGAAAAATGAGAACCCAAGTTGTTCCATCCATGGATCATCACCTCCCCACCAGGATGATCCCACCAGGATGATCCCACCCCAGGTGCTGGAGGATGGACCAGCCCAGTGCCCTGCTGCAGCTTTGGGTTTCTCCTGCCCGGGAACAAAGGGTTTGTTGTTTGCTCAGACCTTCCCCTGAACTCTTCCACTTTAACCCTTTCCCTGCACCCTCCCTGGGCAGGACTGAGCTCTGCTCTGCAGGGAGGGAGGAATTTTGGTTTTTCCAGACTTGGTTTGGAATAAACACCCAGGGTCTTGTTTGGAGCCTGCAGGAATATCCCACACGAGTCCCTGAGCAGCCTGGGGACACAGCAGGTTGGGTTTGGGTTCTGCAGAGCTCCCAGGGCTTGGAATTGTCACATCTCACTGCAACAATCTTGGCTTTTCCTTCCTTCCTCCACTGGTGAAAATCAAGATAAATCCACAGACCTCACTGCCAGCCTGTGAGGTTTTTTCCCCCCTAGGGATGAACCCAACCTGTGCATTTCCAGCTCTGCTATTTCTGACTATTTACATTCCTGCAGCCTCCAAAATCAGCTCCTCACCCTCTCGGGCAGCAATTCAGGTCGAAATTACAATGTTGGGAAGCTGGTTGATGTCAGGGCTGCTCCAGGGCACAGTCCCCACTGCAGGCCATCCCACTGAATGAAAGCTTGTGGGATTGCAGGCAGAGCCCAAGCCAAGTCCTTGAGCTTCAGCAAACCAACATGTCCTGTAACCTCAGCCATGCCCTGGGAAATTCCTCTGGCAGCAGTGCTGCAGACAGAAATCCCAGTGGATTTTTGGGGAAGCTGCACCTTCCCAGAGCTGGAATTCTCCAGGGTGGATTTTTGGGGAAGCTGCACCTTCCCAGAGCTGAAATTCTCCAGAGTGGATTTTTGGGGAAGTTGCACCTTTCCAGGCTCTTTGTGCTCCACATCCAGCCCCTCCTGCTCTGACAAAACCCCAAAATCCCACTGGCAGAGGATCCTGTTGCCCTGCTCTGTATTTGCTGCTATTCCCAGCTTGAAACACAAAATATTTTCCCCTCCTGGGCTGTGAGTATCCAGGAATTCTCGTGCTGCTGGGGATGGGAATGCAGGGATTTTATTTCCTAATATAATCAGAATTAAATGCACAATTCCTGGCTGGCTAGAGACACACCAAGTGGGGAAAGGGAGTCGTGCTACTGACAGCAAGGAGTGAGCAAGGCTTGGCAAGGAGACTCCCGGGGGGAAAAGGCTCCATTTGATTCCCCACATGATAGATTTAGTGCCTGATTATTACAAATTAACCATCAATTGGAAGCCAGACAGTTTCCTGCTCGCGGGGCGGAGATGGAATATTAAGCCCTCGGAGCAATTATGAGGAATTGTTTCCATTTGGCATAAATCATCCTGCAGCCCCCATTATCTGCCTGCAAAAAGCACAAGTGCCTTGGCTGCTCCACATAAATAACTTCCTTGGAAATTGTTCTTGCAGGGCTCTGTGAGTGAGTGATGGGCTAATCCTGTTAGGAGATTTTAATGCCAAATTACACATTCAGCCTGGAATGATACTGTTGAAACTGCTCCACAGACGAGCAGCCTAATGGCAGTTTTTCACTGCAGACATTTTTCCCCTAATATCTCTGCCACAGGCTGGGCTGGCAGGGCAGACAATGCCAGCAGTAATCCATGGACAAAGCTCCTGCAGCACCAAACCCTTCAGATATTCCTGATTTTGGTTGGATTTCTCTGCACAGCCAGTGCAGGATTCAAAGGAGGGAGGAACTCATCCAAAAGTGCAGGAGGAACTTCACTGAAGGGTGATTTCTGTGTTTCTTCTGAAAAAAAAAAAAGCCAAAATATTCTTTATACCCCAGGTGTACAGATCCATTCAGGAATAGAAATGGATCAGAGAGAGAAATTTTGAATAAAATAATGAAATTTTGAATAGCTGCTGTTGGGTGAGCAGTGGAGGCAGTGAGATAAAACTGATAACCTCAACTTGGTCCAACTATTATATCAGACCTAATCTGCCTTTGTATGAGCTGCTATCAACTTATTTTGTCATATTTCACTATTTATCACAACAAACTTTGATTCACAAGTGAGAAAACCCACAGAAGTCAGTTTGCTTCGCAGGTAATTCAGTGTATAATCAGTAAAACCCAAAAGGCAGAGCTACAGAGCAGAACTTCACTGCCAGAACTGATGGCTTTAATTATTGTTTAAATTAATAGGATTTAATAAAATAAATAAGATCTCCAAATTTTAATTTTTTTTTGATCCATAATTAAAAATAAACCACAGTAAAATGTACAAAATGTATAAAAGATGGAGAGATTTAAATATTTTATTTCCTCCTTTTTTTTTTTTTAAATCTTGCCCAGGAAGGGAAAAGTTACTGAGAGACTGAGATTTTCTTCTTCACTAAATTAAGCTGTCACGGTAAATCAAAACCACATACACTGAATTAACCAGTGAGATGTCACAAGTGAATCAAAATCTTCATTAATTAAATGCTTCATAAAATCAACTTGCACTCAGGGCAGAGCTGAATGACAAAGTTTGCAGCAGGTTGGTGTCTGTGGCCAAACTTTCCTGGAGAGGATTTGCCACCAAGAGCCCTGCTGGAGCTGAAGGTATAATATCATTTATAATAATTAATAAATTATGTTATTCTGTTTATCCCCAGCTGGAGTGTGGCAGCCTGGCAGCTCCTCAGCAGCTCCACAGCAAAGTGGCTGCAATCCCTATTTAATGCAGATTTACCAACCCTCTGGGTTCAGCTGCAATGGCAATTCCCAGCAAAATCATCACTTGTGTGGGAATTTTCCTTCACCTTTATTTTCACTGCGGGTCAGAATGTTACCTCTTGTAACAACATTGAATTTTGAGGGGTTTTTAAGCTTTTCTGTCACCCAAAAAGCAATCCTGAGAGGTTCCTCTGGGTTTTACAAGGACAAATTTGGCACCATCGCTGGCACAGCCCATTCTGCAGCATTTTTGGGATTCTATCTCTTTTTCCAGACCCCATAAATTAACTCACCTCCTTTGGAGATGATATTTTCCTCAGTGAAGCATCCAGCATTTCCCTGTGCATTTCCACTGGAAATTCCAGATTTCCCTTTCGTTTGGGGCTCGCAGGAATTAATAAAGCTGCAATTAAAATCAATTTACAATGGTGAACTCTGATAGATTCAGCACTGGGATCGTTCCCAGGATCAATGGGAATGGCCATGGAGGGGATCCAGGTGTTGTCCTTTTTTCCCATTATCTTTTCCTTCCTCCCTGGCCCTCAGCTGATCAGATTCCAGGGAGTGGAATTGCTCTTTAATGTCTCTGTGGTGACTCCACAGCTCTGCCCATTGGCAAGGAGCACCAGGAATGGCAATTCACATTTATTCACATTCACCTGCAAATAAAAACTGGAATTGTGCTTGTGCCCTCTGTGCTGACCAACATCCTCCCAGGGCAGGCGAATTCCTCAATCCTCAAAAATATACTAAATATTACTCAATAATTTAGTCCAAATCTCCTCTAAACTTTCCCACCTCCTCATGGAACCCCTAAAACCAGGAAAATTGTTTTCTGCTCCCAGTGGGAATGTAGCTGGTGATCCATCAGGGAATGACAAGGGGAAGAGTCACCAGACCCACCAGGGGTAATGACAGCCAGCTGCTGTGCTGCTGGAGCCCAGTCAATAATTCACTGGCTATTCCTGCTGCAATTAACGGTGGGGAATCAGCAGGGCTTTCATGTGGCACCAGCACACATTTCCTGCCACATCAATTGCCATTTAGCCATTCCCAGGGAGTTGTGAGGCTCATCTGCCCGGCTGGGGTTGATCCAACAGCCTCTCCCTGCTTTATTCAGGGTTATCCCAACTTCAGGACAAAGTACCTGTGGGATATTTGCTGATGCTCCTTGTTCCTGATCCAGGGGAAGGGAATCCATCCAGATTTGGGGTTGTGCAAACTGCTGCACTCGAATACACTGAGAGAACAGCACTGTCTCCACCCAGGGGAGGATTCAGTACAGGCAGAAGGTAAAGAAATTGTAAAATTGCTCTGAACTCACCCAGCACACCAAAAAACGGTATTTTGTAAAAAGTGCTTCTGCATTGTGTGCTCAGAGCTGCTCAGCTGGTCAGATTTAAAGGCTCAGAGCCAATCTGCTGCAGAAGGGACACCTGTGGGAGGTGTTGGGGTGGCTGGGGACCTAAAAAATCCATTTAGGATGCCAGCTGGGACATCAGTGAGTTATTGCTGTCAGGAGAACAGGGAATTATTCTCAGGAAAACAAAATCAAACAGCAAACTGCTTCCCTGTCATGCCCCCAAATTTGGGGCTCTGCAAGAAATCCCTGTGGAGCATCCCAGGAGAATTCCTGGTTCTCTCAGAGCTGCAGGAGATTCTAAACTCCCTGACACTGCTCAGGGCTGCTGGCAGAGCCTCCACAGCCAAACAAGGGAGTTGGTGCCGGGATTTCAAAATCATTCAGTCATTCCTTGTTTCATTTTTTATTTAAATAAATAAAAAAATTAAAATTAAATAAATAAAAAATAAAAAAAAAAAAGGAAAAAAGAAAGCCAAAGACCAAAGAGGCAGGCAGCCCAACTCCAGCACAAAGCACTTTGCCTTGGGCGTCAATCTCATCCCGAATTGCTTCACACCTCTTTCTCCTGCTGGAGCCAAACGAAAGGTTTGTTTGATTTCCTCGCTCCCCAAACAGCCCCATAAAACCCTCACGGTACTCTCACCTCCCTGTCAAGCGCTATCTCTTTGTCCTTGGACGCTCTGAATTATTTACATATTTTACAGTTACAGCCTGGATAAAAGTGATCTCTCTCCCCCTCGGTGGGGCAGAGGTGGTGCTGCTCCTGCATCCCTTTGATCCTCCCGGGGGGTGTGGGGACAGGGACACCCTCTGGGGACAGGGACACCCTCTGGGGACAGGGACACCCTGGGGGGACAGGGACACCCTCTGGGGACAGGGACACCCTCTGGGGACAGGGACACCCTCTGGGGACAGGGACACCCGGGGGGAACAGAGACACCCTAGGGGGGACAGGGACAGGGACACCCGGTGGGGACAGGAGCTGCAGGAAGCGCTTTGAAGTCACCTGAGCTCGTGGCCAGCTTTTCCATCCCAGTGCTGGAAACTTTTCCATCGCAGTGCTGGGAAAATCAGGAATGTGGGAAGGAGCAGGTTAAGGTGAGCAGCTCAGAGGCACCTGTGCGGCAAACACTGCCCTGGGAGCTGCTGAACAAACCTTTCCTTGCCTTCCTGCACTGTGAACAAGCTCTGCTCTACCTAATTAACTCCTCCAAATGATTTTTAAACCTGTCTTTAATAGGAAATGTCACTGTCTTTTGAATGAGCTTCTCCTTCACCTTCCCCTGTGAAAAGCCGAGGAGCTTTCCTGGGGGGAGGTTTAGGTGGGGCTTAAATAGGATTTTAGGGAGAATTTTGTCATGGAAATGGCTGTGCATCCCTGTCCCAGCTGCCCAGGGCAGTGCTGAGTCCCTATGCCTGCAGGGGTTTCAGATCCCTGTGGATGTGGCGCTTGGGGACACAGGGCAGTGCTGGCCTTGGCAGTGCTGGGGGACACTCGGTGACCATAAAGGTCTTTTCCCACCCAAACAGTTCCGTGGTTCTGTCATTCCCCAGGCTGGTCAAAGCAGAACTAAACCTTTTTCCGAGGATGATCTCCCGAGAGCAGAGAGCATCCTCCCCTCCTTCCCTCCTGCAGCGGCGAGACCCGGGCAGGGACACGGCAGGGACACGGCAGGGACACGGCAGGGACACACAGCAGGGACACGGCAGGGACACAGCAGGGACACACAGCAGGGACACAGCAGGGACACGGCAGGGACACGGCAGGGACACACAGCAGGGACACACAGCAGGGACACGGCAGGGACACGGCAGGGACACGGCAGGGACACACGGCAGGGACACGGCAGGGACACGGCAGGGACACAGGGCCACCTAGAGGGGAACGGGGAGGAGGAGGAGAGAAGGAAAAGGAGAAGAAGGGGAGAGATGGAGAAGAGAGAAGGAGCGAAGGAAAGTGAGAGAAGGAGGAGGAGAGAAGGAGGAGGAGAGGAGAAGGGAAAGGAGAGGGCGAAGGAGAAGAGGAGAAGAAGAGAAGGAGAGAAAGAGAGGAGAGAAGGAGAGAAGGAGAGAAGGAGAGAAGGAGAGAAGGAAAAGGACAGAAGGAAAAGCAGAGAAAGAGGAGAGGAGAAGGAGAGAAGGAAAAGGAGAGAAGGAGGAGAGAAGAAAAGGGGAGAAGGAGAATGAGAAGGACAAGCAGAAGGACAAGGAGAGAGGGAGAAGGAGAAGGAGAAGGAGAAGTCAGGAGCTCTCTCAGCCACCCCTGCAGCCCCAGTGGCACCTGCAGCACCCGGAGAGGTTCCAAACCTCTCCTCAACCCCAGCGACAAAAGCAGAGCCAAGTCCAGAGAGAAGCTGCGGCTGGGAGGTTTTTCCACAGGGATTGGTTAACCGGGGGTGGGAATTGTCCCTGGATGTCACCCGGGGACAGCCCTTCCCAGGGAGCGGCTGTGCCCGGGACAGGCTCGGCAGAGCAAAGGGCACAGATAAAAGCTCGTAAAGAGGTGTGAAATCCAAAGTTCAGCTCCGTGTCCATCTCCCTGCGCTCGGGAAAATCCGGAGCTGGGTTCCATCCCTGGAAAAGCCGCTGGGAGTTTCCAGCTGGGGATGATTCCCATGGATGGCAGGGAGGGATGTGCCCTGCTCCAGGCTGAGCTCAGCCCAGCTCCCCTGGCCTGGGGGTTCTTGGTGCTCCCGGCTGGGATTCCTTCCAGAGCCTATCCAGGGGGTGCTGCCCTCCTGCCCTGCAGTTATTCCCTTTTCCAGGTGTCCATCCAGAGGTTTTTCCCTTTTCCAGATATCCATCCAGAGGTTATTCCATTTCCCAGGTGTCCATCCAGAGGTTATTCCTTTTTCCAGGTGTCCAGGCACAGGTTATTCCATTTTCCAGGTGTCCATCCAGCTCAGGATGCAGCTCACCCCCTGCTCCTCACCCCACCCAAGGCATCACCACCCAGCAGAGACAACAAAACACTCAAAATGCAAAAACTCCTCCCGAATTCACCTGGAAAAGTGGATTTCTTGGTAAATTCTGATGCTGCTGCTTGGCTGCAGTGCAATATTCCCATTGCATGATCCTCGTGGGATCTTTGCCTTCCCCAGAGGATCTCAGGCACATCCCAGTGGTGCTTTGAAACCAGGAGGATCAGCAGGGGAAAGGGGAATGGATGATCCTAAACCAAGGATCCCAAACCAAGCCAAACCATTTTTCCATTTTAAATGCAGCCCCAAATTTGTCATGATCCACGGAGCTGCAGCTGTTGGGAGCACAGAGGAACATCAGCCTCACACGGGCTATAAATAGGGAAATATTTGCATAACAAGTTGCAGAATAATGTAATAAATTATGTTTTTCATCTGTCTGACAGTTCTGCCTCAAATCTGCACATTAATCCATTTGAACTTTTCTCCCAAACTCCCCTGGCTGGTTGATTTTTACCCTTCCCAGGGCTCTGCCTGACACTCCACAAGGATGAAATCTCCCTGCCAGCATTATCAACATCCACAATTCTCAATATTCCCCATCCTGCCAGCAGCATCCCCATTTGCTCTGTTATGGCTGTGGCTGACAGAGCTGCAATTTTTGGGTTTTTTGGGCTAAGTGAGCCCAGATGCTGCAGCACAAACAGGGCACAGAGCTGTGGGGGAAATAGGGCTATTTTTAAATGGGGTTTCTGACTCATTGGCAGCCAGTTGGTGATGTCATGGACCTCGAATGTCAGAAAATCCCAATTCTCCAAACCACCAAACTCTTGCTTTGTGTACTGCAGTGAGGGGGAAAGAAAAGAACTGTGGAAATTTGTATTTTTCACATGTGGCTGGAATGGTTCAGCTTATGAAACAACAGCCTGAGGGGTTGTGGGGAGCTTTGTAGGTTTGGGGTGGAAATGACCTCAAAGATTATTTAGTTCCAAGTCTCTCCTTAAGGTGCTGACAAATCATTTTCATTGTCACCTGTTCCCAACAAAACCAGATTTTAAGGGAAAAAGCAGTGGAGGACAGTGAAACCAAGTGTGGTGAGCTGTCCATGCCCAGCCTCCCCTCTGCTGGCCTCCCTGCTCCTGCTCCAGAGCAGGAAGGGATTTCCTGGCCAGGATTTCACACGTTTCAGCCTTTCTGCTCCATTTTTCAGGAGATCACATAAGAAGCTGCAGCTCTCTGGTGCCTCCTGGGCTTCCTCCAGTTCTCCCAGTTCCACCTCAGCTCTGCTCCCTTGGGATCTCCCAAAGACATCCCACATTCCCCATGGTTTTGGCAAAAAAAAAAAAAAAAAAAAAAAGAAGATTTTCCCCTCACTGTGTTGAGGTTCAAGTTCTCCTCCAGGTCTAACTCTCGAGGGGAAAACCTGCTGCCAAAATTCCCTTTTTTAGATTTTTCCTTCCCTGATTTAGACACAGAATCATTTGAAGCAAACCAACATGATGCTCTTTGGGTTTATATTTTATAACCCTTTGGTTTGGGTCAAAGTAAACTCCCAGCAGGAATTCCAGGAGAATTCCCTTCTCTGGGGACAAGGATAAATTTTAGGGAGGCATTTCCAGTGCTCCCAGGAAGTGAGGAATATTTAAAATCAAAGTGTAACTGCTGTGATCCAACAGATTCTCTCCATGACTTTGCATCTGTTATTTCTTCTCCTTCAGAAAAAAAAATGAAATAAAATTTAAAAGTAAATTATTAAAGTGTGTAAATCACCCTCCAACTTGAGACATGCAGAACCCAATTCTTCTTCCATTGAGATAATTTCAGTTTAGGCAAAACTTCTAGATTTTCAAGTTGATCCCAATTTCTTTTGGTCAGTAGGGAAAAATCCAAACTGCAGCCAAAGCAAGATGCAGTGCCTGGGTCAGAGCAGTGCAATTCTCCCTGCAGAAAAGGGAATGAATTGTTCCCATTTTCCCTTCTGAATATCCCAGAAAACAACCTGTGACCATCAGGAACATCCCGGGAGCTGCACAGGGATTTGGAACAACTCTGAGTTTTGTTCCAGTGTCTGGATCTCTCCATCATTTCCAGCAGCATTTTTTCCCTGGGTGAAGCACATTAAAATCCACCAATGACAACATTAAAATATTTGATTCAAACCTCCCAACAGCCCTGAAAGACAATGAGGTTGTGGCAGATTTACAGTGGTGAAGGAAAGGGGAAATAATGTAATTTGTGTTCCTAGAAGAGAGGAGCTGCTGTGGCTCTGGCTCTGCTGGGGATGGAGCTTCTCCATCCTGTTCTCCTCATTTCCAGCAATCCTGCGAGTTTTCCTGGAAAATGGGAGCAGCTGCCAACAAACCCAGGCCTTGGTGGATCCAATCCTTCAGCAGACAATTCTTCCAGGCAATTTTACATAATGCCACCCCAGCTGCTGCTGGCAGTGCCCAGGCCAGGCTGGAATTTTGGGAATTTTGGGATAGGGGAAAGTGTCCTGGGGTGCCACTGGGTGGCTTTAAATCCCAAATTCCAACCCAAACCACCCTGAGATTGCAGGGCTGTCCCTGCCTGAGCTTCCCGAGGGTATTTCCCATGCTCCTGCTCCCTGGAATATTCACTTTTCCAGCGGAGGGAAGCAGTTCCTGATGTTTAAGTTCGCTGGTGTTTGAGTCCATCTCCCGAAGGAAAGCAGGGAGTGCTCGGGATGGAGGATTCTCCTTCCCTCGGCAGCCACGAGATGGCAAAAGAGCTTCGAGCATCAGAAGAACCCAGCAGCTCAGGGCCTGAGAGCTCCAAACCCACGGGAAATCCAACCTGGCTGTGCTTCCCGAATTTCCGTGGGGTCAGGGAGGAGATCCGGGAGCTGGGAATGGCTCAGAGTGCAAGTGGTTTGGGCACTTCCAGGGGTTCAGGGCAGCCACAGCTTCTCTGGGCAGCTGTGCCAGGGTGTCACCTCCTTGTCACCTCCTTCCCAGCCAGGAATTCCTGCCCAGCGTCCCACCCATCCCTGCCCTGTGCCACTGGAAAGCCATTCTCTCCTCCTGGCTCTGCAGGCCTTCCGTGTGTTCAAGGAGCTCTCAGCAAATGTGAAATTCATCCCCATTTCTGCTCCTCACCATCAAACCCCTAAGTCCCTTCAAACCCCAAACTCCCATCAAACCCCAAACTCCCATCAGACCCCAAACTCCCATCAAACCCCAAACTCCCATCAGACCCCAAACTCCCATCAGACCCCAAACTCCCATCAAACCCCAAACTCCCATCAGACCCCAAACTCCCCTCTCCCCTGGGAGATCCCAGTGCTGATCCCACACCTCCTGCCCTTCCCATCCCGGGGTTTTGGGATCTCCCCAGGTGAAAACCACATCCCCATTCATTTCCCTGCTTTCACCATCATTCCTTTAACAGCCTTTCCCGAGGATGATGTGCAACAAGCTGCTGACAAACTCCCACCAGCACAAGGTTGGCACTAATTAAAACCGGAGTTGGTGTAATTAATGAAGGTGTGAACTCTCCTGGCGCTCTCAGGAAGGTGAGGAGTGTTTTACCCCAAACCACGCTGGATTTCCAACATCTCTCGCAGAAATAATGGCATTTAGAGCTTTCATTTCCCGAGGAAAACCCATCTGAGCTCAAAGCTCCTCCTCGCTGCAGTCCTGAGCACACATTGCTGCTGCTGCTCTTCCGGCAGCACATTTTTGCTCTCTCTGCTCTCCCATCCCCTGCCAGGAGTTTGAGCAGCTTTGGGCAGCCCAGCCTGGTTTTGGGAGCTGTTTGTGATTGAAAACAACCCCAAAACTCCCCCCGGGTTTGAACCCTCAGCCTGCACTGCCTGCGATCCCTCTGTGCTCCCAGGAATCCCCAAAATCCCCCAAATCCCCCAAAACCCCCCAAATCCCGGGATCTGCTGCCGCCAGGTGGCTCCGGGATGTTCCCATCCCCAGCACCAGCGAATGGCTTTTTCCCCAAAATCCAGAAAGTTGTGATTTCCTCTGCGGTTCAGATGAACGAGTGGGGGAAGCAGATAACCCCTGAGGCACCCAGGATGGAGATCCAGAATTCCCGAGCTGCTGAGCACAAGGAGAGACACCCAGAGGGTGCTGGAATTGCAGCAGGAAACAATCCCAGAGACATCTCACCAAGGGTTCTGTTCAGGGACACAGCCAAGGAATTAACCTGAGCATTTGAACCCTCTTTTGCCTTGGCAGAGGGAAAAACACAATTTTTCGAGAGGGTTTTGACTCAGGGCTTGCTGTCCTTGAAATCCAATGGAATAACCCATCCTGCTGGATGCTGAAAAGCAATGGGATTCAGAGGGAAAAGGACTTTTTAAACTGTTAGCACCTAAGGAATAAGGAGGAAAACTCCTCTGAAACACGAGGCAGTAGCCTGGATTGGCAAATTCCCTCATTTTTTTCCCACTTGCTGAGCCACAGGAGACTCCAGGAGGAAAATTGAAGAACATTTATCACATCCTGAGCTGGAGGGAGGAGCTTCTGGCCACTGCAGAATTGATTCATTAACACAGGCTCTTGGATAACTTGCACTGCAGATAACAATCAATGAAGCTGATCTAAAGCCCCAAACAATTTAAATATTAACATTATTAAGAGCTGAATAGTGGCAGAAAGAAAAAGGTGCACAAAACTCCCCAAACGCAAGGGGAGTGATTTCCCCAAGGAATCTCTGTCTGTTCATTGCTGCCATGAAAAGCAAAAACAAAAATTATTTTAATATCCCACCCTTCCCTCCTCCTCCAAGGAAAATCAAATACTGTTTAAAATCATTCATTAAGCCAAGCAGAGCCAAGGGAAGACATATTTTTGCCATGAGGTCGAGTTTTGTGAGATCCAAATTGGTATTTTTGCAGGAGATTTGGCCTGGCTTTCAGTGACTGCACAAGCATGGGAAATAAATGAAGAAAAGAGAAGTTCTGGGGTGACTTTAGAGCTCTTTCCAGTCTTTGGAGGGAATTTAAAAAGGGGGAGAACAACTTTCCTTTTGTGTGTGGCATTGCTGTTGAAATATTTTTGGAAATGAGCTTTGGAATCAGCAGGGATTTTATGGAGGCTCTGCCTGTCTGCTCCTCACCACTCCTGCTCTGTAAAAATCACGGATTTGGGGCAGATTGAAGTGCAAAGAAAACATTTTGGGCCAACTCTGTTTGATCCCTAAAAAGCCTGGAATCACCCCTGGCTGAGTCCCAAAATCCCTGGGATCTCCTTGCTGTCCCTCATCCCTAAGGAATTCCCAGGGAAAGGCAGAAGCCTTTGCTTTGAGCAAAATTGAAAGCTGAGTCCAAAAAAAGAAAAAATTCCATCACAGATCTCCATTTCCCTCTGGAACTGGTGAGGAAAGCTCTGGAAGTTTCACCTGAGCACCAAAACCACCCGAGGCCAAGCAGCTTTGGGGACAAACTGGAGCTATTTGGGGTTTGCACTGAATCTCATTCCCCACCTGAGCAAAAATCCTACACTGAAATCCCATTTCCAGCAGTGGGAATTAGGATTTAGCTCCAGCAGGGCCAAGATGTTCTCCTCAACCTCCCAACCAAAATTTGATTTTCCTTGGAGGAGGAGGGAAGGGAGGAATATTAAAATAATTTTTGTTTTTGCTTTTCTCAGCAGCAATGAACAGAGAGAAATTCCTTGGGGAAACCATTCCCCTTGGGTTTGGGGAGTTTTGTGCACCTTTTTCTTTCTGCCACTATTCAGCTCTTAATAATGTTAATATTTAAATTGTTTAGGGCTTTAGATCAGCTTCATTGATTGTTATCTGCAGTGCAAGTTATCCAAGAGCCTAATTAATAAATTCTGCAGTGGCCAGAAGGTCCTCCCTGCAGCTCAGGATGTCATAAAGGCTCTTGAAGAGATGTCCCTTTGCAAGGGCTGGGAAATTGTGGTCCCAAAGCAAACTGCCAGCAGGGCAGGATTGCCACAGTCCAGAGGGGAGCAAAGGCAGCTGAACCAGGACAGGGAATTTGACTCCATTTGCTCCTTTGGGAAGTTCATTCCCCAAGAACATTTCCCTGCTGCTCTCACAGAGAAATGCAGCAGAAAGTGACCCAGGGGTTTGTTTTTCTCCCACTGAATTCCCCCAGTGCTGCTCATTAATCTAACAAACAGCCCTGAAATGGGGAATTAAATAAATGACATCTTTCTCCTGCCCAAAATAAATGTCATTGATTAGGGCAAATGAAAATCTCACTCTGCCCAATGATGACAAATTCTCTGGCTGTGCTCCTGCCAGGCCAAGGAACTGTTCCTTTTGGGAACAAGAGCTGCTGGCAGGAGCTGGGGAGGGAATATTGCCAAAGGTCTGTGTAGGAAATGAAATAATTGGGAATATTCACTAGCAGGAGAAAGAAAAGAATTGCTCTCTTTGGTGCACCAAAGAGCCTCAAAGCTCCTGGAGTCAGGCTGGGGTTCTGATGTGGAGCAGAAATTTTGTTGGGATTTTGCCCCTGGAGGAGATCTTTGAGGAGAAGCAGAGTCCTTGCCAATCCCAGGAAACCCCACAATATAAATTAAATATAAATAAAAATAAAATTAAAAATAAAAATAAATATCAATATCAATATATATAAATATTAATATAAAAATATATAAAAATATTTATAAATATTTATAAATATTTATAAATAGCTAAACCAGGGGCTGTGGAGGATTTCTCACCCAGATCCTGCTGATTTGAAGGAGTTCTGCTCAGAGGAGCTGTGCTGCTTTTGTCCCACAGGAGGAACTTCCTCCTTTCCCAGCAGAGGATCCCTGGGACTGTTTTCCCCACAGCAAAAATAAAAGTTGCAAGAAACATGAACATGAAAAATATATTTTGTGTTTGTTCCCTTGACATCCAGCCAGGTTTCTGGAGTGGCTGTGCTGGGCTGGGCTGGAGAACCCTGGGGTGTCAGGGAGGAAATTCAGCATTTCCCAAATCCCTGTTTTGTCTCAGTTTTAGGATCCCTCCAGCATGCTGGGTCTCATTCCCCACTGCAACTTCTGCTTTCAAAACTCCACTTCTTGTTCATCACAATGAACTCAACATTCACATTTGTGGGTTCAGCAGGTTTTAGAGTGGTTTGGAAAGCCTGGATAATTCTTAAAGTTGATTTAAGAATAATGAAGGTGTTGGTTTTATTTCTTGAAAACATTTCAAATTATATTTAAATATTAATATTTATTGATTACTAATACTAATTTTTAGTGTTACCTGCTGGGTGCAGACTCTTTCAAACACACTGTAAAACCATTTCCCTACATTGAGTGATGTTGGTTTTTCCCCCATTTCTGCTCTGTCTGTTTGCTGCATTTTCCACCAATGGATTTGAAATAATCCCCTGAAGAAACCAGAACACCCAAGGCTCTATAAACTCTCTAAGCTCTGATTTCATACTTAATTAGCCAAATTACACTAAAATTACCCAACTTCATTCTGTTCCACTGGCTGCTCTCTGCCCACAATAATCACATTAAGCTCTTCATTTGGCCATGGCCAAGATCTCCTCACTCCTTTAATTTCCCCCTCCTTGTTTCCTAATTCCCAGGGAAGAGCCAGGGATGATGCACAACTTCCCAATTTGTTTTACAGCTCCTAATGAAAATGAAGTTGTTTGGAAAAGCTCTGCAGACACTGAGGATTGCCCTGGGAGGGGAGAGGATCATCTGCTGTGGTGGAAATGAGGGCAGAAAGAAAGGCCAAAGAATAAAAAAAGAATAAAACCAAGAATAAAAAAATCTGGATTAATTTGTCTCAAAAACCCCAAAACCCAACAAAAGCAGAGGGCAGTAAACAAAAAAAAAAACTTAAACAAAAAAATAAAACTGCCTTAAAACTCATCCCAGTGCTGCTGACCAGGACTGACACCAGGAGAGCCCAGAAAAGTTAAAAGTGAAATTATCTCTGCCCTAAAGGACTTTCTGAAGTGCATTCTGCTGGGGAGCAGCAGAATGCCAGGAGATAATGGAGTGTAAATCCTCAGGATCAAAGGGATCCTTCCCTGTCCAGCTGGAATTAGCCAGGAGCAGCTCCAGCCCAGCCTCTCCTGTCAGCATCATTCTCCCTGGATGGAAAAGGACAGGGAAAATTCCTGTTTGCCAGGAGGAACAGCAGGGATCTTCCTCATCCCAGCTCGGGAGTTGGGATTTGAACACTCACAGCCAGCATGGAAAGCAAATCTGAACATTTTCTGGCAGAGAAAACACAGAAATCTCCAGCTGCTTCCTCAGCTGATCACGAGGGAAATGTTCATTTTCTCCCTGCTCCTTGGAATTGTTGAGGAAGTCAATCCATGGCTTCCCAAGGTGATCCATGGCTTCCCAAAATGATCCATGGCTTCCCAAAGGGATCCATGATGTGATGGACAAATATCCAAGCCCTGTGGAGCTCTGAGACAGAGCAGCTTTGTCACCAGGCTCTGCAGGAATCAGAGATGGTTTGCCATGGATATCTTGTATTTTTAAACAACTCAGACTTTCTATCCATGGGGTGTTTGCCTGGCAGGTAAATTCCACTTTTTCTAACCAGAAAAAAAACCTCTCCTGGCAGAAACTGTTCAAAAGTCTCTCTTTGTCCAAGACTTTTGGATATTAATGGCCAGGCTGGAGGAGCAGCTCCACATTTCCCACCAGCCTGGTGTGCTCCAGCAATTGCTGACAAGTCTGCTGATAAAATGAACAGAAACGTGGAGCAAATCCTACCTGGAAGGTTGCCCTGGATTCTTATCCTGGGGAGAAACACAGCAGCATCACCCAGGAGAGCCAGGAGTGGTTATTCCCATGGTTTGGTATTCCCTTTCCCTTTCCCTTTCCCTTTCCCTTTCCCTTTCCCTTCCCTTCCCAGTTCTCCTCTGCTCTGACTCTTCAGGAATTCCCAGATTCCTCTCAGAGTTTCCAGCTCAGCCTGGAGAAGAAGGATCCAAACCAATCCCAGCTGAGCTCTGCTGCTGCCCTGAGCCACCTGTGACTGCTCAGGGCTGAGGGGAACCTCGAGATAAGGGAATGAAGCCATAAATTCCATCCCAAAGGATTTGCCCACCCGGAGCTGCTGGGGAGGAGGAGCATTCCTGCTCAGGATTGGGAAATGCTGGATTTATGGCTCCCTGTGCAATCCCACGGCTTGGCTGCTGAGGAAAGCCTTTCCTTAGGACCTGAGATGTGTCAGCAGAGCCCAACTCTGAGTTTAAATTAACTTTGCTCCAATATCTCATCCATTTTACGCCAACTATATTTGGGGGAAATATCCCAGTCTCAAATTATGACTCATGTGGACTTATTTTAGAGCAAATCTCCAATTTCTGCCACTGATTCCTGCTGTGCCATAATTTGGCCTTTTAATTTCTATTTATTCTGCCCTCCCAGGCTGGTTTCCCTGGGTCTGACCCCTCAAACCCCAGCACTCAGGACACACAGGAGGTTTTCCAGCCGGGATGAGGGTGGTTTATACATCCCATGGGGCTTTTCCTGCTCCCTCCTGCTCTCTGAGCAGCCTGGACTCCTCCTGGGAGTTCCTGGAGTGATGCAGCTCCACCAGCAGCTCCCAGTGCCACGGGAGAGGAGGGAATGACATTCCACAGGGACAGGGCAGCAGCTCTGTGTGGAGCCACATTACAAATCCAGGGATTCCCTTTCCTTCTCCTCCTTGTCCAGCAATATTCCCAATGCCCTGGCACAGGT
The DNA here is from genome assembly GCF_008360975.1 of Lichenostomus cassidix. Lineage (NCBI taxonomy): Eukaryota > Metazoa > Chordata > Aves > Passeriformes > Meliphagidae > Lichenostomus > Lichenostomus cassidix. Next base: position 1,637,998 of record NC_139489.1, read on the forward strand.
ATTTTCCAAGGCAGAACAGCTGCCCAAATGCATGGAAAAGCAGGCTGGGAGCAGAGGTGGAGCAGCAAAGGTTTGGATGTGGATTTGTGGGAAAATCATCCCAGCAGGAACCTGGAATTCAGCATTAAAGCCATTCCCTGTGTCCTGTCCCTCCATCCTTGTCCCCAGTCCCTCTCCAGCTCTCCATCATACACTGAGGGGATTGGGAATCCTTGTTATCCTTGCTCCTGCTAGTGGCTGCTCCAAAATATTATGTTTTTTTTTTTTTTAAAACAGGGAAATAACTCACCGAACCCACTGGATTTTAAAGATATCACCCAAAACTTTTTTTTATCATGGAAATAACACACCAAACCATTGGATTTTACTGATATCACCTGGGATTTTTTTAAACCATGGAAATACCCACCAAACCCATTGGATTTCACAGATATTTCCAGCAGATGCAGATCCTGCTCCCAGCACCACTCGAGCTTTACAAACCCACGTGTTCCTTTTAAATCCAACAGAGATTTCTGCTTTTAAATTCCTCAGAAGAGCAAAAAAATAACCCAAATTCTCCCTACAGCTGGAGGCTGCAGCCCTGGAGAATATTCCTTTGTGCCTCAAGGTCACAACTCATTTCCCCAGAGTTTCTGTTCCCTCTGCAGGACCAGATAAACCACAGGATTTAGGGTAAAACCACAGGATTTAGGGCAAAAATCAGCAAATTAAGGCTCAGAACCAGCTCAGCACCATTCCCAAAGATGCTGCACTGTTAAATGGGAAATAAAGGACACCACAGATGCTTCCAATAATTCCAGTTTCCAGCCAATTTTCCCTCCTTTGTCTCACAGAGCTTTTGATGTGCAATCCCAGTGTTGTGTCTCTCTCTGGTTTTAATAATTTTCTATTACCTCAGCAATACAAACTGCCCTGGACTGTAATCTGGGGGAGATCAAACAGGAGAAATCCAGTGGGCTGGAGAGTTGACCCACTTGGGGCAAAATCCCCTCTCCTCCTGTAAAAAATAACCCACAGCAGGGTCAAAATTGCTGTTGGATTCCACAGACATCACCTCTCAGAGGCTCCAGGCCCATGGAAAGGGCATTTTCCTGGTTTTTCCATGGATGTTCTGCAGCAGAAGCAGCTGCTCCTCCCACAGCACCATGGATTCCTAAAGAAACTCTGGTTAAAATATCGGAACACACGAGGAAGATGCTGTCATTTTTTTGCCTGCAGATAAAAAATGTGATTTTTTTTTTCATCTAGAGAAGTAGTTTTGGAAAAAAAATTGTACTTTTTGTACCAAAAATGTTCTTTAGAGCAGCTGTGTTCAAGTGTCTCTTTCTGCTGGCTCAGGACTCTGCTTTGTAACTCACTGCTCACATCAGAACCACCTGGGAGGTTGGGCTGCACCATCAAATCCCTCAAATCAAATCGGATTTTGGGAAGGAATTGTTGGAATTGGCCCTGGGATGGATTCCCAGAGAAGCTGTGGATCCCTGGAATGTCCAAGGCCAGGCTGGAGCAGCCTGGGATGGTGGGAAGTGTCCCTGGCATGGGATGAGATTGGATTTCAGGTCCTCCCAACCCAAACCATCCCCTCTGGATGCTCAACCCCTTTGGGAGGAGGCACAGCAAGGCTCAGACACCCCGAGGAGGCTAAATCATGCCTAAAATCCTGCCAAAAATCCAGCCAAAAATCCAAATTCCTCCTGATGAATGGATGTGCAGCAACGAGAGCCAACGGCTGTGGAAGGTAAACACACATTCCAGAGCTCTGCACCCAGCATGTGTTTACTGAACCATCATGCTTCTCCTCCTGGCAGGAAGGTTTGAGTTTCAGGGATGTCTGAGCTCTGCTGCTGAACAAGGACAGGGAATTGAGGATTTCCAAGCCTTCCTGGAAATCATTTTTGCTGCAAAGTGAGGCACAGATTGCCTCCTGACCATTCCTGATGCTCTGAATCAACTCCTGCTGGTAAATCCTGAGTTTTCCAGCCTCCATTTCTGCAGCTCTGGGCTTCCCCTCTCAGTGCAGAGAATGCAGAATTCCAGCTTAATCAGCCCTCTGTGGGAATGAAGGATCCAAATCCCCATTTCAGAGCCTGCACTGCAGCCTTTCCACCAGCAAATGTTTATTCTCTTTCACAGCAGCACCACCTGCCTGGAGGGGATGAGATTGTCCAGATTGAAGGCTCAGCAAACAGTGTTTATCCAGTTTGATTCCCAATCTCCCAGAGTTTCTCCATCCAGCCAAGATTGCTGCATTTCCAGCAGCCTTGGCTGGGCTCTGTCCTTGCAGGATGAAGGGATGATGATTTAATATCCGAAATATTCCCTCTCCCTTTGGTTGCCACAAAACCAGCTTTCATCCTATGTCTGCATTCCCACCTGAGCAGTGATTCCTTAATTTCTGCCAACGTTTCTTTTCCACATTATCTAATTTTTTCTTTTTAGATTTTTCCCTCTCATCTCTCCCTGAGGAATTTGTTCTGCTTTACCTCCCTGTGCATCAGGTGTGAGCCAGACTGTGATTTCAGCCTCAGAATTCCCAAATTTTCCCTGCTGAGAGGGAGAGGTTTTCCCAAAGGTTTCCAGGTGTGTTGTTCATATCTAAAAATGCTTTAACCTCGAGGAGACCCAGCTTGGAAATAAAGGAGAAACCTCAAACCGAGCCGTGAGTGGTTTGAAGGTAAAACCACAACGAGTGTGAGGAACTATTTTATGATCCCACAGCTGCTCCTGAAGGATTAGGTTATTCCTAATTCCTGATTTTTATCCAAGGATAAAAATGCCCAGCTCAGCTGGCCTGGAGTCTGAATCCATTCCGTGTCCTTCAGTCATTTCAAGACGGAGGAAATGTCGATGTGTTTATGGCAAAACAAGGTTTTAATAAACAGCAGCATAAAATAATCAGTGTTTAATATCACCTCTGGCACGTGAAATACAAAAATGCACTTATCTCAATTATAAAATAGCCTTTGTTGTTACATTTTTTTTTTTCCATGCTCGCCTAATTGAAATGCCCGTAATTAATAACTCGATCATCAAGTAATACAGTGATTAAACGCATGCAGTGAAAACAAAAAGAAAGATATTTGTATAAGGTAGTGGCTGAGTATCACCATAATATATTTCAGGAACATCTACATCAGGGGAAAAATCAAAAGAAACAGCCCAAGGTATAAAATGCAGAGATGTATTTTCACTTCTGCTGTACAAAAAAAAAAACCATCATCACACTTTTGTGCAAAAAAGATAAAAATAAAGTCCTATTATACAACATTGTCAACTGAGCAAAAGATTGTTTTCTTGGACAATAAAAATAGTATTCAGTACAAAAAAAAAGAGTCTGTGGAAAAATGTACCTTACACAGCACGTGTGTAACTCATTAAAGTGGTTTCAAATGAAGCATCTTGGTTGGTTCTACCTGAATGGGGTTTTTAATGACACGAATGGTGCATTTCTAAGTGGAAAATCAGCGCTAATTCACATTATTAGACACAATTGCTATCGATGGATTTGCTGCCTGATGGAATGTGAGTCTCCCTTTTTTCCAGGGTTACTGGAGTCAGAGTCACTGAAATGACACAATAAATATTCCTGGGAAAAACTGATTGTCATCTATAAAATTGTGGTTTGGAGCTTTTCCATTACACAGTTGCATAGCAACAAAAGGATAGAAAATTCCTGCTTGAGCGACTCGATCACGAAACGTTTTATCTTTGAAGAAGTAGATTCAGGTTCTGAAATTAAAGCCCTTTAATTTCATTTCCTTTAAGGCAATTCCTTTAAACTCCAGCTGTCCTCAGCAGCCAGCAGCAGATGAGGTTTGTAGACTGCAAGTTAATAACTTGAGCGTTTGTGCTGTCACAATAAACGACATTTTTTGGTCTGAATCTGAGCTCAGACTCGCAACTAAACCAAAGACCAAAATCCCACCTGAAGTAATTTATTCAGCTCTCAGATCACATAATTGAAACACAATCCAAGACTGCAACATTTACAAATATTCTTCCCTATCGGCACTGAAATTGCACACCCAGATCTCCGAATCTTTGCATCTCCCAAAAAAAGAGACAAATATTAAAAGATGGTTTTTCGGTATTAAAAAAAAAGCTCCTGTGCTTTAAACCACGCCGGAGGTTTAGAAAGCTGTGAAAAAACATTGGATAAAATGTTTTTATTTAAAAAAAAAATCCCAAATTCCCTCTTCCCCTCTTTGAATTGTCGGTGGCACTTGGAGAAACGTGGCCAAGGCTGAGGATTCTCATCACGAGGATCTGTCTGGTTGCTCCTGCCCACCCTGGCGAGCAGTGAAACTTCACAGAAGACACTTTGCTGCAATGTCTGTCCGACAGCCAGAAGGATCTTCAATAAAATATCCCAATAGAAAAATCTTTCCCACCTCTTCCCGCTCCGCGTCGCCAAGAGTTCTATTTACAAAGGCCTCGCGTATTTACAACTCCGCCGAGATCACCGAGTCGTTGGGTCCGTGCAGGCTGGAGTCTCCCAACAGGGAGGACTGCTTGGAGTCAATTTTGTAGGGTTTCTGAGTTTTGTTGCCGAACACCGCCATCCCCATGCCCGCCGGGTGGCTGGGAATGGCCATGTGGGACAGCAGGGGGATGTTGGCCTCCTGGTTGGACCCCGACGAGGGCAGGCTGGTGACGTGGCCCGTGCTGGTGGAGCCGCTGGCGCTGCTGGGGGAGCGGCTCTTGGGAGGGGGACAGTGCTGGATGACCCTGGGGGGACCCTGCGGGGGGTAGTGGGGCGCGGGGAAGGCGGCGTATCCCGGCGGGATGGGGTAGCCGTTGATGGGGATGTAGCGCTGGCCCTGCGGCAGGGGAGGCCCCATGAAGCCCGCGATCTGCCCCTGGGCGGGGAACATGTAGTTGGGGTACCTGGGGTTGCTGAGGTTGCTGACCGGGCTGGCGCTCAGCGACGTGGTCTGCGTGGTGGCGTTGCCGCCGGACGGCGTGGTGGAGCTGGTGTGGCTGGACAGCCCTTCCCAGGAGCGCAGCCGGGCGTGGATCTCCTTGAAGCGCGGCCGGCGGGACGGCAGGTCGTGCCAGCACTCCGTCATCAGGCCGTACATCCTGGGGGGACAGTCCTCGGAGCAGGGCAGCAGCTGCCGCTTGCGGATCATCTCGATCACCTCCTGGTTGCTGAAGCCGTAGTAGGGCTGCAGGCCGAAGCTGAAGATTTCCCACAGAACCACCCCGAAGGACCAGATGTCGGAGTCGGAGGAGAACTTGCCGTACATGATGGCCTCGGGGGGCATCCAGCGGATGGGCAGCAGCGACTTGTTCTGCACGCGGTAATAGTCGGCCGAGTAGATCTCCCGGGAGAGCCCCAGGTCAGAGATCTTCACGTGCAGCTGCTCCCCGATCAGCACGTTGCGGGCAGCCAGGTCCTTGTGCACGAAGAAGTGCCCGGCCAGGTACTCCATGCCGGCGGCGATCTGCACGGCGATGTGCAGGAAATCCCCGTGGTCCAGGCTGGATTTCACCGTGCCGTCCTCGTCGCTGCTGCAGCCCACGTCGGAGTGCGGCGAGCGCATCACCAGGAACTCGTGCAGGTCGCCCTGGTTGGTGAACTCGAACAGGAGGCACACGGGCTGCTCCTGCGTCACGGCGCCCAGCAGGCACACGATGTTGGGGTGCTGCAGCTCGGCCATCAGCGACGCTTCCTGCTGGAATTCCGCCCACTGCTGCGGGTTGTTGAAGTCCTTGAGGGTCTTGATGGCCACGAGCTGCGCGTGGTCCATGCCCGGGAGGTAGAGGTGGCCCTTGTAGATCTTGCCGAAGGCGCACTCCCCCAGCTCCTCCATGAAGCGCACGGCGGAGAGGGGAAGCTCCTTGGCTTTACTCTGTGAAAAAAAGAGCAAGGAAAGGTCAGGATTGAAAATGGTGTTTTTAGAGTGAAATGTCTGTGTGGGATGGGTGGGAGCAAAGCAGACCAACACAGGAGCAATGATCCCACTGGTGCCAGGATTGCCCACTGGCCCGAGGGACACCAGGATCCCAAAGGGACACACCAGGATCCCAAAGGGACAAAGTCCCTCACCCTGCTGCACCACGCTCCAAAAAGTCACTTAGACTTGCTTGCCATCCTCTCCACAAGGTCAGGTACAACAAGTATTGGATCCAATATATGCAGGACCCATCAGCGTATTGGCATTTGGCCTTGGGCATTTCTGTAGTTCCAATCAAATGTGACTAATTTCAGGAATTGAGGCAATTCCTGTGCTTTAAGAGGTCCAGGCTGAAGTGTTTTCTGGGCCAGGGCCTGGAGTTTTAGCAGGGAAAAAATTATTTTGTTTTAAAAACCATGTCCTTGTAGCCAATTCTCCTCTGACTTTGCTGTTAACCCTTCCAGGCACAGCAGAGCCAGAAAGGTTCCCACTGTTTCTGTTCCCTCCTGAAACTCTGTGGCCAAAGGAGAAAGGCAAACCTTTTAAACATTTATGGCCCTTTGGTGTGCAGATATTCACTCCTGGGCCATAAAGAACCTGCATTATTCCCCACTTCCACTTGTGCTTGTAACACCCAAACCCACTCATTTAGGGCCCCCAGTAAAGCCACAGGTAGTAATTTAAGGTTAATGAGTTTGGGATCTAGGATCTGTAAATTAGTGTAAACATTGGCATTTGCATTCCTGAAATCGTGCAGGGGCAGCTTTCCAGTGGCAATGGGGGAAAAGAACTGACATTTCAAATAATCATGGAAAAAAAGCCATTTTACCATGAATTAATTCTAATTGCATTGATCACTTATGACTTTTAGACAAACACTGCATTAATAATCATAATCATGATAATGATAATAATAATAATAAAGCCATTTAAGCAGGCAGCCCAGTAGACTGCACAGTGATGGCAGGAAATTAGCTATATTGTTGAGGAACAGATGGTTTATATTACCCAAATCCTTTAGGCTAAAACTTGTTTAGGTCTGGCATATTGTAAATTATATTTTAGTAATGAAAGTGAAATGACCTCAGTCTGACCTGAGCCTGGGTCTGTCTGTTTGAACCAACAGAGTGGAAAACTGGGGAAGAAAATGAAGTCATAAAGTTTTGGCAGGAAGGGCTCATTTGGAGGGAAGCAGTTGTAAATCTGCTCAGCTTTTGTTTGACAAGTATTTGTCACACAGGAGTGTCCAAAATGTAGGCAAGTGTAAAATACACAAGAGGCAGCAGGGCAGGGGAAGAGAGAAACCCAACCCTTCCACCTCTTCCTCAGCCCCATGACAAGATGGCCTTAATTTATTATGTTTTTGAAGGTAATTAAAATCCCTCAAAGTGGAAGAAATGCTAACATTCCTATTTATCCAAGCAAACAGCCTCCTCAGTGGGAGCTTGGAGCTGAACTGGGTTTTTACCCAAAGCTGACATCAGTGCTGGCTACGGGATTTAAAAATAGGATTCCACTTCCTTTCCTTGGAAATGTTGTTTGAAAGGCAATCAAAACATCGGAGACAGTGGGAAAATCCAGAATTAGCATAAATGAAATGAAAATATTCTTGGAGCACGTGACTGTGTGTGAGAGAGAGAGAGAGAATGGTCAATATTTGCAAACATTTCCAGGCATTTCTGCTTTTCTGTGATGTGTGTGCCAGCAGGAAAGGTGGGAATTGCAATCTCCGTAAAAGGATGTTGACATTCCCGTTATCTTCAGATTGCACCCAAAATTCCAAACAGAACAGGGAGCAAGAAGCAACCCCAAATTTAACAAAATATTCCAGGAGGTTGGGTGCAAGCTGCAGTTTGGGCACTGATTCTGTTAAATGTTTTTTGTACTGCTACCAACATTTTGGTATAAAGCTGCTCCAGGCTGCACATGGGAGCTGAAATTGGGAAGTTTAAAGGAAAATGAAGATCAATTCACCAGGCCAGTGTGTGTGGGGCTGAGAGGCAGATTTTTCTCTCTGAGATGCTTCGAAAGAACAAAGCCCATCAAATTCTGAGAGAACAAAGCCCATCAAGCTCCTGCAGAGCCATAAAATCCCCTGAGCTGGAAGGAGCCCACAAGGATCAGGAGCCCTGGCATGGTGTGAAACACAAGGGAAATGCTTTTCCAGGGCATTGCTGTGCCTGGGGATGGCAGGGTGATCCTTCCAGCCCTGCCTGGGTGACACAGCCAGGCTGCACATCCCACCAGGAAATCAGGAGCATGAGGTTGATCCCATTTCAATCGAAATTATTTTTTAAAAAGTCTTCCTGGGGCTGTGGTGAAATCAAGCAGCAGCAGCAGGAGCTGGGCTGGGCAGAGCTGCAGGCGGAGCTTTGGGGCTGTTTTGGTCATTTCTCCTTTGAGCTGAAAGGATGAGCCTGAGAAACCAAGGAGCAAATCATTCCAAAAGTGATTTCAGCTAAAAGAAAGGTGAGAGATGAACAGAGCAGAGCTGGGAAAAAAACTTTTCTGAGGAAATCTTCACCTGCATTACTCTCTCACTTAAATGAGGTGTTTTAGAGATGCTTCAGAAAGGGGTTTCTTGCTTTATCACACAAAAACTCCAAGATTTCTCCAGGGAGATGGACACACAGGAATTATTTATGTTTATATAATAATATATATAGTAAATAATATATAATATATAATATATAATACATAATATATAATATATAATATATAATATATAATATATAATATATAATATAATATATAAATATAATACATATATAATATATAATATATTATATTTTATATAATATATAATATATAATATATAATATATTATATATTATATATTATATATTATATATAATATATTATATATAATAATATGTAATATGTAATATATGTTATGTTATGTTATGTTATATGTTATATATAATATATTATATGTAATATTACACAATTATATATCATTTATATTATATATTTATTTATTTTTTGTTTATATATTATATATTTATTTATATTTATATAAATATAGTATATATTTATATAATGTATTTTATATTTTGTCTATTATATAATTATATATAATAGATTCTTTACAATAAAGTATATTTTATATTATTATTATTATATACAATGTGTCCCTTGCTGCTGCTGAGAAAATCCCCCACAAAAATCACACAAATGACAGGCTGGAAACCACGTGACCATCTCAGTGCTGAGCTGTTTGGATCATTTCCCTCCTGCCCAGGGGTGTGGCAGCAGCCCTGAGGGATTACCTTTGGTTTGTAGGCGTTGAGCATCGACATCTCCACGTTCTGCCCCCGCACGTGCTTGGGCTGCCTCTGCACCGGCGGGGATGAGGATTTCTGGTTGTTGCGGCAGATGCAGATGAAGAAGAAGAGCAAGGCTATGGCCAGGGGGATGGTGACACTCGGCACCAGGATGTACAGGATTTCCATTTTGTTCTTTTCCTTGGAATCCTTGTAATCTGGTTCGGGGGAAAAAAAAATCCAAACCAGCAATGAATAAAGCATCCCACGGAGTCAAACACAGCCCTGGGTCAGCTAGAAGTGTTAAAAGGAATAAAATATCCAGTTTATCTGAAATCCACCTTGGATGCCGTTTTATTTAATTAATATTAAAAGAGAAAATTATTTGGTGGGAGTACATCTCTGTAAGGACACACAGGAAGAGTTCCTATAAGCTCAAACCTACTGCTGGTCAGGAGCAGTGGAATGCTGTGAGGTGGTCAGTGCTTGGGGTGGAATGAAGTCATGGCCTGACAGATCCACAGAAAAGTGAATTTCCAAAATGCCTTGTGGAACAAGCTTGTGGGAGGTTCTCCTTCCCATGGTTTTTTAGGTCTCTTCCACCTGAGGCCATTCTGTGATTTCAAGAAAAGCTCTGGTGGGAGTAAGAACTCCTTATTTTGTGCCTTGGTTTAAGGCAATTTACAGGAGAACACTCTGGAATGAGCTGCTTCCCTTCCAAGGTTCAACAGATCCCTTTGCACCAGTAAGGAATGGATAGAAAGAGATGGAAGTGAAAAAAGTATAGTTTACTATCAGCAGAGCAGCAGCAGGGTGAGGAGCAGGGAGGGAAAGGATGGATCTGGCAGAGGCTGGGAAGGACACTGATGTGACACAATCCAAACTCGCCCTGCAATCTTTGCTCCTCCCAGGGCTCTTCCCAATTTTAGCCACACCATCCCCTTTTTGCCCAGGATGTCCAACACTCCATCCCTCTGGCTGGCTCTGGGAAGAGCAGCAGGAAGGGGAGAGGTTTTGGAGGAGCTCAAGCAGCTCTGCCGGCGGTGACAAGGACAGATGTGCCATCTGACAGACACTCCGGGCACAGGGACACTGCCACCTCCCTGCTCTGCCCTGTGCCGGCAGCATTCCCAAGGTTTAGAGTGGAATTACACCGGATTAACACACTCACTGCAGGAGGAGCCCAGGACTCGCTGGCTGTTCCTGCGGGAATTGGGAATGCCCGAGGCAGCCCTGGGCAGCCTGGGAGAATGGGGAATGTTTTATGGTCCTGCAGGGTCACCCTGCTCTGTCTGGCTGTGCTCTCCAGGCTGGATTTGTCCAAGTGCTCAGCGGCCCACCCAGATCTCTTTGATGCACTTCATTAAACACGAACTTGATCTGAAGCTTGGGCTCGACTCAGATTGCGACAGAGGCAAAGTTCAAATGGTTCTGGATGTCACTTTGCATAACCCCTCTCCTCTGCTCCCCCCACAGATCATTCCTTCCACACTAACTTGTGCCAGCTGCTTTTTAGCTGAGAGGAAAGGGAGCCCAAATATTCCTGCAGCCTTTGGGAAACAGGAGAGGACTAAAGCACCATCCCCAGGAGGTTTTCCCTGTGCCCAGGGAGGCAGGGATTCACACTCTGCCATTCCCTCTCCTCCCAAACCTTCCTAGGCTGGGCTTTGCTGAGCCTAATGCTCAGATTATCCTGTGTTTCACACTTCCCCACAGTCAGGTTGACAAATTTTCCTGAAACAAATCTCTCCCAGCCGGTGAGATACAGTTGAAAAAAGGAAAAGAAAGCAGCAGCACGAGGCAGAGGGAGACCTGGGCACCAGTTCATCACCTGAGCTATTCCAGTCAAAGGCAATTATTATTCTTATTAAGGAGCAGCCCCCGCCGAGAAGCCTCATTAGGTTAATGGGCTTCTTGGGAGCCACCCTAATTAAATCCATTTCCCATCTAGGCATGTCCTGGTGAGGCAGAATGCACAATACTGATTAAAATGGGCCTGAAACGGCTCTTTCAGCCAGTGCAAAACCAGCAGAATGCAAGTCCCACACGGCATTCTGGTTTTAATATGCAGATTAGCACTTAACAATTCAATTACAGCTCACCTGATCCAGCTCTGTTTGTATTTAGAATAATAAAGCCACAGAACAAGGCGTGCCATTGAAGGCAGCGGTGAGAGGTTTTGGCAATTAAAACCTTTGTCAGAGAGTTCTCCAGGCCAGCCAGCCTATCTCAGTTATTAGCCAGCAAAGCTTTAAAATCAGAGACTTTGGCAAGGCAGCCAGAAGTATCCTGATATTCCAGATCAAAAGCCCGAGCCAGGCCTGGCATCTCAGTGCCCATCTATAGAACATTGGCACAAGAATCTTCAGAAGACTATTTTTTGTCATTTTTGTTGAAATAACAGCAGAAGAGATACAGAACTCTAAAAGTCTGGGGGAAATCCCAGAATTGTGGAGGCTGGAAAAGCCCTCAGAGGTCAGCAAGTCCAGCTGTTGAACCAGCAATGCCAACACTGCTCAGGCCTTGGTTAAAATACAGAAATAATCTTGCCAGCTCCTCTTAGCTCCATGTGAAGTTTGCAGAGCTGCCCTGGCTGCACTTTGGGTTTGCAAAATGAGCAAAAAGGGAAATTCAGCTCTCATTTGATTCTGCTTTTCAGAGACCTGGGGGAAGTGATTGGACGACCTGAACAAATGGCTCCTAATTGTTTTATCTGTATGTAGAAATAACAACAGGAATAACTGGCCAAGAAAAAAAATACAGCTATTATTATTCCATAAATGTTATGGAAATGCAAGGTTTCACACCAAATTTGATGTTGCTCACAAGTTGTCACAGTAACATTTACCTTTCCCCTCGGAAAGGAGATACCTTTGATGCTCCTGCTCCACAGCCAGAACCAAATTAAATATTTTCTGGTTATGGTTATGAACATTCCTGCAGTGAGACATGTTCTGAGTCTGCTCCAAAGTCTTTTTCAATTAATGGAAAGATGGGAATCGATGCCAAAATGGGATCTAAATTATGTTCTTAGTGAAAGGGTAGATCAGGGGGAAGGCAGACAGTCTGGGCTCTATCTTGAGCATCTCAAACCCTCTCCCTGTTTTTGGGCCCCTTGCAAGAGGAAAGCCATGGAGGGCTGGAGAGTGTCCAGGGAAGGGAATGGAGCTGGGAAGGGTCTGGAGAATCCCTGAGGGAGCTGGAAAAGAGCTCAGCCTGGAGAAAAGGGGAATCAGGGGGACCTTGTGGCTCTGCACAGCTGCTGACAGGAGGGGACAGCCAGGGGTCAGGCTGTGCTCCAGGGAACAGGGACAGGAGGAGAGGGAACAGCCTCAGGCTGGGCCAGGGATGTGTAGATTAGATTTTAGAGAAAATATCTTCATGGAAAGCTTTTCCAGCCCTGGCACAGCTGCCCAGGGCAGTGCTGAGTCCCCATTGCTGGAGGGATTTGAAATCCCCGTGGATGTGGCACTTGGGGACATGGGACAGTGGTGACCATGGCAGTGCTGGAGGATGATTGGACTCGATGACCTCAGGGGGCTTTTCCAACCTTAACCATTCCATGTTTCTGTGACTCAGTTTGGCCTAAGGAACAAATTGATTGCACTGATTGGAACAACAGCCTGGAAAGTCAGGAACACTTCTACCAGACTGTTCCCTAGGAAATTATTGTCATGTCCCCACTTGGTCACCACAGGGGCAGCAAGTGCTCCAAGGCCTCCTGGGAGCAGCAACAGCCAGCCTTTCTTCCAGCTCTGTTCCCAGTGATGCACAAAGGACACTTCGTGCACATTTCCCCCAGGATGTGACCAAACCCTCCCCTCTTTGCTCCCAGCCCAGGTCACTCCTTACCGCAGGCAGGGACATCGCAGAGCTCCGACTTGAAGTTCTCATCCAAGGTGAAGCACCACGGCGCATCCTTCTGGTTGCCGGGGTTCCTGCAGTAGGAGTGTCCCCCGTTGAGCTCGGGGTAGCGGGCAGCAGTGAAGGTGTGGGTGTGGGGATACTGGGAGTTCCAGGGCTGGCACTGGCGCCCCGAGCGCGTCACGCTCACCGTGCCGCGGTAATCCACGCCCGTGCTGTTGTAGCACCTGTGATCTGCAAACACAACCAAATCCCAAATGGTCAGTGCTGGGTTCAGCAGCTGTGGGGATGAGCTGTTGGCAATGATGGCAGAACGATTTTTGCCTGTCTCATTTGATGTATTTGTAGCCTTTATAGTATTTTTCCTAGCCCCAGCTGGAAGGACCAAAGCTGTTGCAGAGCTCCAAGCCCCAGGGGCACAAGGCTCCTCTCCGGTCTTGGTTCTTCCTGAGAACCAAGGCTGAGAACAAAACCTTCAAGAGACACTGTCATCAACAAGTCCAACTACTGCCAAGGGCAGGGGGCTGCAGAAAAGGAGTTTAACCTGGAGAAAATTCCATCACCACCTGTCCTCCTAATGGATGCTTTTCATCAACTCTGCTAATTTCCTAAAACCTATAAAACTGTATTTTCTTGTGGCTTTTCTTCCATAACTGCCCCTGGCGCTCCAATAAAGATCTGCTTTTATATTACCTCCTACACTAAAATTATCTTGAGTTTCATTTCTAAAAAGCTTCATTTCTTTTTCATTTCCAAAAAAGGCAACAGTTATTCTGGCACAAAGGGACCTGGTAGCCTAACTCTGGACTGGACCTGTTATTCCTCCCAGCAAACTCCTGGCTGGGAAGCCCAGTTTGGGAGTGAGGGCTCCCAGTTTGCTCTGGCCACAAGGCAGAGCCTGCTTTGCATTCACATTCCTGGGGGGATTTAAAGCTTATGCTCCTGTAATGAAAACAGCTTATGCCAAACGTTTTTAATATAAGATACACAAAAGAAGTCAAAACTACAGTGGGAAGCTGAATTGCAGCCGTTATTTTCAGAGGAAGGTGGGGAATTTGTGGGAGCCATGTTTTATGTTGGATTATTCAGATGTGGAAGGGTTGTGAACAGGATACAGCTCTGCCTGATCCAGGACAGAGCTCAGCCAGAGCCTAAATTTAGTCTGGCTTAGGCAGGGACAGCCATGGATCCAACCCTGCAAATGTTCCTCCTGACAAGCATCCCTACACTGCACCCTGGGAGGATGATGAAGGAAGCAGGGAGGATGAAGCCACCCACATTCCTCAGCATCCAAATGCTTACACTCCATCATTTCCTACCCCATATTAATTAGATCTGAACAGATCCTTCAGAATTCCTTCAGAATTTCCCTGCTGGAGCTGGGAAATCCACCTGTCAAAGCCCCCTGGGATGCACAAACCCTTCCAGCCAATCTTTGCACAGCAGCACTTTTCCCATGGAGAAGCAGACGTTTCCCACTCACTTTTATTGATGGGATCAGCCATGGGAATGCCGATGCGGATGCAGTTGACAGCCTCGGGGCTGTCAGGCTGGGGCAGATCCTCGCAGTTGGGCAGCTTCAGCCTCATCAGGATCATGGGGTTGGACCTGGCAAAGATGTACTCGGTCTGGCACAGGACGTTCTCCAGGATCTCACACTCATCCCGGCACAGGTCCCGAGGTTTGGGGGCAGAGGAGGTCTCGTCACAGTAGGGGAAGGCGTAGTGGCACAGGGAAGGGATGGCAAACTGGGAGCATTTATCCGACAAGTGGCTCGAGGTGCCGATCATGGTGAAGGCAGCTGGAAAATACAACAAGGGTCGGACTTGGGGATGTGATTCCTGTGCTGCTGCATTCCCAGGGAAAGCCTCACTTCCCAGTGCAGCTGTGCAGGTGATGAACAGCAATGCACAGGACTAATTACACTGGAAGTTGTTAACGACGCTGATTTCACTGACGAGGGAAATACAGCTGGTTTTCAACATGGGATTTATGTTAAATGCATCACTCAACCCCCAAACTTAATTATTCCTTTTTTTCCCTCCCAAATAACTTATAATACTCTACAAATTGATGTCATATTTGGAAGCCTTTTGCCCAGCAGGTAAACCCCAAATTCCTGCAGAGTGGCAGCACTGGTTCCTTTGTGGAAGGAATCCCATGAAGATGACAACTTTCATACAATCCCAAATAATATTTCTAATTAAATGCTGAAAGATTATGAGCTGATGGCTGCACATTGCCTTTCTTGGGGACAATGAAGAGGTTATTTTTTTACAATTCTGACAGTGTTTGGAGACAAAGGAAGAAAAGAAATTTGGGATATTCTGGCAGCAAGAAAAAAAATCTGAATATAGATTACATGATTACTGTGGCTAGGATCTGGCCAAGGAAATTTATATTAAAAAACAGAGAATAGCATGATATCTTTGAATTCAGCAACCCCATCAGCACATCCCACGAAAATAATGATAACTGGTTCTTTACTAAATCCGAAGGAAAGTCACTACCTGCTGGATTATTTTTGCAGCCTTTCCCAGCAGCTGAGTGATTCCAACCACTTAAAATCAACTAAGGCTGGTCCCCCTTTGCTCTCAAAATCAGCAGCACAAGGTAGCCTGGCTCTGAGTCACCCAGGAGCTGTAAACACACAGCCCTTCTTCTTAGAAAACAAAAATAAAACCAAAAAAAGGTGTTCTTGGGGCACCTGGATGAGCATTGGGTGGGAAGATCATGGCAAAAGGGGATAACGAGCAAAGAAAAGCCGTTTATAAAAGCTATTTATTGCTGTTTGTAAAACTCCAGCAGCTTTTTGGGAGCTGACAGCTCCGTGGGGAAGAAGCCAAGGTGTTTTTTACCCACCTGTAATCTGATTTTCTATCTCCCCCTGCATGTGCAAGGACTCCATGTAGATGGTCCTGTTCCCGATGAAGCGAGCACAGGCGATGCCCCTGTAAGGCTGGCAAAACCCATCCTCCTCATACTCATCCCTGAAATCAGCCAGAAACACAGAAACTGACTGTAAAATATGGAAAACAATAAGGATTATTTCCTTACATTCAGCAATACCTTGAGTATTTATTTGTTTTAAAAACCCCTTCATCTGCTTGGTTAAAAAATGGCATTTCAGCTTTGCCAAAATACACATGAATGTTGTATGAAATGAGTGTTTTTAAGGCTCTGCTCAGAAATACACCCAGCCTTGATTGGAAAAGAAATATAAACTGCCTGGAAAAAAATAGGATTTTTATTTATTTAAAGCAGCTAACACATAGTTTTCTATTTTTGATCCAAACTTGTACTTAATATTGATAAACACAGCACGAAGAGTCATGCAAGCAGAATTTAAAGTCTATATAGAGACTCCAACCTCTGCCAGCACTGATACCCTGGAAATAGGAAATGTTTGCTCAATCTTCAGTGTGGGGTAACATTTAGTGCTAAACCAGAACCAAAACTGAGACAGGAGTCCAACAGACACATTTCTTCCATTAGGTGCTTTGGTTTCGGCAATACAGGAGATTTTATGCAGAAAAAAAATTTTTTTGCAGAGATTTTAAATTTAATGCAGAAATCCAGATGGGAAATTATTCGCCAGTGTTCTTCAAACAAAGCAAAAAAAGGAAATTATTGAAGCGCTGAAGACCAGGGCAGTCACTGGGTATTTGGAACAGATAATCAGCACTGAAAATGGAATTTTAGGGGGGGTTGAGGAAGGGTTTTAACACACAATCATTGAAATCCCAGCGGCACGAATCAGCCTTTTCAACTCCTTGCTCTGAGGATCCAGTTGGAGATATTTTGCACCGAGATTTTCGGGATGGATTTTCTGGACAGACACTCGGCTCTGCTGAGCTCCCGGCAAAAGGAGATGCTTAATGAACATTTGCCGGTGTTTTCTGTGTTATTCCCGCCCAGCCCAGGCAGCTCCTCTATGGCTCTCAAAGTGGGATAAATGATATTGGAATATCGCTGGGGATGCTGACAGCTGGGAAGGGAACAGGTTCCTCCCTTTGTGCGAGGAATTCTCCCTCCCCCGGCTGCCGAAATCCCGACAGCGGCATCGCACTACGCCTTAATAAGGGAAAAATCCGAGCTTTTTTTTTTTTTTTTATCAACTCTGCCATTAAGTTTAACAAAAGCCACTTTCATCCCCTCCTGGAGACCTTGGCTGTGAGAGCTTGGAAATGCAAATTGCACGGGGGCTCTTTGAAGTGGCGCCGCTCATTGTGCGCTGCTCGCAGCGCCCTGTCACCGCTCCCAGCGCCCTGTCACCGCTCCCAGTGCCCTGTCACCGCTCCCAGTGCCCTGTCACCGCTCCCAGTGCCCTGTCACCGCCGGATAATGGGATTAGCGGGAAGAAGCGCTGGGATTCCCCGCCAGGACACCCCTGACACCTCCCGAGCTGCCCGAGCAGCGTCCCGGGAGTTCCGCAGCGCTCGCAGGGAGAAGCCAAACGCCGCGGATTAACCGAGTGGTAATTTATGAGTGTGAAGAGCAGGGGGTGGGAAAAGGATGGGGGAGATGGGAGGATCCTCCGCGGACATCTCAGCACGGAGAAATCAGTGGGAAGTTGTCCAGGTTTCACTGGAGGATGGTTCTGAGATGTCCCCAAGCACGGGCTTGGATTGCTAATTAAACTCTTCATTAATAGCGCCGGGGAAGGCTGAGGTGCCTCAGATATTCACCTGAGATGGAACCAGAGATGCTCAACCACATCCTTGTGTTCCTGCATGGAAACAGCTCTGGTGGAAATATTTGTTCTCTGCTGGTTCTTGAGAGAAGAGCTGAAAACTGAGCTGAAAAACCTCAATAGCAGCTGCAGGCTCTGGGTTCAGTTTATCTTCTCATCACTAAATGCCCAGATAGGATATCATTAATTAGTCATTTATTATTTTTCATGGAATTATAGCGCCGTAGAATCCTTAAGGTTGGAAAACTCCTCTGGAAAAGTCCTCTGAGATCGAGTCCAACCATCCCCCAGCACTGCCAAGGCCAGCACTGTCCCATGTCCCCAAGTGCCACATCCACGTGGCTTTGAAATCCCTCCAGGGATGGGGACTCAGCACTGTGCCAATGTCTGACCACCCTCTCTGTAAAACAAATTTCCCAATACTCAACCTAAACCTCTTCTGGTACAACTTGAAGCTTTTTCCTCTCATCCTGTCCCTTGTTCCCGAGCAGCAGAGCTCTCTCTGGCTGTGCCTCCTACCAGGGAGTTGTGGAGGCAGAGAAGTTCCCCCGCAGCCTCCTTTTCTCCAGGCTAAATTTATTATGGGATTTTACCCAGGGACTACAAAAAGGTTCCCCTTGGAACTGAAGGACGCTCAGCAAGGACTGGGAGTGAGGAGAACACCAATTCACCTGGCTGGAAATGCCCCTGAGGAGCAGCACTTTGCAGATAATCTCGGCAGGGGAAGATTAAAGAGGAAGGGCCAGGATGGCACCAGCTCTGCCCTGGGGCTGCATGCCAGGGGAATTCACCCCGGGAAAACAGCAGATTAGGAGCTCGTAAGGAGCAGGAACTACTTAGGATTGTTTTGGAAATCAGCTCCATCATGGGGGAGAAGGGTGAAACAAATGAGAGGAACAGGAGCATCAGGGGGTGACAGAAATAGCCCTGAGACACGGCGGTGCTCTGGCTCTGCTCCCAGAGCTGCTGCTCCCCACAGCAGAGAGCTTTTGGGGAGCAGCCACAGCTCTCCAACACCTTTCCCACTGAAGAGGTGCTGCCGAGGTGAGCAGCCTCGATATTCCCAGATATTCCATCCAAATCCAGACACTGAGCCCACAAAGGCATGAAGAGCTCCTTTAACACATTCCCCACCTCCTGCTGCTCTGGCTTCACCCCGAGATCAGGCTTTGGATTTAAACACATCTATCGGGCTTGGTTTTAACACAGCTATTATCAGGTTTTGGTTTTAAACACAGCTCTCAGTTTCTTGGGATCAAACCTGAGCTCCACATTCCCTTCCCTCACCTGCTCTGGGTAAGGAATCACCACATCCCTTCCCGGATGTGTATTTGCTTCCCAGTCCTGACCCCACAAAAGCAGGGATCCCTTTGGCTCCGGCAGGATGTAAATCAGGCCTGACCCGGCAATTAATGTGTTAACATTTACAGACAAGCTTAAATCCTAATGATTAAGTCCTAATGGAATGGAAGTCAATCCAAGCCCGGAGGCGTTTCTGACTGTGGATGGACTTAGTCACTTGTACACATTCTGGCTGAAGTGGAGAGGACAGCAGGTGGAAAAGAGGAATGCCAGCCTGCAGGAGCAATTCCAGACTAACCACAGCACAGGATTTGGGATGTAGGAACTTCCCCTCAACACATTCTAGCTCCTTCCACCTCCTGCACCCCACAAAGCCCCAGGAGTGTGGGGGGAAGGCTGCCCAGGACAAGGGAAAGTGCTGGATTTTCATGACCAACAGGTGATACAGCACTGTAGGGCTTCATGATTATTTATTTCCAGGTTTGGTTTCCACTGTTTTCTGTTTCCCTGTCGGTATTTCCAGCCTGGATGTTTATTTTGGAGATTGCCCATTGCTCTAGGATCTCACTGCATTTCCCCCTCTGGCAATTCCTCTGGCTCGGTGCAATAACAGCACCAAGGATTAAATTTACAACAAGGATTAAATTTACATCATCCTCTGACTGCTCCAAGCTCACAGAAAACTGAGGAAGAGCTTTGAAGGGTGTCCACAGCCGAAATCCCTTTAAACTCCCTTCCAACCTAGACCATCCCTGATTCCATCTCCTTATCCCATCTGCTCTTGGAGTGAGACTCCAGGGAATCCAGAGGCTGATTCCCCTCCCAGGGCAGAATTCCTGAGTGCCTCTCAGTTTTTTGGGCATCCCCGTGCAAGCCAGGCAGAGCAGAGAAGCATTAACAATCAATTTGCAGTATTTATTTTATTGGTTCACACTGAGCCTGCAGAGGCTTTGCTGTCCCACCTCCTCCAAACACCTCTCTGCAAATGGTTCCTAAACACAAACCATCTCTGCCAGGTTCTCTGGCAAACTCCACCTCCCAACAGCCTGACTTTCCTTTGCCAGTATTTTTCTAAATTACAAGAAATTGCCCAAATTTAAACAACATTTCCAGCAAATGCCAACAACAAATCCAGGAACTCCATTCAGCAAAAGCTTTGTAACTAGGTTTGAACAGGAGTTCATTTAGAAGTATTTCATGTATTAATAGAAAAACTGAACCTTGTGGGATCATGTTGTATTTATTTTTACAATCCGATATATTAAAAATGCATATTCCAGAGGTGGTGTAATTGTGTGGTCATTTCTACCACACCCCATGGGTTTCTTTCTTTCTTTTGCTTCTTCCCTTGCTTTATCTCTTCCCCTTTTTGCTTTAGGAAGGATTTGAATGAGTAGCCTGCAACCAAGGATCATAAATAGAGGACTGGTTTTGATATCTTGAGCAAAAACAGCCAAAGCAGAGAACAGAACAAGGCAAGACAAAGTTCCAAACGCTCTGAGTGTCCCAAAAGCCAGCATGGATTAAGGTGTGAATGCAGAGAAGGTTGATTGATGAGAATTAACCAATCTGAGAATTTATGAGAATTAACCAATCTGAAGAGCAAAAGCAAATAAATGCTGTATTATCTCCCAGACCTGCCAGGTGGAAATGGAAAAGAAATTCACAGCCCAAACCCACAGTTATGGAGAGTTCTGCTTTTGGGAAGTCGAGTCCATAATGATGCTGAGAGAACAAACTCACTCAGGGAAGGTTTGCTGTTAATTATCAATAAATTATTTTTATGATTACATACATCCAGTGCCCCCTCTCTGCATCAATTATCTGTACATTGTTAAATAAATAATATTTTCTTCCCTCCTCGTGTTCCAGCTTCGCACAGGATGAAATGAAAGGGTTTGGACTTGGCAGATCTCCCTTAAAGCAAACAGATGAATCAAATTCTCTCATACTTTCCAAAGAGCAGAACCCAGTGCCTTGTGCCTCTCTTGGAAAATGGGAACACGTTGGCTCTGTTTCATGATAATATTTCAGCAATGTGAGGGAGGCCTGCAAAAGAAGAGAACTGCCCAGACCTCCACGTCAGTGTGTAATTTAGGGAAAAGTTCTGGGGAATATAAACTATTGCTGCTTGACACCCCTTGGGGGCAGCCAGGGTTGAAATGGTTCACTGGGAAAGCACAGGCAGGAAGTCAAAAATTCATTATGCTGTGATTTGATATCAGTACATTTACAGAGTCCCACGGCATCTCTGGGTAATAATAATAACAATAATAATAATAGCAATAATAATAATAATAACAATAATACCTGGGATAGTGGAAGGTGTCCCTGCTTATGGCAGAGGTTGGAATAAGATGATCTTTAATGTCCTTTCCAACCCAAACAACTCTAGGACTCTGTGATTAAAAAATACTAATAAACCAATAAGATCTCCCTAATTAACTGCTTTACTTAGTTGTTACCTCACTATTCAGACTGATGGCTGCTTTGAATGTTGCCTCCAATCCAATATGGATTAAGAATCCAAAATTCCTGTGAGTTTGGGATGCTGGTTGGAGGGATTAGCAGTGGGAAGGCACCAGGGAGCCCAGGCCACATTAGAGCCAAGACTTGGAGCTAAATATTGATCAGAAATCAATGAATCAGCTCTGATATTCAGACTCAGAGCTGGTTTTCTCCTCCTAGACATTGCAATGTCCCTTTCCTGAATTCCCTGCCGGCCAGGGTGGCTCAGCAGCTGGTTAGGGAACAGCCTTGGGAGCAGCCTTGGGATCTTTCCCAGCAGATTTCTGCCCTCGTTGCTTGGGATGAACTGCAAATCATGTGCTGCTGGTGATGGGAATGGCAGGAAACTCCTGGCACTGGGCTTTGGTTTGACAGAGCTGTTGTAAGGGGACGTTTGGAAAGTTGGACTTGGCTGTCCAAGTTTCGAAATGCAGAGGGGAAAAAAAAGCAAAATGTTTTTGAAGAGCAGTCAGGAGGGATTGGATGACCCGTGCTGGATGTTGTCTCCTCCATCAGAGCTTTGTGGTGCCCAGAAAATCCCCTGGCTGTCCCTCCTGCTGGATTCCCTGCTGGAATCTCTCCTGACCCCACAGGGGTTCCTCACAGCCCTTATCCCTTACCCACCTCTCCTCAGGGGTTTGGGATGGAAGGATCCTCATCTCCACCCCAGAAACCTGCAGTTTCTGTGCCCTGAGGGATCCCAGAGCCCCTGGCTGCTGGGCTGAGGGGCTCTGCTGGGCATGGATGGCACTGGAGCAAATTCCATCCATGAGCCCCACTGCAGGGAGCTGGGCATGGGGACAGGCAAGGGGAAAGAATTCCTTGAAGTGCCTTGGCCACATGGTTTGGTTTTTTTGTCCAAATGCCTCCTAGCTGGGACCTAAACCACACATTTTATCAGCAGTCCCCCAGGGTATTCCAGCCTGGTGGATGCATCTCCATCCAGCCCAAAATTCCCATCTACAACTCCCATCCAGCCCCAGATCCCATGGATTGCCTGCCCCAAACACCTCGTGGCTTTCACAGGCATGAAAAGTGTGCAGTGACCTGTTGGACTGGGAAGATGAAATTCCCTGGAGACTGTTCTCCAGGGAAAAGAGAATATTTTATATTTTATATTTATTTTATATTTTATATAGGGGAAAGTTCTCTGCATGGACTATTTTTCCAGTATTTTTCCATGTAGGAATGGGACAAGGACAAATCCTTGTGCCTCTCCAGGTCTGCCAGGATGATGGACTACAGATAAATCCCATCACCAAGGATGGAGATTGGAGTCAGTCTCTAGTCAGGGGAAAATTCCCCCAAAATATGGAATTTTTCATGTTTTAGTCAGGTGCAGAGGTTGCTCAGATTTCATGGAGCAATTAAATAAATTGGGGATGGCACTGTGCCTCTTCCCCACAGATTTACCCCTCTCATAATACCCAGAAAAGTGAACTTCTGGGATAAATTAAACAAATCAACTTATTTATAAATATGAAAGAAATACAGTCAAGGTTGAGTCACCTTTCAAATGGCTCCATCTGCACTTGAAGAGCTTTATTCCCAAATGTTTTCCTGTCCTCCCAGCAGCACTGGTTTGAGAAACAGAACTAAGAGGGTTCTTTGTACCCCAGTGGGAAGAGAGTGAGAATAAAAACAAGATTTTTAGGAACTTTTCTGTTTGCCTTATATTAAATCTCTCTTGTCAGATGTCCTTTTTTTTTTAAGATAAAATGAACATTTTAAATTTTGCAATGATTCCTCTCTCTCCCAAGTGCTTATTCATGGCTGAGGCTGGGAATGCTCAAGCAAAAGAGTTTTGGAATTGTCACCTCCTCTGGAATACAGAGGGAAAAACAGGATTATTGTCACCTCCTCTGGAATACAGAGGGAAAAACAGGATTATTGTCACCTCCTCTGGAATACAGAGGGAAAACCACACATTTATAAAGGAGAGCATCAAAAATGAAAATGTTTAGTCTGAAGAAAAAGGTGATTTTTTTATGGCATTAATACATCACATGGGAAATTATCTTTATTTTCAAGCTATTTTTCCATCCTAAGCATTTTTTTTCTCTCTCCTATGGAAGAACATCCAAACTTCCCATTCTCCAGCAATTAAAGACCTGATTTATTCCCTGATAAAACCATTGCAGATTTTGTCTGGGAGGGAGTTTTTCCAGAAAGCAACACCCCACTCCTTCCTGGCTGTCAGGACACTGCAACCACAGCTCTGAACTCTTCCAAAATGACAGAAAAACCTGTAATACTGAACACCACAAAATGAGTTTCAAAGCCCATTTTCTCTCTCCCTAACCCTTTCCTGCTTTCCCTTATTTTCTGGAGGCCCAGCTTTATTTCTGCTCCTCCCTCCCCTCTCCTTCCCCCTAATATTGAATTTGTCTGATGTGCCTCAAATAGCTCTTTCTTCTGGTGACCTGATATTTTGACCTTAAGCATGATGAGAAACAGACTTCACCAACGTGACACTTGAATTGAAAGTGAAACACATGCCTCAGCGCCACTTAATTAAAAATAATACCTCCAATGTTAGCTGGTTCAAGCTATTATCTGAGCAGAAATTTGCACCCAGCAAGAAGTGGGGTCCACAGTTGCTGCAAAAATAACAGCAAGCTGGAAGTTACAAAAAAATAGCTGCTTTGCTTCTCTTTTTGTTTCACAGGTAAAGATTTCTCCCTGACAGGAGCAGCCAGGGGGGTCAGGAACGGGTTTTTTCTAAGAACAGGATGAGAGGAAAAGAGGTTTAGGTTGGATTTTGGGGAAATTTCTTTGTGGAAAGGATGCTCAAGCATTGGGAGTGGGGTGGTGGTGAATCCCCATCCCTGCAAGGATTTCAAATCCCTGTGGCTGTGGCATTTAGGGACATGGGACAGTGGTGGCCTTGGCAGTGCTGGACTGCATCTCAGAGAGCTTTTCCAACCTAACCAATCCTCTGGCTCCATGAAATTCCAGATTTCTTTATGAAAATATCACATTTTTTCCTCAAGAACCTGAGTTGGGGTCAGGTGGGAACATGGAGCTTTTTGGGTGTGAAATCTGGGATTTAGGAGCATCCCAAACTTGGCCTGGGGGTAAATCCAAACCCATTTGGGGCACTTGGTCTCACTGAATTCATTGGTCAACTGGGAAACCTTTGGAAATTTCCAGAATTTACAGGTTTATCATCAATTCTGCCCCTGCCAGCCACACAGAGATAGATTCCCTCAGCTGGGAATTGCCAGGGTTCTCAAGAATATCCCCAGGGGTGTCCAGCTGGGAATGAACTGGGGAAAAGATCCTTCTGGAGATAAAAAACTCCTTCTTGAGACACCAAACCCCATGAAAATGTGCTGCAGTGGGGATGAAGAGCTGTCCCTCCTGCCCTGGTGAAAACTGGATAAGGCAAGGAGAGACAACCTGTTTGTTTGCCAGAAAAAACATTTTTCCTCTCTCTGGAGTGAAGGAACCACAATCCAGGAACCACCCTGGCACCAAACCTCTCCTATTTCATGAGGCAGGGATGGAATATTCAGAATTTAGAGCCCAATTTTGCACATGTTGGTAACCCTCGAGAAGGATGCCCAGCCTTAAATTCTGAAAATCCAACTTTGGGGAAATAGAATTGTGTAGAAATGGCAGTTTTCTATTCAGAAATGGGACAAATCCTTCCCAAAACTTCACTTTCTAGGAAAAAAACAAGCAGTTTTTTTCCTTCTTAGCCTTTTCCCCCTGCTAAGAGTGAATATGATGCAACACACTTTTCTGGCAGCAGCATTAAAAGAATTATTAAGTAAATTCTAACATACTTTTCCTTTTTTTTTTTTTTTGTTAGAAATATCTAATTTTTCGAGGCCAACCACTTTGAAACTCTATAAATTTGCATTGTTTGTCTGAGCAACTCAAAGAAAAGGTCAGTTTGCCTGCAGTGAGGTGTTTGTAGAAAGCATCTGAAGCACTGTCCCTTCACAGCCTTTTTACAGTCAATAATTGGTGTTCAAGGCGAAAAAAATCCACTTTTAACCCCCATGACAATCACTACATTTTTAATTCATGTGGCAGAAAATACACATATTTTTGCTGGACTTGCCTAAGTTTTAGGAGATGCAATTTCTTGCTATTTCCCAACACAGCAAACTATCCCAATTGCTTTATTCAGTTTTATTTTCTCATTCCAGTGGGTCAGCCATTGAGGATAGGAATTCCTCGCAGGTTTGGATTAGAACTAATTGTGTTAATGTGCCCCTGTGAATGGATCACCAATTTCTAAGGTGTTTTACACAAGATTATTGGGGTGCTTTGATCCAAGTTACACTCAGGATGTTGTTTTCCAGTCTGCCACACTTCCTACCTGTGCCACCAACACTTCAGCTGCAAACCTGAAATTCACTGGTCTTGATAAACACCAATACACGATTTGTCTGATATTTACGCATCCTCCCACTAGAAAAAATATTATTGAAGATAACAACCTATTTCTAGAGCCTTGTTTTAATGATATCTGCCCTGGCACACTTGAGCAGCTACATTGGATTGAATTAAAAAATTTGGTTTTATCTCAGAGTAGGTGAAATGCTGCCTCAGGTCAATACTCACTCTTATTGTAATCTTGCAATATAAAACATGTATTTTGGAACTGCATAAAAAAATTAAAGGATTGATCCCAAATATCATTTAAAAAGCTTCCATCCATGCAGAGCCATTCAGAGTGGAAAATCAAAGGAAATCTTGATATTCCTACCCCTTGGCTCCTTTGATCCAGCCAAGGAACTTTATTTTGGCAAGCCCACTGTTGCCTGTTTTGCCTGAAATGCCAAGGATGGAGTAACAATCCCGTGTTATTCATGGGAAAATGCAGAGTTGGAACTCATGGAGTTCCTCTGGTTCATCCCCACCCAGCTGAGGTTGGACCCTGAACAGCCACAGCTCCTGATGGACAAATCCTCATCTGACACTCGTGCCTGGCTAGTTAATTAGCCTGGGTTAATTTGTACCCATGCAGGAGGAAAAACTGACACCACCGAGTTTTAAATGCATGCTGAAAAATTACCATGAGGAGCTGAAGTCAGACAAGATTCCCAAAATTATCCCAAATTATCCCCAGCAGTGCAGAAGAGGCTTTATGATGCTTTTAAGTCCAAGGTGAAAAATTTCTGTCACCAATAATGCAGAGTGAAAGGCATTTGTTTATTATTAAAATACAAGAAAATAGTTTCTGCTCCAAAAGTAGCTAAAGAAGACATTAGAGAGGAATTACTAAAGCCAAATTCTTTAAGCATGGGCAGGTTGAGACAATTTCCATCCCAGACCTGCAGCAGAAACCTCTCCATGATCCCTGCAGGATATCATGCACTGTCATACTCACATCCTGGGAAGTCCCAAGTGATTCCATGTCTGTTGGCCTTGCAGCAGCCAAGACAAACCCTGGAATGGCAGAATGAAGCCCAAACACCCCAGGATGTGAGGTGGTGACAGAGCTGGGGGCAATTCCAGGGAGTTTATGGAAAAAGAGACCTCTCAGGGTCACCTGGGCAGAGCCAGGATTTGGGTTGTAGAGGGAGCAGTGGTTGTTTGGGATCCTAAAGGGGCATCTGACTCGATGCATTTCTGAAGCTAAAGATGCAGTTTTGAAGTTATAGACAGATAAATCCCCATGACACTTTTTGTTTTGCAAAGATGTGCCCCAGCTGATTGAAAACCACCAGAACTGAGCCAAGCCCAGAGGGAGAAGCTCTCCAGCCCTGGGGCTGCAATGGGCTTTTTCAGCCCTCCCAATCTCTGCAGCAGCTGGGAACCTTGAAGGGCTGTTGGCTTGCAAAGTGTTCTCGCTGCTAATTGCTGAGCAGAGCTGCGGCAGAAGAATGTGCCCATTCATCTGGGGAGAAATCAGTGCAGAGGGAACATTTATTTGTTTAAGGTAAATTCAGCAACACGAGAGGTTTGACTGGAGAGCTACAGCAGGGGAACATTTGTGATTCATTTTTGCTGAGCTCTGCTCTGGGCTGGCTCAGGCACCAAAACCAGCATCCAAACACAGCTCATTGGAGAAGTGCTTTCCTCCCTCACCCAGGTAACCACACATGTTTTGCTGTTAACAAGATCAATAAACTTGACACACTCAGAAATGGATGATTAACTCCTTTTACAGTGCTGGAGGTGGCCTGGGGTTGTTGCTTTGAACAGCCAGAGCTGGAGCGTCAGGAGTGGTTTTAATTATCAGGATAAATAATGTAACACCTTATAATCTTCTCCCTTGCACTGCATGGAGCTCCACAGGCTGGGAGTGAGTAGTGACTGAGCAGTGATGTTATCCTTGTAGGAAAACTCATTCCCAAGGTTTTACACCCTGTTGAAGGAATGAAAGCACCTTTGGTCGATACAGATTAATTCCCATTTTTAATGTTTTCACTGGGCTGAATCAACACTTGTC
Source organism: Lichenostomus cassidix (assembly GCF_008360975.1). NCBI lineage: Eukaryota > Metazoa > Chordata > Aves > Passeriformes > Meliphagidae > Lichenostomus > Lichenostomus cassidix. The sequence continues at coordinate 1,665,943 of NC_139489.1, forward strand.
CCAACACTGGTTCTCCTAAAAGCTGCAGAAGCTTAGAGTAAATTCTTAAGTCGAGCTTGGGATGGGTTGGAATTGGAAAAGAATAGGTTTGGATGGGATATTGGGAAGGAATGGTTCCCTGTGATGGTGGGGAGGCTCTGGCACAGAGAAGCTGTGGTGCCCCTGGATCCCTGAAGTGTCCAAGGCCAGGCTGGAGCACCCTGGGACAGTGAAGGTGTCCTGCCATGGGATGAGCTTTAGGGTCTCTCCCAACCCAAACCATTCCAGGATTCCATGAGGGAAAGAAGCTCTGCAGCTGCTCCCGGCTGGGACAGCAATTCCCAGGACAAGCCGAGGTGCAGCACCTCTGATCCCATCTGGGATGTCTCACCTGGGCAAACAGCAAAGGCTCAGCTCTGAGTCTGTCTGAAGGGGGAGGAGAATCCCAAACTGCCCACGGGAAGAAAGGATTTACAGGGAGAGAGAGGACTTTTCATGTGGCTGAAAGAACGCCGAGGACAGGAAACAAATCCATCCCACACAGCCACAGCTGCTGCCTCTCCCCTGCCAGTGCCCTGTGCTTGCAAGGCTGCAATTATTATCATTATTATTATTATTATTCCCAGTTTTTGTTCTCCTGAATAATTCCTACCACAAGCAACTGGACCTTTCATTACTGTAATGTTCAAAATGTTTCATCCTAATTCATTTTCCAGCCTGCTGGTAGTGAGGCTGAGGCTGGCAGATAAACCCAAAAGCTGCTTGAAGTTGTGCCCAGAGCTGAGTTTGGAGCTGGTGGAGCTCCAGCAGATCCCTCAGTGCTCCTCCTTTCCCTGCTTCCCCCTCAGCACAAAGTGCAAAGAGCAGGAGAGGATTTGTTTCAGGGATATCAGCAGCAGCTGGGCACTGAGGCAAAAGAACAAAATGAGACAGAGGTTTAGATTTGCCCGCTGAGGTTTTTTTGCTGGGCTGGGCGAGGGATTTTACTGTGACCACAGAGACATTCTAGGTTTTAAATGGGATTTCCCTCATAATTAAAGGCCTTATGGCATGGGGGAGCCTCGTGCACCTTGGAGATGATCTCAGATATTAGAAGTGGGTTCTGGAATGTGTGAGTTGTTCTTTATTCCAGCCTTACACCCACCCAGGAGAGTTCCAGAGCAGCACTCAGCCACCAGATGCTGCAGGGTTTGAAGTAAAACAAGGCCAGACAAGACTGTGAAACACACTTGTTCCACCTGAGAGATGTTCCATTTTCCCTTTCAGAAAATCATAATTAAGCCACAATTTCATTTATCATTTTTCTGACTCAGTCACATTGAACTCATGACAGCCAGAAATCATTTTAAACCATAAATGCCCAGGTCATGGAATTATTTCCCTTTTTTCCTCCTCCATCTCAGCCCTTCCCACCCTTCCCCAGGAATAAAACTTTGAGCACTAGAGGCAGAGGGGATTAGAGAAACTCCAGCCATGAGTTCTCTGAGTCCTTGCAGTGACTGTGATCCCCACAGGGAGGGAAATCAAGGACCTTCGTTTCCAATCCTTTAATTTTTGCTGTGTTTTATTTTTTAACTCTGTAAAGTAGACCAGCAAACTCCCAAAACAGAACAGCAAGCTCCCAAAGGCTGGGGCTGAGGTGTGTTTTCCATTGTGAAATACAATCCTTGTCCCCAAAATATCAGCACCCAGCTCTGTTTTAGCAGCTCTTAGTGAAAGGACTCTGGAGGGGGAGCCAAGCTGGATTTACACACAAATCAAACAACAGATCAGTGATTATTACATCCTGTGTTGTCCTGACCATAACAAAAATCAGGTTTAATCCCACATGAATTAGAGATGCTCTAAACCATCTTTTTTTATTACTATTTGTCCTGTTTGAGGACAACACACACATCCAGGCCAAGTCCTTCCAAAGCCAAGCAGCACAAAGCCAGCAGTGAAACCTAACCCAGGCCAGGGTGGCTGAAACCCATTGTTACTGCAGCACTGTCAGATCTCTCCTCACAGCCTTCAGGCTCAAAGAAATCCCACTAAGCCACTTAAAATGTCCTTCTGATTAGAGTTAAATGAGATTTTTTTTTATTAAAACTGTCTTAAAGAGCAAACAAGGCCTCCTGAACGCTGGAACGCTTCACAGCAACCCAGTGGTTTGGCCCAAAGTGCTGCTGCAGGCTTTTAGCAGCTCCAGCAGGGATTTTGGGGTTGGCTTCCAAAGAGCTGTTACCTGGAATGACCACATGAAATATGGGAAAAGCAGATTATAGCTCTGCTCTGAAGCAGAGCCAGCATCTTCCTCCTCTCGGTGAGCACGGCTGGGTTAGGGGCTGTGGGATTTTTATTTTCTGAGGCAAATGCCTGATGGCCTCTGCTGCCTTCCAACAGGGAATAAAGGCAAATTTTGGAAGCTCGGGGTGTTTAATCAAATCCATGAGTTTTGTTTCCAAGCAGGCTTAGCTGCAGCCTCAGTGTGGAGCTTTCAGGTCCTCTGTCCTGGGGGATGAACTCCCATCCAGACAATTTCTGCAGGGAGAGCAGTGGGGAAAAGGCCTCTGGGTGACATTAGGGCATTCATGGGAACAATGCCTGGCAGGTTGGACTCTTTAAGGTCCAACTGAGGGTTTATTCTCAAGGTTTATTATTAGTCAGACCCAGACTGCCAACTGGGCTTAACTATATTTATTATTTTTTACAGCATCTCCATGAACACAACGGCCTGCAGGAAATGATCAGCAGAAATAATGCAACTTTTAAGCCTTTTCTGATTTATTGTTTGCCTTTCAGTTGTCAAAAACTTCAACATGATCCTCACTTTGCCTCTTTTTAAATAAATCAGGAAAAGAGGCAGAGTCTGTAACTGAGGGTCAAATTATGTCATTGCAGGATTTCTTCAGTGTTGTGGAAATGCTGATAACTCAGATATTCAATTAGAGAAAGGAAAAGTGATCCTGTGTCCATATTTTACTTATCAGTCCCCTTGGAATCACAGGATTAAAAAGGTTGGGAAAGATCAGTGAGTCCAGTGAATAAGCAGGATTTCTGTGTGGGATTTGAGAATTTCCTAGATGTTGAAAAAGGCAATAAAGTCTTGATAGACATAAATATTAATATAAATAAAGATATGACAACATAAATCCCTTTTTCAGGGTTCTCCTCAGTCTCTCTCAACTCCCTCAGTCTCCAGGCTCTGGCTGCAAATCAGGGAATTCTGACTGTGCAGCTGGTGGGGTGAAAGGCTGGGAGGAACAGAAATCCCAAAGCTCCTCAAATCCTACCTGCAGCACTCCACGAGAGCCAAACCTCCACCCCAAACATTTATTCCCAGATGCAGTTGCTGTGGTGATCCTGCACAGAACTTCAACACCACATTGTCCTTTCTCTGTGCTGCAGAAATGCAGCAGGGAGCTCTGAGTGCCCAAATCCTAATGCACTTCACTCCCTCCTCCCTCCCTGCTTAAATAAACATTGGCACCTGGGTAATTAATTTGTTTTCAGATCATTCAGCTCTGTTTCCATGCTCTGCTGGCCTTTTCCCCAATGCCACGTGCAGACAGAAGGGTTTGCTGTTTGCACTGCCAGCAGATAAGGGAACACTTCAGCTGAAATCTGCAAAAAATGTTTCTCAGACACCCTTTGAGAAGTCAAAAGCACATTCTAAGGTCAATATTTCACCAAACTCCAGGCCAACTTCTTTTCTGGTTTGCCACAGCATAATAAAATACAATTAAAGGCACTTCATGGTGAAGAGCTTGGCTGTTTGCAGCACTGCTCATGTGAAAACCAGTGAACAATGCAGGGGCATAGCACAGGAATATTTGGATATTGGGAAGGAATTCCTGGCTGGGAGGGTGGGGAGGGCTGGGATGGATTTCCCAGAGAAGCTGTGCTGTCCCTGGATCCCTGGCAGTGTCCAAGGCCAGGCTGGACAGGGTTTGGAGCAGCCTGGGACGGTGGAAGGTGTCCCTGCCATGGAATGGGGTGGAAAGGATGAACTTGAAGGTCCTTTCCCACCCTGTGACTCCATTCCCTGTCTTGTCACAGGTCCCTCCTGCAATATTTTGGGTTGATCCCCCCAGAGCAATGCCCAGGGCCTTTCATCTGCTCCAGCTCCACTCCAGACCCCTCAAACACACCTTAAATCTGGCTTTGCCTCAGCTTCCCACATGTCTGCCAGATAAGGGGAGGTAAAGAGGCAAAGGGCCCTGGGATTCCCAGATAAAATGTATATTTAGCTACCTAAGTACCCTGAGGTAGATAAACCCCACTGCTAGAGGGTCTGCAGCCAAATCATTTCCCACAAGAATCAACTAAATTCTGAAATTTAGTTGAAAGTTGCTTTGCAACCCTTTCTGCTCCCTCAGGAAAATCCAAGAGCTTGACTCCCAAAACTCTGCTCACCCTGGTCCCTCAGCAGTCACCTCCTTGTCCCCAGGGCCAGAGCAGAAAGGTGAGACTGGATAAGAGATAAGAGTGCAGCAGATCAAAGGGAGGAGCAGGCCAGCTCTCCCTGGAAACATTCCCATTCCAGCCTGGCACTCTCCCAGCAGATAACCTGCCTGCAGCCCCTGGCAGACTGAGGCAGGATTATTTTCCTGGGATGAAGTCATGCAGCAGGACTTACCATGGTTTGTGTCAGCATCAGCCACTCAGCCTCCAACCTTGCACCACGTGGGGGATTTTTTTCCACAAAAAATATATTTATATTGGCCTCAGTGTGGAATATCCCACCTCAGGTTTGTGTCCCAGATCCCAAATGCTGTAGGTACAGGGGGATTGTAAAAGATTCTACTCCAAAACGCCTGGGAATCATGTCCAGTCCTCATTCAGGATTTCCACCACTGCTGAGCAGCAGGAGGGATTTTCTGGGACAGCCACAAAACGAGGGGCAGGCTGGAATGCCAACATTCCAGGAATCAAGCCTGGCACCCCACAGTGCAGGGACATCCCTCTCAGGATGCTGCTGGAGCAGGGAAGCTGTTCTTGCCTCTCTCTTGGCATTTTTTCCTCTATAAATTCTACCTTCTGTGGCCAAAAGAGGGAAAGTCTCTGTGCTCCTCCTTGAAATCCACAATCCCAGTTGGCCAAGTCTCACCTGGATGCTGGCCAGGGGTTACACATTTCCTTGTTGAAGGAACCATGCTGGCACACAGAGCCACTGTATAAAAGATCTGTTTCACTAAAAAAACCAGATGTGTTTAGCTGACAGTAAAAAAATAAAAATCTCAGTCACTGACAAAGAGGATGGGAGAATCCAGGGAGGGTTGTGGTTTCACAAGGCCTTGCAAGCTGTTTCTGGGAATCCCAAACCCCATTTTGGTTTATGAATCAGATGTCCCTTAAAATCACAACCCTCTGGTCTCCTCTTTCCCCCTCTCCTCGTTCCCAGTGGCTAAATAAAGGACACAGCAATGCCATATTTAGGTTCTGTATTTATAGAAAAGGCTCCCTCAAGAACAAAAGGACTTTTCCAGAGCAATATTGGCAGCAGGACTGTGCATATTCCACTTGGGAATTGCCAGGCCCTGCCATGCACATCAGGGTTCAACCTCTTCAGAACTCACTCACAACACAAGAAATTGTCTGTGGATTTCTGATCTGGAGCACAGAGAGTGTTTTCCTGAGCTTTTCCCACTGCTTTACACTCCAGCAAGGTTTTTCCAGCTCGTTTTAAACCAGCCCATGTAAATTGGCATTTTCCTTTCCTTTCTCACTCCAGCTCTTGAGGGAATTCTTGCTCCACCACCTCTAATTCCAGGGAATGTGCTCAGGATTTCTCCTGCAGGGGGGGAAGCTCAGCACCAGCACAAAGCCAAGGCTCCAGGTAATGGAAACAATGCAGAACGAGACAAAAAGAACAATAATAATGGAAAAGATTGAGCACAGAACCATTTCCCAGGCCAAGGTATCTCTATTGTTACATTAAATTCTCTCATCTCCAGGAATCTGCTGGACTCTGACCTCATTCTGTTCTCACTCTGTTCTCATTCTGATCTCTGCAGCAAACCTGAGGTGAAGACACACATTTCTGTGTCCTTAAAGGACCAAACCTTGCCATGGATGGATAAAAAGTGAGTTTCTAAGGGATGTGAAGCACCTGAATTTCAGAACCAATGTTAAAAATCTGTTTTTTGGGGAAATTTTGAGAAGCAATGGCTACAGCACAAATTCCTGGTCTGGTGGAAGATGTCCATGGCAGGAGGTTGGAATTAGGTGATCTTTGAGGTCACTTCCAACCCAAACCCTCCTGGGATTCTGGGATTCTATTAATTCTGGGATTCTGTGATACATTTAGGTGACACACACAGAGCAATGCACAAATCCACTCTGCCACATCATTAACCACCAGAACACTGCCTTTGATCCCCCAGAATGATTCAACCAACCCAATTTTGGCAATCCCATGGATAAAAGGAGGAGATCCATCAGCTGAGGGTGGCCTTTTCCAGCCTCTCTGCCCCTCCCAGGCTGCAGAGGTGCCCTTGACACCATCAATGGTACGGAAACTATTGCAGCAGCTGGAGAGGCTGGAGTTGCTTCCTGGGGACATCCAGATTGGGGACATTGGCATTCATGTTGTCCCCACAGCCCCTGAGCTGCCTGGAGCTGGACCTGCAGCCCCAAAAGATGAAATCATGATTTATTTATAAAGCACAGCTTGGGGTTGTTGGTTTTTTTTCCCTTTATTCCAGACTGATTTCCAAATCAGGCTTTTGGCTCTAGGAGAGCTTAAGGAGAACAGAAAGAATAACACACATGAATTATTGTGTTATCTATCCCTGCCTGTCTCCTTGTCCAGAAATCATCATTTACCTTCCCCATTTACACTCTGCCCATCTGTTTTGCTGCCATCACATCAGGGCAGAGCTCTGCACCCATCAATTATTGCAAAAAAAATGCTGAAGGTGTGGGTTTTTTTTTAAAACATGATCCTAAAGTTAAATTTATAAATGAACAGAATCTTCCACTCATGATAAAGACATGGGAAAAGCAGGTCCAGGAACAGGGATGCTGCTTGCCATCAGTTTTGTCCTGAATTTTATCACCCAGCTTCCGGACTATTCCCAAAAAAAAAGATTCTCCAGAGGGAGGATGGTGAGGGAGATCAACCTGGTCCTTCATCTCTCACCCTGGAGCTTGAAAACTGGCCCAGGTGGGCTTGGTTTGCACAGAAAAAAAAGCAGAAAAATGCATTTCTTGCCTACAAATTCATTTTTCAACTTGTACAGGGAGAAGGCTACATGTGAGTCACACAGTCCTGACTGCAGCATGTTCTTTGCATGGAAGGAACAGCAAACACAAAGGAGCAGATTTCGAGGTAATTTCCCTCCTGCATTTCACAACATGCAACTGAAGTTGTTAAATAGCTTTTATGGTTAGAAAATTATAAGGCACATCTATAAAATCAACTATTAAAAAGGACATCTCACCTTCTTTTCATCTTATCACATGCTTTGTGTTTGTATTTTAGCTGGTTACGTTGTGGTCTTTTGTTTGTTTTTTTTAAATAAGGCCTCTTTAGGAAAGGGGGAAAAACAAAAAAAAAAGCCATGCCAGAAAGAAAAAAAATGGGAAAAAGGGTTCTCAAATATATTTTGTTTTAAAAAGCGAGGCAATCCTGAGTGGCCCAGACAGTGAAATTCCAGCCCAGCTCTGCTCTCTGTGCTCCCACTGCTCTCAGTGGGTTCTGAACAACAAGGATGCATTGCTTTACCCCACACATTTCAGAAACCCCAAAGCAGGTGGGAGCAGCACAACATCCCCATTTTCTCACCTCCCTCATCAAATCTCCAAACTGCTGAAGAGCCCAACAGCCCCCAAATCCCACAGCAGCAGGAAATTCCCTCCCCAGATCACCCCAATCTCCAAGCAGAGCTGAAATCCCAGCAAAGAGCTCCTTTTCCAAAAGGAACTCCAGGATTCCATGGCAGGCACCTTCTCGTGGGAAGACAAAACCACATTTTATGCTGTTCCATTAGAGGGCATCCTACAACATCCTTTTGTGGTCAGATGCTTCTCCTAATTTATATCCTCTGCAATGCTTTGTGAATGATCTTCCATAAGGAGCCAGAATCATTCACATCCCCAGGTTTTTGCATCCCTTGTAATTGCATTAATTGCATTAATAGATTCATTTTCACTTTTAGGTGGTTCTGTGTTTCTCTCCCCTTGCCAGGAGAGGTGGATTTTCCATGTTTTTCCACAATGTGGGATGTGAAAAAGCTGGACACATCACCAAACTGATTTCAAACCTCAGGACAGCTGGAGATCACTCTTGAAATTAATAAGGGACTGCAAGAGGTGAGCAGGTTTGATCATGCAGTTTGAAATTAGAGATTAAAGTGAATATTCTCAAAAACTGCCCAAGACAGGAGTTTCACTGCCAAAATACACTGTGGGAAATGCTCAGAGGCAGCAGCAGGAAGCAAACCTGAGGTCCAGGATGCAGGGAGCTGCTGTGAGCTTCTCCCACCCACATCCTCAATCCTCAAAACCTCAGGTTTCAGTCACTTCACTAATACAGGTACAGAGAGAGACACAGACAGTTTATAACCTTCAAATCAGCAAGAAGCCCCTGGGCAGTAAAATCTGCTTGTAGTGATAAATATTTTCCAGATTGGGCTGTGACATGGATGAAGTACCTGTAGGAGCACTGAAATCACTGAAGGCTGGAGGATCTAAAGGTAATAACGTTGGAAATTAAGAAGTCTGGGCTAAGAAACAGGAGTTGACACGATAACATGAAAACACAACTCCGAGACAGATAACTCAGGTCTAATAAATTACCATCCTATCTGACTCAAAGCAGAACGTAAAAGTGCTGCTGTCACCCCACATGACAAATGAATTTCTGACTGCTGAAATGCAAGATTAATGAAAGCACAGAAG